>NC_135727.1:16065747-16685245 GCF_964656455.1 Halichoerus grypus | reverse complement strand
ATCATTTCACCATATATATGAAGGTTTATTTATGGGCTCTCTATTCTATTCCTTTGGTCTATATGCCTGTCTTTATGCCAGTAACAAACTATTTTGATTACTGTTACTTTTTATTAAGTTTTGAAATCAGGAAGTGTGAGACCTCTAGCTTTTTTTGTCCTTTCCAAGATTTTTTTTGTCTGTTTGGGCATCCCTGGAGATTCCATATAAATTTTAGGTATGGATTTTTCTATTAAACTTTTTTTTTTTTTTTTTTAAGAGAGAGAGTGAGCAGCAGTTGGGTGTAGAGGGAGAGGGAGAGAGAGAATTGTAAGCAGGCTTCATGCCCAGCACGGAGCCTGATGTGGGGCTCGATCTCATGACCCTGAGATCATGACCTGAGCTAAAATCAAGAGCTGGACGCTTAACTGACTGAGCCAGCCAGGTGCCCCTGGGCTTTTCTATTAATGCAAAAAAGAGTATCATTGGGTTTTTTTTTAATTTATTATTTTTTAAAAGATTTTATTTATTTATTTGACAGAGAGAGAGAGAGAGAGAACACAAGCAGGGGGAGCAGGAGAGGGAGAAGCAAGCTCCCCGCTGAGCAGGGAGCCCAATGCGGGGCTGGATCCCAGGACCCTGGGATCATGACCTGAGCCAAAGGCAGACGCTTAACAACTGAGCCACCCAGGTGCCCCACTCATTGGGGTCTTGATAGAGATTGTATTGAATCTGTACATCACTTTTGGTAGTATTGACATCTTAACAATATCAACATGGGATGTGTTTTCCTTTATTTATATCTTCCTTAATTTCTTTTACCAATGTTTTGTAATTTTTATTGTACAAGTCTTTCACATACTTGTTAACTCCTAAGTATTTTATTCTTTTCGATGCTATCGTAAATGGAATTGTTTTCATAGTTTCCAGAATTTTTCATTGTTCATTGTTAGTATATAGAAATGGAACTGATTTTTGCAAGTTCATTTTGTATCCTGGTACTTTGCCGAATTCATTTATGAATTTTAACGATTTTTTAATGCAATCTTCAAGGTGTCTACATATTAGATCATATAATCTGCCAATAGAGGTCATTTTACTTCGTCTTTTGCAATTTGAATGCCTTTTATTTCTTTTTATTGCCTAATTGTTCTAGCTAGAACTTCCAGTACTGTGTTGAATAGAGTGGCCAAAGCAGGCATCCTTGCCTTCTACCTGACCTTAGAGGAAAGCTTTCAGTCTTTCACCATTGAGTATAAAGTTCCCTGTGGGTTTTTCATATATGGCTTTTATCATGTGGAGACAATTTCCTTCTGTTCCTATTTTGTTGAATGTTTTTTTTTTTTTTATCATGAAAGGGTGTTGAATTCTGTCAAATGCTTTTTCCACATCATTTGAGATGATAATGTGTTTTTTTTCCTTCATTCTGTTAATGTGCATTGCACTGACTGATTTTCATATGTTGAAACATCCTTGCTTTCCAGGAACAAATATCACATGGTCATGGTATAGAATCCTTTTAATATGCTGCTGAATTCAATTTGCTATTTTTTTCAGGTTTTTTTGTATCAGTGTTCATAAGGCATATTGGTGTGTTATTTTCTTATAGTGTCTTTTCTGGCTTAGTATCAGGGTAATGTTGGCCTCAGAGAATGAGTTATGAAGTGTCTCCTCCCCTTCATTTTTTTTTTGAAAAGTTTTTTTTTAAGATTTTATTTATTTATTTGAGAGAGAGAGCACAAGCAGGGAGAGGGGCTTAGGGGGAAGGAGAAACAGGCTCCCCACTGAGCAGGGAGCCCAACCGCGGGGCTTGATCCCAGGACCCTGAGATCATGACCCGAGCGGAAGGCAGATGCTTAACCAACTAAGCCACCCAGGTGTGCCTTTTTGAAAAGTTTAAGAACAGTTTGTATTAGTTCTTCTCTAAATGTTTGGTAGAATCTGCCAGTGAAGCCATCAGGTCTAGGGCTTTTCTTTGTTGGGAGATTTTTGATTGTTGCTTCAATCTCTTTACTGGTTATAGGTGTATTCAGATTTTTCTATTTCTTTATGATTTAGTCTTGGTAAGTTTTGTGTTTCTGGTAATTTATCCATTTCATCTAGGTTATCCAATTTGTTCGTGTACAATTGTTCATAGTACTCTTATAATTCTTTTTATTTATGTAGAATCATTGGTAATACCACCACTTTAATTTTTTTTTTTTAAGATTTTTTATTTATTTTTTAACAGAGAGAGAGACAGCAAGAGAGGGAACACAAGCAGGGAGAGTGGGAGAGGGAGAAGCAGGCTTCCCGCCGAGCAGGGAGCCCCATGTGGGACTCGATCCCAGGACCCCGGGATCGTGACCTGAGCCGAAGGCAGACGCTTAACGACTGAGCCACCCAGGCGCCCCCACCACTTTAATTTTTTTAATTCTTTATTTAAATTCAATGTAGTTAACATACTGTATTAGTTTCAGAGGTAGAATTTAGTGATTCATCAGTTGCAAATAATACCCAGTGCTCATTCCATCAAGTGCCCTCCTTAATGCCCATCACCCAGTTACCCCATCCCCCCACCCACCTCCCCTCCAGCAGCCCTCAGTTTATTTCCTAGAGTTCAGTGTCACTTATGGTTTGCCTCCGTCTCTATTTTCATCTTACTTTATTTTTCCTTTTTATTTTTAATAATTTGAGCCTTCTTTCTCTTTTCCTTAGTGCATCTAGCTAAACGTTTCTCAAGTTCATCGATCTTTTCAAAAAACCAATTTTTGGTTTCATTGATTTTCCCTATTGTCTTTCTAGTCTATTTTGTTTATCTCTGCCTATTCTTTATTGTTTCCTTCCTTCTGCTAGCTTTGGGTTTAGTTTTTTTCTTTTCTTATTAGTTCCTTAAATTATAAATTTATGTTATTGTTTTGAGATCTTTTTTGTTTACTAATGTAAGTACTTATAACTATAAATTCCCTACTTAGCATTGCATTCATTGTGTCTCATAAGTTTTGGTACTTTGCATTTTCATTTTCATTTATTTCTAAGTATTTTCTAATTTTCTTTGTGATTTCTTGCATACATTGGTTAAGAGGTGTTATTTAATTTTCACAAATTTGTCAAGTTTCCAGTTTTCCTTCTGTTCTAACTTCATCCCATTGTGGTTGGAGTATGTACTTTGAATGATATCTGTATTTTTAAATATATTGGAACTAACTTGTGGCCTAACATATGGTCTGTATCCCAGAAACTGTCTCATGTGCACTTGAGAAGAATCTGACATTTTTATTCTAGTCATCTTAGTAGGTGTTAAGTGCTATCTAATCGAGGTTTTGATTTGTGTTTCTTCAAAGACTAATGGTGTTGAGCATCTTTTCATGGGCTTATTGGTCATTTGTATACCTTGATTGGAGAAATGCCTATTTAGATTTTTTGCCTATTTTTAAATTGGATTATGTGTATTTTTATTATTGAGTTGTGTATGATCTTTGTATATTCTAGATAAAAGTCTGTTACTAGATATATGACTTGTAAATATTCTTTCATGTTCTGTGGTTTGTCTTCTCACTTTTTCTTTTTTTTTAAATTTTATTATGTTATGTTAATCACCAGACATTACATCATTAGTTTTTGATGTAGTGATCCATGATTCATTGTTTGCGTATAACACCCAGTGATCCATTCAGTACGTGCCCTGTTTAATACCCATCACCAGGCTAACCCATCCCCCACCCCCCTCCCCTCTAGAACCCTGTTTGTTTCTCAGAGTCCATAGTCTCTCATGGTTCGTCTCCCCTTCCAATTTCCCCCTCTTCATTTTTCCCTTCCTACTATCTTCTTCTTTTTTTTTTTTAACATATAATGTATTATTGGTTTCAGAGGTATAAGTCTGTCTCACTTTCTTTTTTAAAAGATTTTATTTATGTATTTGAGAGAGAGTGAGCGAATGAGAGAGCACGAGCAGAGAAAGAGGGAGAAGCAGACCCCTGCTGAGCAGGGAGACCAAGGCGGGTCTCGATCCCAGGATCCTGGCTGGGATCATGACCTGAGCCGAAGGCAGACACTTCACCAACTGAGCCACCCTGGTGCCCTTCTTTTCACTTTCTTAATAGTGTTCTTTGTAGCACAGTTTTTTTAAATTTTGATGAAGTCCAATTTAAATATTTTTTCTTTTGTTGGTTGTGTTTTTTATGTCATATCTTAGAAATCATTGCCTAACACAAGGTCGTGAAAATTTACCCCTAAATTTTCTCCTAAGAGTTTATAGTTTCAGCTTGCATTTAACACTTTAATTCATTTTCAATTAATTTTAGTATAAGTTGCACAGTAACGGTCCAAATAATATGTATATTTATATATATATTTTTAAAAATTTTATTTATTTACTTGAGAGAGAGAGTATGAGCAGTGGGGAGGGGCAGAGGGAGAGGGAGAAACAGGCTCCCCGCTGAGCAGGGAGACTGACATGGGGCTCGATCCCAGGACCCTGGGATCACAACCTGAGCCAAAGGCAGACGCTTAACCGACTGAGCCACCTAGGCGCCCCTATTTATATATATTTTTGCATGTTCAGTTGTTTCAGCATGATTTGCTAAAAAGGTCATTCTTGGGCGCCTGGGTGGCTCAGTTGGTTAAGCGACTGCCTTCAGCTCAGGTCATGATCCTGGAGTCCCTGGATCGAGTCCCGCATCGGGCTCCCTGCTCGGCAGGGAGTCTGCTTCTCCCTCTGACCCTCCCCCCTCTCATGTGCTCTCTCTCTCATTCTCTCTGTCAAATAAATAAATAAAATCTTTAAAAAAAAAAAAAAAAAAAAAAAATTTTAAAAAGGTCATTCTTTTCACATTGAATGGCCTTGAAACCCTTGTCAAAAATCAGTTGACCACAGGTATATAGGTTTATTGCTGGACAGTCATTTCTATTCCATTGATGTTTATGTCTATTCTTATGGAAATACCACACTGTCTTTATTATTGCATTGTAGTATGTTTGGAAATACGAAAACGTGAGGGGTCTCAACTTTTTTCTTTTTCAAGATTGTTTTGGCTTTTCTGAGTTTGTTACAATTCCATGTGATATTTAGAATTAGCTTGTCAGTTTCTACAAAGAAGTCAGCTGGGATTCTGGTAGGGGTTGTGTTGAACCTGTAGATCAATTTGGGGAGTATTGCCGTGTTAACAATATTAAATTTGTGATGCATGCACACGGGGTGCTTTTCCATTTATTTAGATCTTATTTCAGTTTTTACAATATTTTATAGTTTCCCAAGTATAAGTTTTAAACTGCTTTTATTAAATTTGTTCCTAAGTAAATTTTATTCTTTTTTTTTAAAGATTTTATTTATTTATTTGACAGAGAGAGAGACAGCGAGAGCAGGAATACAAGCAGGGGGAGTGGGAGAGGGAGAAGCAGGCTTCCCGCCAAGCAGGGAGTCCGATGCGGGGCTCGATCCCAGGACCCTGGGATCATGACCTGAGCTGAAGGCAGACGCTTAACGACTGAGCCACCCAGGCGCCCCTAAATTTTATTCTTTTTAATAGCATTGTCAGTGGAATTGTTTTCTTTTTTTTTAATTTTATTTATTTATCAGAGAGAGAGGGAGAGCACAAGCAGGGGGAGTGGCAGGCAGAGAGAGAGGCAGGCTCCCTGCTGAGCAAGGAGCCCGATATGGGACTCAATCCCAGGACCCTGGGATCATGACCTGAGCTGAAGGCAGAGGCTTAACTGACTGAGCCACCCAGGTGTCCCTGGAATTGTTTTCTTAATTTCATTTTTGGGTTGTTCATTACAAATATATAGACGGGCACCTGGGTGGCTCAGATGGTTAAGCGTCTGCCTTCAGCTCAGGTCATGATCTCCAGGTCCTGGGATCGAACCCCACGTCGGGCTCCCAGCTCAGCAGGGAGCCTGCTTCTCCCTCTCCCTCTGCCTCTCCCCCTGCCTGTGCTCTCTCTGTCTCTCTCTCAAATGAATAAATAAAATCTTAAAAAAAAATAATATAGAATTACAATTAATTTTTTTTTTTTTAAGATTTTATTTATTTGACAGAGAGAGCACAAGCAGAGGGAGAGAGAGGGAGAAGCAGGTTTCCTGCTGAGCAAGGAGCCCGATGTGGGACTCGATCCCAGGACCCTGGGATCATGACCTGGGCCGAAGGCAGCCGCTTAACCCACTGAGCCACCCAGGCGTCCCAGAATTACAATTAATTTTTGTGTATTGATCTTGTGTCCTGTAATCCTACTTAACTTGTTTATTAGTTCAAATTGTTTTTTAGTGGATTCCTTAGAACTTTCTATATCAAAGGTTATGTCTTCTGAGAAAAGAGATAGTTTTATTTCTCATGTTCCATTTTTTAAAAAAAATTTTATTTATTTGAGAGAGAGTGAGCGAGAGAGAGAGCACAAGCAGGGGGAGGGACAGAGGGAGAAGCAGACTCCCCACTGAGCAGGGAGCCCAACTCAGGATTTGATCCCAGGACCCCGGGATCATGACCTGAGCCAAAGGCAGACGCTTAACTGACTGAGCCACCCAGGTGCCCCTAGATATCTTTTCTTTCTTTCTTTCTTTCTTTCTTTCTTTTTTTTTTTTGCCTAATTGCCCTGGCTAGAACCTCCAGTACAATATTGAACATAAATGGTGAGACTTGTCTTGTTCCTTATTTCAGGGGAAATGTATTTAGTCTTTTGTCATTATTTATGATGTTAGCTGTGGGTCTTTCATAGATTCCTTTTTTTTTTTTTGAAGATTTTATTTATTTATTTGAGAGAGAGAGAGCACAAGAAGGGGGGAGGGTAAAAGGGAGAAGCAGACTCCCCACTGAGCAGGGAGCCCGACTCGGGGCTTGATCCCGGGACCCTGGGATCATGACCTGAGCCAAAGGCAGACACTTAACTGACTGAGCCACCCAGGCGCCCCTCATAGATTCCTTTGATCAGCATGAGGAAACTCCCTCCTATTCATGGATTATTGAGTGTTTTTATCAAGAAACTGGTGAATTTTGTCATATGCTTTTTAGGTGTCTATTGAGATGACCATGTGGTTTTTACTCTTCATTCTTTTGTAATGGTATATTTCCTTAACTTTATTTATTTTATTTTTTTATTTTTATTTTTTTAAAGATTTTATTTAGTTATTCATAAGAGACAGAGACAGAGAGAGAGAGGCAGAGGGAGAAGCAGGCTCCCAAGGAGCAGGGAGCCCGATGCGGGACTCGATCCCAGGACCCTGGGACCATGACCTGAGCCAAAGGCAGACACTTAACCATCTGAGCCACCCAGGCGCCCTCCTTAACTTTTTTTTAAAAGATTTTATTTATTTATTTGACAGAGAGAGAGACAGCGAGAGAGGGAACACAAGCAGGGGGAGTGGGAGAGGGAGAAGCAGGCTTCCCGCCGAGCAGGGAGCCCGATGTGGGGCTCCATCCCAGGACCCTGGGATCATGACCTGAGCCAAAGGCAGACGCTTAATGACTGAGCCACCCAGGCACCCCAACTGTTTTTTTAAAAGATTTTATTTATTTGTCAGAGATGGAACACAAGCAGGGGGAGTGGGAGAGGGAGAAGCAGGCTCCCCGCTGAGCAAGGAGCCCGATGTGGCAGGACCCTGGATCATGACCTGAGCTGAAGGCAGAGGCTTAACCCACTGAGCCACCCAGGCATCCCTATTTCCTTAACTTTTGAATGTTAAATCAACATTGCATTCCTGAGATAAATACCACTTGATCCTGGTGTGTAATTCATATTGTATGTTGCTGGATTTGGTTTGCTAGTATTTTGTTGAAGATTTTTGCATCCATTTTCATCAGAGATACTGGTCTGTAGTTTTTTTGGTCTTGTCTTTATCAGATTTTGTTATCAGGGTAATATTGGCTTCATAGAATGAGTGGGGAAGTCTTCCCTCCTTTTCTAGTTTTTGGAAGTGTTAAGGATTTCTATTTTTTCTTTTGTTGTTTATACTTTGGATGTCATATTTAAGAAACTGTTGCCTAATTCAAGGTCATGAAGATTTATACCTATGTTTCCTTCTAAGAATCTTGTGGATTTAGCTCTTAAATTTAGGTCATTGATCCGTTTTGAATTAACATTTGTATGTGATGTGAGGAATGGGACCAACATCATTCTTTTGCAGGTGCATATCCATTTGTTGAGGAGACTGTTCTTTCCCCATTGAATTTTCTTGGTACCTTTATCAAAAATCAATTGACAATAAATGTCAAGGATATTTCTGGAATACTGATTCTTTTCCATTGATACATTTTTCTTTCCGTATGCCAGTGAAGTGAGTTGGAAAGTATTGCATTCTCTTCTATTCAGTGAGAGATTATGTAGAATCAGTGTAAATTATTTATTTATTTATTCATTTATTTATTCAAAGATTTTATGTATGTATTTGACAGAGAGAGAGCAGGAGAGCCCAGGCAGGGGGAGCGGCAGAGGGAAAGGGAGAAGCAGGCTCCCCACTGAGTAAGGAGCCCGACGCAGGGCTTGATCCCAGGACCCTGCGATCACGACCCAAGCCAAAGGCAGTGGCTTAACCAGTTGAGCCACCCAGGCGCCCCTCAGTGTTAATTCTTTAAGTGTTTGGTAGAATTCACCATTGAAGCCATCCGGACCTGGGCTTTTCTTTGTGAGAAGTGTTTTGATTACTAATTTAGTCTCTTTACTAGTTATAGGTCTATTCCAATTTTATATTTCTTCTTCAATCAATTTTGGGTAGTTTGTATGTTTCTAGGAATTTGTACATTTCATTTATCTAATTTATTTTCCATACAGTTGTTCATAGTATTACTTTATAATTCTTTTTATTTCCATAAGGTTAGTAGTAATGTCTCCCTTTTCATTTCTGATTGTAATAATTTGAGTTTTCTCTCTTGTTCTCTTGGTCAATTTACTGAAGTTTTGTCAATTTTGTTAAATATTTTTCAAGGAACCCACCTTGGTTTCATTGATTTTCTCTATTGTTTTACTGTTCTATATTTCATTAAATCCTGCTCTAATCTTTATGATTTTCTTTCTCGTTGTTCTAGGTTTCATTTGCTCTTCTTTTTCTAGTGTTTTAAGGTGCAAAGTTAGGTTATTAATTTGAGATTTTTCTTTCTTTTTAATAAAGTCATTCATAGCTATAAATTTCCCTTTAAGCACTGGTTTAGGTATTTCCTAAGTTTTGGTATATTGTATGTTCATTTTCATTTATTTCAAAATATTTCTAATTTCCCTTTTGATTTTTTCCTTTGGGGGAGTGGGAGAGGGAGAAGCAGGCTCCCCGCTGAGCAAGGAGCCCGATGTGGCAGGACCCTGGATCATGACCTGAGCTGAAAGCAGAGGCTTAACCCACTGAGCCACCCAGGCATCCCTATTTCCTTAACTTTTGAATGTTAAATCAACATTGCATTCCTGAGATATATACCACTTGATCCTGGTGTGTAATTCATATTGTATGTTGCTGGATTTGGTTTGCTAGTATTTTGTTGAAGATTTTTGCATCCATTTTCATCAGAGTGTGTTGTTTATTTTCCATGTATTTGCGAACTCCCCAAATTTCTTTCTGTTATTTATTTCTAATTTCATTCCACTTTTCTGGGAGAATGTAAGTTGTAATTGTGATCCTTTTACATTCTTGAACATTTTTCTTTATGGTATAGCGTCTTGACTGACGTGGAGAATTTTCCATGTGCACTTGAGAAGAATGCATATTCTGCACTTCTTGGTTGGAGTGTTCTATAAATGTCTGTGACATTTAGTTGGTTTATAATTTTTTGTCTTCTATTGTTGATCTTCCGCCTAATTTTCTATCCAGCAGTATAAAGAGGGTTTGAATTCTCCAACTATCATTGCTCAATTGTCTATTTCTTTTACTATTTTTGTCAGTTTTTGTAATTATGTATTTGGTACTGTGTTTTTAAGTGCACATATGGTTATAATTGTTACATCTTCCCGATTGATTGGTCATTTTATCATTATAAAATGATCCTCTTTATCTCTAGTAACTTCTTTTGTTTTGATGTCCATTTCGTCTGCTGTTAGTGTAGTCAGTCACTCTGGCTGTCTTGTGGTTATTTACATGATACATCTTTGTCCATCCCTTTACTTTCAGTCTGTTTGTATCTTTGAATCTAAAGTGTCTCCCATAGGCAGCATATAGTTGGATTTTTAAAATCTAGTAGGACAGTCTTTGCCTTTTGAATTGTTTAATCTATACATATTTAATCTTATTTTTGATACAGTGTAATTTACATCTGCCATTTTACTTTTTGTTTTCTATATGTCTCATATCTTTTTTGTTTCTCTTTCCTTCATGCTGATTTCTTTTTAGCACTAAGTAAATGTTTTGAATGTAACACTTTACGTAAATGAATTTTCAGCATTTTTTTAAAGTTATTTTCTTAGTGGTTACTCTAGGGATTAGCATGTACATCTTAACATAATCATCTTTAGACTTATATTAATTTAATGCTAGTGAAATGTAGAAGTATTTCTCCTGGGGCGCCTGGGTGACTCAGTTGGTTAAGTGTCCAATTCTTGATTTTGGCTCAGGTCATGATCTCAGGTGTGTGAGATCAAGCCCATTGTTGGGCTCTGCACTGGGTGTGGAGCCTGCTTAAGATTCTCTCTCTCCGGATGCCTGGGCGGCTCAGTCAGTTGAGTGTCTGCCTTCGGCTCAGGTCATGATCCCGGAGTCCTGGGATCGAGTCCCACGTGGGGCTCCTTGCTCAGCGGGGAGCCTGCTTCTCCCTCTGCCTGCTGCTTCCCCTGCTTGTGCTCTCTCTCTCTGACAAATAAGTAAATAAAATCTTAAAAGATTATCTCTCTCCCTCTCCTTCTGCCCCTCCCCCCTCTAAAAAAAGAAATATTTTTCCTATATAGTTTTATTCTCTTTTCTCCCTTCTTGTGGTATTGCTTTCACACATATTACATTAAAAATGTTAGAAACTCAACTGTATATTGTTAAAGGTATTAGTTTATATAATTTTAACACTTCTAAAAGAGCTAGAGGGAGAAGGAATACAAATAGATATTACAACTTTTGTTGTATTAACCTTATTTATATTTCTGGTTTTCTTCATTTTTACTGTAGATTAGTTATTAACTGGAGTCATTTTTTTTTTTTAAAGATTTTATTTATTTATTTGAGACAGAGAGAATGAGAGAGAGAGAGCACATGAGATGGGGGAGGGTCAGAGGGAGAAGCAGGCTCCCTGCCGAGCAGGGAGCCCGATGCGGGACTCGATCCAGGGACTCCAGGATCATGACCTGAGCTGAAGGCAGTCGCTTAACCAACTGAGCCACCCAGGCGCCCTGGAGTCATTTTTTTAAAAAGATTTTATTCATTTATTTGACAGAGAGAGAGAGAGACAGCGAGAGAGGGAACACAAGCAGGGGGAGTGGGAGAGGGAAGCAGGCTTCCCGTTGAGCAGGGAGCCTGATGCGGGGCTCGATCCCAGGACCCTGGGATCATGACCTGAGCTGAAGGCAGACGCTTAATGACTGAGCCACCCAGGCGCCCTTGGAGTCATTTCTTTAGCCCAGTACAGTTTTGCTCTCATCCACCTCATTTGTGCACATATATTACATGTCTAGATTATTTGCCCAACAATGCACTACATATATATTGTTTTATACAATTGCTTTTAAAATCTTTTAAGAGAAAAAAAACAAATTAATATTTATACTATCTTTTATAATTACGTAATCACCCTTACTTGTGCCCTTTTTTTTCCGTGTGGATTCAAATTACCATTTGGAATCACTAGCTTTCAGACTGAGGAACTTCCTTTATTTAGTATTTCTTTTTTTTTTTAATTTTATTTGACAGAGAGAAAGAGAGAGAGAGTACAAGCTGGGAAGCAGCAGGCAGAGGGAGAGGGAGAAGCAGGCTCCCTGCAGGGAGCCCGACGTGGGGCTTGGTCCTGGGACTCTGGGATCGTGACCTGAGCTGAAGGCCAGCGCTTAACCGACTGAGCCACCCAGGCGCCCCTATTTAGTATTTCTTGTTAGGCAAGAGTGCTTACCAATGAATTCTCTCGGTTTTTGCTTATCAGTAATGTTATTTCACATTCATTTTTTTATTATTTATTTATTTATTTTTGAGAAAGAGAGAAGGTGTGAGCAGGGGGGAGGTGCAGAGGGAGAGGGAGAGAGAATCTCAAGCAGGCTTCCCACCCAGTGCAGAGCCTGACACGGGGCTTGATCTCACGACTCTGAGATCATGACCTGAGCTGAAATCAAGAGTCCGACGCTTAACTGACTGAGCCACCCAGGTGCCTCTCACATTCATTTTTTAAAGATAGCTTTTCTGGTTATAAGATTTTGGTTGGCATTTTTCATTTTTCTTTGAGCACTTTGAATATGCTATCCTCCTGTCTTCTGGCCATCACTGTTGCTGATGAGAACTCAGCTTTTAATTTCATTTGGGTTCCCTTGTAAGTGACAAGTCATTTTTCTCCTGCTCTCTTTCAAGGTTTTCTTCCTTTTATGTGACTTTTAGGAGTTTTACTATCATACATCTGTTTGTAGATCTCTTCGTGTTTCTTACTTGGAACTCATTGAGCGTCCTAGATGTGTAGATGAATGTATCAGTACATTTGGGCAGTTTGGGGCCATTATTTGTTCATTTTTTTTTCTGCTCCTTTTTCTCACTCCTCTCTTGGTTCTCATTATATATCAGTTAGTACACTGAGTGGCACCCCACTTTTCTCTGAGGTTCCATTCATTTCCCTTCATTCATTTTTTTCTCTCTGTTCTTCTGATAGTATAATCTCTTTTGATCTATCTTCAAGTTCACTAATTCTTCTGACAGTTCAGATCTCTTCTTGAGCTATTCTAATGAATTTTCCGTTTCAGTTATTGTACTTTTCAACTCCAGAATTTCCATTGGATGCTTTTTTATACTTTCTATTTATTGATACTCTCTGTTTGATGTGATGTGATGTTTGTCATCATAATTTTACTTTACTTCTTTAATCATGGTTTCCTTTCATTCTTGGAACATACTCATGATGGCTACTTTCAAGTCTTTGTTGAATTTAGTATGTAGTCACTCACATAGGCAGATTCTGTTGCCTGCTCTTTTTTTTCCAGTGTATGAGTCATGCTTTCCTGTCCACATGCGTGTCTCATCATGTTTTGTTGGAAACTGGACATTTTAGATAATATATTGTAGCAACTCTCTGTTCTTCTTTCTTCTCCCCAGGGCTTGTTATTGTTATTTGTTTGTTTATTTGTTTGGTAAATGGCTGCATTATTTTAGTGAAGTCTAGTCCACTCCTAAATGTTAAGCATTTGATGTTGCTCCTCAGGGAGCACACAGCCCTGGGTGTGCACACAGTCACCCTTGAATGACAATACTTTTTAGAGGGTTTTCTTTGGCTGTCTCTTTCTCTGACCTGAGCCAGCCATTAATTGCCAGCTAATTGCTCTATTGTTTTCAACAGTGCTCTGGAGCATAATTTCTCTGCAGATGAATCCAGTCAATTCCAGACACATTTTTGGGGCTAATTCCTAAGGTCAATTTCTGAGATTTGTTCTGATCCCAGGAGGGCTCCTCCTAGCTGTCTTTTCCCCCAGTTCTCTCCCGCAAACTAGTCAGCCTACGCTTTAGGGTGTATAGTCAATAAATCTATCAAATTCTTTCCAGTTGCCTTGCATTATAACCTCTGCTCTTTTTGAGAGTATCCTTAGGATTGACTGTTTCCATTCTCTGTTGCAAATGAATCAGTTTCTGTGCGAATACATTAGGAGCTACCTGTTTTAAGGTCTGCTTTCCCCGCCCCCCCAGACCAAATCTCTGATACCTCGCTCTGGAGGTAGGCGAAGTGGTGTGCTTATCTCTGCGTGACGTTGCTACTCTAGGAGCTGAGCACTAGGTGTGGGTGTCAGATCTTCTTGGGTTGCCTCTGCAGGCACAGAACTGCTGCCTTCCGATCACAATTGCCTTACGAGGGCAATCAGGGAGTCCTCTAGGATTCGCAGCAGTACTACACCCAGGGTAGATGCTTCATGCCACCAGTAGGGACTGGGTAGATAAAAGGAGCCCCCAACCTCTCAGCCAAATTGCTTGGACTTTAGAATCAACAATGGTTAGCTGGGGGTAGGATGAGAAATGCTGACGTCCTGCCCCTCCCAGGAAGCTAGCCCTCTGAAAGGGAGCTGGGGGAGCGGCTGCCCCAGGCCCTTAGCTATGCCAATCTAGCCTGGAGCTGGGAGAGGCACTAAAGAGAACTGTTGTGGTTTAAAATCTTAAGACTCTGGGTGCCTGAGGGGCGCCTGGGTGGCTCGGTTGGTTAAGCATCTACCTTCGGCTCAGGTCATGATCCCAGGGTCCTGGGATCAAGCCCCGATTCCAGGCTCCCTGCTCAGCGGGGAGCCTGCTTCTCCCTCTCCCTCTGCACTCCCCCTGCCTGTGTTCTTTCTCTCTGTTAAATAAAGAAAGAAAATCTTCTTTTTTTTTTTTTAAGAAAGAAAATCTTTAAAAAAATAAAATCTTAAGACTCTCCCTATTATCTGTGAATTTTAGCAGATTTAAGAAAATAGATGTTTCCTAGTTTGCTATAGGCCCTTAGGACCAATGTTTGTTTTTTTTTATTTTTAATAATTTTCCCCAGTTTCCCCAGGAGGGAAGTCTGCAGAGCCCCTCATGGTCCCATGCTGGAAGTCCGTCTCCCCTGCTGTGTTTAGGTCATAAATCCGTATTTTACACCTCCGCCTTTGCTACTCTGCTTATTTCAAGTTTCGTTTGCTCTCGCTCTTCCTTCATGGTAGCCTTCGTTCCGTCTGTGACCCCCAGTTTTGTTTGGGCTGTGCCATGTTACCCTTTGGGCCCACTTGTAGTTTTGAAATCTAAACAAAAACAATACAGTGAGTTTAAACAGAATTTTATTTGAAATACATTTTTGTTAATCTTAAAAGATCTTTTTTCCATGAAAATATAAAATAAGGTATCTTAGTCCCCTTCCTGTTTTGACATGTTTTGAAACTTAAATTTTCATTAACTTGCTAATGTTATTTTAATAATGCTAATATTTAAGAAAATAATGCTAATATTTAAACAGCATCCTGCATTTAGATTTATCTTATTTTTTTTAAAAGATTTTATTTATTTGAGAGAGAGAGAGCACAAGCAGGGGGAACAGCAGCGGGCAGAGGCAGAAGCAGGCTCCCCGCTGAGCAGGGAGCCTCCTGATACAGGGCTTGATCCCAGGACTCTGGGATCATGACCTGACCTGAAGGCAGATGCTTAACTAACTGAGCTGCCCCTGTATCTAGACTTAAAATCAGCAATTCCCACACGTTATTGCAGACCAATATACTTAGCCGGAGCTGAGGAAGGGGAGGAAGGGTCGTGGAAGGAGAATGGAAGCCATAGCAGCTCTCAGTGGGGGGGGGGGAGAGGGGTGGTAGGACACAGGGGACAGGGGACAGCAGTGTCGAATCTTGTCCTAGTTCTTTTTTTTTAAGAGAGAGAGAGAATCTTAACCAAGCTCCAGGCTCAGTGCAGAGCATGATGCAGGGCTTGATCTCACAACCCTGAGACCATGACCGGAGCCGAAACCAAGAGTCGGCCGCTTAACAGGCTGAGCCACCCAGGCGCTCTCTTGTCCTAGTTGTTCTTAGATTGACAGTGAGAAACACTTTGAGAGTTGTTTGGGTTAATTTCAAGAGAGTGCACTTCTAGATTTGGGCTGAAGCAAACGGCTTTTGCTCATGGCCAGCTTCGTCATTTTCCATTTTAATTGGAAAATCTCAATGGAAATGATTCTAGTAAACAGTTTCCTAACCCCTACTTTTAGCTCTCTCTTCACTTGGTACTCAGTAGCAGCATTTCTCAGTTTTAATATTGCCAAAACTTTATGAAGATTTACTTCCTATTTTGGCTCTAGCCTGAATAATCGAACATCAAACTAGATACAGAAATCATTTAGTGCATTGATTTCAACACAGAGAAACATTCACTCCCCTTCCATTGATTAGAGGAGAGTAGCCTTAAATTTCATGTTTCGTTCTTTTTTTTTTTTTTAAGATTTTATTTATTTATTTGACAGAGAGAAAGACAGTGAGAGAGGGAACACAAGCAGAGAGAGTGGGAGAGGGAGAAGCAGGCTTCCTGCAGAGCAGGGAGCCCGATGCAGGGCTCGATCCCAGGATCCTGGGATCATGACCTGAGCCGAAGGCAGACGCTTAACAACTGAGCCACCCAGGTGCCCCTATGTTTTGTTCTTAATCTTTAAAAAAGAGAGGCTCTTGTAAGAAGTCCCGGGTGGAGTCATTCTAACTGGGGAGGAAGTAGACACTAAGCGGCCGCATGTCCAGGATATCATCAAGGAAAAACCTATTATGCTTCTTGTCTTTCTTACGGCCAGGATATCCAATACCAAAGCTTGACGTGAGCTTTCCATTGGAGCCTCGGGAAGAAGCGTGGGTGAAGGAACTACAAGATTCCAAAGAAATGAAGCAATTACTTGATTCCAAGATAGGTAAGTAATTGTTCACTGATACCACAGAAGAGAGAAAAGAAAAATTCAGCCTTGATCAGGAGAGAGAGTTTGGGATTCTCCATAGGAATTTCTGTTTTCCTACTGGTGGTTTAATACAACTCTTCACTTTCCCTCGTGTTTTTGTTTTTTTTCTCCGTGGGACACGGTGACAGATGCCATTTCTCTCTCTTCTCTCAGGTTTTGAGATCGGGATAGAAAACGAAGATGATACTTCAAAACAGAAAAAACTGGAGAACATGTACCCATTTATTGTTACTCTAGAGGGGAATGCTCTCCACGGGCCCATCTTGCAGAAGGACTATGTACCGTTGGAGAATCAATGGGAGAGCCCCCCAGAGGATTTACAGACAGATTTAACAAAACTGGTAGATCATCAGGACCCCCCGGCAGGAGAGAAACCTGAAAATTCCAACATGGAAGAACCTCTTAACCCCAGGCCCCAGAAGAAAAAGAGTCCAGGGGACAAACCTCACCGATGTCCTCAGTGTGGGAAGTGTTTTGCTCGGAAGTCACAACTTACGGGGCACCAGAGAATTCACTCAGGAGAGGAGCCCCATAAATGCCCTGAGTGTGGAAAAAGATTCCTCCGTAGTTCAGACCTTTATAGACACCAACGGCTTCACACAGGGGAGAGACCCTATGAGTGCACCGTGTGTAACAAGCGATTCACTCGGCGGTCACACCTGATAGGCCACCAGAGAACCCATTCTGAAGAAGAAACGTACAAATGCCTGGAGTGTGGGAAAAGCTTTTGTCATGGATCGAGTCTCAAAAGACATCTGAAAACGCATTCGGGTGAAAAACCTCACAGATGTCACAGTTGTGGTAAAAGTTTTAGTAGACTGACAGCTCTAACTTTGCATCAGAGAACTCACACAGAAGAGAGACCTTTTAAATGTACTTACTGTGGGAAAAGCTTTAGACAGAGACCAAGCCTTGTTATTCATTTACGAATCCATACAGGGGAGAAGCCATACAAGTGTAGTCATTGTTCTAAAAGCTTCAGGCAGAGGGCAGGCCTTATTATGCACCAGGTCACTCACTTTAGAGGACTTCTTTGAGAATTGTTAAAGGCAACAGGCTCCTACAGAAATTGACACTCAAAAAAAAAAAAAAAATCTTAACCGACAGCAGCCTGTTTGTCTTGGAAGAATCTTTTCGTTTGAGCTTATGAGAACAGGTTTTAAGAACTATTTTAAAACCCCGTCTTCCAAAGTATATGAATTCTAGAGTATCCATCTAGTCTTGCAATGTTCCCAGATTCGATTTATTCTGTCTCTTATTTTTTTTTTTATGACAGTGAAATGTTTTGTGTCCTGGGCGAACCGTATCATAGATATAAAGCATAAAGCATATAATGGATGACAATCCTTTTCAGGGTGGGGTTAATATGATGGATAATCGTGTCCACCAACATATCTCCTATAGCAGCACCAGAATTATTCTGCTGTTATTATTATTATTATTTTTTTTAAACAGCAACTCTTTTTTTTTTTTTTTAAAGATTTTATTTTATTTATTTGACAGAGAGAGACAGTGAGAGAGGGAACACAAGCAGGCAGAGTGGGAGAGGGAGAAGCAGGCTCCCCGCTGAACAGAGAGCCCGATGCGGGGCTCGATCCCAGGACCCTGGGATCATGACCTGAGCCGAAGGCAGACGCTTAACGACTGAGCCACCCAGGCGCCCCTCTGCTGTCATTATTAAAGGCGATTATATTCGTTCAAAGCTTTATGTGTCGTAACTAGCAAGAAAGGAGACAGTGTATTTTGTCAAATAATAAAAATGTGTCGGGAACACATTTGCCTGGTAAGAACGGGGTTAGTTCCATAGAAAGTTTTTATGTTTAAGGAAATTAAGATTTTTACCCTTTAGTTATGAATTGTGCAGAGTTGGCTAGTCTGTTTGGTCGGCGGTCTGGGGTGATGCTGCTTAGAGCCGAGTATTCATTTGAGGATTTCTTTTGTTCACAGAATAAGTAAGCTCTTTGTGGAAGAATCCGTTTGACAGTTGATGTCATCCAAGTAGAATTTGATTTAATTTAGACTGAGGAACCAGTGTATGTTGCTTTGTACTCCTTTGGTATTCACCCCTGTGTCTCTCAGTGCTTTTAAAATTTTACCCATTCTTTAATCCAGTGTCCCCCTAACTATGTGTCGTAGAGCACTTAGTTCTACAAGATACTTTACAAATAACTTCGGGACTCCCTGCTGTCTCCACTTTCTAGATTCACGGTGCCCATCAGCGTATGAGGATGTCTGAGACGCCCTCCGGTAAAGGTGTGGCAAGAGCACCTCTTTTGGCTCAATGTTTTGCCAACCTATTTGACCCCAGAACCCCTTTTCATGTACACCCAGTGATAACCCAGAGAACCAGTATTCTGCAAATATTCCTTGGAACACACTGTCTTTAACGAATATATCTATAGCTATCAGTATAGTCTTGTCGCTCCCAAGCCTAGTTATCTCCAGTTGTTTCAAGGGTGTTATGAAAAGTTCTTTACATATATACATTTTTTTTTTATGTAATACACACACACACACACACACACACACACACACACATCATTTTAAGGAGGTGTGAGGGTCACTAATTGAGATAATTTACATGTCGCTCAGTGATTCTCAGCCTCTTTGAAATTTACTTATAACCACACACACATATTGCTACTTATATAAACATTCTCATGTAATCGTGGTAATGACTCAAAGTCCTGTAACAAGGGAAGAACTCTCTTTGTCAGTTATAGCTGTTGATACCTGAAAATATTCCTTCAGCCTAGTTCCTTGTTGTGAAATACAAGAGGTAGGACATTCAAGTATTTTCCCTTTTTGAAGATACCAGTCGTTCTTTCCCTAACCTAGAATTACGGAAAGTATGTATTTTTTTTCTCTTCCATTGAAGTTCTCGGAAGTGATATTGACTATAAATATTTCGGGGGCAACTACGATGTGCCCAACTAGTCCTGTTCTAGGCTTAATGGAAACCAGTAAAGACATTAATCTGTGAGTCAGGTGCATAAGGAGTTTATAATATCGTTAGTTAAACAAGAGTTGGGAAACACATGGAGAACAATGCAAGAGAGTTTGGAATTAAGTGCCAAATCATATGAAGCGCTAGAGCCAGGGTGTGTCTTTAATTCTTGTCATCCGGGTCCCTGTAAGATGCTGCTATCAGTGTGGGGTTAACGTTGAGATCCCAGTAGCAATAAACATGTAACGTGGGAGGAGTCTGAATGTAGAGATGAACAATACGGAATGTAATGGCTTCTCTTTTCTCTCTTGTGGACTTGCATTCAAACCAGGACAGTGCCTTAGAAAGGATGTGCCCAACTGCTCTGTATCTATGCAATATTTTAATAAAGTGGAAATGTGTATGCTCGTCCTGCTTCGATCACATTAATAATGGTTTGCGCAACTCAGAACCGCTTCCCTGAGCCGTGGCGACAAGCACCACAGTTGACCCCTGCTCCCACCCTACGTTGCAATCACTTTACTCCCTGCACGCATGGTGCTGGGTTTATGCATCATTCTGAGCATTTAATACAGTCAGTTTTAGCTAGGAGGCTTAGTTGCCGTCATCATACGAGCTGCATCCTCCCCGCCCCCCCATCTATAGCATAAACGCACAACTGGATTTTGCAGCTTAGAAGACATCTATTATCTATTTCTTTGTTCTACTGTCCTGTATGTAACAGGCACTAATCAATATTTGTGGCATTGAGTCAAGAAATATGTGAAATAATTCTTGGAAACATATATCCCAGTGGATGTGCCTAGTGGATCCTATTGGATGTGCGTAGTTATATTTCTGAACATTTCCAAAAGGTAATGGCAAAATACAGTCCCTACCTCCTTAGCGTTTTGAAGGACAAAAACCAGCAGCCATCCCATAAGTGCTCTGAAGGTTAAATGAAATATGTATTGTCCAGGCCTGACACAGTGTAAGCTTTTCAATAAATATTCAGGATATTGTCTTTTCATTCTTTGCTGTTTAATGATAAAAGCACTTAAGTTATGGATTATCCTCTAAATATGGCTTTAATCCCATTCTATAGTTTTTTTTTTTTAAAGATTTTATTTATTTATTTGACAGAGAGAGACACAGCGAGAGAGGGAACACAAGCAGGAGGAGTGGGAGAAGGAGAAGCAGGCTTCCCACTGAGCAGGGAGCCCGATGCGGGGCTTGATCCCAGGACCCTGGGATCATGACCTGAGCTGAAGGCAGACGCTTAACGACTGAGCCACCCAGGCGCCCCCCCATTCTATAGTTTTATACATAATGTCCATATTAGGATTTTCCAGAGAAACAGAACCAATGGTGTGTGTGTGTGTGTGTGTGTGTGTGTGTGTGTGTGTGTGTAGAAAACGAGAGGGAGAGAGAGATTGATTACAGGAATTGAGAAGTCCCATAATCGGCTATCTGCTAGCTGGAGAGCCAGAGTGGCTGGTAATATAATTCAATTCTAGTTGGGACACGTTAACTCCTAGTCTGATGTTGTAACTCCCAGTCCAAGGTGGAAGACTTGAGAACTGGGGGATTGCAGGTGTAAGTCCCAGAGTCTGAAAATCAGAGAACCAGGAGCTTTAGTGTTCAGGAGCAGGAACAGAAGGACATCCCAACTCAAGAAGAGAGCCAGGGAATTTGCTCTTCTTCCACCTTTTTGTTCTGTTCAGGCCCTCAAGGTTCGGTGCTGCCCACCCACTTGGTGAAGGCAGATCGCTTTACTCAGTCACTGAGTCAAAGGCTAATAATCTCTTCTGGTAACACCCTCACGGACAAGCCGAGGAATAATGTTTTACCAGCTATCTGGGCATCTCTTAGTCCAGTCAAGTTGGCACATTAAATTAATCATGACAGTGTTATTACTGATGATTTCAAAGTTATTCGTAATTGCAGTTTTCATTATAATTCCTCTTTGATCCAAAGCTATATGATATTGCCATTTTTTTAACTTTTCGTTTTGCCACATTGTGATTAGAAAATGAGGTTCATTCTATTTCTGCTTTTAAAGTTCATTTAGGAAAAAAATAAAGTTCATTTAGGTTTTTTAAAAAAAGATTTATTTGAGAGAGAGAGCGTGCACGTGCATGGGTGCGAGAGTGGGGGAGGGGCAGAGGGAAAGGGGAAGCAGACTCCCTGCCGAGTATGGAGCTCCGCGCGGGGCTCGATCTCACGACCCTGAGATCATGACCTGCACCGAAACCAAGAGTTGGGTGCCTTAACTGACTGAGCCACCCAGGTGCCCCCATTTAGTTTTTTTTTTTTTAAAGAGGTATATGTGATAAAATTTGGTTAAGTATCCTAAAGCCCTAGAAAATAAGGATTCTAGATGTAAGGCAGACACAGAATACAGTCGTGTAGCTCTCAGTTACTTTAATGGGGTGTCCTTGGTGTTTGGGAAGGGGCAGTGGCACAGAAGAGGTTAGGTTGCTCCCCTTCTGCCTCCCTGCATTTTTGGACCCCCTGTTCCCTTGGTGCGAGGTTTTTTGGGAATACATTCTGGATGTCATATAGCAATTATTAATAGCTGCCGAGCTATCAAGGCTGGCAGTAAAAGCAGGAGGCCAAAGGACCTCAGAGAGACCTAGCCTCTCCGCACCAAGCTGAGACTGAGCCACCCAGGCGCCCCTGCCCTCTTTTAAATGCCAGTTCTCAGTGGGATTGCTCCTTAAACCAAATAACTCAGGGAGGCCTTTCCCCAGCCTACAATAAAGGCACTCAAGAGGACTGAATTTCTAAGTTAAAAGATTTTTTGTTTGCTTTTAAGATTTTATGTATTTGACAGAGACAGAGAACACAAGCAGGGGGAGCAGCAGAGGGAGAGGGACAAGCAGACTCCCCACGGGGCAGGGAGCCCAATGGGGGGCTCGATCCCAGGACCCTGGGATCATGACCCAAGCCGAAGGCAGATGCTTAACTGACTGAGCCACCCAAGTTCCTGGTAAAAGATTGGTTTTATAGATATATTTCTCTTTCACAACTTTCTTGCTGTAACAAATAAGCAACATTTTGGTCAAGAACCGATGATAAATCTGGGTGGTGACTGGCCCTTGGTCACTGTCAAGTCACCTGGTACAAGAACTTGGCTGCTACAGTTCACATGAGTGGTTTAGGCTTAAACTTTTTCTAAATACATAAGGCTTCAGCTTTTCACAGGTAGAAAATAACAATGATCCCCACCTGCCCAGATTTTTCCATTATTTAATCAATTACGGTAATAAATCTAAAGGCTTTGCAATGTCAACATGATCTGCAAAAGCGAGGAAAAGCCTGGGGTCCTGGGCCACCTCTTATTTCAGAGCAAGATTATAGAAGCGTGGTTTCCGAAGAGAAGCCCACTGCATCCCCAAGGAAACTTGCTGGCCCTGGGAAAAGACAGAAACAATGAAAGGAAATGATGACCGAGTGTAAAGAGCTTGGATGTGGAGTGAGGGGGTGGGAGGCGGGGAGCAGGAAGAAGACCGGGTGGGAAGAAATGCTCAATCAGGCACCATTCATGTGCTGCCCCCAAATATGGATTAAGGATATGGGCTACTAAATCCTTGACTCTCTCCTGCGTGCTGGGCTCTTTACAAAGATAAGCACACAGGGTCCTCGCAATGTTCCTCATAGCAAAGCGCGATTCCCATTTCGTGGCTGAGGAAATTCATGCTTGAAGCTGAGGTTTCCTGGGAATGAGCCAAGGGGCTTCCAGACTCGGACACGGGACACTTGTGAATAAGACATGGTTTGTGGTTCCAGCAATGTCTGCAAAGCAAAAAAAAAAAAAAGAAAGAAAAAAAAAGAAAAAAAAAGGATGACCTATCAAAGGTGAAGATTGGAGTGATACTAATGTACTTACTACTTTGATTGTCGGCCTATGCCTCCAAGACCCCCAGCAGTGCCCACCCCACACCACCACTGCAGGGAGAGACTGGGCAGACCGCCACTCTCCACTCTGTCTACGGGTCCCATCTTTTCCCTTTCTTCTAGATAGAGCTGGCTTTGAAGAACATTCGGGGGCACCTGGGTGGCTCAGTCGGTTGGGCGTCTGCCTTGGGCTCAGATCATGATGCCAGGGTCCTGGGATCCAGCCCCTCATCGGGCTCCCTGCTCAGTGGGGAGTCTGCTTCTCCCTCTGCCCCTCCCCCTGCTCGTGCTCTCACTCTTTCTCTCTCTCAAATAAAAAATAATAATAAAAAAGAACATTCGGATCCACATCCTCACCCCTACAACAAAGGCACCTGAGCAGCATTCCCACAATCCCATCCAGAGCCCATGTTCCTGCTGCTTCTGGCTGTGGCAAGGCTTTCTGAAAAAAGGAGAAAAATAAAGATCAAAACCTGGGTGTGAAGGAATAGCACAGAGGACCACAGGGGAAGGGAGGGAAAACTGAAGGGGAAGAAATCAGAGGGAGACAAACCATGAGAGACTCTGGACTCCGGAAACCAAACTGAGGGTTGCGGAAGGGGAGGGGGTGGGGGGAGGGGGTGACCTGGTGACGGGTATTGAGGAGGGCACGTGATGTGATGAGCACTGGGTGTTATATGCAGCTGATGAATCGTTGAACACTACCTCAAAAACTAATGATGATACTATATGTGGGCTAATTGAACATAATAAAACAAAACAAAACTTGGGTGCTTAAAAGGTCAAATTTAGGTTTATTTTTAAATGAGAACCATTTAATAAAGTCAAGATGTCTATAACAATGGCACCCACAATGGACAGAGGAACACGAATAAGAACTGGAAAAAGATGTCACCACATAGTAAAAAAGCAGATCGTAGAAATGCCCAGTAGTGACCCTACCACTGCTGGTAGTTCCTGTCTCTAGAGACCCGGAGAAGGGATTTCAACACCATCTTTAATGATGGCACAGGGGACAGGAGAGAGGGGCTACCCTCTGCCCACTGCCCCTCGCCTCTCACTACACAGAGATGTACTTACTTGTCTGGCTGGTCTCGGCAGTCAGTTCTGGCTCCACTCTCCTCAGCCCAGAGGCTGACCAGTGCTGGACTTTTTCCAACTGTTCCTGAAAAAGATGACTGTTGGACGTGCCATGTACATATGACTATCTCTATATGCTATGTGCCCAGGAAGCCTGCAACTCCCAGACTGCATTACCCTCCTAAGGTCACCCTCAGGCTGGCAGTTGGGTTTGGCCAAGGGTAAGCAACCTCATGAAATCCAAGGATGGGAGGAGACAGGCCAAGGTCTTTACTCCCTACCACAACCCTGACTTATCATTGCTATGTCCGTCCCCAGTTGTAGCTTCTGGTGAGTGGCCCTTCCTCCTCTGAATCTGTCATGACAGAAAGCACATCAGTGGTTGCTTAGGTGTGGGAGGTAGGAAAGCATGGGAGGAAGAAATTACAAAGGGGCCTGAGGAGACTCAAGGGTGATGGGTGTATTCACTTGAGCACGGTGATGGTTTCAAGAGGATATACAGGCTTCAAGATGGTTTCAAGAGGGGCGCCTGGGTGGCTCAGTTGGTTAAGCGACTGCCTTCGGCTCAGGTCATGATCCTGGAGTCCCTGGATCGAGTCCCGCATCGGGCTTCCTGCTCAGCAGGGAGTCTGCTTTGTCCTCTGATCCTATCCCCTCTCAGGTGTTCTCTCTCTCTCATTCTCTCTCTCTCAAATAAATAAATAAAATCTTTAAAAAAAAAAAAAAAGATGGTTTCAAGAGGACAAAACCGATTAGACACGTTAACTATGCTCCATATATTGGGTGTCAATTACACCTCAATAACGGTGTCTGATAAATGAAATGAACCTTGTCTCTTATCTCAGGACGTACACAAACATTATTATTTTTCAACCAGAGCAGGAAAGTTCTCTGCCTGTGTGCAGACGCTTCTGGAAGCTCCATCCTCCCACTCTCTTGACAGTTCTCTGCACTGGGGGCCAGAAGTGGTGATCTCCTGGGTGGTGGGATTGAGCCCTTTGTTGGGCTCCATGCTCAGTGGGGAGTCTGCTGGAGATCCTTTCCCTCTGCCCCCGCCCCCACTCACACACTCTCTCTCAGTCTCTCTCTCAAATAAATAAATAAATCTTTATTAAAAGAATAAAATGGGTAACAGATCAAAGTGAAACACTGAGACTATAAAACTTCTAAAATCAAGCATAGGAGAAGATCTTGGCAACTTTGGGACCGGCCCAGATTTCTTACATAAGACCAAACACCATGCACCCTAAAGAAAACACTGATCAATGAAACTTTATCAAAATTGAAAACTTCTGGTCTTTGAAACCGTCGAGAGCAAGATGGAGTCACTCCTGTCAAGCAGTGATGGAGCAGCTAAGACCAGACATCACGAGACCAGCATCAGCAGGTGACACACTCAGAACTGACCACCTCAAAAAGGCATGTGCCGCCCAAGGCTCTGCCCCGTTGATCTCGGTCAACAGACCTGAGATCCTTGGCTGCTGGGACATCAGAAGCGGTGAGTGCCGAGAGCTGACCCGGACCGGACCGAGCCTTATCTCAGCTGCGCACCCATAGACTCACTTCCCTTTTGGTTCCTTAACTTCCTACCCCCACCCCCCCTTCTATCTTGTTTGTTGTGTGACTTGTCTTGTGCTTTGCTTTGTGCGCCCTGTAAGAAGCCAAGTGAAACACGTGGTGAAATGTCATGGAGTTTGGGATCCTGAACCTGTTTTATAATTATGTTAACTTTGCTCAAGGACTGAATAAAGCGGACACTGTGGAAAGACACAAGCCACGTGTGCGCCTTCATAGTGTGCTCATGACAGAAATACATTGCAAAAAATAAAAGGCAAGCTGCAGCCTGGGACAAAATATTTGCAAAACATCGATCCCAGAAAGGCTTGGTATCTAAAATATATAAAGGCCTCTTACAACCTAACTTTTAAAAGGGAGTAAAAGATTTGGATGGCCACTTTAGGAGAAAATAGATATTGAATAGCAAACAAGCATACGAAAAGATACTTAGCATCATTAGTCATAAGGGAAGTGCAAAAGAAAACCACAGTGAGATATGAGTACACAGCCCTTAGGATGGCTAAAATTAAGAAGACTCACACTAGCGCTTGGGACTCGAGGAAGGACACGGCAATGAGTTTCCCGGGTTGGCCCTCGCCCGCCCTATATGCCAGCAGCCCAGAATCACCAACAACGAAAAGCTGCAAGAACAGCTTGCTCCCCTGGCCCAAGGCCGGGAAAAGGGTGGCCTAACAGAATAGGACATCGTTTGTGTTTTGTTTTGTTTTTAAGGATTTTATTTATTTATTTGAGAGAGAGAGACAGAGAGACAGAGAGAGACAGAGAGAGAGAGAGAGCACACAAATGGAGGGGGCAGGGGGAAGAAAACTCTCCACTGAGCAGGGAGCCCGAGGCGGGGCTCCATCCCAGGATGCCGAGATCCTGACCTGAGCCGAAGGCAGATGCTTCACCAACTGAGCCACCCGGCCACCCCCATGGGACACCTTTTGGACAATACCCACCTTCCTCTTCGCAGTTTCAGCAGGGTGGGTGGGGAGCCGACTTTCAATCCCCCCACCACGACCCCCTCCTGAAAACAGGCAGGACTAGGCTTCTGCTTTCCCACCCACTGTCAGCCACCAATTCTATATTCAGCAACTATATCCTTCAGGAATGAGGCGAGTCGAGGACAGTCTCAGACGAAGGAAATTTAAGAGAATCGGTTGCCAGCAGACCTACCCTTAAAGGATGGCTACAGGGAGTCCCCTAAAATCAGAAAAGGAAATGATAAGGCAAGGAGGAAGGCACTCCAGGCAGGAAGACAGACGAATGGAGTGAGAAAAAGTAGCTGTAAACAGAATAGAATCACCATCACCTTGTGAGTTTTTAAGGTCCTGTTTTACGGTTAAAGCAAAAGCTATAACATCATCTGATGTGGATTCAGTGTACATAGAGGAAATAGCTAAGCTATTTCTATTTAAAAGGGAGGAGGATAAAGGGACCTAAATGGAAGTAAATTTTTTCTATGTCACTCCATGGGTGTAAGTGCTGATACCAGTAAACTGTGATAGGTACACATGTATATTGCATTGAAAAACTATAAAATAAATACTAAAACTACAAAATAGAGAAAACAAAATGACACAAAGCTATACAGAGAGATATACTAAAAAAACACTATAAATAAATAAAAATGGGATTCCTAAAACATGCTCAAGTATCCTACAGGAAGACAAGAGAAAGAGGAATGAGAAACAAAATGAACAAACAGAAAACAGTAAAATGACAGACTTAAGCTCTAACATATTAGTAATTACTTTAAATGTAACTGGCGTAAGAATGACAAAAGGTATTAGCAGAATAGTTTTTTTTTTTTACAAACATCACCCAACTCTATGCTGTCTACAAGAACATCACTTCAAATTTTACATTAAAGATTTATTCACTTTTAAGCATAGTTTTATGCTTCTTATACAAAAAAAAATGTTTCCAAATAAATTACAAAATAAAGTTACTTAATTTTATAATGAACATAAACTTGAGTGAACTTGGAAGCAAAAGAGCCTGGAATTGTAAAGGATTGTTCAGGCCACTGAAGTTTAATGGCTCCATCATAGAAAACTTAATTTAACAATATCCCTGACCAGTAATTAATTTTCAGGTGGTTCTAGGACACTTAAGATGATGGGAGCCTCATTACTTCTCAGGGCTGTCCTTTTCTTATGTTGGCCAAGAACAGTTTCAGCTGATTGGCCTAAATTCTAAACCATGGAAGTAAAGCAGTAGTTTAATCCCTTTTGAGCAGAGTAGACCTTCAAGTATTTTTTAAAAGATTTTATTTTTAAGTAATCTCTACACCCAACGTGGGGCTCCAACTTACAACCCCCCCCAACCTCCCCCCACCCAGATCAAGAGTCACATGCTCTACCGACCCAACCAGCCAGGTGCCCCGACCTTCAAGTATTCATTCATTTATTTATTTATAAAGATTTTATTTATTTATTTTTATTTTATTTTTTAAATTTTATTATGTTAGTCACCATACAATACATCATTAGTTTTTGATGTAGTGATCCACGATCCATTGTTTTCGTATAACACCCAGTGCTCCATGCAGTACGTGCCCTCCTTAATACCCATCACCGGGCTAGCCCATCCCCCTCCCCCCTCCCCTCTAAAACCCTCAGTTTGTTTCTCAGAGTCCATAGTCTCTCATGGTTCAGCTCTCCCTCCGATTTGCTCCCCTTCATTTTTCCCTTCCTTCTCCTAATGTCCTCCATGCTATTCCTTATGTTCCACAAATAAGTGAAACCATATGATAATTGACTTTCTCTGCTTGACTTATTTCACTTAGCATAATCTCCTCCAGTCCCATCCATGTTGATGGAAAAGTTGGGTATTCATCCTTTCTGATGGCTGAGTAATATTCCATTGTATATATGGACCACATCTTCTTTATCCATTCATCTGTTGAAGGGCATCTCGGCTCTTTCCACAGTTTGGCTATTGTGGACATTGCTGCTATGAACATTGGGGTGCATGTGGCCCTTCTTTTCACTACGTCTGTGTCTTTGGGGTAAATACCCAGGAGTGCAATTGCTGGGTCACAGGGTAGCTCTATTTTTAATTTTCTGAGGAACCTCCACACTGTTTTCCAAAGTGGCTGTACCAACTTGCATTCCCACCAACAGTGTAAGAGGGTTCCCCTTTCTCCACAACCTCTCCAACATTTGTTGTTTCTTGCCCTGTGCATTTTTGCCATTCTAACTGATGTAAGGTGGTATCTCAGTGTGGTTTTGATTTGAATTTCCCTGATGGCTAATGATGATGAACATTTTTTCATGTGTCTGTTAGCCATTTGTATGTCTTCTTTGGGGAAGTGTCTGTTCATGTCTTCTGCCCATTTTTTGACTTGATTATTTGTTTTTTGAGTGTTATTTGAGAGAGAGAGACAGAGATAGCAACAGAGAGCACAAGCAGGGAAGAGAGGGAGAAGCAGGCTGTCCCTGACATCTGTGATTTTTTAAAAAGATTTTATTTATTTTATTTGAGAGAGAAAGAGAGAACAAGCGGGGGAAGAGGCAGAAGCCTCTGAGCCGACTGAGCCACCCAGTCACCCCAAATTTCAAGTATTTAAAAGAGCTGCCACATCTCCTATATAAGTTTTTGTTCTCCAAACTATGAACATTTCTTTCAATCGTTCTTCACAAGACATGGATCCAGTGCTCTTATCACCCACACTGGCTTCCTCTGGAGACATGACAGAGTAATGCTCTTCTTAAAATCATAAAATAAATCTAAAAATATTAAGAGAGCTGAAAGCATACAGAGTTCGATTTCTGATCACAACGGGATCAAACTAGAAATTAATAGCAGAAAATTAATCAGAAAATATCCAAACATGTGGAAAATAAACAACACACTTCTAATTAATTCTACAAAATTTCTACATAGTAACCATAAGCATGTAGAAACTGAAATTAAAAAAGTATCATTTATAATTAATTCAAAGAAAAGGAATACTTAGGAATACATTTATTAAACATGTATAGGATCGAATGCAGAAAACTATAAATTTTGATGAAAGGAATCAAAGATCTAAATAAATAAAGAGACACACTGTGTTCATGGATTGGAAGACTAAAAACAAAAATGATGTCAATTCTCCCTGTAAGTGGTCTGTAAGTTTAACACTATTTCTAGCATAGGTTAGGTTTTCTAAACACATAAATATATATGGACAAAAAAAAGCCCTAGAATTGTTAAAGAAACGTCGAAAAAGAAAAAGAATGTGGGAGGAATCACTCTACCTGATATTAACACAAACTAGATAGCTACAGTAATCCAGACAGTATGGTATTAAAGAAAGGATAGACACATAAGAGTATGGTGCAATCCACGGAAATATGCTCAACTGATTTTTGACAAAGATGGGAAAAAAATTCAATGAAGGAAGAATAGTCTTCCTGACAAATTGTGCTCTAGCAATTGGACATTCTTGTTTAATATCGAACCTAGACCTCAACCTCCAAACCTTATACAAAAATTAATTCAAAATGGGGGCACCTGGGTGGCTCAGTCGGTTAAGCGTCTGCCTTCGGCTCAGGTCATGATCCCAGGGTCCTGAGATGGAGCCCTGCATCGGGCTCCCTGCTGGGCGGGAGGCCTGCTTCTCCCTCTCCCACTCCCCCTGCTTGTGTTCCCTCTCTCGCTATGTCTCTATCTGTCAAATAAATAAACAAAATCTTTAAGAAAATTAACTCCATATGGACCACAGATTTAAATGTGAAATAAAACTTTAAAATTTTAAAAAGAGGGTGCCTGGGTGGCGCAGTTGGTTGAGCGACTGCCTTCGGCTCAGGTCATGATCCTGGAGTCCCTGGATCGAGTCCTGCATCGAGTCCCGCATCGGGCTCCCTGCTCGGCAGGGAGTCTGCTTCTCCCTCTGACCCTCCCCCCTCTCATGTGCTCTCTCATTCTCTCTCTCTCAAATAAATAAATAAAATCTTTAAAAAAAATAAAATTTTAAAAAGAAAACACAGGAGAAAATCACTGGGACCTAAAGCCTGGTAAAAAAATGTTCTTACATCTGATCCCAAACCACAATGCATAAATCAATTGGACCACATTCAAAATTTAAAAATTTAGCCCCGAGAAAGCAGAATGAAAAGACAACCTGCAGACTGGGAGGAAAATATTTGCGAACCATGTGTTTGACAAAGGACTCATATGTAGAATATATAAAGAACTCACAAAATTTAATAATAAAAAACAAACGGCTCAATTAGAAAATGACAAAAGACATCTCACTGAAAAGGAAATACAGATGGAAAATAAGCACATAAAGAGATTTTTGCCATCATTAGCCATTAGGGAAATACAGATTAAAGCCACAATGAAAGATCGCTCCATGAGAATGGCAAAAATAAAAAAACAATGATAAACCCAGTGCTGACAAGGATGCAGAGAAACTGGATATATTCATAAATTGCTGATGGCAATGTAAAATGTTACAGCCACTCTGGAAAACAGTTTGGCAGAGTCACAAAACTAAACATGTCCCTACCATACAACCCAGCAATTGAATTTTGGAGCATTTATCCAGATAAAAAATTTTGTTCACGTGAAAACCTATAAACAAATACTCACGGTAGTTTTATTCCTAATGGCAAAAACTGGAAACAACCCTGATGGCCTTCATGGGTGAATGACACACAAACTATCATGTAACCATACCAAAGAACACTACTTGGCAATAAAAAAAAAAGAACTATAGGGGTGTCTGGGTGGCTCAGTTGGTTGAGCACCGGCCTCTTGGTTTTGGCTCAGATCACGATTTCATGGGTTGTGAGATGGAGCCCACAGAGGGGCTCTGCACTCAGCTGAGAGTCTACCTGAGATTCTCTCCCTCTGCCCCTCCCTCTGTGCATGCTGTCTCTCTCTCCCTCCCTCTCAAATAAATAAATAAATCCTTAAACTATAGCTTTTTATTAAAAAGAAGAAATGAACTATATGTTATATATATATACTGTATCTCCACGGTGGTGGTGGATGCATGGACCTACACATCTGATAAAGTTGCATAGAACTAAACACACATGCACACACTCCAACAAGTAAATTGGGGGAAATCTGAACAAGAGAGATAGATGTGTCAATATCCTGATTTTGATACTGTACCAGTTTTGAGAGATGTTATGACTGTGTGAAACTAGGTAAAAATACATGGGATCTCTCTGTACTTTGTTTTACAACCGCATGTGAGTCTATGATTATCTCAAAATAAAACTAAAAATTCAATTGCGTTTCTATATACTAACAATGAACATGTGGAAACCAAAATTAAACACATAGTACCACTTACAGTCACTCCAAATAAAATGAAATAGATATGACTCTAGCAAAATATGTACAGGTGGCTGAGTGAGTATGAAGAGGTAGCACAAAGGAGTTCTTTTGTGCTAAAGGAATATTTTTGTATCTTGATTGTAGTGGTGATTACAGGAATCCCGACATGGGATGAAATGGCTAGAGTAATGAACACACACACACACGCACAGACACACACACACACATTAATGCAGGTTAGGAAAATGGTGAAAGCTGAATGAGGCCTATAGTCTACTTAAAAGTAATGTACCGATGTCAATTTCCTGGTTTTGATATACTGCATCTAAAGAAATGGTAACCACTGAGGAAGCTGGGTGAAGGCGCAAGGTTCTTTTGTACTATTTTTGCAACTTCCTGTGAGTCTATAATTATTTCAAAATAAAATGTTAAAAATAAATGAGATGAGGCCAAGGAAGGGTTTCAGAAATGATTAGAGGAAACAAGCGATGCAAATGAATGAGGCTGGATCCAGTCTGGAACAAAGGGTTTCTATGTGGCTTAAGCCTGTATTTCTGTGGCCCCTTCTTTTTCAAATGATTAATTTTTTCATGGCATTACACAAATATAAATATACAAATGGATATACATATATATACAGAGAGTAAAAAGTGCATCTTCCTTCCTACTGCCTTAACCAGATGTAAACAATGTTGAGTAATTTGATATATCTGCGCTGGCATTTTTTATGCATTCACACCCATGCATGGTTATATTGTGGATAAAGTCATGATGCCACACAATAACATAATGTTTATGAAATTCTCTTTTTTGGGGCGCCTGGGTGGCTCAGTCGGTTAAGCATCCAACTCTTGATTTTGGCTCAGATCGTGATCTCAGGGTTCAGGGACCCAGCCCCTCATGGGGCTCCACGCTCAGCAGGGAGTCTGCTTCTCCCTCTCTCTCTGCTCCTCCCCTGCTCATGCTCTCTTTCTCTCTCTAAAATAAATAAATAAATCTTAAAAAAAAAAAGAAATTATCTTTTTTTCCATGACCATGTAGGTATGACAGTTGCTCAACCAGGGTATATAACTCTGCTGAGTTCCTCGGTTATAGAGATGGAACACATGTTTCAAGTGCGGTGGTGAACAGGCATTTTGAGAGAGCCTAAATACTCAGGCTAGCCCTCCTTGTGAAAACAGGGATGAGGTCATGGTGAATCTATTTCTTGCAGACAGCTTTTAAGAAGTCATGACTATAATGAAGTTTGATCATTTCAATCGTCTTGAAAACGTGGTCGGGTTTGGGTTGGATTTGGTTTGGAATAAAGATAAGATGAAACCACGAAAGGGCTTTTAAGCCCACCAGCAAGGAAAACAGCCATGAACAAGGGCAAATGAAAACCTGAGAAGACCTTGTGCAGTATCCAGGGCAAAGATACACTTAAGAGGAGTACTTAGAAATCACTATGGAGTGAAAGGTTAAGACAATGCGGGTAACGGGGCAATTCACCAATAAAGAAATACACATGACCAGCAAATATAGCAAAAAGAAAAAAAAATGCGCCTGTGCGTGTGGTGAAACTCTACAGTGCTGCTGAGTTAGCAGAGAAATGCGAATGAAAGAAAGGTACAATGGGTCGCCTGGCCGGGTTTTCTGTGGAGACAGTGGGGAAGGGGGAGAAGGTAAACAGGCGGAGCCTTCCCGGTAGGCCGTCCGCACGGAACCCGTAGAGCGGTCCAGACCCCCGGCCGCCCGCTCCGCTCAAGGACACGCCCCCAAAGCGATCCCGGGGGGATACCGCCTCGCAATCCCTTCTTCCCTCGGGCTCTGCCCTTGGGCGCCCAGGGGGAGGCGGGGCTTGCCGGCGAGGCGGTCCCGTGGGCGGTCCCGTGTCGGCGGCGGCCGCTCCGTGGCGCCCGGGAGGGGGCGTGGCCACACCCGGGGCGGGGTTACGCTAGCGGCGGCCGCCCCGGCAGCCGGCGAGGGGCGGAGCTGTCTATAGGCTGCTCCGGAGGGGCGGTGGCGGTGGCGGCGGCCGCGGAGGCTGCGTCCCCGGCCGGGCCAGGGAAGGGGTGACCGAGGGCGGGGCGGGGCGGGGCGGGGCGGGAGGGCACCGGCGGCCGGCGGGGCGCCTCAGGCCTCGCGTCCACCTGCCCGGCCGCTCGCGCTCCCCTGGGTCTGCGGGGCCTGCGGCGGCCCGCGCCCATGGCGGCGTCGGCGGCTCTGTCGGCGGCGGCGGCGGCGGCGGCCCTGTCGGGCCTGGCGGTGCGGCTGTCGCGCTCGGCGGCGGCCCGCGGCTCGTACGGCGCCTTCTGCAAGGGGCTCACGCGCACGCTGATCACCTTCTTCGACCTGGCCTGGCGGCTGCGCATGAACTTCCCCTACTTCTACGTGGTGGCCTCGGTGATGCTCAACGTCCGCCTGCAGGTGCGGATCGAGTGAGCGGGCGCCGCCGCAGCCCCGGCCGGAGGGTCCCGCGCGCCGGCATGGAGGACGGCCGGCGGGACGCGGCGGGGGCAGGAGGCCGGGCGGCCCGGGCCCCCGGGCCCTAGACCTGCGCGGGAGGACGCCGGCCAGCCGGCCCGGCCCCGGCCACGAGCCGCCCGCCTCCCAGCCCGCGGCGCGGCGGGTGACCTATTGCACAGAAACTCTGCAAACGGACCCTTTCCGTCGGGCTCGAGAGGAAAGAAAAAAGAACAAAACCCGATTGGAGTGCGGCCGACCTGTTGCCTCACGTCGGCCAGAGCCCGGGAAGCAGCAAGGACAAATTCCGCAGCAGGGGCTGGACTGGCCCGGGTCCGCAAGGTAAGAGGCCGGAGGCTGGACGTGCGTGCGGGCCGGCGGCGGCGCTTGCCGTGACAGCTCGGGGACAGGGGGAACTGGGGACGGGAGCCCTGGAAGCCAGCCCCTGAGCTGGCCAGGCGGGGGGCCGCAGGCGCCCCGGACTCCCCGGTCCTCATTCCCAGACGGGGGTGAGGGGCGGCGGCGGCCCGGGCATCTCGGAGGGTCAGCCCGTCCCCGCCCCGCTTTCCCCAGAGGCCCTGGTGCTGCCACCTGAACCCCAGGGAGTGGAGGGGATGGGCTGGGGAGGCGCCGGGGAAGGCTCTAGAAGGAAAAGATGCTGCCACCCTTCACCCCCCTTGGGGGGCCAGACAGGGAGGGTGGTTGTGTTCTTGGCCAAAGCCCTGGTCGGGCCCCTTCTAAGCCCCCAGGCCCCTGGGCTCTGGGCATCTCCCTCCGGCCCGTGGCCGAACTGCCTCCCGCCCTGTGTTGGGGGCCGGGGGACTGCTCTGGACCTGCTCCTGCTGTGCCCACTGCCCCCCTCCCGCTCTGGGGGCGCCCTCCGGCGCTGGGCGCCTGGACATTTGGAGACCCGGGGGAGGGGGAAGGCCGCTCCGCCCTGTCCCTGCCCCCACAGTCTCGCTGTCGCGCCCTCGCAGCCGCCCGCCCTCCGGCCCCCACGGCTGCCCTGCCGGTGCCACTGAATGCCGCCGGCAGCAGCCCCCGTGCGCCCAGAGGAGCCGGGGAAGTGGGGATCTCCTGGAGCCCGGGGCAGCTCTCAGGCTGGGGTGGGGAGAGCGGGTGCGGAAGCGGCTTGCGAGGAGGCAGCCCTTGGGCGCACGGGCCCCACTCTCCGTGGGGAGGCCACTGTGAAGTCTCCATCTCTTTCTGTCTTTCAGGAACCGGGGTTTGTAGGTGGTGACCCACCCCTTCCGTGACCTTGTCAAGAGACTCAAATCCGTGCCCAGGGGCCGCCCCTGGCCCCGGAGCTGCCAGGGGAGCAGCTGGGCAAAGGGCCTGGCCCAGGAGGAGAGAAAGGACCTTCCAGGCAGAGGCCCCGAGGGCTGGGGTAGCCAGTGGTCCCGTTCTGGCATGGGGAAGGACGCCACCCTGTCACCTCAGCTCTGCATCTCCTAGCAACACTTTGAGGGCCTTCTGTTCTCCCCACCTGATGCTTGGAAAAGCTGGCTCTGGGACAGGGAGAGATGTGTCCTTGTCCTACAGATAAGAAGGGGTGGGGCTGAATCTGAGAAAACCTGGCACGGGTGGGGTGGGGAAGGGGAGCTCAAGGCCCCCCCTGGGGGACCTAGGGGGAGAGAGAGAGAGAGGTGCAGGGTAGGGAATGTGGGAAACTGGCTTTTCTTGGAGTGGTGTGGGAGGTCACAGGGAAGACCGTCAGCGCTGAGATGGACACAGGAGAGAGTCCTAGAACGCCTTGCGGAGTGGAGGTCTTTACCCACAGAGCCTGGCCTCCCCTGCCGCCCCACCCCAGGCTGGACCAAGGGCTCCTCGGCAGTTGAGTGGCACAAGCCTCTCAGTTTGGGTGGCAGGGTGGGGGTGGGCTGGTGGCGTGGCTGCTGGGGACAGGACGGAACCAGGAGGGTGAAGGGATAAACCTGGGATGGGGCTGGGACCCACGCACGACCTCATCTGTCTGTCCCCAGGCTCGCGTCCCCCGCCCCAGCTCCAAGCCCAGGATCCCACAGGAGAACCTCCTCTGGATGGGCTTGAAGTGGCCCTGGAGGCCCCAGGTGTGCGGCTCCCTGGCGCACCAGGATGGCCAGGCGTGGTTCCCGAGGCGGGCCAGGAAGGACCCCGGTCCCACGGCCGCTCTGTCACTGGTTGCTCTCGGCTCCCAGGCTCCGAATTCCTGGGACTGAAAACCCAAGCAGGCTGGCCAGCCCCAGGGACACGGTGGCCCAGTGTCACACCTCCTGCCCTCCTCAGCCGCCACGCTGGAGGCCGGGTCCTGAGTGAAGAGTTGTGCCCGCCTCACCCCGGGGACCGAGGCCGGATGAGGCCGCCGTGTGTCCCCTGCAGCTTCCCACAGACAGGGTGCGATGGCTTCCTGCCTTGTGCCAAGTGTCCTGGGGTCCCCGGTCCCGGTGGCGCCTCCCGCACCCCAACCCTTTCCACCCAGGCCCACTTCTGGGAGCCTGCCGGCCTGCCGACTCCGTCCACAGATGTCCGGGGACAGCGTGTGAGAGCCACGCGGGGCCTCCCTGGGGCTGATCCGCAGATGTGCCCCTTGCAAGGCCCCGTCTCACCCTTGGGGTGACCTGCTCCCCAGCTGCGGCCTTGTGGCTCAGCTGGAGCTGCCTGGGGCCTGTGACACTTCTTGCCCACAGGGAGGGGGTGGGGGGAGCCTCAGGGCCCTGGCCCGAGACCCCTGCCCTGCGGGGCGCCCCGGTCAGTGCCTGCCCTGCCCCGGGGGCCCGGAAGTCTCCGCACAGCCCCCGAGGGCCTGGGCAGGGGCTGCCCTTCTTCGGCCTGTGGTCCTGCCTCTGCTTTTCTGACCGGTTTGGCCTTGAGTAGTTAGCAAGCTTCTCCCCACCCCACCTTCCCTCTGCCCGCACTGGGCCCTGGCTGCCTGACAGGCTCTCGATGCACTTTATTTATTTGCAGTCTGTTTTCCAGGCAGCAGAGCTTCTACAGAATCCGAGACACGGGCTGGAGATGACTGTCACTTTGCTGTGTGTGATTAACTGTACTGGTCAGCACCTGCTGCTCAGAGAATGGTCTCGTTCCTGGTGTTGTCAAATCTTGTCACTCTAAGTTAAAAAAACAAACCCTCCCTGAGTTCAATAAAGTAAAAGAAAACTGGAGGCCTCCTCTTCTGGTGTGGTGCGGTAGGCTTAGAGGAGGGGGGTCGGCTGTGAAGTCACCTGGGAGGGCCGCGGAAGGCTGCAGGGGTGGAGGCCTGCGGGGCCAGGGCCCCTGGAGAAGGTGGCGGCAGGGGCCTGGCCAGAGAGGTGGCAATTTGTCCCATTCACAACCTTTATTTGGATGACCTGATACCTAGGTCTTCTCTCTTTTGAGGGTGGGCTGGGGGGGGGTGAAAGAGGCTCCCTGCACATCATTTTGGGTCACCTGGAGACCTGTCCACAACAGCAGGTGGCGAGGTCCCCCTTGCTTCCCTGCCAGCCAGGTGGGCGCCCAGTTTTGGAAAAGATAAAACCATGGGGACTGGAAGCCTGCTGTCCTTCCCCCCCCGCGGCCCCCCGAGACCGGAACTGTCCCTTCAGAGCCCCAGCCTAGTGACTCCCCAGAGAAGCCTGGCCATGGGCTCCAAGGGCTGTAGGGCTGAGGGCGGGCAGGCAGGCAGAGGGGGGGTGGAGGGCGCCTGGGGACCTCAGTGGCTGAGGTAGAAGAAGGAAGGCCCACAGTCCGCGGGGAGGAGGCTCCTGAGGATGCAGGGTCATGGTCCCCTGAGGAGCACAGCCTGGGGTAAGGGCCTTGGGTGTGCTCCACCCGCTGGGAACGTCCAGGGGTCAAAGCACCCTGACAAGACAGACCCTTCGGGCACCTGCCACCCAGAGGGATGGACCCCGGTCCCTGCCAGCACCCTGAGCTTCCCCCCGCTTTGTCCAGATGGTCGCGTTCAGTCCCTGTTGGTCCCAAACCCAGCCCAGGGATCACGCAGCCTGGTGCCACCATGAGGGGAGGGTCAGACCGGAGCTCGGGGCCCCAGGCACGTTGGAGAGGGAGGACCACCCTTCCGTGCCACCGAGGAAGGCAGGCAGCTTCCGCTCTGGCTCAGGGCGGCCTCCTGAGCCCAGCTCTTCCACGGACCACCGTGTGGCCCCAGGCCGGCCACGGGCACTCTCGCGTCGCCAGGAGGGAGCCTTCGGTGTGGCCGTGGCCCTTCAGCGGTCGGTGGCTGCCCAACGTTTATTCCGGCCTCACCCGGAGCACATCGTCTCTATGAGGAGAGGAAAGCCAGCGAAGGGAACTGGCAGGTGTGGAGAGCCTGCCCAGTGTCCGGGGCCCTGCCGCCTGCTTTGTTCCCGGAACCTCCCCATCATCCCCACGGCCACCTTCGGAGGAGGTCATGGCGAGGCTCTGGGCCCCGCATCAGCCGCAAGCTTGACCTGAGCAAGTGGAGGCTCCTCACCTCCTGCCCTGTCCTTGGAGTGGACCTTCCACCCACCATCGCCCCACGAGGAGCTGTCCCCAGGTCGCAGCCTGGAGAGAGTGAGGTGTGGCTGGGCCCGTCTGGACAGCATGTGGGACTGCACCCAGTGAGGGCCTCCGTACAGACCCGTGACTCTGGCAGGTGGGTGTGTGGGCACGTCCCCATGCGGCAGCCGCCCAGACAGGCCTCTCGGGTCAATTCCCTGGCGCAGTGCCCCTGCCTCCCTCCCGTCCGCAGCGCTCCGTCCCTGGGTTCGGCTCGGCGCCCTCCTCCCCACGCTCCCTACTCCAGCTGCCCGCGGGGGGCTTGGACGGCACGTCTCCCCGGTGCCCAGGCTTTCCCAGGGTCGACAGCCCCTCTTTGCCATGTTCCATGTGTGGTTCTCCGGTTTATTTTGTTGCAAATGGGAAATGCCATTGCTCCAGCCGTTCCTCCAAGGTTCTGCGGCCCCTCTTACTGGAGAAACTCGAGAGTTTAGAAGATCTCATTCCTGTGTTTGTTGCAAACCAGGAGAGGACACGGTCCGTGCTGTTCCCATCCGGAGCACAGGGGTCAGCCCAGGATCCCCTCTGTCTCCACCCGTCCGGGTTTGCCGCTCGCTTCCCACCTGGGGAGCCCTCCCGCCCTGTCCTCGGTCTCTTGGCTGCTTCCCACCGTCGTGCTGGGGACCCTCGGCTGCGGCCGGACAGCCTTTGTGGGTTGCTCTCGCCCCCTCCTCCCGCGGGCCCTGGCTTCCCCCGGCCACCTTTGCACCCTTTCTGGGCGGGCTTGCAGCCCCCCTCCTGGCTCCCCTCGGGGCACTGCCCCCCCCATGGAGGAAGGGAGAGGAGAGACTAAGAAGCAGCTCTCCACGGCCCAGCCCACTGAGACTCGGCCTCCCCTGCGGGCCTCACTCTCCCGGGCAGAGGAGCTGCGGGCCGATCCGGGCACCAGGAAGGCCGGGGCACTGCTGGGAGGATGACGCCGACCACAGACGGGACCCTTCTCCGCTCCGGAGCCCCCCGTGCACTCACCCTGCAGAAGGAGGCGCCCCAGAGGCGGGGGCCCCACGGCAGGGAATGGCTGCCGGGCCTCGGGGTCTGGGCGACACCAGCCGGGTGCCCAATCTCCCCTGCGCGTGTCCCCCTGCCCCGGCTGTAACAGGGACCCGACGACACTCCCGCCTCCCTGCGGGGTTTTCTGAGGACCACGTGGCGGGAATGCTCCGCACAGACAAGGGCTCTTAGATCCATGCTTCGGAGCAGGCCCGCCGGCCACCGCAGCGAACCTTCTCAGTGTTCACGGTGCCCCCGACACAGCGATGCCTGCCCTACTGTCCCCTGAGTCACCCCCTCAGTGCCAGACTCTGGGGCAGGATTTCAGGATACAAAGGTGAGCCACTTCAGTGTGGCCCGTGTCCTCCTACCAGCGACAGACCCAGGACTTGGCCACTTGGCTTCAGATACACGCGTGTTTGGGAAACGCAATCAAATGCACCCTCAAATCAGTGGGATCCAGCAAACGGGAGCTCAGGGAGGAATCTGGGGGTGCTGCTGGGGAAATGCAGGGGAGGAGAAGCCCCCCCCCCCCCCAGGCTTCTCTGCGGGCATTGTCACCACTGCGGTGGGTCAGGAGAATTTGGGGCTTAGCTGGATGCAGACCCAGCTGCCGGGGACTTGGGAACACGGCCTCCCATGCCCACGAGATGGAGCCACCCTTGCAGCCGGGAGCAGCAGTGGGGGAGCCCCTCTGGAGAGGATCCTTGCGCGGGGGACAGAGGGACGGAGACACCCCTGGCAGGGCACCGAGCTGCCTCAGGCAGTCCCCTGCTGCAGAGTCCACCTTCCTCTGGAAGACGGCCACAGCCCTGGTCCCAAGGCTGAGCAAGGTCCCGAGGTCACCACCACCTGGGTGGCCCACCACACAAAACAAAGCAAAGGGCCTGCCTGGCTCACAGCCTCGGCCTCGTGGATGCTCTGTGGTCACAGCAGCCTCTCAGGGCCCGCACCTCCTGCTTCTGTGCCTCGGCCTCCGTACCCTCCGAGGATCGTTGCTGCCCTCGCAGGAGCCGGCAGGAGCCCCAGGCTCAGGACCTCGGAGCGCGGGCCATGTAGGGCCCTCCCCTGCCACCATCGAGCCAACGGGGAGGCAGCAGACAGGCTCGTGCGCCCTGAAGAGGTGGAGGCAAGGAGGTCCGGTCTCCTCCCACCGCGGGTGAGACAGCCAATATGGTGGCCATAGAGCAATGGGCCGGGGCGGGTGCCCCCGTGTGTGCTTTAGGGGGACAGCGGGCTCCTCGGTGAGGTCCTTGGGAAGATAAGAGCCTGTCGTGGAAGGCTTTTGAGCAAGGCTCCAGCCCTAGAACATGCTCCTCGCCCCCGACAGTGCCATTCTCTTTTCTCTGCCTAAGTGGGGAGACCAGGTAGGGCCTGGTCCAAACACCCCAGAGATACATACCAGGAGCAAGTGGGATTTCTCTCTGGAACGCAACGTTGGTTGCACATCTTGAAGTCAATGTTTTACTCCATATTAACATAAGCAGGGGGAAACCTGACCATTACAGTAGGTGCGGGAAAGAGATTTGACAAAATCCAACACCCGTCCATGATAAAGATTTTCAACAAAATTGGTATATGGAAAGGAATTTTCTCAACCTAGTAAGGCGTGTCTACATAATCTTATAGTGCGCATAACACTCAATGGTGAAAGAATGAAGATTTTCTCTACACATCGGGACCAATGCAGGATGTGCACTTTTGCCCTTTCTATTCAACATTATAGAGGAGATCCTAGCCTGTGGAATAAACTCCTCATCCCCCCCCCCCCCCCGCCAAATAAAAACATTCTGATTGGAAAGGCAGAAATAAAACTATCTTTATTCACCGATGATCGTATATGGAGAAAATCCCAAGAAATACACATAGACAAAAAGGCAGTAGACCCGTAAGTGTATCTGGCACAGGCCACAGGACACAAGATCAATATTAAAATAGCAACTGCATTTCTATATACTAGCAACAAAAATTCAAAAATGGAATAAAATAATTTCAAAAACACTCCTGGGAAAGTTTAAAGAAGCTCTAGATAGAGGGGCGCCTGGGTGGCTCAGTTGGTTTAGCGGCAGGCTCTTGATTTCAGCTCGGATCATGATCTCAGGGTCCTGGGATGAGCCCTGCGTGGGAGTATGTGCTCAGCAGGGAGTCTGCTTGAGGATTCTCTCTCTCCCTCTGCCTCTGCCCCTCCCCCTGCTCGTGCTCACTTGGTCTCTGTCTCTCGAATAAATACATAAATACATAAATAAATAAATAAATACATAAATAAATATTTTTTAAAAGAGGGTATAGATAGAGACATTTCATGGTTTAGAAGACTAAATATTGTCAAGATGGCAATCTTCCCCAAATTTATCTGGAGATTGAACACAAACTCTATCCAAATCTCAGCTTAATCTCCTGTCGAAATTGACGAGCTGATCCCAAAATGTATGTGGAAATGTAGATGACTTTAAATATCTAAAACATTTTGAAAAACAAAGTTGAGGATTTACCATACGTATCTCAAAACTTAGTATAAACCACAGTAATGAAGACAGTGTGGTGTCGGTGCAAAGATAAGTGTATAAATCAGTGGAACAGACTGAGAGAGTATAAACAAATCCCTACATATATGATCGATTGATTTTTATTGTGGCAAAATACACAGAACATGAAATTTACCATTTTAACCACTTAAGGGCTACAACCCAGTGGCATGGAACACATTCACGATATTGCGCATCTGTCACCGGTGTCACGTTCCAGATCATTTTCGTTACCTCACAGTGGGGACACCATACCCATTAAGCTCTCGCTCCCCATTCCTTCCCTACTCCTGCCCCTGGCAACCAAAAATGTGCTTTCTGTCTCTATGCCTCTTCTGGATGTTTCATAAAAACGGAATCATACAATATGTGACCTTTTGTGTCTGGTTTCTTTAATTGAGCAAAAGGTTTTGGAGGTTCGGAGAGATGGTTGCCCGTGTCAGCACTTTGTTCCTTCTGAGCGGGTGAATTCTACTCCATCGTCCGGATAGACCACTTTTGTTTAGCCATTCACACGCTGATGGACATTTGGGTTGTTTCTACCTTTCGGATCTTATGGATAGTGCTGCTACGGTAAACATTCATGAACAAGTTTTGTTTGAACACCTGCTTTCGAGTTTTGGGGTCCATATCGAGGAGTGGAATTCCTGGATCACATGGTTATCCCCTGTTGAACTTCCTGAGGAAACGCCACACTGTTCCGCACGGAGGCCGCACCACTGTCTTCGGCTAGTGATGGATGATGCTTCTGACTTCCCCACATCCTCTCCGATACTTGTTCTTTTCCTGTTTTTAAATGATGGTCCTCCTAGTGGGTGTGAAGTAGTGTCTCAGTGTAATTTTAATTTGCATTTCCCTAATGACTAAGGATGTTGAGCCTCTTTCCATTTGCTTGTTGGCCATTTGTAGGTCTTTGTACAAAGAGTCGTACTTGGGGATACATTTGACCAAAGAAGTGCAAGACCCGTACCGCGAAAACCTCAAAAGAAATTAAAGAACAAATGTAAATGCAGAGCTGTATCATGCTCATAGATTTGAAGACTCGGTATTGCTATGGGTCAACTCGACAAAACCGACGTATGGATTCAGGGCACTCCCAATAAGCTCACAGCAGGACTTCTGAAGGAGATTACCAAGGTGATTCCAACGCTTACACATAAATGCAGGAGGCTGAGGACAGCCCAACACTTCTGAAAATCAACCGAGTTCCAGGACTTTGACTACCTAGTTTCAAGACTTACAGCCATCATCCGGGCCTTGTGCTCTTGCAGAAAGATAGAGATCAATGGACAGAACGGAGAGTTCAGAATATACTCAGAACTACACGGAGGATGGACTTTGGACGGAAGCGTCAAGGCAATCCAATAGAGAAAGGATAATATTTTCAAGAAATAGTACTGGAAACATCGGAAAAGCATGCCCATAGAAACGCAACTTGACCCTAAGCTCGCATCACATACAAAAAGTAACTCAAAACCATGAGAAAGATGTCAGAGACGAAACCACATTCTACGCCCCTGCAGGGACTGCAGTTCTCAGCTCAGCGGCTGGGCGGGCTTCTCCCCGATGTCAAATTTGAGAAAAAGTCAGACCCTGTCACCCCGGGAATCACAGCGAAACGGCTAACGCAGATGCCCTGCACGCTCACCTTGACACCCACACCCCCCACCGCCTTTTTGTGCCCCAAGACCTCCTTCCCTCCCCCTTATCAAAAACTGCCCTGCTGGGCCGACCGGCCCTCCCGCGGAAGGCCCGAGCAACGCCCCCGCCGGGCTGTCTGGTGTAGTTCAGGGGAGTCGCCAGCAGGTGGCGCTGCTCCCACAGCGCAGGCCAGACCGGGGCGGAGCAAAGAGCCTTCCGTCCAGCTTGGGCGGAACTAGCTTCCTGTAAATGGGTCGACCACGAGGATCAGACACACAGGTTTTCGAGGTACCCGAGGTGCAAGATCTTGAGCAAAGACCCGTGAACGGATGATGTGCTTCGGCTGACATGCATGCTCCAACCGTGATGCTCAAACACGGCGGGGGGAGCAGGGCGCCCCCGTGTCCCCGGGGTCTGTTCCGAACACCATTAGTACCGGGAGATGGTCAGCGCCTTCTTGGATCGCGGCGCCGGGCGGCTGCCGCAGGCTTGGGAGGGGGAAGCAGCTGGGTTGGAAGCCCGGCTGTTCGGCTTAGGAGCGGGCGCCAGGCCCCTCATCCTTGCTGTCTGCCCTTCACTTTCTTCGTGTGCACGGGGATTCGTAATTCCGAGGTCCCGTGCGCAGTCGGGGAAGCCACGCACGTCTAGGACGGAACGCCGAGCCCGGAGCCCGACACGTGGCAGCCGTCGGTAAAGGAGGACTCGTCTTTATTGGCTCCGAGCCTTCCTTCGTAGCTCGTCCTTCAGGCTGCTCCGTGTCCCGGACGGCGCCAAAAGGCAGCCCCGTGTCGGTGTCACGGCCACGGACTTCGTCGTTGGGCCCAGCAGCTGCACCCCTCCCCAGGGGCCGTGGGAAGAGCCCCGGGCCTCCCTGAGCCCCAGCTTCGTGGCCGCGACAAGCAGCATGTGCCGCGTGCCCCCGGCAGGCTGTCCCGGGGACCAGACGCCGCCGCGCTGCGGGGCTGCCGGGCACCGAGCAAGGGCCGCGTACGGCACAGCTGCGGGGGCGCCCTGCACCCCGGGAGCGCCGTCCACCGCGCGCCGGGCCCCGGAGACGACTCCTTCCCTCGGCCGTGTCCGCGCCCTGTCCGGTCCCCCTCCTCCGCCAGCGCTCGGGGGCCGCGGGGCGGGGCGGGGTGGGGGCGCAGCAGGGGTGGGAAAGGAGAGAAAGGAGAACCTGAGACGGAGGGGGTTCCATCCGCCCGCGTGTGTCCGGCTTCGGGAAAGACAGCCGCCTGTGACTCCGACGGGGGGCCTGCAGCTCCGGGCCGCAGGGACGTCCCCGACGCTCCCGGGTCCCCTCTGCGCCCGGCTTTGCTGGGAACGGCCTGCGTCCTCGCGCGCCTCGCCGTTTGGCCCCAGCAGCCACAGCAGGAGCCTCTTGGTGCCGTCTGTCTGTCTGTCTGTCTCGCCAGCGCCCCTGGGAGCCCCGAAGCACAAGAGCCCGGCCACATCCCTGCCCCGACTCTGTTCATTCCTGTGACTTGGCCTGCGGGGGAGAAGCACGCCTTGTCCTGCATCGCAGTTTCCTGGTTCCTGAGAGCTCCCCGCACCCGGCCCGCTTATTCCCCACTGGTGTGTCCAGCCCCGCCAGGCGCTCGAGTTGGCCTTCTATGTAGTGGGAAGAATTGGGACTCCCAGCGTTTCGGAAACCAAAGATAATCTTTATGTTCCTTTGCTGTTGCTTTTCATTTGGTTTGGTTTGGTTTGATCATCATCACTAATAATATTTATTGGACACTGAAGAGGAACAAGGCCCTGAAGGCAAATGCTTAACCCACTGAGCCCCCCAGCCCTTTTGTTTTTAATCTTGAAAGCTTTTTTTCCTTCAATCTTTTTTTTTTTAAATATTTATTTATTTTAGGGAGAGAGAGAGAGACAAAGAGCAAGAGCACATGAGTGGGGGGAGGGGCAGAGAGAGAGAATCTCAAGTTGACTCCCCACTGAGCGTGGTGTGGGACTTGGGGCTCCATCTCACAGCCTAAGATCATGACCTGAGCCGAAATCAAGAGTCCAATGCTTAACCGACTGAGCCACCCAGGCATCCCTCCCCTCAATCTTTCAAATCTGGTTTTAAGCAAAGCAATAGAGTAAATGCAGTTAAAATTATGCCAGAAAGATGGTCAGAAGGCATAGAGGGGAGGAAATGGAGCAGGCAAGGAAAGGCATTTTACAGGCATCTCCTAGAGCATTTCCTGAGTCCAAGTTGCCCTCATGTCTTGCCTGGGGGACAGCGACAGCCTCCAACCTGGAAGCCTGCTTGCTTCTACGCTTGCCCCTCTGTCCTATACACAGCAGGCAAGGCTGAGTTTTTTAAAACAGAAAGCATATAATGAGCACTGGGTATTATATAAAACTGATGAATCATTGACCTCTACCTCTGAAACCAATAATACATTATATGTTAATTAATTGAATCAACAAAACAAAACAAAACACCAGAAAGCACGTTTCTTCCCCTGCCTTAAGCCCTAGGATTTGGCACTTAGACCACGCAGCAGGTCCCTTCCTTCTGCTGTTCTCTTGTGCTCTGCCAGTGATCCTCCCATATGTGCCTTGGGAGGAGCTGTCCCTTTTGGATGGAGAAGCTCACCCTGATCATCTCATGGGTCCTCCTTCTTGACATTTGGACTTCCACCTAACATGACATCTCAAAGAGGTGTTGCTGACCACCCTGTGCCCCGCCTGCTTCTTGGTGGTCTCTCAACGAGAGAATGTTTACCCCAGGAGGGCAGTGTCCTTATCTGTCCTACCTCCCACTTATTCCCAACACTTATTTTTTTTTTAAAGATTTTATTTATTTATTTGGCAGAGAATGACACAGTGAGAGAGGGAACACAAGCAGGGGGAGCAGGAGAGGGAGAAGCAGGCTTCCTGCGGGGCAGGGAGCCCGATGCGGGGCTCGATCCCAGGACCCTAGGATCATGACCCGAGCCGAAGGCAGACGCTTAACGACTGAGCCACCCAGGCGCCCCTATTCCCAGCACTTAAAACAGTGACTGGCACGTAACCAGTGATTGATAAATATTGGTTTAATGATGATCAAGATAATCCCACTGGGTTTTTTTCCCCCTTTTCCTTAAGCATACAGTGATTCTTCACCTGGTTTTGTGCTACTTCCTGGTGCCTTTAAGCTTGATGGAAAGGGGAACCAGATATGGATTCCTGTACTTGAGGAACCGTGGTTAAGTGCTTCAGTGATTCTAAACTTCAGCTCCACTCAAGCCTACTTAACTCCTGGGCTGTGAGTTTGGATAATAAATGGGAAAGCTCTTATGAACTGTGGAGCCCTGTCTTAGACCACAAGAGTGGACTGATGAGGAAAAGGAAGCCCAGAAAAACTAGGTGGTAGTAAGTGAACAGAGATTTGTCCAGCACACCAAGCTGTAAAGCACAAATCCTAAACAATATGTAAGTGAATTGATTTTAAGCAGGTAAAATACCAATTCAAGGGGCGCCTGGGTGGCTCTGTCGGTTAAGCGGCTGCCTTCGGCTCAGGTCATGATCCCAGGGTCCTGGGATAGAGCCCACATTGGGCTCCCTGCTCAGCAGGGAGTCTGCTTCTCCCTCGCCCTCTGCCCCCGCCCCCTTCCCTGTGCTCTCTCTCACATTCTCTCTCTCTCAAATAAATAAAAACCTTTTCTAAAAAAATTTAAAAAATCATACCAATTAGACACTTTCAGAAGAGGGAATAGATGTTGGCCAACAGTAGGAAACTTCGTTTTAATGTTTTTTTTTTTTCTTTTCAAAATTTTTCTCATCTATTTCTCAAAATGTTTGGCCTGGAGGATTTTACATAAGCTCATAACACCCTTGTCGACATGGTTTTCAGACCACACTCCCGCACTGCCTTTCAGCATACAATAGTATTGCTTAGAATCTTTTGTCTTCTGCTTTTTTTTCCTAACCTGGGAAAGAATTTTCTGAAATTCTATTCAGATAATTACCCCAATTATGTGAAAGCTCAATAGTAACTACAGAATCATATTATAATGTAGTGCAAATGTCTTGACTCTTCTAGGCTTTGGGGGCTTTTCATAGAGAGAGCACAGCCTTCCGGCACTATAATCTGGAGTTAGGTGCCCTAGGTTGGAATTCCAACCCTCACTTCCTAATAGTGATGCTGACCAATTACTCAACTACTTGGGACTCATTTAAATGAGTCCCCCATTTAATGGCGTGCCTGGCTGGCTCAGTCAGTGGAGCATGGGACTCTTGATCTCGGGGTTGTGAGTTGGAGCCCCACATTGGGGGTTAGATTGTACTTAAAATTTAAAAAGAATCTTTTAAAAAAAGAAATAAATGAGTCCCCCGTTAAAAAATATGGAGCTAATTGCGGTGCCTGGGTGGCTCAGTGGGTTAAGCATCTGCCTTCGGCTCAGGTCATGATCTCGGGGTCCTGGGACCAAGCCCCCCATCGGGCTCCCTGCTCGGCGGGGAGCCTGCTTCTCCCTCTCCCTCTGCTGCTCCCCCTGCTCATGCTCACTCTCTCTCTATCTCAAATAAATAAATAAAATCTTTAAAAAAAGAATCTTAGATCAATAAAATGTTGAATATTTTCTCAGAAACATTCTATATCTATCATTCAGTAGTTCAAACATCTGACTTGTTAGAAGCATGAAAAAAACAAAGGCACAAGCAGTTTTCACTGCACAATAATGTGAAAGTGTACTTAAAAGTTTTTGAAGGACATTGTCCCACATATGTGAAAATTCAATTTTACCATGAAATCTGAATTATATGAGGTTGAAAACCTGAAAAAAAAGACTATCCCCAACTACCACTCATTTGTTTAACTTGCCATTATATTCCATTTGAGTCAGAATTATCTTTATTTCAAAATACCATTTTCATTATATAAAAATAAAAAAATCCAGCAAAGCCAGAAATATGGATATATTTTCCTGGGCTTTCACATTTGTTGATTTTTATTTGCAATCTCTCTCTCTTTTTTTTTTTTTTTAGAGAGAGAGAGAATGTGCACGCGTGCACAAGCAGGGTGAGGGGAGGTGGGGCAGAGAGAGAGGGAAAGGGAGAATCTTTCAAGCAGACTCCCAGCTCAGCACGGAGCCCAATGTGGGGCTCCATCTCATGACCCTGAGATCATGACCGGAGTTGAAAGCAAGAGCCGGATGCTCAACTGAGGCGCCCCTGCAATCTCTTTTTCAGTACAACTTACAACCTCACCTCCATTTCCAGTCTCATTATACAAGTGTTAAGTGGCTGAAAGATCTGCAATAAATACATTTTTTAAGATGGCAAAGTTGTGAAACTAAGTTTCATTCAACAGGTTCTATGAGAGTGGAGGTAAGCTTCTGGAAAACAAAAGAAAGTAAGACACAGTAATTGGAAGTTTTTATCTGAAGTTCTTTCAATGATCTTTGCTCATTGCTTCATGTTTAAAGATGCACGTGAACTCAATATTATTGAAATTTCCCTTTTTGTCAGTAGTCTGTACACAGCTCATGTACTTCCTTGTCTGGAAACCAATCTCGCATTGTTGTCAACAGCTCTCTCAGATAATGTTCCCGAGTCGTGCCTTTTGCTTCTTCACGAAAGCAAGCAAAAGCATTTCTGATGACGTCTTCTGGATCTGTGCCATTCAACTTCTCACCAAACATCATGAGGAGCAAGGTGAAATTTACAGGCCCTACGGCGTCCTTCATCGTGGCATTGAGATATGTATCAGTTGGATTCTTCCCTAGAGAAGTGAGCACAGCATGCAAATTATCCTTGCCGATGAAAGAATCTCTGTTCTGATCAGTCACGTTGAAGACCTCCTTGAATTCCTAAATCTGTGGCTGGTCAAACATGGCAAACACATTGGATATTGCGTTCTCAGTCTTTGCCTTTTTGCTCCACATGGTGGCTGTCTCATTTTCCGGAGATGTGTCCCTTAGCAGCTACAGTTCATGTCGTCTAAACTCAGTCTCATTATAGCATAAATGAGGATCCAGTCAGCCATTATCATAGAAGGTGTTTCGTTCACCAGAGCTGGTCCCCAGACACCAGACTGGGGCCGCCCTGTGCCCTGGTTTTTAGAGTTCCTGTCAGCTGGATGTGGAGCAAGACTGACAAAATGATGGTACTCGTTGAGGCTGGGTAGTGGGTACACCCGAGTTTGTTAGACTTCTCTTTTGAATTTGGTGTGTGTTTGAAAATTCCCATAATTGGGGCACCTGGGTGGCTCAGTCGATTGAGCGTCTGCCTTCAGCTCAGGTCATCATCCCGGGGTCCTGGGATCGAGCCCTGCCTCAGGCTCTGTGCTCAGCAAGGAGTCTGCTTCTCCCTCTCTCTCTGCCCTGCCTCCTCGTGCTCTATCTCTCTCAAATGAATAAATAAAATGTTAAAAAAAAAAGAAAATTTCCATAATAAAAGTAGGTTAAAATATCCCTTACCCCAAGGGCTGTAATCCAATGGTTTTCAAGTTCTTTTAAAAAATAAACAAAAGGACCCCCCTTTTTTCAAATAAGATCTTAGGTGGAACCCTAATATGTAAAACACATCAAAGGCTAACTGCTCTGGCTGAAGCTTGGGGAGCTGGCCCCTAGAGTTTGGCCTCTGGTCTTCCACCCGTACCAACCCATGAGCCACCCCCACCAGGCAGTCCTCTAGGCTTGCTCACTACTCAAGTGTGGTCTGGGGACCAGTAGCAACAGCATCACCTGGGAGTTTGTGACTCTGAGGCCCCCACATTCGAATTTGAAAAGCATAGCTCTGTGGTAACTGGATGCTCCAGGGGTTCCACAAGTCAGTTTCTTGGTTTTACAAATGACCTAAAGCAGGCTCACAGTGACAGGCACAGAGCCAGACAACGGGGAGCAGATGGGAGAGCCCAGGTGGGGGGCCATGTTGCCTGACCTTCAGCCCAGGCGGTTCTGCACTGCTCTTGTCCACTGTGCCCTGAGGCAGGTTTCTCCCTTGTTCCCAGAGGCCAGGCTCATGCTTCATTTCTGTGACCAAGCCCCTGCCTTCTGCCTGGTGCTACTAACAGGGCCCCTGTCCCCTGTCCTCGCATCTAAATCTATAACTTCCTTACCTAGTACCAAGTTCCTCCAGAACTGGGGTCAAAAAAGTCCCCACTAATCCCCCCTCCCAACACTTTCCTCACCCCAGTTCTTGCTAAAAACTGTCTTTGAAGAGTCGAGCATCCTCATGGGAAAAATCCTAGGAGAGCAGACATTTGGCATCAGGGTGTCCCCAGGTGGGTTGGAGTTCCAGACTAGGGTTCCAGTTTCTGGCAGATTCTGGGATGAACAATGTGGGGACTGCTGTCCACTTCCTTGGCCACGCGATCAATTGCTTCTGCCTCCACCAAAGCTGTCTGTCTGTCAGGCAGGGTCCCTGCCACCGACAACAGACATTTCAGCCCCGTTTTACTAAAGACCATTTTAAACCATAATGGACACATCAGAATATTCTTAAACAGAAAGCTTGAGATTTTTGATTCCTGACCCCACAAGCACTCCCACGAGGCTGGGAATGCTTCATGTAGCCCTTGTCTTGGGCCACACCAGCCTGGGTAAAACCAGGAGTAGGGGTTCCTGGCGGTTGTGGTGTGTCCTGACCCAGGACTGCAGGACTGGATCCCTTCGTAAAGTCCTGGTGCCCTGGCGCCAGCCACAGGCCGGCGCTATATATTCAATCGGACTCTTTATACACACCTGAAATGCAACAGTCTGCCAGGAGATGGGGGTGAGGAGGGAAGGATACAAAGCCCAGACCTTCTTCCCTCCTCCTGGGCTTGGTCTGAGTCCCCTCAGGGCTCTTAGAAGCCAGGGAGCAGAAAGGGCAGGAATGAGATGTGTGGGAATGGAGCAGGGAGGAGCCCACGACCTCTTGAAATGACTTGAAGCGTTTGGGGGCATGATTTGCTGGAGGTGAATGACTTATGTTAAGAAGCTGTTATGAACATTTCCAAACTCAAGTCCATGCACGTCTCCAACTGTGGAAGTAAGAAAGAGGGCTGGCAAGGTCTGAACGTTCATGGGGTTCTTTCCATACCTTTCACGGCCAGGATGAGAGGTCTCACGTGCAGCATCCCCAAATGCAAGATGCACCGCCTTTGCCGCGGTCCTTCTGCTTGTGTGATTAGGTGACTTATTAGTAGCCACCTACGGCTGCTGATCAGCAGAAGCCTTCATCTGTCCAGTGAGGTTTTAAGAATTTGAGATAAGTCTCGGGATCTCAGGTGTTCCTGTTCGAGAGCAGAGTGTGTCTGGGGACAGGGACTGCTTAGGCATCAGGGTGTTCCCAGGTGGGTTGGGGAGCTGTCTGTGTGAGGTTATTGGAATAACACGAAGTAGCTGCTAAGTGAAGCTGACGAACAATGATCCCTTGACTGGAGTAATTTCTCCAGGCCTCTGTAAATTATGTGGGGCTATTAGCACCTTGGGGGGGCATAATAAGCGTGACTTTGAAAAAACATTTCTTTCCTTGCCACCTGGCCACCTCCCAAGAACGACCAAGAATGAAAGACTTCCAGTTTCCATGGGTCCTAGAAGATATTTTTGCAAACTAGCTCCATTATTGCAAAGCCCCCTTCAATATCCTGGATTAAGGATATCGGTTCTGAATTGGGGTCTTGGCGGGAGAAGCGGCGGGTCAAGGATGAAAAGGACAAAGGTCAGGAGTCTGGGAACAGGTTAGCTGGGTCCTCTGCTTTGGGTCTAAACCAGGCTGTGATTTTCATTTGTAGCTCAGGATCTTTTTGCAAAGCTCACTGATTGTTACCAGAACTCCTTTCCCTGTGGGTTTAGGACATTCTTGCGAGCTGTCAGCTGGGAGTCACTCTTAGCCTCCAGAGGCTGTCCACAGTTCCTTGCCAAGTGGCCCCCATATTTTCCAACAATTGAGAAATACAAAAGGTTTGGATAACAGCGAGAGGAAGTCTGGAATAGCAGCATGAGGACCTTTATAAACTGGCTCCTCCAGAAAAGCAACGAACACACTGGCAGAAATGGTCAAAGTCAACGTGTTCAGAACTCTGGATGTTCACCCAAGGCTTGCAACAACCCAAGGAGCTTTTATTCGAGAAAAAGTGCTGAATCACAGTAAGCACGGAGGGTTTGTGGCTTTTTAACTTGGACTATTCCTAGCCCCTTCTGCCCAGCTTCACAGGAGTCTTCAAATCCAGCCTCGTAATCTCTGTAGCTATAAAAACCATGCACCTAACACATAAGCCTAAAAAAAAAAAAAAAAAAGCCAAAATGGAAAGCAGTCCAAATATCCTTCCGTTAATAGTGATGATCTGAATGGGGAGTGAGATTTGAGCGACTTTTGCTTTTCACTTTATAACATTTCTATACGATTAAATTGTTAGTATTAGTTTAATTTTTTTTTTTATTAAGTAAACTCTACCCCAACGTGTGGCTTGAACTCACGACCCCGAGATCAAGAGTTGCATGCTCTACTGATTGAGCTAGCCAGGTGCCCCACAAGAGTGTTATTTGAAAAATAAATAGTACAACTAAAGATCAAATGGGGGAGGAGTTCCTGAAAATGGTCTAGTGATTAAGGGATGGTAGATAGAAATTGCACAGAACTATTTATGACTGTTTCTAGTTTAAGACCTCTGTAAAACAGGGGCGCCTGGGTGGCTCAGTCGTTAAGCATCTGCCTTCGGCTCAGGTCATGATCCCAGGGTCCTGGGATCGAGCCCCGCATTGGGCTCCCTGCTCCGCGGGGAGCCTGCTTCTCCCTCTCCCGCTCCCCCTGCTTGTGTTCCCTCTCTCGCTGTGTCTCTCTCTGTCAAATAAATAAATAAAATCTTAAAAAAAAAACCTGTAAAACATTGATGTTCCTTTTATTTGATATGCCATCTTTTACATTTCATTTTAGTGAAATCCAAAAAACGTTTCTATGAGCTTTTATAGACTCACAATTTGACCTTTGGTTCCTGACTCTACTTTCCCTATAAGGTTCTCTTTTTTTTTATTATGTTATGTTAGTCACCATACAGTACATCATTAGTTTTTGATGTAGTGTTCCATGACTCATTTGCGTATAACACCCAGTGTTCCATGCAGTACGTGCCCTCCTTAATACCCATCACTGGGCTAACCAATCCCCCCACCACCCTCCCCTCTAGAACCTCAGTTTGTTTCTCAGAGTCCATAGTCTCCCATGGTTCATCTCTCCATCCGATTTCCCCCCCTTCATTTTTCCCTTCCTTCTCCTAATGTCCTCCATGCTATTCCTTATGTTCCACAAAGAAGTGAAACCATATGATAATTGATTTTCTCTGCTTGACTTATTTCACTTAGCATAATCTCCTCCAGTCCCATCCATGTTGATGTAAAAGTTGGGTATTCATCCTTTCTGATGGCTGAGTAATATTCCATTGTATGTATGGACCACATCTTCTTTATCCATTCATCTGTTGAAGGGCATCTCGGCTCTTTCCACAGTTTGGCTATTGTGGACATTGCTACTCTGAACATTGGGGTGCATATGGCCCTTCTTTTCACTACATCTGTGTCTTTGGGGTTAATACCCAGGAGTGCAATTGCTGGGTCATAGGGTAGCTCTATTTTTAACTTTTTGAGGCACCTCCACACTGTTTTCCAAAGTGGCTCTACCAACTTGCATTCCCACCAACAGTGTAAGAGGGTTCCCTATAAGGTTCTAAGTTTGTCAGGTGTAAATTCTCTTCCCATGATGGTTTTCAGGGACATAACCATAGCAAGTGGAGATAACACTGGGACACGGACTTTATCACGCAGGCTGTCTCTACGACTCTTTGCAAAAATAACTGTGAGTTAACTCATCTTTAATCCTAACAGCTAACCAGAAGCTTCTGGTTAACAGCTTAACCGGAAACCATTATAAGCTTATTTTTGTGCCCACTGTTATAGGCCAATCTGGAGCCTGGAACTACTTTTGACGGTGCCGAATAATGCATCCTAGGCCCAAGAGGTACATTAACAGGAAGGCTTTAGGTAGCCACCTGCTGTGATAACATCCCCGCAATTATTTAGAAGGCCATCTGTGTGAATGAGCTGAGGAAAAAACCTGCCATGAATCAAATTCCCCACCTCCCACTCCAGACACAACAATTATTCATGTTTTGTTTGAGACCAGGAAGTAACCTGCAGGGTTCAAATTCTCCCATGATTATTGGAAAGTATTTCTGCTTAAGACCAGGAAGTAACCACTGTGATCAAATCCCCCACACTTCTCTGTTGACCATGGATAGGATTCAGATCGTCTTGGATGGCCCTAAACTTGTAGGTACAATTTTGTGCTAATGTGAATTGGGAGAGGGTCCACTGCTTTCATCAGTTTCCTGAAGTGGCTGGTGGCCAAAAGAAATATAAAATCCACTGATCTAAGGGTTTGCTGGATTGAAACTAGGAAGTACCAGACCGATGAAAGGCATTCTTTTTCCCCCACCTCCCCCTGAGATTCTTCAAAGACAGCTCTGAGTTCTGGGGTAATCCCTGTACCTGCAGTTTTTTGGACACTATATCCAGGCAGAGGATGTGCAGGGGCCAAGGGCAGGCCGCCCCAAAGTGTTGCACTTTGGCTCTTGATCATTTTAAATAAAAGTTACTGAGGAGACAGCCTGTGTGAGAAGGACACTCAGATCCTACTCTGTCCCTTTGAAAGCAGAAACTAAATCTCCCATGTGAAAGGTGCCCTTCCTGGACCGGGAGGCAGAGAGACATCCCTGTCGCCAGAGGTGGGAAATTCAGAGCAGAGAAGATTGTAGAAAACAACCCTTGTTACTTTGTACTAATGTACGACCCTGGCCCAAATTCTGTTTAGAATTCCTTCCTAACTGAAGCTCCCAAAGTTAAGTTTTCTTTGCCCTGCCAGCGCCTCCTGGATTTATCGTCTCTTTGTCTAAAAAGGATAAAAACTGCCCGCCTTGGTCATTTCTTTAGGTCTCAATTTCATTACTGGGCCTCTGTGCACGTGTAATAAAATTTTTGTTTTTGTCTCCTGTTAATCTGTCTCATGCTGATTTAATTCTTTTTTTAATGATTTATTTATGTATTTGTCAGAGAGAGAGAGAGAGAGCACAAGCAGGGTTAAGCGACAGGCAGAGGGAGAAGCAGGTTCCCCGCTGAGCAGGGAGCCCGATGCGGGACTCGATCCCAGGACCCTGAGATCGTGGGCTGAGCCCAAGGCAGACGCTTCATCCACTGAGCCACCCAGGTGCCCCTGTCGATTTAATTCTTAGTCCAGCTGGAAGACCTTGAAGGGTAAAGGAAGGATTTTTCCTTCCCTACAGATGCAGCACTGAGGGGAGAGCTGGAGGGAGGAAAATATGATAAGACAGGAGGGTGCTTCCAAGCTCCTGACCTGGAAGAGGCCTTCAGGGAGAAGGATCTGTCCCAGCTTTGAGAGTAACCCCAGTCTTAGGCTGTGGAGCCTAGAGAAGAGGGCAGCTGGATGCTTCTGGATGTGTGGCCCAGGCAGTGCGTAACTGTTATGTTAGGAACCATCGTAGATCCTGTTGCTATTGGATTCAGGGGAATTGCCCCTGGAGCTGGCCAAGATAGGACCAAGGACCAGGGCTGAGGGAGAGAAGCTGCCCAGCCTGGAGTGAAATGGGCTGGAACAAGGCAAAAGCATAACATACAGGGAGCACTGACTGGCATCCCAAGTTCATGGCTCACTAACTCTGTGTACTTGGCCCTTAGCCTTTTGAGATCCCATTTCCTTCTCTGCAGACTGTGAGTTTGGGACTAATGACACTCCCAAGCACACATCTTTTAGAGTTTCAGGTTTAAAACCTTTCTTTATATTTCCAAAAGTCAGAAAAGTGTGACTTAGGAGCTAATTTGTGCCAAGTAAGATGCAACTAAGCTGATCATCTATATAGTGTATCTACCTGGGGCCCTGAGACGCCTCATGCCATGCCACGGTAGAGTAGATTTTGATGTCTCGGGTGCCATCTCAGACCATTCTGATTGAATGAAATGCTCGAGAGGAAGGGGCTGGAAGTGGCATGATGCTCAGGATTGCAGCAGGAAAATCGCCACCCTAAGAGGAGAAATAAATAAATGCATTAATTCTTCTGGTGGAGGCAGCAGAATTGAGCTGAAGGAAACTGGGAGAAGATCCTGTTTGGGGGTACAACTTTATCACATGAATCAGAAAAACCTTTGGGAGACAATTTTTTTTAAAGATTTATTTATTTTTGAGAGAGAGAGAGAGAGAGAGAGAGTACACAGGAAGAGGGACAGAGGGAGAGAATCTTCAAGCAGATTCTCTGCTGAGTGCAGAGCCCAACTGGGAGGCTCGGTCTCAGGACTCTGAGATCATGACCTGAGCTGAAAACAAGAGTCATATGCTCAACTGACTGAGCCCACCCAAGGGCCCCTTGGGAGACAATTCTTAGTCAGTCTACGTAGAGGATCATCACCACTCACCTATTCCTTCAAAGCTGAAGGATGTATTCTTGGAGCATTAAACTTCAGAAGTGGTTGATGACATAGCCAGGAACAGTCTCCCATCTTCTCGTAGGAATGCCAATAGCTTGAACCCTCTTGAGAAGCAGTTTTCAAATATTTAGTAAGAGCCATGAAACTGTTTGTAACCTCTGACCTAACAATTTCCACTTTGGAGACTCTATCCTAAGGAAATGACCCAAATGATTGAAAATTCATCATGCACAGATTGTCATCCCAGTGCCACCGATCTCATCAGACTATGGAAAAATGATGCACAAAGTATGCAAAACAACCGATGTACTGTAGTCCAACCCCTCCCCACTTCCCTAGCCCCCGCCAGGTGCCCAGCATCCACACATGCTCTTCTTTCCGTTCGTTTACTTGCAAAAACGTTCCCTGTGTCACTATCACATGCCCTGTGCCAAAGGCACTCACCCCCTTCTCAAAGGAGACAACCCAAAGTCTCATCCTTGTTTTATATCAAGCTTCAAGTGCAATACCGCTGGGTGATGGTCTTTGCTTTTGTTTATTTCTGGATGTGGCACTTTGTAATTCATAATTTCACCTGCAGTTAAAGGAGAACATGTCCCACTCCCAATAGTCCCAATACAAGATGAGAGTAAGATAACAGAATACCTGTAATACCATGTCCATTTAGAAAAGGAAGGGGAGAAGGGCGCCTGCGTGGCACAGTCGGTTAAGTGTCCGGCTCTTGATTTCTGCTCAGGTCATGATCTCAGGGTCCTGGGATCGAGTCCCACATTAGGCTCCATGCTCAGCAGGGAGTCTGCTTGTCCCTCTTCCTCTGTTCCTCCCCAACTCGTGCTCTCCCCCTCTCTCTAAAAGAAATAAATAAATCTTAAAAAAAAAAAGAAAAGGAAGGGGAGACATGACCCATGGTGGTCCCCAAAGTGTCATATATGTCCCATTCTGCTGGAGAGGAGAAAAGAGGGGCTCCCCATTCTGATGAAGGAGTGAATTGCTTGGGCCACATTTCTGTTGCCCCTGGTTTTGGCTCTCTGGGAAGATAAACCTTGTTCCTCCTTGTCCTGCCCACATCTGAGGAAGGCACAGGGAAGGAGTCCCCTTCTGGGGGTGTGGCAGCCTCCTTCCTGGCGGGTAGGCTAGGTATATGGTGTGGTAAGCACTCAGGTCCTTGACTGTGAGGCTGGAAGACCAGCTTGATAAAGACCCCTTTATCAGCTTGGGGTCATCTTGGGGATCTCTTTGCTTCTGGGCAATTCTAGACTAATGATCAAAGAGGACAGTTACCAACCAGTAGATTTCAAGGTGGGTGGATTTTCAGTCCTTGTTGCTAAGTCCAATCCCCTGGCTCCAAGCTTAATGAGCTTCCTTGGTTTCTGCTTTAGAATAATTCAAAACAATAACCTGAGATGAAGAGGGTTTGTGGGGATAATTGGTATTTTTCCCAGGCAGGGAATGTCCAGCCTGAGGTGCTTAGAAAAGGCTGGGAGGATCCGGCTTGGCTCCTCTCAGGTTTCTGCTTTAACTGGTCCTACTTGTTGTCTCCAAATCTTGCTTTGTCCACTTTGCACAGTTGTCTGATTCAGCCATCTCGGAATATAGGCTGCAGGGGTCCTATTAGGAAAGCTGTATTTTCTTCTCTGTCTGCTTTCAGATGGATCAGCTTCACCATCCAAAACTTGTTTCTTCCTTGTAGAACCTTTTTGAATGCCACAAGGAGCAACCAAAAGAACACCTCTATCTCAATTCTTTTATGAAGCCCCATAAGGCCCTAGCCTTGCTGGGCACACAGTTTGCAAAAAAAAGGACCACTTTGAAGCCATATAACCAGGTTCACAAGACAGAGAGCTTTTCTCTGCCCTCCACCCTTTGACCTTGCTTTAGTCAATTCCACATTATTCCGACTGGCCCTTACCAGACCCCACTTCTAGGAACCAATTTCTGTATAGGATTCTTCCAGTGGTCTATGACCGAAGAATCAAATCATTATGTTCTTTTTTTAAAAAAAGATTTTATTTATTTATTTTGACAGAGAGAGGGAACACAAGCAGGGGGAGTGGGAGAGGGAGAAGCAGGCTTCCCGCGGAGCAGGGAGCCCGATGTGGGACTCGATCTCAGGACCCCGAGATCATGACCTGAGCCGAAGGCAGACGCTTAACGACTGAGCCACCCAGGCGCTCCCCAAATCACTGTGTTCTTGTGATAAGTTCAACTGAATGGGTGTCAAGTAATGTTGGATTGTGAGGTGGGGGTGGAGGAGTGAAAATTTTCCATACTTCGATTTTAGTTTTTCAGGTATGTGCCAGTACTTATGCCCCAAATATTTGGGCAGTGTGAAAATGTCAGGGCCTTTCAGCCAATGACCCCCAGGAACACACCTGTAGTTGAACAAGTTGGGTTTATTACTCATCACAGGTGAGGAAAAATGAACACCATGGGGGAAACCATGAGGTCTCTCAGTAACAGAAGTGTGATGGGGTTCCTCCAAGTAGGTAAGACTAAAGGGTAAGGGGGGGGCAGAAATTGAGCAAGAAAGTAATAGAAAGATTGGATTCTATCCAGGCAGTCCAGCCTAGATAAGAAGTCATGTCACAGAAAGATAATTTTGAGGGCACAGGGAAAGAGGACAGTGGTCAACAGCGTTCAATACTAGGGAGATGAGCAGAAAGAAAAGGACTGAATTTTGTCAAGACCAATATCGATTGAGTAATAGGGGTAGAAACCAGATCGCAGCAGTTGAGGAGTGGATAGGAGAGCAAGATTTGGAGACAACAAATACAGACAATTCTTTTGAGAAGCATGATCACGAAGGAAGAAGAAAGGACAATAGCTAGAGAGGGCCAGAGTCAAGATGTTGATTATGTTGGTGTTGTTTTAAAGGGAAAGATTTGGGTTTGTTTAAATGCTGGTGAGAAACATTAAAGGGTGGAGAAGAGATTGAAAATAGAGGGTAAAGGGGTGGAAATGGAAGAGAGGAGTCATGAGAGAATTCAATCACTCAGTCAACAAGTGTTTGAGGGGTTGCCATATTCCCCACATTACATAGGTCCTGAAAACACAGTGGTAATCAAGACTCAGAGCACAGGTGGACAGTCTGGGCTCAGATGGAGCAACGCGTCTTCCACTGTGACAAGGAGAGAGGAGACAAGAATGGCTGCTGAAGTGGGTGAGTTTTTAGTGGCGGGAAGGTAGAGAGCTGAGGGGCTTCTTGCCTAACAATGTCCATTTTCCCTGAAGAGTAGGAAGCAGAGTCTTTTTGCTACAACCGAGGGTTAAAAGTGGCAAAGGATTCAAATAGTTCTTGTGGGGCATGGAAAAATGTGATGGTTAATTTTATGTTTCAACTTGGCTGGGCCACTGTACCAGGATATTTGGTCAAACACTCGTCTAAGTGTTGCTGTGAAGGTTGTTTTTTTTCAGATGAGATTAATGTTTAAATCAGTGGACTTTGAGTAAAGGAGATTACCCTCCATAATATGGGTGAGCCTCATCACTCAAAGGCCTTGAGAGTGAAAGACTGAGGTTCCCTGAGGAAGAGGGAATTCTGCCAACAGACTGCCTTCGAACTCAAATTGCAACATCAAATTTTTTCCCTGGGTCTCCAGCCTGCTGGCTGACCCTGTCAAATTCTAGCTTGTCAGCCCCCACAGTCATGTGAGTCAATTCCTTACAATCGCTCTTTCTCAATAGACGGATAGATAGATAGATTGTAGAGCTATATCTTATTGGTTATGTTTCTCTGGAGAACTCTGACAGAACCTACAGAGAGAGATTGAATCTGCTGACTTGGGATACAGAGAAGGATTGCTGGATGGCATCAAAGACTGAGTTGAGGTCGGAGACCATGAATTTGTAATCCACCCATCCACGTGGTTGCAGGATTTTCTCTTGAGTGCTCAGCAGCCCTAGATAAGGAAGCAGAAAGAAGGCAGAAGTATTTGGATTGATCTGGATTTGGAGTTTTGGAGAAATGGAATGGAAATACAAGGGGGGGGGGTAGGATAGGGAGTTATCAAATGATGTACCACACATTTAGTCTAGATTGGAAAAGAATTGAAGACAGAAATGGGTTACTTGAGTAGGAGAACATGGAAGAATCGGGGACTGAAATCTGGTGAGATTAAAAAAAAACCAACCAACCAACCAACCAACGAACAAACAAACCAAAAACAACAACAAACAGTGTGTTATGGGTTGAATTGTGTCCCCTCCAAAAAAGAGATGAAGTCCTAATCTCCAGGGCTTCAGAATCTGAACTTGTTTGGAAATAGGGTCTTTTACAGAGGTAATCCAGTTCAAACAAGGTCATTAGTGTGGACTCTAATCCAACAGCACTTTATGTGTTCTTATAAAATGGGGAAATTTGACACAGAGACAGACATGCATAGAGGCAAGACAACATAAAGTTGCAGGAAGAATGCCATGTGAAGCCAGAGGATTGGAGTGATGCACCTATAATCCGAGCAACACCAATGATTGCTGGCAACCCACTGGAAGCTACTAAGAGGCAAGGAAGGAATCCCTTAGAGATTTCAGAGGGAGCACGACCCACCTAACACTTTAATTTCAGACTTCTAGCTTCCAGAACTGTGAGGCAATAAATTCCTGTTATTTTAAGCCACCCAGTTTGTGGTGCTTATTACAGAAGCCATAGGAAACTAACACTACATATGTGGAGAGTAAGGGAGTCAAAAAGCCTGAACGATAGGAGTTGATTAAAGAGTAGATTCTAATTGGGTCCAGACCCCTGAAGCAGTTAGTTAATCTTGAGGGGGTGTACAGAATAATCAGCTCCGCCGGCATTTCTGAAAGACCCAGACTTGTAGGGGCTGATGCTGAGTAACTAGGAGGCTTCATTGGAGCCACTGGACTCTTTCCTATGTCATCCCAAGTCTCACTGGTGGTCCCAGGGCACCCCAGAGCAAACCAGGGGTTCAGAATGTAGGACCTCCCCAAGGAAACCATTTTGAGATCAAATGAGCACTGCATTGCTTTCACCAAACATCGCTATGAGGCCATTTTGTGTGAAGCTGTAATGGCAAACAGACTTGCGGTTCACCATAGGGTGACTTCCTTTGGCCGTCACTAGGCAACAGATCAGGATAGATCCATCTGTAGCCAATTACATGCTCTCCAGAACAACACATTTTCTTTAGGAAGCAAACCTAAAAGTCCTAGATTACCAAGACCACAGCAGAAATCCTTTACTTTGCTAAAAACACTTAGACCTTTTGGAATTGCTTCAAAATGAAGTCAAAACGTCATGCTGTGCATTGGGTTCTAAGTTGTAGTTAAGACAGTCATTATTGTTTGAGAAGTGTCTGGGTTTTTTTATAAAGCTAAGGTGGCAGGTGACCCATTTCATTGACCTACTTTCAGTTTAAATAGAAAGTGTCAACTAAAACCCACCTCATGTCAGTTGCAGTGATCTGTCTTTCAATATCGATGTATTGAGGAAAAATATTACTTCTGGTTTCCTCATAATTAACAAGGAATTCCTATTGGACGTTGGCTCCAAAAATGACTAGGACATAGGTCCTGGCCTCAGTGGTATGTGCTACAACCTAGTTGGGGAGATAGTACGTGCAGATAGAAAGATAATAATATAAAGTAGCACGGGGAAATATTTCACTTAAACCTCACAACAATCCTATAAGGGAGGCACTATTATTGTGGCCATTTTACAGATGAGAAAATCAAGGCACAGACAGGTTAAGTAAATTGCCCAAGACAATATAGCTATAAAATGGAACCTTCCGGTACTTGAGCTCAGGTAGTTTGGTTTCAGAGCCCATACTCTTAAGACAACACTTGAATAAAAATGAGTGATTCTTTGAATGGCAGCCCAGGTATTCCAAGTGTTGAGCTAGAACAATTGGGAGAGGAAAGCTGTTTGAACATAATTTCACATTCTAGTCCCTAGTTAGTAATATGGATAGCTTTTTTCAAAGTACACTAGGTTATCATAGACAGTCAACCAATACCTATCAATTATTATAAAAATACTCCAGACACAGGTGAGTGTGAGGAAGGCTCTGGGTCATGCATACCTCAGTGGGGACTCTTCTCCTCTCTGGCTTCTCGCCTTCATCATTTCCTCTGACTCCACTCTGATGGTCTGCCATCTGGCCAGATGAAAAATATAATGACTAATAAAGGACATACAACCTTACATTTGCATTTAAAGAACAATAGCTCTTATGTTATAAACATTATTGTGTATCAGCCTGTTTGTGTCTATGGTATCAATCTTGATCAAAAACCTAAGGGTCTCCCTACTCCTCCACCATCTTAACTCCTGCAAAGCCTATGGAATTAGTATTATTATTACTCTGTTTGGCAGCTGAGGAAACTGAGGTGCATATTTTTTAAAGATTTATTTTTTTACTTCAGAGAGAGGGGGAGGAGCAGAGGGAGGGGAGAGAGAGAATCTCCACCAGACTTCCGGCTAAGCACAGAGCCCGATGGGGGGCTTGATCTCACCACCCTGAGATCATGATCTGAGCTGAAATTGAGAGTCAGATGCTTAATGGACTGAGCCGCCCAGGTGCCCTGAAACTGAGGTGCATATTGGTTAAAGGGCACACAGCTAACGAGTGGTGGTGGGGACCAGGTCTGACCGACTGTGTTCTGTTTTCTTTTCTTTTTTTAAGACTTTTTTTTTTTTTTAAGAGAGAGAGAGCAAGTGGGGGGAGGGCAGAAGGAGAGGGAGAGAATCTTAAGCAGGCTCCATGCCCAGTGCAGAGCCCGACGTGGGCCTCGATCCCACGACCCTGAGATCATGACCTGAGCTGAAATCAAGAGTCAGACGCTTAGCCGGCTGAGCCACCTAGGGGTCCCTATGGTCTGTTCTCTTAAACTCTGTACCCTAACGAGTTCCATGCAATATTGAATGAGAAAATTATGTCTGCGTATCAATTGACTATGCTGTTTAATATTCCTATTAATAATATTCCTATTATATGTCCATTCTGGATACCTCTTCTCAGCTTATTTGGAATGTCACTGCTCTAGGATTCCCCATCATTACTGTATTCAGAGAAACCAGAATTTCTCTATTTCTATATTGTAAAGCAAACTTCTCTAATTTGAGCTAACTCATTAAATTCACCCACTCTTCTTATTTAGGGGTGCCCATATGTCCGTGCATGCGTGTATGTGTCTTGAATGCACGCACCCGTGTGAGTGTGTATTAAGCAATAATTCAGCTCAGGGGATCTATTCAATGAAGGACCTTAGCTATAATAGCCTTGCATTTCTAGATGCTTTTGCTGTGAGAGAGCTATTACACACACACACACACACATACACACAGACACACACACATGTGTGACTTGGGTTGGGTCAAGTCAGCAAAATCATCCCTACCTTAAGGCCAATGGGGGGAGGTGGTTCTGGGAGCCCCATGTGCTGGAACTCATGTATGGGGCATGCTGAGAGAGAGAATAAGTCCCTGATGTAGAAAAAGAAAAGTTACTGGAGGCTCATAAACTGAGACTGGAAAGTGGTGAGGGACCAGCTTCCCTGGACGCCACTCAATCACCTTGCTCTGTGACACCTTTTCTCATGAAAGCTACCCTGATGTGCATTTTACCTTGATTTGTTCCGGATTTAAAACATAGACTGCAATGATCAGAGAAGGCATTGTGAAGTGGTTTTCCCAGGCTCCTGTGAATGATGACTTAAAATGTTCTATCCACTATCTATTCTTCTCGAGGCTCACCACTGCCAACCTAGTTCAGGCTGTCATTTTCTCCCGCCCGAATGATCACTCACTGGCCTGGGTAACCACAGTGACTCCCACGTTCTGTCCATCCGACGGACCGGTTACCAGAGTAATGGTCCTTCAACATCACACATGACATTCACTCCCCCGGCCTGAACTTCTCAGTGGCTCCCCGGATTTCCAGTAGCAGAAAGTGTAAACTTATCTGTTAGCCTATCAAGACCCTCCCCCATCAGGCCTCACCCCAGCCACCCCTATGCCCTTATTTCCTGCAGCTCCTAACATACTTCTACTCTGGTCAGGCCTATCCCATCTGTGCCCCATGAACCTAGCAAGCTCATTCATTCACGGATTGTCCTAGTACGATGAAATACTGTATTTGTTTCATTCAAAAATGTATTGCAGCCTACTCTGTGCCAGGATCTTGATGAGGTCCTAGATTCCAAAAGTGAGCAAGACAGTCCCTTGCCACTGGGAGGAGGTGACCGACAGATGAAAAGGCAATCACAATAAGTAATATGGTGAAGGAGGCCCAGGGAACCGCGGGAGCCCGGGAGAGAGGCACCTAACCCAGACTCGGGGCAGCAGGGAAGGATTCAAGAAATGGTGTCATAATCCTGAGACACGAAGGATGAGTAAGAGCGAGGCAGGCCAGGAGCTGGAGAGGGCAAGTGACATCTCCAGTCCAAAGAGCAGCATTAGGCCTGGAGAGAGACCTGACCTGTGCACGGACCTGCCCGTAGTTCAGTCTGGCCGGAGGGTCGAGAGCGGGGAGGTGAGAGTGTTATGGGAATGCACCGGGGAAGCAGGGAATCAAAGACAACAGAGACCGAGGAGTCTGAATACGGTGCAGGCGTTTTGCATTGAGCATGTGCCACACACTGTCCTGGGCGCAGAAGAGGCGCTCACGAGTGGTTCTTCCTTGACCCTTCTGCCTCTCCACCTGCTAGGCCATCTAACAGATTCATTTTGGCCGAGGGATAATGTATTAGTCATGCTGCAGTAACAACATGCTCTCAGTGGCTGACCACAATAGCATTTAATTTCTTGCTCTCGCAAATTCTGCTGCAAGCCCAGGTGACGCGCCGGGGGCAGCTTTCCTCCATGTGGTGACTCAGTGATCGCTGCCGCTCTGCTTTTGTGGCACCCACACTTCCACATGTGCTTCCACAATCACTGTGGGAGGGCGGAGAGAAAGTGCAGGGTCTCGCACAGCCAATTCTGTGCCCCAGGCGTGAAATCCGTCACTTCATTTCATAATTCATGGGCCAGAATGAGTGACCTGGCCCTCCCAGCAGCCATGGGGCATGGAGAAGTGGACTCCTCCGACGTGCTGGGAAGGAGAAGAAGACCAGTTAGACTAACACCAGCTGGGTGAGCGCTCGACTTCTCCTAAGCAGATACTACTTGCGAGTATTGTGCGCTAAGCGGGTTTGTGGGTTATTGTGTCCAGAGAGCCAAGTACTCAAAGGTTTGGGCTTTAATGGTTTTGTTACGGTTGTTGTTTTTCCTGACTGGAAATTACTCCATCATCTGTTCTTGGGTCTGAGCCAACAGTGCTAAATCATCTGGCAAAATGATTACACTGCTTGAGGCACAGTATTAGCGATGCTCTCGTCCCCGTTTGGAAACTGTGATTGGTACGTGGTGTAAAGGAAATAAGATGAACGGCTAAGTTGCAGACCCAGGACAGACCTGCTATGCTCTCTAGGTTGTTGTTACCTGATTAAGCTTTTCTTCCTCTGTGTCTTCTGATGGCTGATTGGGCTATTTCTTTGGATTGGGCTAGTGTGCACCCTGAGCCACACCTATTACCCATTTAGATCTCTATTTCCTATCTACAAACTCTATGAGGTAATATATACCAGACATACGTCTCTGTGTGTGTTCCCAGAGTGGGCATCTGACGTGCCAGGGCCTGAGAAATGGCACTATGAACTTTCTGAAGATATCTGCAGGTTAAACAGAAGAACAATAGAGGCCAGTTAACTTCCTCAATAGTGATGTTTCTTAATTCACCCTAAATAAGGATGTTTAGCATATATTGAGTATTGGAACAATAAGATATCTTTTTTGTCCATCGTAGTAGGAAAGGTTTAAAACTTTGGTAGTATTGAAGAGGATGTGGACAAACCAGCACCCTCTGGCTGAAAGTGAAAATTGGTATAACATTTTCAAAAGGCAATTGGATAGCATGTATTAAAAGATAACTTTTCAGACCCAGTGAGCCAACATTTCCAGTGCTAAAAATTTAGCACAAATGTGGTAAGAAAAAATTTGCCATTAGCTTGCAACGATTTATGTGCGAGGATGTTTACTGCCATGCTGTTTGTAATCGGAAACATGGAAACAACCTGAGTGTCTATTCACACAAGAACTGAGAAAATATACAATGGCGCATTATTTTTACTTTCTTTTTTTTTAAAGATTTATTTATTTATTTGAGGGGGGAGGGGCAGAGAGAGAGGGAGAGAGAGAATCTCAAGCAGGTCCCACACCCAGTGTGGAGCCCGACGTGGGCCTCGATCTCACAGCCCTGAGATCATGACTTGAGCTGAAATCAAGAGCCAGATGCTTAACCAACTGAACCACCCCGGTGCCAAATGGTGCACTATTTTTAAAAAATTAGATAGATCTACATGGTATGGGAAAACGTCCATGCTATATAAATCAGTGAAGAGAGAAAGCTTCAAAATGGCATGAACAGTTTGTTTAAAAACTGTTTTTTCTTAATAAGTGCTATTACGCAGACAAGAAAAAAATGTATGGAGGAATAGATACCAACTTCACAGTAGTTATCTCTTGAGGGCTGGGACTATGAGACGCTTTCACTTTCTAAAACACTCGCATAGTTCCATAACGTTAGAAAATTTTGGAATCAGGAAATGACATTAATTATCTTTTTCTAATTTAAAAAAGGATGTAAAACCTTCCTCCAAGAAAACCTATAATAAAATTCTCTGAATAAACCCCGACTTCTGAGCAAACCCTGGTTCGCTCCATAGCTCAGGGAATAGATTTGACAGCTCTTAACTTGACCAGCCAAGTGTAACAGAGTGCAGCTTAGCAAACGGCTCTGAGCAATTAAAGTTGCAGAATAATTCCCAGCCACCAGAGTTTCTGATGGAACCCTGGCCTTTGCACTGTCGTCTTTGATCTGCTCTCAGGACCTACTGTTCTAAGTGCTTAGCGCTTTGGGATGAGAGCACAGTGCTCATCAGACCACACGCTTTAAAACTTTCCATGGCTACCAGTTACGTACAGAATAAATCCAAATCATTTAGCATGGCATTAAAGGCCCTGTGCTATTTCCCAACCCTCGAGCCCAACCTAGTCAAAGGGCTTATATAGCAAATGTTTAAGAGTTCAGGCTTTAAATCTTTAGCCAGATCTAGGACTGAATTTTCTGCTTCATCTCCATTTCAAGAAACCCTAAGCTATTTGCCTTTCAAGGCCCAGTTCACCTGTCCTTTCCCCATACCCACCGCCCTTCCAGGTCCCTCTTGGAAAGCATCAAACTGTCTTTCCCTGAAACTACTGCCTTGATGTAACCAACGCTTTCTTACAAAGTAGTTTTTTTTCTGACCTCCCTAATAAGAGATGAGCTGCATGAAGTTCCGAACCCCCCAGAGTGTGCAGCACATTGCTTACACCTGCCAGGCTGACAGTAAATATTTGAATATTTGTGGAATTGAATGAATGAACAAATAAATCGATTTCCCTTTTAACCAGCGCCCCACCAATTTACATAAGTCACCAGCTCCTCCGCCAGTCAGCACGCTGCTGCTCATCAGAGCCTAAAATCCTTAAATAAAAGAAAATAAAATCCTTCTGCAAGGGTTTAAGATAATTTGGCGGAGTTGAAAGTGCCGAACTCAGAGTCAGGTAACCTGGCCTTGTAGCCCCAGATCCTCCACTAACTAGATATGTGACTTTCAATTTCCTTCACTTTCTGGATCTGTTTCCGTGTCTTCAAAAATGAACAGCAGGATGGGATGATTTCCAGAATTGGACATTCCATGATTTTCATAGTCTGCAAACTTAAAGATAACTATAGCTATGAGATCCTTGGATTGTGGCCACCATCGTTTCTCATCTATTCTAGAATATACTTACAATCACAATAGGGACAGAGGCATTTCCTCAGAAATTCTCTCCAAATGCTCTTTCCTTGTTTGGACATAATGGGATACACCGGGGCCCCACCATCCCAATTCTCTGACTGGTATTGACTTCAATGAGGAAACTGGGTAGTGCTCCTTAGAAGTGGGAGGAAGAGGAGGATGAGGGGAGGAAATTAGCCACGGGATCAGCGAAAGCCTGTAACAGTGGGAAGGAACTCTGTTGTGCTTATTTTGCAACCTCTGTTTTTCTTCTGTATAAATGTGTTTAAAAAGTTCTGTTCTGGGGGAAAGGTGGGGTTATTTTTATAATTACTATTATAATTCAGCTGTTTAGAAAATTTTAAAACTGGGGCGCCTGGGTGGCTCAGTTGGTTAAGCTGCTGACTCAATTTTGGCTCAGGTCATGATCTCAGGGTCCTGGAATTGAGCCCCGAGTTGGGCTCCGTGCTCAGTGAGGAGTCTGTTTCAGGATTCTCTCGCTCCCTCTGCCCCTCCCCCTGTTAGCTCTTTCTCTCTTTCTCTCAAATAAATAAATAAAACTTAAAAAAAAATGTAAAACCACAGTTCTGTATTTATCAATAAAACACGTTCTCTGCCTTCCCAGGTGGGTAGTAGACAGCTGAAGCCAGAGAACCAAATGCTGCAGCCCAAGTTTAGAGGCCAAGGCGAGTGCAGATAGGCATAAGGACAAAAGAAATTCTTACCACCTAGGTCAGGTTTTAAAAGCAAGAAAGTTCAGGGGCACCTGGGTGGTTCAGTCGGAGTTAAGCGTCCGGCTCTTGATTTTGGCTCAGGTCATGATCTCAGGGTTGTGAGATGGAGCCCCACGTCGGGCTCCGTGCTGTGTGTGGAGCCTGCTTGAGATTCTCCCTCTCCCTCTGTCCCTCCCCCTTCCCTCTCTAAAAAAAAGGCAAGAAAAGAGAAAGAGCTGCTAAGTTACTTAGAAGAAAAAAGATGTACCTAATTGGTGTTTTATTTTTTTTAAAAGATTTTATTTATTTATTTGACAGAGAGAGAGACAGCGAGAGAGGGAACACAAGCAGGGGGAGTGGGAGAGGGAGAAGCAGGCTTCCTGCCAAGCAGGGAGCCCGATGCGGGGCTCGATCCCAGGACCCTGGGACCATGACCTGAGCCGAAGGCAGACCCTTCACCGACTGAGCCACCCAGGTGCCCCTATAATAATTTTTTTTGGATAAAAAGTTGAACTTGCTGTAAAAGCCTGGTTCTAGCTCCGAGGGAGAAATCTTCTCCCTTCCCCCGTTAGTGGCAGAGGGTACAAATTACAAGAGCAAAGATGAAATTTGGAGAGGGAAACTAACAGGTGGAAAAAAATGCTTCCTAGTTACGAGGAACAACTACTTTAACTTTAGGTGAACCAATGATGTTAATGCATCGACAGAAATCTAGAAGACAGCATGAGAGAGAGATTCTATCTGCACGTGCAGCATAGTCTAAGGGAGAGACAAACTGAATCTTACATAATATTAAGTGGAATAAACCAGATTCCAACCTCTATACACAATATGATCCATTGTCTTTTTTATGGAGGTATAATTGACAAAGCATTCTATTAGTTTCAGTGTACCATTGTCTTTAATTGTAGTGCATACACAGAAAAATGAACAGCAGGAGTGCCTGGCTGGCTCAGTCAGAAGGGCTCTTGATCTCGGGGTGTTGAGTTTGGGCCCCACATTGGGTGTAGAGATGACTTAAAGAAATAAACTTGAGGGCGCCTGGGTGGCTCAGTTGGTTAAGCAACTGCCTTCGGCTCAGGTCATGATCCGGGAGTCCTGGGATCGAGTCCCACATCGGGCTCCCGGCTCAGCGGGGAGCCTGCTTCTCTCTCTGACCCTCTCCCCTCTCACGCTGTTTTTCTGTCTCTCTCTTTCTCTCAAATAAATAAATAAAATCTTTAAAAAAAAGAAATAAACTTGAAATAAAAGAAAAACAAATGGCAGAAAATACACAAAATATGGTCATAGTGGTTATGATGGAATTCTAGGCAGTAAGAAATTTTCATTTTCTTTATAATTTTCTGTATCTTCTCACTTCTCTACGGAACTTGCAAAACTTTTACAATGTAAAACATAAAATTAATGCCAAGGCCTGTTACGTGAACAGGGAAAAAGACAGGTGTGGCGAAAGTTCTCTGGATCCTTGAAGCCCATCTTGCTGGCCAACCCCCACAGATTCCCGAGGGTGGGATATAATCCCAAAGATGCCCCGGGAAAGGGCCTACTTAGTACCGAGTCTCTAAGTAGTTAAATGTCCTGGTAAACTGGCCCGCACGAGGGAGGTTTAGGGACCACTCTTGCCCCTTGAGCTTCAAGGAATTTAGGCTGGAGGTAGGGCTGCCTTTTTCTCCTTGGCCCACTCTGGTTTCCTCCCTGGGTGAGCTCAAGGGCGCCTGCTTGTAACAGGAGGTGACCCTGGTCTGTCTTGCTGTAACAGCCACATGAGATGCAGGGGTTAAGGGAGAATGCGGACAGAACTTACATCACCCTGAGGAGCTGGCTTCAGTCCTCTTCTAACTAAAATCCCTTGACTGTTTCCAGAAAAAGTAGGGGAAGGGAAGGGCAGAAGCAGGGGCTGTCACACTTTGGTGACACCCGCCCCAGTACACACAAAGCCACACACTCTCACACACACCCCTGAAACAAAGCATTCAGCAACAATACCTTATAATCGGGGCCGGCTTCCCAGGCACGTGACTCATACAGCAGCATAGGGCTCCGAGCTCAGGAGGGCCCCCACGCTTTGGTTTAATGTTCTGCTGTTGCTGTCTTGACATTCTTAATAATTTTATTTTTGAGCTTGGGTTTTGCAAGTGCAGCCGGGTGGAACGGTGGAGCCTGCCCACGAGCAGATGAGATTCGGGTTGTATGCGTGTCTCCTGCCGTTTCTTGCTGCCCATTTGCATAGAGTGTTGCTGATGCCCCAAGAGCACAGAACCCCGATGGGCCCATAGAAGCGGGGGGCGGGGAGGGAGCTCAGCAAGACGGGGGGGTGGGGCCAGGGCGAGGTCAGTGTGTCCCATCTACAACTGAGTAAGGTGGGGGGTGTGGTGGGGGAATGCTGGTGGTGACAAACCAGAGGCCACGCTTTCCTTTCGAAGTGGAGCTTGTTTCCGGTGCAGAAAGAAGGCAGTGGAGTTCTGGGAACATGAGGACCAAGGAACCCTAGCACATCCTGGTGGGTTGCTTTCCTGCATTAGCTGACCCCTTACGCTGAAAATAATGACACAGAAGGCAAAGATAAACCCACCCTTTCCCTTTCCTCCGTCCTTACTCACCAATAAGCTAAAGGTAGAGACAGCTGGTGGAATGCACGTGTATCAAGAAAGGAAATAACGTTTTGTCCTTGTGACGAGAATAGCAAATCATGATGCTGTACACCTGACACTAATATCATGCTCTACGTCAGCTATACCTCAATAACGAAAAAACGGTAACTAAAAATTTAGAACATGAAATCAAAACAGTTGAATTAGTTTCGTGCGCTACGCTCACTGTTCTGGTAAGAACGTATGAGCTACAAAATATGGTTTGTGTAATTTTGGTGATTCTGCATGTTGGTTAAATGTTTTTACATATGCATTTTATTTTGTATTTTTTTAAAAAGATTTTATTTATTTATTTGACAGAATGAGAGAGAGAGAGCACAAGCAAGGGGAGTGGCAAGCAGAGGGAGAGGGAGAAGCAGGTTCCCCGCTGAGCAGGGAGCCCGATGTGGGGCTTGATTCCAGGACCCTGGGATCATGACCTGAGCCGAAGGCAGTTGCTTAACCGACTGAACTACCCAGGCGCCCCCTTACATTTGCATTTTAAACGGCATTGCCGGGGCGCCTGGGTGGCTCCGTGGGTTAAGCATCTGCCTTCGGCTTGGGTCATGGTCCCAGGGTCCTGGGATCGAGCCCCGCATCGGGCTCCCCGCTCAGCGGGGAGCCTGCTTCTCCCTCTCCCACTCCCCTTGCTTGTGTTCCTACTCTTGCTGTCTCTCTGTCAAATAAATAAATAAAATCTTTAAAAAAAAATAAACGGCATTGCAAAGCATAAAAAGGTCTAGTGAAATTCAAATAGATAATTTATCAAATAGATAAATAGCAAATAAAAATAAAAATAAAGGCCGTGACAAGTCAAGCCAGACACTGCAGAAGAAAGGAAAAGCTTTATATCTGAGTGCCTTTAATAACACCGTTTTCCTGCTTTGTAATGAAGGAGCCCCACATTTTCCATATTCTGTAGCCAGTCCTGCCTATAATGTGGGGGCGCCCCTAGGAGGCTTTCTGCTCTGGTCTTCTCTATTTGTTCTTAAATGCTGCTCATGATCCACTAAATTGATTTCATGACCCCAAAAGCGTTGTGATGGGCAGTTCGAAGAACACTGCCCTAGAGGTTAGAGTGCCTGGTTACCATTTCCCCAAACATTTTTCTCCTAAGCTAAAGCAAAGGGCTTAACAGCCAGGCCTGGGGTCAATCAGAGGTGGTATTGCCCCCCCCCCCCGGGGGGGGGTTGATGATCTGAGGTATCAGAAAAGTCCTGCCAGCACCTTCACAAGACTGCTTGATTGATTATTGCCATGGCTTCTAGAACCAATGAAATGGGTAATTTGGTCCCTCAAGGCCTTATACTTATGTCTCTTTGATCTTACCCCAGAAGTCTCTGCAATCCATCAAAGTAATGCTTCAATTAAGTTTACCCCAAAGCTATTCCAGGTACTAGGTCAAGAAGTCACCCCCGATTATATTTGCCACCTAAAATCATGCACGACTCTGTTATCTCAATAAGGTCATTAGACAGGGTTACACAACGTGTGCCAGAGGAAACTACATTTCTAGTTTCTAAACAACTAACACGCTGGAGGTTCGAAGAGTATGCATGGGAGTCGATTAGACACAGATATTAATCCCAGTTCTGCCCCTCTTTTGGACATGTGGCGATCTTTCTGAGTTTTGACGACTTCATCTGTAAAATGGGAATATTGATACTTACCTCGTAGTGTTGATGTGAGGAGTAAATTAGTTAATGTGTGGGAAGTGCCTACTAGCACTTAGTAAACGATAGCTCTTGGCAATTGTACTTCCAACAGATTGATGTCAGTAACGTTATTGAAGTTCCTTACATAACTTTCATCTTGAATTGTTCAGTCCAGCCTAAAGGGCCTTTCTGGGGTACCTGTTCTGTGGTTCTCAATGGTGGGGGAGTGACTTGACCCAACCAGGCAATTTTTGGCAATGTCTGGAGACATCTTTGGTTGTCACAACTGTGGGGGAGGTGTTCCTGACATCTAGTGGGTAGAGGCCAGGGATGCTGGTAAACATCCCATTATGCGCGGTCCGCCTGCCCCTCCCCACCCCAACACACGACAAGGCATGACCCAATGCAAAACGTCAGTAGAGCCAAGGTTGAGAAATCCTGCCCTGGTTGAAGCCTGGACCATCTATGAGACCCATCTATAGCATCTATGGGAGGGTGTAGAGCTCCTTCAACACGTCAAAAATTAGATCACTCCAACCTCTTATCTTCCAAAGTTCCCAGAGCTATCAGAACACATGGAACCTGGTGCAGTATCAAAGAAAAATACCCATAATTATCTGAAAAAGTTATTAAAATGCTCGTCTTCTTTCCAACTACGTGTCTGCATGAGTCCTGATTCTCTTCGCGTACTGTAACCAAAACAACATATGGCAACCGATTGAACACAGAAGCCGATATGAGAATCTAGCCATCTTTTATTATCCCAGAGTTTCAAAAAAGGAAAACAATGCCATTTTTCCTCACAAATTCTTTTTGTTTTGGAAAGCGTAAGGTTTTTAAAAAATTCACCACCTATCTGGATAGCTATTACATCTGTGAATCTTCTTCCTGAGAGGAAAGAGATCCTAAATAAGAGTCTAGGTGAATTTTATTGTCTATTTTCTAGGGATAGACACAAGCCAAGTGAAAATACATGGATTCCTGGAAAACGTGTCCATGAAGTGGAAATAAAAACAGAAGTGTATTCCTGTGGACAAGGTTGGAAGATTGTAAGGTTGGGAATTGATGAATCGAAGGGTAAATACGTACGAATGGATGGAAATCTGAGGTAGAAAATGGTTGAGATAAACAAGAGAAAAGTGAATCGAAGCCGCACCTTACTCTGTAACAAAACTCTAATGAAACTCAGAGCGACAGTCAGCCACTGGGAAACTATTCAAACGTCCATTAACAGGAGGATGGAGAAACAGCTCGGGATGTATTCTTGCAACGGAATGCTACTCAGCCGTGGAAAGGAATGGTCTGCTGTTACACACAACACAATCTCAACAACATTATGATGAGTGAAAAAAGCCAGGCACCTAAGAATATATACAGTAGGATTCCATTTATAGAAAGCTAAAGAACAGGCGAAACTAGCGGGTGGTGATATAATTCAGAACAGTGGGTGCTTATGAGAGGGTAGGGATTGACTGGCAAAAGGCACAGGGGGACTCTCTGGGATTATGTGGGTAACAGCAGCGTGGCTGTGTACATTTTTCAAAGATCATAAAACTGGGCAGGCAGGATCTGTGCCTTTAATTGAATTAAATTCTACCTTAATGAAAAAAATAAATTCACGAACCAATGGCTCAATCGTGTTTCGAAAGAATCTGTTTGTCACTGATCTCTCCTAAGATGCTTTTCTTTCCAACTGCAATGGTTGGAGCAAGGCTGTCACCACCTGTGGTCTGTTCTTGTGTATCTTGTGTATCTGAGACAATTCCCCCTCCCAGAGTATGTCTAGCCTTATGTGTATGTGGCAATGCGTCCTAACACGGAGCTTCATGAGATGTCTCTCTGGTGGAGTACGGAGAGGGCCGGCATAGGGAAAAAGACTCCTTTCTCCAGCAAAAACATCCCAACCATCTACTTCTCCCCACCTCCACTACTCCACCCAGAGCATGCTGGGAACCTCCCTTGTGGACTCCCTGCTTCCAGTCCTGCCCTGCTACAATCCTTTGCCTACATAGCAGCTGTGTCAACCAGATCATACCATTCCCCTGCTCGAGCCTTCCAGTGGCTTCCCACCATATTCAGGAAGACACCCGAGCTCTTCCCTCTCTCCGACAAAGCCCCGCATGAACTGTTCCTGCCTTCCTCATCAGCCACTCTGCCACTTACTATTGTGTTCTGCCCCCCCCCCCCCCCCGGCTTGCTTTCAGTTCAAAAGCACCAAGTTCTTTCCTGACTCCGGACAATCACCCACGGCCATTTCTTCTGCCTGGAAAGCTCATCTCGGTCCCTCTCCAACGGACTAACTCACACATTTTGCAAATTTGCTCCAATGCAGCTTTCTCAGAGAGGTCTTTTCTGATTCCCCAGTCCGTTTGATTCTCCTGTTACTCATTCTTAGAGCACATCATCTTCTTTTCTTTCATGGAATGTCTAGTGATTTATAGTTACATATTTACTAGTGTAGCCATATGTTTATTGCATATATTCCCTACTAGAATGTTGTTCCTCCAGAGTCCAGTGCTTATTCACCAATAAATAGTTGGTGAGTGAATGAACGTTCCCATCCTGCTAATAACCATCTTGAAAGAGTCTTCTGCTGGAGTACTTTGGAGGCTGCTGGGAAGACTGGCCTAATGAGAAAGACAAGGGAGCAATTGTAGACGTTTTCTGCACAAAATAAGAAGAGCAATAGTGCAACAGTGAAAGGCATCTGTTGTTTCAGTGACTGCCCCAGGTGATTCGGAGGCCGATGGTCCCAAAATGAGACTCAATTAGTTGGTGCTACAATTACTTAACTAGCACCGGGTGCCGGGGAGACCACCGAGAACAAGATAGATAGCCCCGGCCTCCACGGAGTTCACGTTCTAGTGCAGTGAATGACTGCTTAATATGCATAATACAAAATCAAGGCTATGGTGGTAGTCCAGGGCTCGAGCTAATAGCGGCTCTTCGGACTCCGTCTCCACCCCGGCCATTAGCAACCTAGCAAGGGCTGAGAAGTCCCACCCCGGCCTGATCACGTTGCTTCTCTCTGCTGTCTCCCTATGTTAGACTACATCCTGACCAGGTCACTGCCTTTCCTGTTTTCACTGTGTTTCCCAGCCATGGCTGCTCAGTGGGATTGTTTAGGGAGCCTTTAAAAATACTGATACGCTGGGCTCCCCTCCCCCAGATACTCAGTTTTAATTGTTCTGGTGTGTGGTCAGGACAGGCAGATATTTTCAGTTCCCAAGGTGATTCTAATGTGTAGCCAAGGTTGCGATACTGCATTAGAAAGAATACTGCAAGACACAACAAGGGTGGACGTCTGTGATTTTTTTAAAGACTTTATTTATTTTTTTGAGAGAGAGAGTTAGAGAGAGAGAGGAGGAGGAGAGAAGGAGGAGCAGAGGGAGAGGGAGAAGCAGATTCCCCGCTCAGTGGAGAGCCCCAGGCGGGGCTCGATCCCAGGATCCTGAGATCAGGACCTGAGCCAAAGGCAGCCGCTTAAATAACTGAGCCACCCACGTGCCCTGACATCTGTGATTTTTTTTTTAAGATTTTACTTATTTTATTTGAGAGAGAGAGGACAAAGCAGGGGGAGTGGGAGAGGGAGAAGCAGACCCCCCGCTGAGCAGGGAGCCCGATGTGGGGCTTGATCCCAAGACCCTGGGATGGAGAGGGAGAAGCAGACTCCCTGCTGAGCAGGAGCCCGATGTGGGGCTCCATCCCGGGGCCCTGGGATCATGACTTGAACCAAAGGCAGACGCTTAACCATCTGAGCCACTCAGGGGCCCCCAGACAGTTTCCAAGTGTTTAAAAGTGTTCCTGTTAGATTTCTCTTCCTAATTTCTAGTTTGGTCCCATTGTGGTCAGAGAACAAACTGTGTGTTTTCAGTTCTTTTAAATTTGCTGAGGTTTTCTGTATGGCCCAGAGTCTGGTCTATCTTGGTATCACGTTGTCACAAGGGCCTGAAAAGAATATGCATTCTTCTGTTGTTGGATGGAATATGCTATAAATTTTGATTAGATCCTTTTGGTGATGGTTTGGTTCTTCTCTATCTTTGCTGATTTTCTGCCTGGTTGTTCTATCAATTATTGAGGGAGAAGTGTTGAAGTTTCCACTAAAATTGTGGATCTGTTTTTCCTTTCAGTTCTATCAGGTTTTGCTTCACGAACTTCTCAGCTCTGCCATTTGGTGCATACACATCAGGGCTCTTAGCAGATTGGCTCTTTTATCATTATGTAATGCTCCTCTGTGCCTGATACTTCTCTCTGTTTTGTAGTTCCTGCCTTCCTGTAGGTTATTTGAACATTTTTTTTAGAATCCCATTTTGAGATATGTATAGTGTTTTTTTGTGTATCTTTCGGTACAGGTTTGCAGTGGCTGTCCTGATATCGGGTGAGTGTAGAGAACATAATTTAGAAAACTCAAAAGATGACAAGTTTTCTAAACCGTGTCTGAGAGTTGAAGCAAAAAAGAAAACCCTACTTTGACCTGGTTGTCAATTACCTAAGACAATTATATTATAAATGGGGGAAGGTCCAGGGACGCAACGTTTCTGGCTGGGGCGGCTCCTCATTGGTGCTATGTAGGGACGGTAGTTCTGGCTCCTCATTTGGTCACCACTGAGATCTGCTCAGCTGGGAGAGGTTGGAATGCTTCCTGACTGCTCCTTACGTGGCCTTCGCTGATGTTTGGGAAGTGTGATGTTTGGGAAGTGTGGGTGGTGTGGGGTGCGCAGTGGTGAAATCCTGACTCTTCACTAGGCCTTTTCCACTCCACCCTAGCCAGGGGATGAGGCTGCTCTGTGACAGCTTCTTGAAGGCGGGGTCTAGGTTCTACCCCAGGAATTCAGTGGCATGGCTGGGTTGAGGCCACAGTACTTTCCGTGGGGTTTGGCTGGAGTAGAGTGGTTGCTGTCTAAAAGATTTCTGTCTTGCTAGGCTGCTCCTCTGCTTGGCCTTGGGCTAGAGAGAGCTTGGGGCCTTTCTGTCTGTGCCTTTTGGCATTTGGGGTTGCCAGGTTCTCCAGCATCCAGGGCGGACAGAATTCACCACTGTTGAGGTCCTTGCGTCCCGAGTTTTCTCCTCCACCTGTCTTTTCCTTCCCACGTTTCAGTGTCCTCTTGGGTTTGTTTTATAAGTAACGTCCAGACTTTTTAGCTGTACTTCATGGGAGGAATAGGGGAAAGCAGATACATTCTGAAATTCAGAATTTGGGGGATTTGAAGATGGCAGCTTCAGGGACTGCATTTAAGACCACTCCCTTAGGGATATCTACTCAGTGACTCTCAACTCTGGCTTCTCATTAGGCTCACCTGATGAGCTCAATTAAAAAAAAAAAGTCCAGCCACCACCTATCCCCCACCCCTCAGATACTTTTCTTCCATCGGTCTGAGGTAGGACCTGGAAATCTGATAGCTTTGAAGGCTCCCCAGACCTTACTCATAATAGTCCAAAAGTGGAAATAACCCATACATGCATCACCTGAAGAATGGATCATCAAAATGCGTTATACCCATACAATGGAACAACATTCACCATGGAAAGGAATGAAGTACCGGTCCATGCTACAACATAGGTGAACCTTGAAAACATTCTGTAAAGTGAAAGAAGTCAGATACAAAGGGCCGCCCACATATTATGATTCCGTTTCTATGTAATGTCCGAAATAGGCAAATCCATAGAGCCAGAACTTAAGGTTGTCAGGGCTGGTGGGATGGGGAAGACATGGGCAGTGGCTGCTAATGGCCCCGGGGTTTCCTTTTGGGGCTGAGAAAATGTTCTGGAATTAGACAGTGGTGATGGTTGCTGGATTTTGTGAATGTGCTAACCACCACTGAATTGCACTCTTTGTTGTTGTTGTTGTTGTTGTTTTGGGGGGTTTTTTTTGCACTCTTTAAAAGGATGCATTTTATGGTATGTGAATTCTATCTCAATTAAAACAAATTCCTCCTACATGATACCCTGTATGTTCCAACACCCGGAGCAATGCCTGGAACAATGTCTCACATGAAGTTACAAATGTGGACAGGAGTCACGGAAATTTGTAAACCTCTAGGTACAGCGTTTGTATTTATTTCTGTAGGTCACAAATGTAGTGTCCTAAATTTATCTGATTAGAAGACTCACCTGAGAGCATGTTAAAAATGTAGGGTTCTAGGGGCGTCTGGTTGGCTCAGTGGGTGGAGCATGAGACTTGATCTCAGGGTTGTGAGTTCGAGCCGCATGTTGCATGTAGAGATTACTCTAAAAAATGTATTAAAAAATTAAAAAATATATAGAGTTCCAGACCCCTTTGGTGAGGATTTCTGGGTTATAATCAGATTCAGGTCTGGGGTGGTGCCTGAATATCTGTTCTTTTAATAAGACCTGGAGTGATTTTGATGTTCAGTAAGGTTGGCAAACACCATCCCTCTCTCTCTCTTTTTTTAATAAAGCTTCCTTTTTTATTAAAAATTTTTAAATTGAAGTACAGTTGACACAGAACGTTTTATTAGTCCCAGGTGTACAACATAGTGATTTGATAAGTCTATACATTATGCTGTGCTCCCCACAATGAACAAAACACCATCTTAAGTGAAGGGAAGCCACTGAAGGTTTATTCTCTTTTAATTGAGAATTGTTATTTTCTGAAATGTCTCATTGTTTCAATACCTTATTAGAATAAAATTAATTTAATCAGAATTTTGATTTACCACACGTTTGCCAAAGAGCTATTCAGTGCCCTTATATGTGAGCTATGTTAAACAATGGGAAATGGGCTGTGTATTTTTAAAGCCCATTTGATGCTGAGTCTAATTATGTCTCTGTAGTTGGTTCCCACAGTTAGCAGATGTGAATTGATGTCAACTGTAGATTTCTAACTGCTTGCTTATTGTTTCCCTGTCTTGTTCCTTTTTCCTTTTATCCATGCATAGCACATTTCTAACATTTACATCATTTATGCAGTGTTTCTCAAAATGGAAAATAGCTTTCCTGACAGTATTAAACACAAGTTTTTTTCACTATAAGGGAAAAAAATAAATAAAGTTCTCCAGACTTACCTGCTTCCCAGAAAGAACTTCTGTTAATGCCATTTATATATACTTCCAGACGCTTTGTGCACATATACAAAAATGGAATTATACTATGCCTCTGTCTTTTTCACTTTGGTGAACATCTTCTCACGACAGTGCTTTCAAGAGCTACCTTGTCCGTATTAATGGCTATATGGTGCAAAAATTAGACACGATCAAGTGTACCCTGTGTGGGCTAGAATGTTATGTGGGTGAAAGTTGGTAGCAAAATGTAGAAACGACCAAATGGTTTTCAATAGAGAAATGGTTAAATCAATGATGGTGTAACTGTGTAACTCTTAAAATGAATGAAGTACATCTGCACGTGCTGTCACGGAAAGATAACCAGGAAGCAATGCTAGGTAAAAAAGCAAAATTGAAAAAAAATAAAAAGCAAAATTACAGAACATAATGCGTGCTGTGATCCTAGTTTTGTAAAAAAATGTTTCTTAAACATATCTATTGTATATGTGTGTATAACGTGTACCTCTGTGTGTGTATATATTTTTATATACCTAGAATACCTAGAATACACACATATCTCGAATACACACTTGCACCCCTAGAAAAATGTCTGCAATATAACAGCAAATGTTTACAGTAATTTCCTTTGGTGAGTGAGATGTTCACTTTTTTTGTATTGTATTGTAACAAATCTGAACTTACTTATTACAATGGACAAGCAAAGTATAATTTCTAAAAGTATATATATATATTCAGAATATATGTCTATTTGGAATATATAAATTGCAGCTTGAACTGTATAATTCCATCTGGAAGCTGTGCTTTTGTGAAAGTTGGCAGTTTTTGAGGAGTTTGCAGTCAAATGCTCTACCACTGAGCTATACCCCCAGTTTTTGAGGAGTTTGAACATGATTCAGGCTGGGCTTTAGTTTAATCTGGAGAGACAAGCACCAAGGGAAAGGACAGACGGCAGAGACACCCTAGAAAGGAAAATCTATAGGACCTAATGACTAATTGTATGCAAATAGAGAGCTCAGTTACTGAAGGAACCTGGGATACCAATTGCTTGGGTAGGGAAGCTAGAGGAGGAATTTTTTAAATTTTATTTTATTTTATTTTAAGTAAGCTCCACACCCAATGTGGGGCTTAAGCTCAGAACCGTGAGAGTAAGTAAGTTCCTCCAAAATTTAGTGACTTAAAATAACAATAATCACATATCATCTGTATGGTTTCTGTGGGTGGGGAATTCAGACTGGGCACAATAGGGAAAACTTGTTTCTGTCCCATGATTTCTGCACCCTCAGCTGGAAGATCTAGAAGCCGGGAGCTGGAATCATCTGATGGCTTTCTCACTCAGGTGTCTGAAGACCGATGCTGGTGTCAGCTGGGACCTAGCTGGGACTGTCTGCCAGAATGCCAACGTGTGGCCTCTTTGTGTGGCCTGGCTTCCTCACAACATGGTGACTGAGTTCCAAAAATGAGCATCCTGACAGAACGCAAGAGAGTGTGCGTGCGTGAGAGAGGTCCAGGTGGAAGCCATATTGCCTTTATGACCTTGCCTTGGACATCTCCCAGCACTGCTTCCACTGCATGCCATTGGCCAGTGTAGTCACAAGCCCACATCCCCGGATTCAAGGGGCAGGAAGCATAGACCTCATCTCCAGTGGGAAGAATGTTAGCCACATTGTAAGAGCACGTGGGTGGGATCCATAGGTGTGGCCATCTTTGGAAAATACAATCTCTCACACCTACGTCATACCTTAAGGTGAATTAGACTATTAATCTCTCAGTGGATTATCACTTTTAGAGAGATCTGTATTTAACTAAGAACCCCAGTAGTTCCCCATGCCTTGACTTAAATGAATAAGTCGCTAAATGTGGGGAGGCTACGTCATTAAGGGTGGGAGGCATGATTTGAGGAAGAGTGCTTTGGTCTAATATAAAAGACTTAATATAAAAATAAAAAAGACTCATAGGTCTTGAACACGGCACACAAGGTTCTCTATGACCTGGCCCTTGCCTAATTCTTGGGTTTAATCTTCCAATTATTCCTAGATTCACAGCTTAAATACAAGTTATGCCAAATTTCTAGAAGTTCATCAAGAATACTCTCTCGGGTTGGGTTCCCCAGAAGTAGGGCCTGAGTGAGACAAGGATCTGGGTGCTTGTAATTTACTGAGGGAGAGCTCTCAGGAAGAAGGGAAAGAGGGAAGCACCATGGGGCGGGGAATGAGGCTAAGCAAGGATGTGGTCTCATTTGGAGTCTGGCTCTGGCCAGATCCCAGATCACTATGAAGTGTGAATGATACCACAAGGTGATCCCACTCTGAGGCAAGGGGACTGTGTCCACCAGTCATTGGCTGCAGGTTGGTGGAGGGGAGGCAGGCAGGCTGCCTACGTGGCATGGTGCCTTACCTCCGGGTCAAGGTGGCTCTCACCCCTCAGGGCAATTTTCCGGAGAAGGGAGAGAGGCTGTGAGCCTTTAGCAGCCCACATTCACAGCAGCTGTGGGATGGGAGCACTGGTTACGTCAAGGGCCATCATGCACATTAATCTGTTTCAAGACCTCAGACCCTTTATCCTGGAACACAACTGCCTCTTTTCTTCGTCACTGATATCACCTCTTCCAGGAGGCCTTCCCTGATAACTAGCTGGCTACACCCTACCCTTCCGTGCTCACATAGAATCCTACGCGACTCTCCCCGTAGCTCAGCATTTACCACGCTGTACTGAAAGTATCTGCTTATAGAACCAGCCTCCCCCATGGAGTAGACACTCACCAAGGCAGGAACCACGTTCTATTCATCTTTTTGCCCCAGGCAGTTGCAGAGTGCTTGGCAGAGCTGGCCTAAATAAATATCTGGTGAATTGAACACCAGGTAAGTGGCTTCTTAAGGTGGTAGCACAAGGCCGCCAGGTCTGCTGTCAAGAGTCTTCCATCCCCAGTAGTAGGAGGGAAAATGGGAAATCTAGTTAATATATTTGTGAAAAATTAAGTGATTTATGACAAACAAACTAGCCGTGGGGCTTCTCCCTACACCTAAGTACAAATACTGTCCTACTATTGTTGCATTTTTTTTTTAAGATTTTATTTATTTATTTGACAGAGAGAGACACAGCTAGAGAGGGAACACAAGCAGGGGGAGTGGGAGAGGGAGAAGCAGGCTTCCCGCTGAGCAGACAGCCCGATGCGGGGCTCGACCCCAGGACCCCGGGATCATGACCTGAGCCAAAGGCAGACGCTTAACCAACTGAGCCACCCAGGCGCCCCCTATTGTTGCATTTTAAAGAATATGTTCTAACATGGTTTAAATGTTGTCTATTTTAAAAAAAAAAATAGTGGGGGCGCCTGGGTGGCTCAGTCAGCGAAGAGTCTGCCTTCGGCCCAGGCCATGATCCTGGGGTCCTGGGGTCGAGCCCCGTGTTGGGCTCCCTGCTCAGTGAGGGGAGTCTGCGTCTCCTTCTCCCTCTGCCCCTCCCCCCGCTCATGCTCTCTCTCTCTCTCTCTCAAACAAATAAATAAAATCTTAAAAAATAAAAATAAAATTTAAATAATAGTGTTAAGATGAGGAGGGGAAAATGATGAAATCTCTGCTTTAGCAGGAAAAGAAGTAGTTTTTTAAAGTGGGTATGGCTTGGTGGAAGCTGGTGAAGAATTTGTCACAGCCCTAACCTTCCCCAGAGGTCCAAAGGGGAAACTGAAGGTATTTACTACTGGCTCTTCGGATGCAAAGGGCCTGAATGGAGGGATAAGGAGGGAGATGAACCTGAGTAATGTCTACAAGGTAAAAGCTCCCTGGGACGCAAAGGCCTGGTGGATGTGGAGGAGGGCAGAGGCGGAAGGCTCCAGGTTGCTGGAGGCAGGAGAGGCCTGGGCTGGTTTCCCTGCTGTTGTGCTGGGGTCCCTGTGTGTGTGGTGTTTAGCCCGGGAGCACCACACAGTGAGGATGCTCCTGCCTTGCGAGTTTCAAACTGAGGTTCCATACGCTGGGGGAATGGGGTGGTGGCCTCAGGGCTGTGAGGTGGAAGGAGGGGAGCACCGTAGAAGATCCCAGGACCTCAGCCCAGAGGCTCCTACGCCCTGACTGGTGACAGGAAGTTCCCCAAGTGGCAAAACCTGCTGGGGAGCTTGTCTGGGGGCTGCCCTGGGCCAAATTTCATCACCGGCTATTTTTACTTTTAGCTTCCCCCACCTCTCAGAGTAACCGGGTCTATAAATGTCCATCCGACTTGCTGTGTCTGAGCCCAGGGCAGAAGGGAGCCGCTGACAAGGATTGTGCTAGGCCCCTGTGCCCCGCAATCCATTGCCCTCGATTGGCAGAGGCCTGGATCCCGGACGCCCCAGGCTTACCTCACCAGCCCTCCTGCCATCAGGTTTCACAAAGAAGGTTCCCTGGGCCTGGGTAAATCAGATCACGGCCAAGCCAGGTCCCACACGACCTCATAGGATGGGTTATCGCAGGCCAGTCTTTGGGGGATGAGAGGCCAGTCTCCAGGCTGGTGGTGATGCCCTGGGGGCGGGGGGACCGCTCACACCCTGCTCTCTCCGGCCCCTCTGCACCCTGCTGGGGAGCTGATTCCTGCTGGGCTGCTTCTTATCCGTGTCTGGGCTCTCCGGCCCTCTGCTCATACCCTCTCATCCCGCTATTGTTCCTGCGGAGTGGGGAAGGAGCGCTTGGGCTCTGGGATGAATAGGCCTCACCTCGCAGGACTGCTGCCCTGAGTGAGGTGTGCAAAGCACCAAGCACCAAGCACCTTGCCAGCCCCGCACTTAGTGCTTAAGAAATGAAGCACCCACAACTCTGATGTATTCCCCCCCCCCGCCCGAGTCTGCCACAGTGGGGCGGTGTCTCCTCCCTCGGAGGCTTATTTTTATACTTGCCTAGGCCAGCTTGCCTCCTACTTATACTCGGGTGTCCCTCCTTTATTTTCTCCACAGTGTTTGTCTCATGCACTAGATATTTACTTGTTTATTTATTCTCCATTCCTGAGGGCAGGGATTTTGGCCTTTCTTGTGCACTGATGTCTGTCTAGCTCCTGGAACAATACCCGGTGCATAGTAGATGTTTAATAAACACTGTTGGCTGAGCCACCCCCAAATATGCATCTCTTCGTTCATGCCCAGTCTCAGTGTGTGGCCCCGCAGTTGCCCTGAACTGCCCTGCTCAAGCCAGAATACTGGTCCTCCTCGGCTCCTTCCTCTTCCACACACCCACATTCAATCAAGGAATAAGACCTGATTATCCTACCACCTAAGGGTCCCTGGCACCCATGTGCTTCCCCTCATCTCCTTGTTAGCATGACAACCTGACCCAGCCAGAAGAAAGAAAGAGACGCCTACTTTGTCTCCTGGATTCCATGTTTGCCCTCATCTAACCCATCCTCCAAGCCGCAGACAGAACGATAGTACCCAAACACAGTCCTTCAATGGTGCCTCACTGCTCCCAGAATGCAAGTCCAACTCCCCCGGCAGGGCCTACCAGGCCCCGCACGGCCTGACTCCTGTTCACTTCTGCCAAGCTCATCTCCAGCCACCTCTGTCCCCATCCTGCTCCCCCGCCCTCCCTCCCCTTTAATACAGAACTTCCCTTTTTTTTCTACTGGGTCTCTTTCAATGTCCCTCACCATCTTGTCCACCTCACCATTCCCTGACCAGAACACTCTCCGTCGTCCCCTTGCACCGTGCCTCACGTCCACCGGCCCACCTCCAGGCTACTTTGTTTCTTGTGTGTCAGCTTCAAAGTCATCTCCTTAGGAAACCTTTTCTGTGTGTCCCCCTGACCTCTCCACGCCCTCTAGAGCGTATGCTCCTTCCCGTGGACCCATGACACCACGCTTTGCCCCTCTCCCAGCACTCCATAGACGCCGCACCTACTCTTTTGATCATTTTCCCCAGTAGGATGTCATCTGCATGTGCATGGACTCCACCTGTTCTTGCTTTGGTTTAACACTTACCTAGAACTTACTCTGTGCTAAGCCCTTCTCGAAACTCTTTACAAATATTCATTCATTTGTTCCTCATAACAGTCGTATGAGGCACGACTCTTACTACCATTCCCCAGACAACGAAGCTGAGGCAGAGAGAGGTCAAGTAGCTTGCACAGGGTCACGGAGCTAGCCCACGGCAGAGCTGGGATTTGAACCCCCAAATCCAAGTTCTGAACCCCTGCAATAGACCATTTCCCTTGTTCACCAAGGGATTCTCGATGCCTGCCATATAGCAGGCGGGGCCAGGAAATATCTGGAAAAAAGAAAGAATGCATGAACACCAACAGGAGAAATAGCCAAGTCTTCTGCGGGGCCACGGGGGGAGGGAAAAGTGGTAGCCGCAGACTGAGACAGCAAGTGAGTTTAAGAGTCTGAGGAGTTGAAAGCAAGTCGTCCAGGGGGTAAGGAAGACACCAGTAGAAGTGGCAGGTGACGAAAGAAACGCTGGCCTGGGAGGGGGAGCTCAGAAAGGCAGGTGACAGATAGCTCCACAGTCGACAAAGGAAAATATAGAACAGACCGTTGGATCTGGCCAGGAGCTGGCCCCTGGGGACCTCGGGGCAGTTTCCAAAGAGTGCCAGGGAGAGAAAGCAGACTGCACGGGCCAGCCAAGGAGGGAGCGGGAGCGGGGGCAGCCCGGCAGATCTTAGTCCCCTCTGAGCCATGACTGGCAGGACTCAGGAACGGGGAGTAATTGGGTTAAGTAAGGTCTTTTTGTCAAGATGCCAAGGTGATTAGGCCAAAGGTAACAAATCTTTGGAGAGCGAGAAGTCAGACCGGCTCTCCCCAAAACAAAGGTGGACTGCACTGCACCATGGCCAATGCCAGGAAATATGAACATGGGACAAAGCGTGCTAACTTTTGATGTGAAGGGAGTGAAGGCCAGGAGAGCAGTGCTTGGGAGGAACTTTTATCCTGAAAGCTGTCTGGTAACCCCAGACATGAGGTAGAAAGATCTGGAACAGGGGGAGTATGGTGAGGCATTAAAATGAATTGATTTAGAGGCTTCCGGTGAACGAAAAGCAGATAAAGGGCAGAGACATGAAGAGGAAAGAGGAAACTATTTTCAAGAGCTAGCGAGTTCAAAAAGCATGAGAAAAGCAGAAAGAAGACAGGACGGTTAGTGCAGGTCATAGAGCTGCCATGAACAAAGCATCCTGTTACGTGGCTAGAGGCCTGGCAGTGAAAATGGGCCTGAGACTGGAAAGCAGGCGGGGAGAGGGTTTGGCTGAGGAAGGCAAATAGTGAGCAGTGGCCCAAAGCAGTGTCACTGCAGAAGGAAGCCTGAGGAGAACCACGGGGAAGCAGCAGGGTTTTTGGTTGGTTGGTTGGCTGGTTGGTTGGTTGGTTGGTTGGTTGGCTGGTTGGTTGGTTGGTTGGTTGGTTGGCTGGTTGGTTGGTTGGTTGGTTGGTTGGTTGGCTGGTTGGTTGGTTGGTTGGTTGGTTGGTTTGCGGGGCAGGGTGGGGATCATCAGCTCAAGGGCTTGGCCCGAAGGGGCCCCCTGGTGCCCAAACCCAGGGAGCTGCCCTGCTTGGGTGGAGGGTGGCAGGCAGGGGCCAATAAGGCAGGCCCAGGAAGACAACGAAAGAAGGGACAGCCAACAATTTCTTTCAACAACCATTTGCTGAGCCTGTACTCTGTACCAGGCATTGGTTATAGGCTCTGCCTGCTCTCCAGGACTTGACATTCCAGAAGGAGGCAAAGCCAAGGCACAAATTAACCTATAACCCAAGGGGGCTGATGGTCCGGAGCGGAAAAAGATGAAGAAAGGGCCCTTGGGGGGGGCGGGGTTTAGCGTTGATGTGTGCCAAAGACATGTGATAAAGGGGTCTACGCGGGCTCAAGCATGCCAAGCCGTTTACTTTCCTCCAGGAAGTGAGGAAGAGAGGTTTTACGCTGAGGGCTGGGGGTTTGGTTTGATCTGGATAAGCCAATAAATCCACTAGATGGTTAGTTTTTTAATATATTTTGTCACTTTTGTATTTTATAATGAGACACAGAGAGTTTTCAGATTCTATATTTACATCATTTCAATTCCATTGGCCCTTATGCTGAGAAAGATCAATAACGTGCCCTGGTAGGGGGAAAAGGAACCAGGAAAAGGCATTTACCTGCACAGGGAGCATATCCTAAGGACGGTCCTGTGGGGCCTGCATGCCCTCAACCCCGGGATCACTGCCGCACTGGAAGCACGTGTGCTTCCCCAATACTGGTAAAGCATTTCTGGAAACTGTTTCAGCAGTATTCACCTGGGAGGGATTGTTTTGAATAGTTTGTATGTCATTTAAAAAAATTTTTATTTACTTATTTATTATTATGTTCAATTAGCCAGCATATAGTACATCATTAGTTTCTGATGTCGTGTTCAACGATTCCTCAGCTGCATACAACACCCAGTGCCCAGCACATCACGTGCCCTCCTTAGTACCCACCACCCGGCTACCCCATCCCCCCACCCCCACTTTGTATGTCATTTTGTAACATAATCTCTTGCCTGACTGTAAAAGTAGGGCACACTCATTGTAGAGAAGTTGGGGGGAAAGCATAAAGAAGATTTTTTTGTGTCATCTCAAAATGCCATCGGGGTACTGGGGCATAGATCTATCTATCTAACTACCTATCTATCATCTATGATATATTATAAAAATATACATGTTTATAATTAAATATATTTATTACTATAGATAAATGTTTTTGTATAAATACAAATGCATAAATAAGGAGTGTGATCTGCCTCAATTCACAAGTGATATTTATAAATTATGTCAATATATTATAAAATATATTAAAATGTATAATAAAAAATATATTATGTATCTGATATAAACTCCTAATAGGAAACCTTTTTTAATTTTTAAAATTTAAAAAATTTTTTTCCTTTTTTTAAAATTTAAATTCAATTAGCCCACATATAGTACATCATTAGTTTCAGATGTAGTGTTCAATGGTTCATCAGCTTCATACAACACCCAGTGCTCATCATGTCACATGCCCTCCTTAATGCCCATCCCCCAGTTACCCCATTCCCCCCCCACCTCCCCTTCTGCAACCCTCAGTTTGTTTTCCAGGGTCAAGAGTCTCTCATGGTTTGTCTCCCTCTCTGATATCTTCCCATTCAGTTTTCTCTCCCTTCCCCTATGATCCTCTGCACTATTTCTTATATTCCACATATGAGTGAAACCATATAATTGTCTTTCTCTGATTTACTTATTTCACTTAGCATAATACCTTCCAGTTCCATCCACGTCGATGTAAATGGTGGGCATTCATCATTTTTTTTATTTTTTTAATTTATTCATTTGAGAAAGAGAGACACAGTGAGAGAGGGAACACAAGGAGGGGGAGTGGGAGAGGAAGAAGCAGGCTTCCCACAGAGCAGGGAGCCCGGATGCAGGGCTCGATCCCAGGACCCTGGGATCATGACCTGAGCTGAAGGCAGACGCCCAACGACTGAGCCACCCAGGCGCCCCTATTCGTCCTTTCTGATGGCTGAGTAATAGTCCATTGTATATATGAACAACATCTTCTTTATCCGTTCATCTGTTGATGGACATCTGGGCTCCTTCCACAGTTTGGCTACTGTGGACTTTGTTGCTATGAACACTGGGGTGCAGGTGCCCCTTTGGATCACTACATCTGTATCTTTGGGGTAAATACCCAGTAGTGCAATTGCTGGGTCGTAGGGTAGCTCTATTTTTGACTTCTTGAGGAACCTCCATACTGTTTTCCCATACTTTTGCATTCCCACCAACAGTGTAAGAGGGTTCCCCGTTCTCCACATCCTCGCCAACATTTGTTGTTTCCTGTCTTGTTAATTTTAGCCATTCTAATTGGTGTAAGGTGGTATCTGGTGTAAGGTGGTATCATAAATAAGGAGTATGATCTGCCTCAATTCACAAATGATATTTATATATTATATCAATATATTATAAGATATATTAAAATGTATAATATAAGATATATATCTGATATAAACTCCTAATAGGAAATATTTTTTAAAAGACTTATTTATTTATTTTAGAGAGAGAGAGAACGCCTGTGTGTGAGTGGGGGGAGGGGCAGTGGGAGAGGGAAAGAGAATCTTGAGCAGACTCTCCACTGAGTGCACACTATTCCTTCCAACCCAGAATCCCTCCCTCCTGCCTCTGTGCTCCATCCGTGAAACCTTCTGAACTTCTAGACTACTGGACCATTGCTTCCGTTGCGCTTTTTACTTGCATCGCTTGTTTGTCCCTGGTTCAAATACTGCCATGTGGCCTCTTCTGAAATCTTATTTTTCTGAAAATGTTATTGAATGTATATGTAGGTATATATATACATGTGCATACATACATATATATACATACATATATATATACACATATATATTACAAAGAACATATGAAATTGTAAGCTCATTGACGTTCAAGGATTCCACGTTGCTTATAGCATACTGCTGGGAATCACACTTCCATATTTAAAAGTTGTGTTACATGAAGTAGTCAGCCAAGCGTGGTTGGCCCCCTCCTGAGCCTCTCCATAGAGCCAGACCTGAGAATATTTCTTTTTTTTTTAAAGATTTTATTTATTTATTTATTTGAGAGAGAGAGAGAGAGAGAGAGAGAGAGAGAGAGAGAGAAACAGCATGAGAGGGGATAAGGTCAGAGGGAGAAGCAGGCTCCCCGCCCAGCTGGGAGCCCGATGCGGGACTCGATTCCAGGACTCCGGGATCATGACCCGAGCCGAAGGCAGTCGCTCAACCAACTGAGCCACCCAGGTGCCCCTAATATTTCTTTTTTTAAAAGATTTTATTTATTTATTTGACAGAGAGATAGAGAGATCCAGAGAGCAGAAGCGGTGGAGCGGGGCGGGGGGTGGGGGGAGGTGATGGCAGAGGGAGAAGGAGAAGTAGGCTCCCCTCCTGGCTGAGCAGGGAGCCCGTTTCGGGGCTCAATCCCAGGACCCTGGGATCCTGACTTGAGCCAAAGGCAGACACTTAACCATCTGAGCCACCCAGGAGCCCCTGTTTTATTTTTAAAAAGATTTTATTTATTTATTTGAGAGAGAGTGAGCGCACAAGCAAGGGGGAGAGGCAGAGGGAGAGGGAGAAGCAGACTCCCCACCGAGCAGGTTGCCCAATGCGGGGGCTGGATCCCAGGCTGAGATCATGACCTGAGCCGAAGGCAGATGCTTAACCGACTGAGCCACCCAGGCGCCTCCTCCCCTTTTTAAAGAGAGAATATTCCTCATTGTTGCCCTAATTCTGGCAAGCTGCACTTTCCCTTACTGAAAATCGAATTTAATGCCATCTACCATAATTGTTTCAAAGATTAAATAAAGCTAACATGGGTGCCTGGCACTTCATAGGTGCTCAATAAACGTGAGCTGAATCAGAACCGAGGTTGGCAAACCTCCCATGTGTAAAGGCTGTGCACACGCAACCATGGGTGGAATTATCCCTGGCAGGCCAATACTTAAAAAGCTCAATGAAACTGAAGAAACGTGTGCATTCAAAAGGCCGGTTTAGGTAACTGTGTTTAAGCTTCAGCTTTCTTTCTGAGTGGTTATATGTGGAATGCAAGGCCAGCAACCGCCTTACAAATACTAATCAAGAGTGGGGAGGCATCGAAAGGAATGCGAGTAGGTCTTGCCAGGAAAGAAGTTTGCTGCTTCTGAAATGTTTTGGTCTTAGCCAGTGGCAGGATTGATCGATTGCAGTTCGCAGAGCGTCTTCCGTGCAGCCTGTCCAAGCATCTGCTTCTGTAGTGCTGCGCAACTGTTGCTCAAATTCACTCTCCCTTTCGAATCATCATCTCTGAAGAGCCTGCGAAAATCCCTTCAAACCACCCGAAGTATCCTAACAGCTTTCAAGTCCCTTAAAGGAGGGTCCTTAACATTTCCCCTTACCCCCTGCCTGGGTTCAAACTTCAACTCCCAGGGTTCGCCCAAGTCCCTCCCCTTGCCCTGTCATCTAATGAATATGCAAATACCACATAATTGGCAGCCAATGGCGTGGGTTCTGGTCACATGGTGCCCATGGTAGGTGAGCGGACAGAAGTTGTGTGTCGGTGAACAGAGACAGCTCTCAGTCTGGGGCGAGCGCTTGAGTGAGCGTGGACGGATGCTTGGGCAGTAGTCCCTGCGGCGGCGGCGGCGGCAGTAGTGGTGGCAGGGGAGGGGAAGGGGGAGGGCCCCGAGGGCTACACACGCTCACACTTTCAAGTTCCCTTGGAGGGAGAGGAGGTGGGGCTGCAGAAAGAGGAGGCCAGGAGCAGTTCCATCCGTCCCGTCCCGTCTGCCCCTTTTCTTCTTGCGCCCTGCACCTTGGCTCTGCGAGAGTTGAGGGTTCGGGTGGTAGTCCGCGGCAGTGAGGGCAAGAGGGTCAGGAGAGTGGGCAGCGGAGCCAGGGGTGCGGGGGAAGATGCCCATCCTGCTGTTCCTCATAGACACGTCCGCCTCTATGAACCAGCGCACTGACTTGGGCACCTCCTATTTGGACATTGCCAAAGGCGCTGTGGAGTTATTCTTGAAGGTAAAGGGAGGGGAGGGGAGAGCTGGGGAGAACTCCCGAGGGATGGGGGTGGTGGTGGATCTAGGTGCTTCTGTAACGTCCGTATCGCCCCCTCCTCCCTCCTTCCCTTCGCGGCCCCCTCCGTCATCCCTCGTCACGCAGCTGCGCGCCCGGGACCCGGCCAGCCGCGGAGACAGGTACATGCTGGTCACCTACGACGAACCCCCGTACTGCATCAAGGTAAAGGGGCCCGCGAGGGCGTGGGCGGGCGGGAAGTGGGAGCCAGGCGCCCGCGGCTGCCGCCCCTGCCCCCGCCCGAGGCGGTGCTGCGGTGCCCGGCGGGGCGCGCGGGCCGGGCGGGGGCGCGCGGAGGGCTTGGCGGAGCGGCGGCGGCGCCCGCGGCCGGGGCCGGGGGACGCGGGAGGGGCGGCCGCGGGGCAAACGGCTGGGTGGGGGGGTGGGGGGGCCGCCGAGCCGGTGGCGGCGCCGACCGCAGCGGCCTCGGAACATGGCGGACATTTTGCTTTTGTATGAGCCAGAGAGGGAGACTGAGGGCGCTGCTGAGATGGAAGGGAGGGAGGGGAGGGAGGGGAGGGAGGGGAGGGGAAGGAGGGCCCGAGACCCGGAGGGAGGCCGCGGGGTGGGCCCGCCCCCTCGGGGTGCACCGGGCGCGGCGGCGGCGGCGGCCGAGAGGCCGGGCGGGCCGAGCGACTCCGCCCAGAGGTGCTGCCGGCCCGGCGCGCGGGCTCCCCGGGCGCCGGCTCCTCCTCCGGCCCTGCCTCCCCCCACTCCCCGCGCCTCCCGCTCTTCCTCCCGCTGCCCTCCCCTTCCTGCTGAGAGCGTGGCAGAGCCAGCCGCCGGCCCTCGGAGAGGAGACGGAGCCCGTGCACGACCGTGGTCTCTACCCCACCCCTCCCGATGGCAGATCTGCCCGCGGAGCGAGCCTCCCCAGCCTCAGACCCGGAGAAACTTCTCATTTCTCCCCCCGGGATCGGTCCGCTCCAGCCCGCTCGCGGGCACCTCCGCTGTTAGTGTTTCATTGCCGACTCCGGCGAAGCCGCGGCGGGCTGGGGCGGGGACGTGCTGATTGGAACTCACACGGGGCCCGAGCTTTTTAGGGACCTGGCCTACCTATTTACATCCTAAATTAGGTTGCTGTTAGCCACGTAGGGATTTGTCCCGGGAGAAGAAAGGAAGGGGGAGGACTCGACTGCGCGCGGCTGCAGTAGCCAAATTCGATGATTTGATCCACGGCACTCTGACCTACAGGCGAAAAGGAGGGAGGATTTAACCTCCGTGGGGGTAGTTAATTTATGTTCCGAATGGTGAGGAGATAAAGAATTTCCTTGCCTGCAGTGGCCCGATAAAGTAGAACGCAGACTATCAAATCAACCTGCATGAGAGTCCTGCTTGCATGTTGAAATTTCAGAAATGTATTATTACCATAATCCTTGACGTCTTTTGCTAGACGCCTTCTTTTTCTCAGAATCATCTTAATAGTGCTGGGGAGCAGCAGTCTGGATGTGTTGTAATCCGTTTTCAGGCGAGGGAGGTGTTTAAAAGAATGGAACCTACCGAAACCGAATGGTTGGCCAGAGAGAGTGTGCCTTCAGAAATAAAACCAAAGGGAGGCTTTAATCTTGTAACTCGGAGCTTGGGTTAGCAGTTCGATTGGTGGGTTCCGCTCCAAACTGTTCTGGATTGGAGGTTTTGTTTTCAGTTTTCGATTTATCTATATTAAAAACTGCAGCGAGTAGACAGCTTTCAAAATGCCATAAGCTTTTAAAAAATGTCAGTTTCCCAAAAGGGTGTGACCATTTTTTTTTCCACATAGAAAAGCAGATGTTTGTACATCCTAAGTCTGAAAGCTTACACCCTTTGAGTACTAATGCAGATAAGAACCCACCATCTGTAGTGTGGCCATTGGAAATTCTCCTTAATTTGAAGTAGTAAAAAGGATAAGCCACAAAGCAGTGTGGCTTTTTTTTTTTTTTCTTGAAAGGATAACTTATTTAACATTTTTGATACAGAAACATTTCATGGCAATATTTACAGAATCTTTGGAAAGGAAAAAGAAAGTCTCCCCCCCTCCCCCTTAACAACCATCATGCATCTTAACCACGTATACATATTACTTTGTGTTCTTGCTTTCCCCACCTATTTTGTCCCATGAATTATTCCGGGTTGCCACATAGTCTTCATACTTAAAATTTTTAGTGGCTGCGTAACTTATCCATGGTATTTTGGAGGCTCCAGATAGTTCTGGGAACAGAGGGGAAAAGTTGGATCTTGTTTTTAGTGGAAACTTCATCTGTTAGCTCATTTTATCCTGCCATGTTATAGATCACATTTTTTCCCCTTAAGGAAAAAAAAAAAAAGCGTCCTTCCAAGTTGAATTTGATCCTTGTTTTCTGCCGTAGGTCAGGTATGGGAAGGCACTTTGGGTAATGCTTTTAATTACCGATCATTAGTTGCCTTCTTATTTAGGCTTGATGCTTTTCCAAGGTTCGCTCAGGGTTTTCATTTTCATCTCACAAGATAACTCCATGTGCTAGAAGATGGCTCATGGTTAATGATCTTAATGATGTTTCTGTCATGTTGCTGTGTGTACCTGAATCACTAATGATACGCATCTTTGGTAGCATTTTCTTTTTCTGAGTCTCCTCAGCCACTCCCTCCTTGCCTTACCCCCAACCCTCCCCTCAGCATGTGGTAACTATTTGTTCTTTGGCTTTTAGGATCTAGGCATTTGGGAAGGCCTGACATTTTAGAACATCTGGTGAATTTTTCTTAAAATTTAGTTGAGTCTTTCATTAGCTGATAGCTGGGAGCCAGAAAGGTCTGTTTTCCGTCACATGGATTATCAAAAAGGTCTTTCTTTGATTGTCAGCGGGCATCTTAGTTCCTACTTGAAACTTCACGCTTTGTTAAGAGCCTGGGTCCCTTCAGCCAAGTGATGTTATATATAGGGCTTATTGGTAGCTTATTTTCTGCAGAATACTGTGTACTGTTATTTCTCAGTTGCTCTACAGTTGGAGGGCCATTGTTTATCTCTTCTCAAAATAACTGCTTATTTCTCAGGTCTTGGTTATATACAGCTCCGAACACTGCAGAGAGAATTTTTTTTTTTTTTTTCTACTAGAAGATTCAGTTCTGTTTGTGGTGTAACAGGCAGGAGTTGTGCATTTGGTTGGGAGGTTTTTTTCTAATAGGCGTGGAACTATTCCCAGTGTATCCACTTACAGGCTCTGACAATAAATCTTGTGAAAAGTTACAGTGACTGGAATTCTTCTCTAATGTATACTGTTGGAGTACATGAATATAGTGTTTCACCTAGGACTTAGTAACTTCTTACTGCATATCCCCTAGGAATGGCTATGTGCTCTTTTAAAATTAGTCATACCTGTTACTTGCAGTCGGCTTGGCAGGGATGGAATGAGGTTTGATTTGGGGACCGTATGAAAAGCATATGGAATGCAAGCATTTTGTGCGACATCTGTTTCACGCATTGCTTTGTAGACAGGTTTGATACGCAGTGTCGCAAGTGTTAACACTACTTTTATAAAATACAGCTTTAGTGTACACAGCTGGGATGAAACCCTGTTTAATATTTTATTTTGTTATTTTTTAAAGATTTTATTTACTTATTTATTTATTAGAGAGAGAAATAGCATGAAAGGGGAGAGGGTCAGAGGGAGAAGCAGACTCCCCGCTGAGTGTGGAGCCCGATGCGGGACTCGATCCCAGGACTCCAGGATCATGACCTGAGCCGAAGGCAGACGCTTAACGACTGAGCCACCCAGGCGCCCCCTGTTTAATATTTTAAATTTCTAGTGTAACCATATAAGACTAATACGGGGTTTTTTTTAAAAAGTGGGGCTTGTTTTGCATACTGGTTCTTAATAGTTTGGCTGAGGTTCTGCTGTCTTGTATGTTTTGTTTTGCTATGAATCATAATTTCCTTTTATTCAGTGAATAGCTGAGGTAAGCTGGTCGCTGCTACTAGTTCTGAGCAAGCTGAAGGCTCCGAGAAGAAAGTGAGCCATGAGACTGGGGGATATAATAAATATTCAACATAGTTTGATGTTTGAAGCTACTTTCTTGAAATGATTTCTTTTTTATTGAAGGAAATGCTTTTTTAACATAAAACTGAGTCACTTTTCTAAAAATAGCTGAAACACATTTATAAATAGTGGGCAGAAGTTGTTGTTTTTTTTGTTTTTTTTTTTTTTTATAAATAGGAAGAGATGTTTCAAAGAAATATCCTAAGTCTGTAATTTGAAAACACAGAGCACTTGAAAAAGTGACATTTTCCCTTGAGTGTTGCTTTTTCACATCGTGTAGCTAGTTTTGTTCACTGGTACCTGCATGCCCGAGTCAACATGTGTCAGCGAAGGCAGCAGTTTGGCTTACAGATTTAGGAAGTAAACTTAATGCTCTTTAAATGATCTGTGTTCCAAACATGTATTGGTATTTTAACTAAGGTATCACTTTTTCCTATGCCCCGGAGTATAGGTGATGGGCCTTATTTGGACAAAAGAGTGACTTAGAGGGGAGCCTTTCACTGTGGCTGGAAGCTAAGGAAGTGCTTTTGGGTGAACTGGTAGCAACAGGGCCTGTGAGAGCACCCTGAGACAAGAAGGTGCACTCGAATCTCAAAATGCCACAAAGGGGGTGCATTGACTTCTATGATGAACTGTGTCTCCCCTGACCTTGCTTCCTTTTCAGCTTTCATTGGCCATTCGGAAGAATGCGATGATAGGCATTTTGAAATAAGAAAAGGGGAGAGGAACCATTCACACAATGAAAAGGCAACCTACTGAATGGGGAGAAAATACTTGCAAATCATGTATCCGGATAAGGCATTAATGTCCAACATCTATAAAGAACTCATCCAACTCAATAGCAAAAAACCAATCATCTGACTTAAAAATGGGCAGAGGAGGGGCACCTGGGTGGCTCAGTCGGTTAAGCGTCTGCTTTTGGCTCAGGCCATGATCCCAGGGTCCCACATTGGGCTCCTCGCTCAGCGGTGGCCTGCTTCTCCCTCTCCCTCTGCCACTCCCCCTGCTTGTGCTCTCTTGCACTCTCTGTCAAATTAATAAATAAAATCCCTAAAAAATGGGGATCTGAATTGACATTTCTTCAAAGAAGACGTCCAGATGGCCAACAGGTACATGAAAAGATGCTCAACATCCTTCAGCATCAGGGAGATGCATATCAAAATGCATATCAAAACCACAATGAGGTATCACCTCACATGTGTTAATTAATGACTATTATCAAAAAGACAAGAGATAACAAGTGTTGGCGGGATGTGGAGAAGAGGGAAACTTGTGTGCTGTGAGTGGGAATGCAAACTGGTACAGCCACTCTGGAAAACAGTATGGAGGTTCCTCAAAGAATTAAAAATAGAAATACCCTCCGACCCACTTCTGGGTATTTATCTGAAGATAATAAAAACAATCACTCAAAAGACACCTGCACCCTCCAGCCCCCTAGGTTTATTGCAGTATTATTTACAATAGCTAAGTATGGAAGGAACATAAGTGTCCATCGATGGATGAGTGGATAGATAGTGATACATATATTATTCAGCCACACAAAAGAAGGAAATCTTGCCATTTGCAAAACATGGATTATGCTCAGTGAAATAAGTCAGGCAGAGAAAGACAAGTACCATGTGATCTCACTTATGTGCGGAAGCCAAAACAAAAACAAAACCCAAGGAAACAGATCAGTAGTTGTCAGAGGCAGGAGTTGGGAGGTGGGCAAAATGGGTGAAGGGGTCAAAAGTTACAGACTTCCAGTTATAAAATAAATAAGTCATGGGGATGTAATGTATGGCATGGTGATTATAGTTAATAATAGTGTATTGCATATTTGAAAGTTGCTAAGAGAGTAAATCTTAAAAGTTCTTATCATAAGAAAAAAAGAAAATAATTTTGTAACTGTGTATGGTGATGGGTGTTAACCAGACTTATTGTGGTGATCATTTTGTAGTATATACAAATACGAAATCAACATGTTGTATTCCTGAAACTAATATAACGATATATCAGTTATACATACATAGGTACGAAGTAAATGCTTACAGACTTTTGTCCAACCTATGAATTAAATATAGTTTACTGGAAAGAATTTTCTTTTCTTTTTTAAAAGATTTAATTAATTTATTTATTTGAGAGAGAGAGTATGCGAGCACATGCTGGGGTGGGAGGGCAGAGGGAGAAGCAGACTCCCCACTGAGCAGGGAGCCCTATAGGGGCTTAATCCCAGGACCCTGAGATCATGACCTGAGCTGAAGGCTGACGCTTAACCGACTTGAGCCACCCAGGCGCCCCTGGAAAGAATTTTCTGAGTGAGGTACTCTGAGTGGTAACACTTTTCCTTTATACAAGGAATTAGAACTTTAGTGAAAGCTTATCCAGAAAACCCTTCATCGCTCAAGTATATGCCACTCTATCTGTACTTTTGTTGGTGGTTTTGTTTTGCAGTGAACAAAATTCCATGTTAAAAAAAAAAGCAAGCAAAGTTTTCGGTAGAAGATTCGGCACGAACTGGCGGATGATGGGGGAGTGCTGACAGAATTGCGGAGGCCAGTCTGTTCCTATCCCAAACCTCTCCTCTGTCCATTCGTTGTCGCTCAGCTGGTCTCCCTACTTCCGCTCTTGCTCCCCACTGATTCCTCCCCCTCCTCGCCACTAAATTGGTCATCCTCAAAATAAAACAAAGTAAAATAAAGTCATCCCCCTACTAAAAGATTTTACTTCAGTGGCTCCCCCAGTACATTTCGGAGTAGAATCCAGGCTCCTCCAAGGGCTCCGTGATCTAGTTTACCTTCCCAGCTGTGCCTTCTCTTGGACCTTAGGCTCCAGCCACAGTGAGAAAGTAGGCTGTCTTCCCCAGACTCACTATGCCTCTTGTTGATCCCTCTGCCTGGGACACACTTGGCCTGACATTCTATATGTCTTCAGTCCATATTCTCCAAAGTCATCCTGCCCCTCTGCTCCACCTCTACTCCAAAGGGCATAACAACTCCCACTGTGATCCTGCAACACTGTCCGGACCTCAACTCCAGCAGTCAGCACGTCATACGGTGATTCTCAGTGCTCACGTGAGCTTTTTAAGGCCCCATATTTGAACTTCTCTCTACTTGTGCCCCGGGCACCTCAGGGAGTGCCTGGATTTTAGCAGGTACTCAATGAATGGGGGAAAAAGATCTCAAGCAGTATGAAATGTGACGGCTACCCAGTCCTGCTCCGGTTTCTGCTACTCTTCCTTCAGAGGGTGATCGCTATTAACGGATTGACGTGTTTAATGTTGATGACAGCTAGCGTTTTCGCTTAGGTTCAGGTTTATAATTTGGGAGAATTGTGTCTTTGACAAGACCAATGTATGTGCATCCCCTTTCTTTTGTTGGTTGAAGTATAACTTATCTACTGAGATTCATCCATCTTAACGACCTGACTCCGTTTTACAAACCTTTCTACGTTCGTGTAACCACCGCCCCAGGGCCAGCTACAGAACATTTCTGTCACCGCAGAAAATGCTTCTCGCTTCTTCCTGCAATCCCTTCCTCCCCTGCAGGTAACTGTTGGTCTGGCTTTTATCACCACGGTGGTGATAGGATCAAAATGGTGTTTACAGAAGAGAAATCTGACAGTGGATCACCACCACAACCGTCTAGGGCCCTACGATCTAGGCCTGAAAGACCTGGCCCAAGGGGAGACCAGAAGGGTAAAAGTCATGGTCCTAGTCATCAAGGGTCATGAGAATGGTCCTTGGAAAAAAGGTGACTGGAGAATGTGGCTGAAGGTATGGGATGTGCCAAGAGCAGTGGACCCTTAACCAACAGATTGGAGGTGAGGGAAGGGGGTGGGCAAGATACAAACAGAATTCAGGTTCTCCAGTCAGGATTGTAACTAGCTGTGACTGGATCACAAAAGGGCTTTGAAACCTCCAAGCCAGAGTGTGTACATTTTTCCGGGGATGAAGAGCTAGGAGACGGAATTGAAGAGAAATGGGGCTAGACTTGTCTGTGCGCTTGTTCGGTGATTATTCCCACTAGTGGAGAATGAGGTGGGCTGGGGAGAGGGACAAAGGAAAGGTGGGAGGGGACCCAGAAGATGTGGTTGAAATTGCCTAGTTTTGCATTAGTGCTGACCACCTGAGAGCTCTTGGCCTTGAGGCTGGGCTTGGGGTGGGAGGGATGGCAGAAAGGCAGGGCACATGGGAGGAAAGGGCAACTCCTGTCCTCCGCAGGTTGCCTGTGCTTCAGGAAGATAATTAGAACTGCTTCTGAGACAGGGCTCTCAGTTTCACAGAGCGGTCAAACATGGCGTCCAGTTCCCTTTTGCCAAGAGCATAAATGAGAGATCCAGGCGGTCCCTTTGTGTGTGTATTGGGAGGTGGGAACACACTATCTCCTGGATACAATGTTCTAAATGGTGATTAGGTTCCCAGACCTTCCTCCCCAGGAAAGCCTTTTTAACCCTTAATGTCGCTTAGCCCAGAACTATTGTGTTTGTCATTGTTTCTATGGGGAAATGGATTTGGGTTTCCAGGGTGATTTGTTAAAAACACATCCGTCCCCTCTTCCTCACAACTCCTGGTGACTAGTGAGTGGTCCCAGGGAGGGGTAGGGACACTCTAAGGGCTCCAGTAAGGAGGGTGAAGGGCTGAGGTGGCAGTGAGGGTAGGCATAGCTCTTCAAATACACCATTCATGTTTTATTTTTTAAAATCTTTTTAATTCATTTATTATACACACACACACACATATATGTATTTTAGAGAGGGAGAAAGAGAGAGGGAGGGGAGGAACAGAGGGAGAGGGAGAGAGAGAATCTTAAGCAGTCTTCATGCCCAGCAGGGGCTCGATCTCATGACCCTGAGATCCTGATCTGAGCCCAAATCGAGAGTTGTACGCTTAACCGACTGAGCCACCCAGGCGCCCCTCCATTCATGTTTTAGATCGGCCATATTTACACCATTCAGTGCAGCACCTACTGGGCACATTTGGTGATCAAGCGCTTGAAAGGCGGCTAGTCTGAATCAAGATGTGCTGTAGGTGTAAATTAAACACTTGATTTTGAAGACTCAGTACAAAAATATATAAAGTATCTCAACAATTTTTGGGTTGATTACAAGTTTAAGCAATCATACTCTTCGTATATTGGGTTAAGTAAAATATACTATCACTTTCACCTATTTCTATTTTTTAGAATGTGGCTACTTAAAAATATAAAATGACATATGTGGCTTGCACTATATTTCTGTTAGACAGCAGTGTTAATTTATATTCTTTCTTAAGATATTTATGACGTTCATGTCCTAGAAACTATTTGCTAAGGAGGCTCTTTTCCCTTGAAGTTCTGTTTAAAATTAACAGCATAATGGACTCATTTGTGCATGAAAGGTTATCATACAGTTCAGAGTTGATGGGTTGATAACCCTCGGCCCTGGGGCAAAATATGAAAGCATCCCATTCTTGTTTGAATTGAAAGCCAGTTGGGTCGCTTAGACTTTTGGATGCAGTTGGTGATCCAACTGGTTGGGTTAGAAGTGTTTTCCTAGGCTAAGTACAATAGAATATATGTGTGAACTCCTAATGTAACTCCAGGAATGCAGAATTCTGTTTGTAATATGTGCTCGCCAGTGGCCCTAAGTGTTGCATGCTTTTAGTGTTATTAGAAATATGGGACATAGCCCTGATTCGATTTACAGAGCTTCTTGGCCCAAGAATCCTTAGGAACAGCATTCATCAAGAAAAGTAGGATAAAGGATAAATTCTCTAGCTTGGCATAGTATAAAACCTAAGAAACAAAGGGGGGTTTGTATCCCTGCTCTTATTGAAGGCATTCTCGATGTTTCCTAGCCAGAGTCCTTGTCTTATATCATGGGGTGTCATCAGTAGCATTAAAAGGAGGGGGGGAGGTCCAGGTCCACATGATAGGAGAGCTCCCGTGATTATTCCTCTCTCTAACCTTGGTCCCCCTAATGGGGGTTACAGAAGTGAAGTGACTACGTTATCTTGTTGCTACTGTAATGATTCCCACTTAAGGAAGAAATAGCAATGTGCAATCCTGAGTGTGGACGAAAGTGCAGATGTACTGCTGAAGGGCACGTATTTTATAGACGTAGTTTTGGGACCTCCTAAAACCCACTGTGTTGTCATCGAAAGTGTTATCTGGCTTTTACAGATATGATTGGCCTTATAACTACTTTCTTATAATTGTGAACAATAATACAGTGGCTTTCTAATAATAGCAGCTGACATTTATTGAGTAATGCCTATGTACAGGGCAATTTGCCAGTGAATATAAAGCACTTATTTCATTTATCTTCCCGACCAGGCTAACTCAGAGAAACCGGGGCCCAGAGGTTACTTATAACACAGCCGAATAGTAACCCGGGTCTGTCTCTACTCCAGAGCCTTCGCTAAATGAGCCACTTCACTTTTCCTATCAGTCATGGGAGAGCATTCCTTTTAATAACTTCTCACTGGTATTTTCCCATTCTGATACGCGTCCTGGAGCCATGTTTTTTAGACAGAATCATCATGCTCTTATTTATAGTTGTTCTTGATATAGCAGTGCTTGGTATTAGAGCAAAGCACTCAGTGAATGAAAGTTATGACTGCCAGGGTTACTAGTTTTATTTTATTTTTTTTCCTGACTACTTCTAGGTGAATATCACGGTGCAGTCGTTTGTGAAATGGTTTGGCGTTTGATGTCCCCTGGTTCGGCCCCTACCAGGACGGCGTGTGGAGGTGGTAGAGATTGAGATAGTAGAGATTGAGATAGTAGAGATTGAGATAGTAGAGATTGAGATAGTAGAGATTGAGATAGTAGAGATTGAGATAGTAGAGATTGAGATAGTAGAGATTGAGATAGTAGAGATTGAGATAGTAGAGATTGAGATAGTAGAGATTGAGATAGTAGAGATTGAGATAGTAGAGATTGAGATAGTAGAGATTGAGATAGTAGAGATTGAGATAGTAGAGATTGAGATAGTAGAGATTGAGATAGTAGAGATTGAGATAGTAGCTGTATGTTGGGGGTGGAGCTTGAGGGCCGGTCCTCCGGTCCTCCGGGGCTGAGTCCGCCCTATAGGAAGAGTGGGAGGCTTGAAAAAGCAACAGGGCAGTCTCTGCCTAGCTAGTGGCTTCCAGAATCTGATCTGCCACTTTCACTTTATGAATCTCCTCATACATGTTTTTCTCCTAAGGAAAAGAAAGATGTTCAAGATACACCACAGTAACCATTTCGTTTCTTCTAATCCATAACCTGTGGGGAGGCAGAGTGGTTTTGTAAAAGGCTGGAAGGTGCCAGAAGCACCTTTGCAGTGTTTTATGCATTGGCCTGTGCCTTAGCTAATGCTACCTTCTTGATTCCCTCCACATCACCCAGCCTCCCCAGGCCTCTGACCCATGCCATAACCAGGTCACTTGTATTTCTTCCTGCTTAGTTAGGTTGGGAGAGGTGGACTTCAGAGAAGGAATGGAGATGCACCCCCCCGCCCCCGCCGCCCCCAGCCACTGGGGTCTTAACCGGAGAAAAGGCGTATGAAGACTTTCATGCTGATGTGCCTGATGTCGGGAGGAAAAGTGGAGTGCCATTTCTTTTCTTTTTTTTTTTTTAAGATTTTATTTATTTATTTGAGAGAGAGAATGGGAGAGACAGAGAGCATGAGAGGGGGGAGGGTCAGAGGGAGAAACAGACTCCCTGCTGAGCAGGGAGCCCGATGCGGGACTCGATCCCGGGACTCCAGGATCATGACCTGAGCCGAAGGCAGTCGCTTAACCAGCTGAGCCACCCAAGCGCCTTGGAGTGCCATTTCTTAAACCATGTTTGCCTGATTATACTCGTCATTAATGGCATTTGCTCTCTCATTATCTGTATCCTGACCTGTAGGTTGAACAGTTCAGTAAACTTAGTACCAAGAGCCAGACTCTGGACTTGAATGCTAATGAACAAAAGACCGAAAGCATTTGTGTTTGTGCAAGTAAGGAACAGTACTAGTGAGAAAAGTAAATATGATTTCTCAAGGTCTTAGGATTCACTATATAGCTGCTTGGGCCAATTTACTCATGTTTATTCTCTTTGCTCTTGACTACGTTTGGAACTGTTAATACTCCTTCCTTCCAGAAACTGACTGCCCCCTCTATATTCTTTCCCTGTCTTCCAAATCCACTCTCTTGGTCAATGTATCTGACCTCATTCATGGTTTCTAATATTTCTTCCACACGGATGCCTCTCCATCTTCAGCTTCTTACCTAGCTGACTACAGGACATCTCCACTTGGCTGTCTCTCCTGCCCTTAGCTCATGGTAGGCACATCAGGAAGACCCTGTGGCCCTGAACCTATCCCTTCTTCCATATTCCCCAGCTTTTAGTCACCCAGGGTTGAAAGCCAGGCATTATTCAGCTTTGACCCTGTCCTTCCATTTCTTCTAAGACCTGTCCATCATCCCTTTGAAATATCTCTTACATATGTTCCTTCAACTCAATTTCCGGCTGCCATCACTTGAGGCCGGGTCCTGACCTTTTGAGCTTTGACCACTATAACAGCCTTCGACTTGGTCTCCCCAGTGCCTCCCAAATTCCTACGCTTCCCACACTGACCGCTAACTTTCTAAAAAAGCTGGTTTCATCATATTCACTTCCTTCCCCCGCCCAGGCCTTCAAAGATTCCCCGGGGCCTATGGGTGCCATCCTGGGCCCTCTGGGATCTGCTCCATGCGTGTGTATAAAACGTATTCCCCATCATTTCCCCACAGGAGCCCCGTGCTTCAGCCAGACCTGTCTCTTCCACCCCCTGAGTTGGGTCTCCCCATTCCTAATGCCAGCCCTTAGAGCATCAGTTAACCAAAGGAAGGGGAGATGCAGAGCCCAGATAGCTGGAGGTTGGTGGGGGGGAGGAGAGAAAGTGAACTGGCAGCATTCCAATAAGGGTGTGACTTGAGGGGGAGGATGTGACAGAAGGTGCTTTATTATAATGATGAGAAGTTGCAAAAGGAAGAGGGAGGAGGGTGGAATATGACCTTTGGAGGTTGCTTAGCCTGAACTAGACCAAGATGTGATTTAAATCGGCCTGCAGTTGCCTGAGGGCACGGCTGTGTCCTCAGGAGCCCCGTTTCTCTTTGCATTTGTCTGTGCCCAAGGGAGCCTGCGTAACTAGACAGGAGACAACAGGATTCTGGGGGAGACTATCTAGGCTTTAATACAGCCACGGCATTGGAAAGTGGGGGTCCCTCCTGGTGTATTTCTTGTAGGAGAAAGCTGAAGATGGGCAGGTCAAAGCTCTCTCCATTTTTCTTAAAAGCTCACACGTCTGTGTCGACACGGTGATCTCCACCTCATAGTGACGCTTCTGAGCTATGTGTTAGAAGTCTGGTTAAGTCTAGGTCCTTTGACAAAAATCAGTTTCTAGAAAGTGGTCACGGTACATCCTGCCTAGTAGGTCACCCCACCTACTGTCATGTACCTGTGGCGAGGGGTGTCACTTTAGCACGTAGCCACAGTCTGCCGCTGATTAGATAGATACATGACCCTGGGCAAGTCACTTTCCTTTTATAGGGTCGATTTTCTTATCTGTAAAATGAAGGGGTTAGACTAGATTGTTTCCACTGTTCTTTCCGGAAAAAGTATGGGACAGACCGTATAACTGAAAGGCACGCAGGGGAATAATTGAGGCATGGAATTCAAAATTGCCTTAAATTTTAGAAAAATGGGGGTGCCTGGGTGGCTCAGTCGGTTAAGTGTCTGCCTTCGGCTCAGGTCATGATCCTGGGGTCCTGGGATTGAGCCCCACATCAGGCTCCCTGCTCAGCGGGAAGCCTGCTTCTCCCTCTCCCTCTCCCCCTGCTTGTGTTCCCTCTCTCGCTGTGTCTCTCTCTGTCAAATAAATAAAATCTTAAAAAAAAATCTATTAAAAAAAAAGTCTAGGGGGGCCTGGGTGACTCTTGGTTTTGGCTCAGGTTGTGATCTCAAAGTCCAGGCTCTGTGCTCAGCAGGGAGTCTGCTTCTCCCTCTCCCTCTGCTCCCCCCGCGCCCCCCCTCCCCGTTCGTGCGCTGTCTCTCTCTCTCAAATAAATAAATAAACAAATAATCTTTTAAAAAATTAGTCTGGAGGAAAGAGATGCTATTTAATCTTTGGAAAGTCATGAGCGGCCATTCTACGGTCTCCTCTGTTCAAGTCTTTCTGCAGTGTTTTGGTGGCTTAGTCTCACTTCTGTCCTTGTGTTTTTCCAAGGCCACCTTTGTTAATTTTTATTTTGTGTATGTGTTCATAAAAATGTCTCCTATCAGAACCCAAAGTCTCAACAGTTGAACACGTGATCTGCACAGTGGCTTTTTTTTTTTCTGATAATAGGTCAATAGCTACAGTTGAAATGGTCTGAGAGTGAGAGAGGTTGCATTTAACACTATATCTGATGGAGTTTGGCAAATTCTTTGCTACTCTTAAGTATTTTTCCTTTAGTAACAGTACAACTGATTCTCAGAGAAAAGTTTCCGAAGTTCGGTTTCTATGTGTTAGCATCCTCTGGTGAAGATCAAATTTCTTTTGATCTTACCATGCTTTCAAGTGAGAGGTGTGCTACTTCATAATTTCATCCCGATTCTCTGGGGTAAGAATTGAAAACTCATAAATGCATTTTGCAGAATTTTATTTATTTTATTTTATTTTTTTAAAGATTTTATTTATTTGACAGAGAGAGACACAGCGAAGGAGGGAACACAAGCAGAGGGAGTGGGAGAGGGAGAAGCAGGCCTCTCGCCGAACAGGAGTCCAACGTGGGGCTCGATCCCAGAACCCCGGGATCATGACCTGAGCCGAAGGCAGACGCTTAACGACTGAGCCACCCAGGCGCCCCCATTTTGCAGATATTTTAGACTAATCTTTAGGATAACAATCCTATCCACTAAAAAATCCTATCCACTAAAAAAAAAAAATCCTAAAATCCTACCCACTAAAAAACAAAACAAAACAAAACAAAAAAACCTCATACTAGGTATTCTAAAGAGACCGGTGACACAAAATCGTGAATTTTGTGTCAGTAGAATCAAACTGAATCATTTCTTTCCCCCGTTTACTCAAAAAATAAGTGCTCATGGTGGCACCTGGGTGGCTCAGTGGGTTAAATGTCTGACTTTGGCTCAGGTCATGATCTCGGGGTCCTGGGATCAAGCCCCACGTTGGGCTCTGTGCTCAGTGGGGAGTCTGCTTGAGGATTCTCTCTCTCCCTCTCCCTCTGCCCCTCCCCCTGCTCGAGCTCTCTCTCTCTCAAAGAAATACATAAAATCTTTTTTAAAAAATAGACACTCAGGAGGGCCTTTAGCCATCTGCTGGAAAAACAGTCTTGCAGGCTGCACACTGTCAGATACATTTTTACTAGTTCTTAAGAAATTGTAACTTTTTTACCAAGTAGAGGACTCAAGTAAGCCAGAATTCTTGTGTGTGGTCTTGACTGGTAGTATTTCCTGAAGCACGTGGGTGGAAATTAATTGGTGGACTGAAACACAGAATGGTAGCATTCAGAGTTCTCAGGGAGAGAACCGATTTAATCAAATAAATGCACTTCGAGCATTTTAGCAAGTTCAGGACACTAAGTGCCCCTGGGGAAGTGACTTTGACAACAAGGAATCCAAGATAACCGGATATTCTTAAAACCAGTAATTTTATAAGAAAAAGCTGTATTAGTAACACAGAATGATAGACCACCTCTTTTGAACCTGAAAGTGTATCAGTACCTCGAGTCCCCCAAAAGTGAAATCAGTCCAAATCGCTAGAGTTTTGAGGGGGAAAAAAATGTCAGGGTCAGAAAATAGAATACCAGAAGAGAGTTTTAAAGGAGATACAAGAGGCAAGACAGTTCCATTCTTTTAATGATATGTCTTCCTAATGTGTAGTTCACCATTTTAACAAGCTCCTTTCTAAGTGTGCGGCCTGTAAATACAATTTCAAAAGAAGTTTGAATGTTTTAAGGTGATTCAGCTATCACAGTGGTCTGTTTACATAGGAGGGCAAGAAAACCTTGTCTTATATCTCTCAGAATTAGAGTCTGTTTTTGTTGTGAGAAGAAAACTCCAGAAGTTTTAAAGTTTTAATTCGCACAGATATTCCATATAAGGCTAAGGGCAAAGACCAAGGGAAAAGTCATCCGTCTCCTCGGGAGACAGAGTTGATTGGAAAAGCAGGGCTTCCTACTCTTCACGTCATTCTGTCTCGCTGGTCAGTTTACCAACGCAAGGACGGTACGCGGTGACAAAGTTGATAGAACGTCAGATGGGAGAAGAAAGTAAGTTGCTCGAAAAATGCGATGGAAATTGATTTAGTCTGATCGTCTGAGTTGCTGCAGAACCAGTTTGCCCCCAGCTTGCGGAGAGCAGATGGAAAAAAAAGGAAAATAGTTTATCTTTCAACAGGAGAAATGGTGGCCCTGCTAAATTTAAACTCCTTGGCTTTAACTTGCGACATCTGGGAAAATAGTCAAATCCGTTAATCATCTGGTTTGTAACCACCTCGAAGAAGAGCCCGCGGTCCAGGATAGCCCTCTATCTGGGATTATGAAGGGCAAATATTACCAGGCTGATTTCATTTCCTTTAATAAAAGATTTAAAAAAAAAAAAAAAAAAAGAAAGTCTTGTCAAGGAGAAGGAAGCAGTGTGTGTTGTCTCTCCCTGAATCCCAGGGAGGCCTTTTTATTCATCACGAAGGGCTTACTAACGAGCTCTGAAGACTTGGGCTGAGCGGAACTATTATTTTTCAGGGGAGTGTCCAGATAGGCTTGTGACAAGCTCTATTTTTGCTCTTTGAGAAGATTCTCTGCGATTCCCTTTCAGTAGCTATCACCCTAGAGAACTGGAATTATTCATTTATTTCTTGATTTATAAGTATTCCATTTACATAGTTTTTAAGGGGGCACTTCTCTTGTGGAAGGTGAGCTGTAGCTGCCCTAAGTCTGTTTTTCGGTTACGTTAGAGGGGGAGATTCACAGCCTGTTCATTAAGTTTGCACGTGAGACTAAGCCTAACAAGGTCATTTATATTTTGGAAAAGGATTACAAGTGCCCTTTAGAGATGGAGCAGGGCTTTTCCCAAAGGGCTCTAGCGCCACTCCCACATCCCCTTCAAGGACAGTTGATCTGCTTTTATCTCTGTGACTTGTTTACACTTCCTGGCACGATTTCGACGGAGGAAAGGGTTCTCCCATTTTAAAAAAGAAAAATAAATAAAAATCAATGAATCGGAGAAATGGTCTGGCCAAAATGGGATGAAGCTCAGGAAGGAGAAGTGTTAGGATGGTGAGATTTGGGGGGAGCCACTAAATAGCACCCCCTCCTTTCCCTCCTCCATTGAAACCAGTGACGAAATAAGACACAGGAGTCCAAGTAATGGCTGTCTTCCTGACAAAGGCTAGACTGGAGGACACAGCCTAGGTGCGTGTTCCCCAAAAGCTCCCAAATTGTTCACACGTTGCTAGACCTCCCCTATAGAGCCTACCCCTTAAGCAACATATGTCAGAACATACCAGAAAATTAGAAAGAGTTTCAGCAACAGGCCTACAGGGAGCATGCCAGTTTCCTGTTGCCACACCCAGCAGTCAGATAAGAAGATGGAAGTAAGGCCGCAGAGGAGAGTGGAAAGTATTTCTTTTAGGCTTCGCCCTTCCAGGGAAAGGAGTGCAGCTTCTCTCCTTTCCGTGGTGATCCGAGGGGGCACTGACAGACTGAAAGGCCCATACTTTTTCTGTTGGTATTCAAAGACGTGTTCAGTTGACTCTACAAATTTCAACCAGGCCTGAATTAACATGTTTATTAAGATGTGAGGTGTTTTCTTTCTGTAAGTCAGATTTATATAACGGTATGGAATTAGAAGATAGGAAATCTCGAAGGGACCTTAGCGGTGGTTTTTCAGCCTTTTCATTGCTTAGATGAGGCAACAGCCCTAGTAAGGGGTAACCGACTTCCTCTGGACCAGTTGCTTCGCTAGTTAGTTACGGCCAGGATAGACCAGGGTCTTCCAAGTCCTAGGTCACTGCCCTCCACACCCAACTGGTCTGCATTTAGACATCAGGGAAAGTAGGCTTCAGTGAAAAGAGATTTGGAAGTTTCAATAAATGCATGAACTTTTAAGCTTTTAATGCATGAACTTTTAAGCTTTTAATGCATGAACTTTTAAGGCCTGTCTATGAGGTGAATATGTGGAATAGGTAGAAGGTTCTCTAGTACAGTGGTTTAAATTGGCGGGCTCTAAACTTAGGCTACCTGGGTTCAAATCCTGGCTGTGTCATTTACTAGTTGTTCGACCTGGACGAGTTTCTATTTCCATTACTATAAAATGGAAATAAGAGCAGCACCTACTTGATGGGGCGGTGGCGGTGCCCGGATGAGGAGGATACTGTGTTTAGTGTAAGTGGGGTCCTGACACGTCGGCCCAGACACGCATTACCTCTCATTATTATTCAGCACCATCATCATCGTCGTCACCATCATCATTTGACTTCTGGGAGACTTTTTAAAACTTGACCTGGGAAGACCGTAAACTCTTAATTTAGGATTTCACTCATGCCAGGTTAATCCTTTGTCCCAATCCTCTGTTCCTTCGGTGTCCCGGGCTAGAAGTTTTGTCATCATCTTTTGCTCTGTCTCCTGTAGGCCCATGCATGGTGTGTCTGTCACCAGGTCCTATCTTGTTGGTTTGAAGTATTGCTCAGTTAACCCCTTCCTCTTCTTTCCCATCCTAATTCGGGCCCTGATTCCCCCAGGCCTGGATTACTAATTCAAGCCTCCTAGTTTCTTTTTCCTGACCACAGCTTCTCCTACTTAAGTCTTACTTCTTCCTGGTTTAGGAAAACAAAAGAGGGATGGTAATACCATGCCTGTTTTATAGGGTTGTCCTACACAAATGTGAAATGGGAAAGTGCTTAGTAAGCTGCAAAGCTCCATAAGAATGTGTGGAACTCATCATCATGAGTCAAGATTTTACAGACATGAGAGTAGGGTACCTTTGGAGTAAGTTGAAAGAAAAGACTGTATTAAGAAGGTAAATGGGGCGGGGGGGGCGTCTGGCTGGCTCAGTCGGGGGAGCGTGTGACTCTTGATCTCGGGGTTGTGCGTTCGAGCCCGACGTTGGATGTAGAGATGACTTAGGAATAAAATCTTTTAAAAAAAGAAGGTAAATGGGCTGTCCTGAATTCATTTATTAAAAAAAGTCAACTCCGAGCAATGAAGAGTATAGTGAGAATGAGAATGAAGAATATAAACATCTACTTTCTGCCACTAGCTCTTTATAATTATCTTTTGGGAAGAAATTTGTCTCATGAATAAGGTTCTCTAAATATTGAGATTAATCCATAGGCTTTTCCCTCCTCAGCATTGTGAGGAATGCATTTAGGGACATTCGGTTTTCTCTTGAAGGAGCTAGACTGCTCCGAAGACATTTATTGCTTTGGGGTAGCACATGTGGCCCCCACACTTTGTAGTACCGAGGTGGGAGTAGCATCCAAATTTCTTGTACTGTTCCACTCACCGCAAAGAATTGGAATTGACCTAAAAACAATGCCAGTGATTCAGGTGCAGAAACGATTTGTAAAATGCTTTCAATTCATGGTATAAGGGGAAACTCAAAGGGCAATTATTCTGACAGATTGATTAGTAAGATGATGAACAATCAGGACACATTATTTTAAATATGGATGAGTTACAGGGTGCTTGCTTACGTGGTACTCATGTCTTATCTCAGCCCTTCCCCAAATCAAGTAGTCAGCTAATTTTTCTTTGCTCATGCCCTGAACTACTTTGTGACTCCCGGGAGTTCAGTGCTCGCTGTAGTGAAGTAACTCCGAAAAAGAAGTCAACTTTATAAAGTGGCTTGTGGGTGAACGACGGGCCATTCTCAGATTTGCCCAGGCCACAAAGCTCAACTTAATGGACGACCTTTCTCCCTCACCCAGCCCTTCTAATTAGCTCCTAAGAACTTCTGACTCCGCCTCTGAAACACTTTGTTCATCGGCAGCCTCCTCTCCCTCCCCGCCGCTGTTGCTCAGGCTTTCATCACTCTTCCCATAAGCTATTGCAACAGTTTCCAAACCAGTTTCCCTGCCTCGAGCTTCAGCCTCCCCACCAGCCCCCAATTTATTCTCCAGCCCCCCAGCGGAACGATCTTGCTAAAATCCAGATCTGATCGTGCCCCTCCCCTAATTAAAAACCTCAAGTCATTCCCAGAGCCAACAGATAAAATCCAAACTACAGAGCACAACGTACAAAGCACCGTACAGTGAGGGCCCCACTTACCGGCCTCGCCTCCCGCCATGTACCCAGAGCAATGATAATCAAATTACTTGCGGTTCCCCACGAAGCCCTAGCCTTCTATGGACGCTCGTTCTCTTTCTTGGCGCGCCCCTCCACTCCCACCATCAGGGCGGGTTGCCCCATGCTCTTCCGCAGATGCCCCGTGTTCGGTGAGAAGCCCTCCCCGACTTTCTGGCCGCTTGTCCCTTCAGCCTGTAGAACTGCATTTCTCATTCCTCTGTGGCAGGAGTTCCTCGAGGGCTGAGCCCTTTCCATATCCCCGGCGTGTAACGTTCTGCCCAGTGCGGCCAAGTTGGCCCGTGCAAATGTGTTGACTGAAGGAAAGACTTGCTCTGTCCCTGCCAATGGCAGACCTTTCTCTTCGGCCACAAGGAAGAAAGCTTATTTTTGAACTCAGTGTGATTTGTAACCTGCTGATGTTTCTAGGTATTTGGTGAGGACAATTTCCACCACAAGCCTTCCTTTTAAGTAAAGCGGAGTTTGTCTAATCCAGCAAGATTTTCCTGGGGCCACAAGGAATTGTTCTCATGCTCTACTTTGCCGGGGCGCTAGAAGTCATATCCACAGTGTGGCCAAAGGAGCACGTGGAAAGGTTTCACCTTTAGATCCTTCGCTCTATAGGATATGTTAGGAGTCTTTTTTTTTTTATTTTAAAGATTTTATTTATTTATTCATAAGAGACAGAGAGAGAGAGGCAGAGGGAGAAGCAGGCTCCCCGCTGAGCAGGGAGCCCGATGCGGGACTCGACCCCAGGACTCTGGGATCATGACCTGAGCCGAAGGCAGACGCTTAACCGACTGAGCCACCCAGGCACCCGTTAGGAGTCTTTTTAAAGGACAACTAAGCACATCTTTAATTTCACAGAATCCCAGACTATTGGACTGGACTAGATCTTAACCAGGTTCTGGACTGTTCAGCGGAAGGGGGCGCCATTCTCACGGATTCCAACGGGAATGACCCCTCCCTCGGGTTGTGTTTTGCGCAGCCTCACGCAGTGTCCCTGCTTGCTTAACCCTCTTCATTTGCAGAGCATACAATTTAGGTCCTCAGAGCCAACAGGTTCGCTCCAGGTCACGCAGACTCTGCCCCCTCCCCCCTCCCCAGTCTGTCTCCCACTCATCCTGACCCAAACTGCTTCTGGAGACTGGGAAACTAGCGAAGATAGTGTTTGCTGTGGTTGCGTGGATAATGGACAGGATGCCTTCAGCTAAACATGACCTTTAAATGCTTTATCGCTTATTATTTGCTTTTGCTTCCACATCCAGCTGTACTGGCCCAGTTGGCATGACTTCAGCATTCAGCATCTCACACTGCTGCCCTCGGGGCTGCCGAGACCCAGGTGGCCATTCCTCCCACCAAGTTGCCAAGCTGTGTGCTGTTTGCTCTGTCCCTGGCTGGCCTTCTCTGTGACCCGCTCTTAGCTGCCAAGTCTTCTTTTGGCTTCTCTTCTTTGCATTTGGTGCTGCTTTGTTTTTGTGGCCGTGACTGACCAGTCACCGTGATCTTTTCCTTCTCTTCTACAAACCATTCAATCAGAGCATGTTGGCTGCTGGCCTTGGGTCTCTGGTTCTTGGCCGCTGTCCATGGTTGCTGCGGGTGCCGAGGGGGTGCTGCTTCTTTGCCAGAACTTTTTAAATTTCTTTCTCCCCCCTTTCCTAGATTTGGGGCTTTCTGAATGTTTGAAGATGCCAGAAGGGTTGTCTCCAAATAGTTGTGGCTCTATTCCTAGAATTCCCCCTTGACTCTTATTTAAAGTGAAAATATTGTTTGGGCAGAAGAATCTTGGTTAGAAAAGTTCAAGTAGATCAGACAGTCAAGAGCAAGTTGTCTCTATCAAGGACAGTGCATTTAAAAATAGTCCTTCCTCTCCTCCTCACTTCATGCTCATCATCCATGTCAAAGTAAGGTAAATACTGAGGTGTTTGGGTAGGTTCGATTGGACCTGAACAGAAGATTGGACTTCTTGAGCCAGAGCCTTCCAGCCGTAATGGACGAATGCACTGTTTGCATCTTTGCTGTCGGTCATTAATGCTGACAGATCTTTCTGAAACTGATTGCTTGCTTTAGTTCCACTTGGTCAGTCAAGACATAGAATAGAATTAGATCAAGGAACTATTAATTTGTTAGAGGTTAGTGGTTGCTTGCACTTTATATATTGTTCATTGTATAATCGGGAATTTCTTTGTAAATGTTTGGTTTTCAGGCTGGTTGGAAGGAAAATCACGCAACATTCATGAGTGAACTAAAAAATCTTCAGGCTTCTGGACTGACTACTCTTGGTCAGGCTCTAAGATCCTCATTTGATTTGTTAAATCTCAATAGATTAATATCTGGAATAGACAATTATGGACAGGTAAAAAAAACTTTGAGTGAGTACAGCTAATTTATTTTGGTGACTTGGGGTAAGAGTTTAAAATTGGGCGTGGTTACCGAGTTTTCTGCTACTTTTCACAACTGCCAAAAGGAAGTCCGTATCTTTTAAATACCTGCTTTAAAAAAGATCCCTCTTTTGGGGCGGGGGCGGGGGGGGTCCTTGTATGTGGCTTGATCATATAAAATATGTAGTGAAAATTGCCTCCCCATCAGATCATCAGCTATCTGAGAATGGAATGAATAAATTGCTGAGAAATATTGGAACGAGGCTTTTAAGGAGAAATTTTCAGTGTCCTGAACTCCCTCGTCTCTCCCAATTCAATGGAAAAGCTCTAGAATAAGAGAAAGGCAAGATAGCATCTGGTGCTCCTGTTGTCCTTACTCTAGAAAACTCTGCGCACAATAACCAGAGTCACTGTCCCGGCTCCAGAGCATAAGTCACTACTGAATGATATGAATTCCTCAGTTTATTCTGAATGTTACCTCAGCAGGGATCCTTATTTTGATTCCCACCCGCTTCAGTCCCTAATCTTTTCCTTCTTATTTATCCAGGCAAATTTTATCACACACTTGAGACATCCCTAGATGTCTCGATGTAAAGGCAAGGCAAATGTAAAAAAAAAAAAAAAAAAAAAGTTTAAATACGATTTTATTACTTTACATGGCTCTAATACTTTTTAAATGTATTTTAGGGGAGAAATCCATTTTTTTTAGAACCATCTATTTTAATTACCATCACAGATGGAAACAAGTTAACAAGTACTGCTGGTGTTCAGGAAGAGGTGAGATTTCATTTTTTTTTTTTTTTAAGTTTCGCTTAAATGGCAGAGAACATGCCGCTATTTCTGTGGGAGGCCCGCATTGCCAGTTAAGAATAAGTTTGATCAAACCTTCCATCTTCACGAGCCCTGAAAGATTGTTGAGTCCATGAAAGAAAAGTGACCCTGTTAACTCTTTCTTCACTGTTGCACGGGTTGTTATGATGAAACGTCTCAACTTTTGCCTTATCAGCTTCATCTCCCTTTGAATTCTCCTCTGCCCGGAAGTGAACTAACCAAAGAACCTTTTCGTTGGGATCAAAGGTTATTCGCCCTGGTGTTGCGTTTGCCTGGATTGGCTTCTATGGAACCAGAGCAGCTAGGCAGTGTACCGACTGATGAGTCCGCCATCACTCAGATGTGTGAAGTCACAGGAGGTATTGGCAATATCTCATATTTCTAAAGGAAGAATCCAGAGCAGCAGGGTATGGTTCCTCTTAAGCGCCATATTCTGTCTTGTCCTGCTTTCCTCCCGAATCTTATAGCTCTGCTGCTTCTTCTCGTCATGAGTGTGAGGTTGGCTGCCAATGTAGTTATGATCCGTTTGAGATGTATTTTAGGATTTCAAATGCTTATATTGTTAAGTCGCATTTTATTTGATCAAACTCACACTGTTTGTTCTTCCTTCTGGTATAGGTCGCTCCTACTGTGTTAGAACACAAAGGATGTTGAATCAGTGTTTAGAATCTCTAGTTCAGAAAATTCAGAGCGGTGTAGTTATTAACTTTGAAAAAACGGGACCAGATCCACTTCCTATTGGAGAAGGTACAGTAGATGACTTTTTTTCCTTTTACCCTGGAGAATGATCGGAGATGGGGAAGACATTAAACGCGTAATAGACATGGTCTTTACTGTCTACACACATTCATGGGGTTACACACATCCCGTCCAAACAGCTGCCATTCATTCATTGCCTGGGTGGTCAGATTCTAACAACTTTAATTCAGTGTCAAATCCTCTTACGAAAATTCTTCCTTTTCCCTACCCTTTTCATATCCCCTGGTCCTAGTCTGGCGATACACTGCATTATTCACCTCTCAATTCACGAAATATCTAGAGAATCACTTCGCAGTGCCACTTAACCAGTAACCTGGTTTTGGTCTTGTGAGCCCCAAATGTGCCAAGCAATCTTTAGGAAATCCGTGTTTGTCACCGCATGTCAGCAAGAGATTGTGAATATTTGTCCAGAAACTGCTTAATGTCCTATAAGATCCTACACCGGGATTTTCCCGCCCACTTTTTAACTGCTGAAACTTTTCTCTTCAAGTGACATTTTACAGAAAGTTCAACATCGCAAAATAGTTGAGCGCAGAAGTACTGTTGTATAGGGGAAGGGTCTTCTCCCTCATGTCATCCCCGCGCCGCTAGCCTCCCTGGGAGCACTCTGCAAGGCCGCTTCTCCTCGTTCCTGGGCGCTCACACACATCATTACCCATGGTGCTTGTCTCACCTGATCCATACATTGGCATTGCGTGGCCACAATCAGTGGGGGCTGCTCAGAAAGACACATGCTTCTGTCTGAAGCCATGGATCCTGTGGTTCCTGACCTTTTTGATGTTTAGTTCCCAGAACCCTTTAAGAAGCTGTTGGAAATGTAAAGACTGCTCTCCCTAGAATAATGGACATAGGCCACACAAATACAATTTGGTATTTAATTCTAGGGTTTCTTGGACGCCACTTTAAGAACACCCACCACGGAAGACTGAGGACTCACAGCCTATTTGAAATTCATTAAATTAATTGAGGAAGGACACGTTCTCTTGCTAATGATTGACGGTTCCATCCATACTTCTGTGTTCATTATCTTAATGTGAACTGGGAACGGTTCTATGGAAAGCCTATTGGATTTGGTGTCCTGTAAATAGCTCAGATTTTCTTTCTAGTTCCATTTCCCCTTTGTCCAGGGTTCTTAGCCTTTGAGATTCTGAAGAAAGCTAAGAACTCTCTCCTCAGAAAGATGCACATCCCCAGAATTGTGAGCTCAACTTCAGGGGGGTCTCTTGGTCCCCTGAAGCCATTACATGTATTCCCTAGAGATTCATAGACCCTAGTAAATCTCCTGGCGTAAAGTAATTACTTGTTTTTAAAGTGACACTTAAATAAGTAAATCAAATGACCTGTAATTTAAGAAATATGACTCAAATCATTAAAACGTCTCTTTTACAAATATAGACTATTGAATCATTGCATTAAAGGTTATATAACTCTGCCTTGCCCTCTTTTGGTGGACAAATGAAATATGCTAGTTTAAACAATTCAAATACATTCGGGATACATCCTTCAGCATTATACAATGCCCAGCTTCCATGGAATTTTAATGGTGGCTGGGGAAACTATCATGAATTTGTCCATAATAAACTCGATGCATTTGCTTTATGTTCCCTCCCCCAACTATATATGTAGATTGTATCGTCAACATTCCTTCTATTCTTTGAGTGCATCTGGATTGTTTTTATTTTGCCTTTGTGGTCATTGGGTCTGTTTAGTAAAGAATACTTTTTTCCCCCCCATCTAACTGGGAATAGAAAGAAAATCTAAATGGAATTTATGACCTACTTTGTCAGATCCCAAAAATGTAAAAACTATACCAAGGGATGAGCAATTTCATTTACCTAATTTGAAAAAATAACTCTAGTGGTTTGGTGGGGGTAATTTATGTGTCCAAATTCAGAAAATTGAAAACTAATTTTATAATAGTTTTCCATATAACTAGGTGTTCGGGGCATAGTTAAGGATGGGGGTGGGGTGTTGGATTAGAGGGATGGATTAGATGAAAAATGCTAGAGAGAACATTCAGAAATCCTGATAGAGTCTTTGATTTCTCTCATTTTTTTCACGAAGTACCTTTTTGGCTTGTTTTGTACTTTGCCTGGAGCTGGAAATTTTGTGCAAGAAGATCAGCAGCTGTAAAAAGAAATTGATGCCTTAGTATCTGTCTTTGTTTACCTTTTAGATGGACTTATGGATTCATCCAGGCCAAGCAATTCATTTGCTGCTCAACCATGGCATAGTTGTCATAAGCTCATCTATGTACGACCTAACTCTAAGACTGGTGTTCCTGTTGGACACTGGCCAATTCCAGAATCTTTCTGGCCAGATCAGAATTTACCTTCACTAGTAAGTGTCATAAAACAAAAAGGTAAACATCATTCCGGATTTTCAGTTTGCTGATTACAGTGACCCTTGTAAAATGGCTTTGAGGCTTTTTTTTTTTTTTTAAAGATTTTCTTTATTTATTTATTAGAGAGAGAGAGAAACAGCATGAGAGGGGAGAGAAGGAGAGAGAGGGAGAAGCAGGCTCCCCGCTGAGCCAGGAGCCCGATGTGGGACTCGATCCCAGGCTTTTAAGCTATACCTTTTCTCTCTGGCTGGAAGTCTAAGCTTGTACCTAAAAACAAGAGAGGACTTCCTTGGTCTTCTGGCATTCTTTCTTTTAGTTGCCTTTTGCCACTTGAACTGCCCACTTTGGATGTTAAAGCATTGTTATTTTTGATGGCGTCGCAATCTGTGGCTTGGTTTTTATTTCCCAGCGGCTGACTTGATTGACATGGGAAGCGCCATGTCCAAAGAGCACTAACATTGTTTTTCGTGTACATCCTCAGGAAATGAAAACTTAGCTTGCACCTTGCCTAGGTTCTAGAAACACATTCAGAACAGAAGCTCTTCTACTTCCTCCTGGGGAGTCATTAGACACCTAGTGGAACTTTGTGGACCTGCTTTTCATCTTTTTGTAATCCATGGACTTGCGTTCCTTGGCAGTGTACCTTTCGGTGATGGATAATTAAGCAGTATTTGAAAAATGATCTCTAAGCGAGGACTTTTCTTTTTGTTCACTGCATTTGGGAGAAGAGGGTTTGATATTGTAGTTGTTCCTAGTACCAGATGAATTGGCTTTTTTGGGGGGAGAGGGGTGTCTACTAATGAGGGAAAGCATGTGGAGCCCACTCTCCCTTCATCTTCCTCCCCCAAGCCTCTGCACAAAGGCCAGAGTGAGCCTTCTGGTGTGGGGGGAGGGGCACAAAACGATCACTACGCCTTCAGTTCAGCACCTTCCTGGTTCAGCCAATCTACATCCTGTGTGCGTTTTAGAAATTTCTGACATGAACTGTATTTTCTTCTGGATTACTCTTTCTAGGCTCCTTTTCCCAGGAGATGCCATGAGAATATAGGACTGAAGAGCCACTTCCACCCCTGCTGTGGGGGAGGGTATATCTCCTCCGCCTTCCCTCAGGGCTCCAAGGTGACACACTGGGCAGATCTCAGTGCCCAGTCGCTCTTAGCTCCAGACCCCAGAGTGAATGTTTTAGTTACGGATTTATGTCATTATTGCTAGTGACAGGGCTTCACTTGTGTCTTTATGGCTTTTTAAAAATCAGTTTAAATCAAAGAAGCCAGAAGTATTTCTCAGGTTTAATTAAAATGAAAATCAGGAGGGGCGCCTGGATGGCCCAGTCAATTAAGCGACTGACTCTTGGTTTCAGCTCAGGTCGTGATCTCAGGATCGTGGGATCGAGCCCTGTGTGGGGCTCCACACTCAGAGCAGAGTCTGCTAGTCCCTCTCCGTCTGCCCTTCCCCCCATGCTTGCACGCTCTCTCTCCCTCTCTCTCTCTTTCTCAAATAAGTAAAAATATTTAAAAAAATGAAAATCAGGAAAAACTGGGATGAAAGAAATTCCAGCTAACCCACACATCACCCCTGTTACCATCCCCCCAGCTTTAAAAGCACATTTGATGGCTGTTTTCCTCAGCTCCTCAAACATCTTGTAGGTGTGTAAATCACAAAGGCAAAGGAGTATGTTTTTCCCCTTTATAAGGGAAACGGAGATGTTTTGTCATATTCCTATTAGCCTGAGAGATCTCTTGGCAAGAAGAGGGGGCACCACGTCTCACCCTTGTCCCGGGGATTTGTCCTATCTCCTCATCTCTTCATCTCTACCAGTCCACTCTGGTACCTTTGCAGCCCGCCCAAAGCATCCTCGGCTCTAACTGGTCTGAGACAAGCTCGCGGGGGTGAGAAATTTCCCCTGGTCCTGGGTGTTGTAACTGGCTCATTTTTGGTACTTGCCTTGCTCTTTCCACGGCTTTACAGTTTTTCTGCTTGCTTGTTAGTGGCTCTAGCCCTGTCATTAGCTCCTTTGACAGCTTCATGGATTTCTTCTTCGCTAGCAGCATCTGGACTATCTGTAATCTCATGGTACAAAGGAATGAAGGGCAGGTCATGCTTGGAGGTTGCAAAGTGGATCTGAAAATCGGGGTTCATTCTATGGATCATTAGTGACTTCCCAACCGTATTCAAAGCACTTGTCATCTTTACTTCACTGAAATTGTAGTTATGAGTGTTCTAATTCACCTTTCCTCCTCCCAATGCCAAGTAGATGGTAGAGCTAAAGAATCCCTGTGCCCTCCCCAGATGGACGCTGTTGGCGATGCCCTCTTTTTCAAAGCACTGCTCTATATCTCAGCGATGGTTTCACAAAACACGGAAGGGGTTGCGGATTTGTCAGAAACGTAAGCTCGCTTTGGTAACGGACCGTATCTTCCCCTCTTGTCTTTTAGCCTCCACGAACATCTCATCCTGTTGTGAGGTTCTCCTGCGTAGATTGTGAGCCAATGGTAATAGACAAACTTCCTTTTGACAAATATGAACTTGAACCTTCACCCTTAACTCAGTACATCCTGGAACGAAAGTCTCCCCATACCTGCTGGCAGGTACTTACCCTTACCTGTTGGCCAAATGTCTGTAACCACTCTGGGAGCTGGGAATTCTTTTAAGAAGTTTCAAAGGTGGCTTCTGCAGCTGAGGCTTCGTGTGAACTTGACAGATTGGAAGTACAAGATCAATTTTTTTTTTAACGTTTTTCTTTAAATTCCAGGTAGTTAACGGTACAGTGTAATATTAGTTTCAGGTGTACAAGATATTTTTGACACAAAAAAAACCCCATAAGCCCTGAGACTACTTTTTGTGTTTCTCTTCCTGTACAAAGCACATCGGTGTGTGTAACATGGATTTTACTCGGATGCGGCAAGTGCACGTGTTACCGGCTCTTCCAAACAATATACTTCAGCCGGAAGGGCTTGCTGATTTATTAATAGACTCACCTTTGGATATTAGTTTGTAAAAATCCAGACATGGCAGTCACACAGACCTTTTATTGGGATATAATAAGGAAGTCCTACGCTGGAAGTGTGTTTGTTCTATTTCTAAACGCCGGCACCATATAGCAATCAGTAATTGTTAGCTTCTATTTACGCAAGAAACACTTTTAGACTGCCATCTGTTTCATCCTAAAATGTGAGATTATTGCTACTAGTTGTCTTTAAGCTACTTAAATTCTCCGAAGATGCTAAAACTGGGTAGGAGAAAAGAAACATACTTGAAGCAAGAATGTAAAAGTGTAAGAAACAGAACAATCTCATAAATATAATACTGAGCGGAAGATGCCAGCCATCAAAGATCCCATATCCTATGATTCTATTTTATCTACACTCAAAAAGAGGCAAAGCGGGCTGACTCTGTCAGAAGTCGGGTTGGTAGTTTCTCTTGGGGGTGCAGAGCAGTGACCAGCAAGGGACACGAAGGGGTTTCTTTCTGGTTGTGTTCTATTTCTTGATTTGGGTGCTGATGACACGTGTGCTTTCACTTTGTGAACATTCATTGAGCTATATACCTATGACTCAACGCACTTTTCTGAATGTATGTTTATGTTAACAGTACAATGCCCCGGAAATGTGCTAGGAATGTAGAGATACGGATGACAGAATGTTAACTCAAAACCACGATAGGAGGTTGACTTCATGGATTGACACAAATTTTGCAATATAAGCAAATACAATTACAAATCATACCTTTTCCCTAAAAAGAAGCCCTCTTTTCTGTATAGCACATTTCTTGTAAAGCTTCTCCAGAGGCACATAAGACATCCTGCCCTTGCTTCCTGCACCACCCCTCAAATAGGCCATATGCCTATCTCCTGTACCTTATGTGACTTTGGTTTAGTTTGAAGGCAAGGAATTAGTGGGAGTGAAAAGGAATAAGAGGAACCAGGAGCCAGGAAATTTGGCTAAATCATAATGGAGCCTGGATTCCAACCCTACGTCTGCCACCAGTAATGTGGTCCTGGGCCAGACACTTACTTTCTCTAGACGAGATGGTCTCTAATGATCCCTTTGAATCCCCCTCCCCCCATTCTATGAATCTGCAGGTGATAAGGAATTTGGAAAAACTCAGGGGGCTTATGAGAGGGAAGGGAGGGAGGGAGGGAAGAAAGAGAGAAAGGGAGAGAGGAACAAAAAACAGTGTTTCACCTCTCATGGGCCTCCTAGGCCTGACCCCCGATGGCTGTGTGTAACATTTTTAATCCTTTATGATGATTTCCCCCCTCTTCTGTTCTACATACTTAGGAAATAGGGGGAAATCCACCATGTGTTGCTACACTTCTTTGTTTCTATTAAGGTTCAAATTATGACATGAAATCTAGTAGATGAGTCCTTAAAGTTCATTGTTTTGTGGGGTCACAAAAGACACAGAAAAGATTTATTCTTAGCTACGACTAAATATAGCAAGAGTTTAGTCAACTGGTAGGTGATATGGCTGGTACCAGGAATTAGCAAGGTGAATGGATCCTGTTCACCATCACGGTTTGACTTTTGCCTTCAATGATCCTGCTGAAGGACTTCGGGAAAGGCAAAGGTCTAGGTCCCTAACTTGGGCCAAAGAGGAAACAGGGAACAGAGAGGAAAAAATGGTACCCAGAGGACATCAGCCCAGCATATCGAGTGTACGGGACCTGACCGTATAATCAGGAATCATCAGCGAGGAATAAGATGGTAGTCACATGGAATAAAGATTAATGTTTTGATCGTTACTGAATGTTTGCTCTACCAGCATCATGTAGAAGAGAAAATGCCTTCCAGATTGAACCAAAGTATCTCCTTGCTGCCTCCAAATAATTAGCACCGGTGTCCGGCTCATAATAGGCCACTCGATAAGTATTTACCCGATGAAAAATGCTCCATTTTTCTCAAGTCCCCACTCTTGTCCCCACTTGTTCTTTTGAGAAGTCCATTTGTTTTCATGGCTGGTATCACTTAGTGGTATTTCAGCCTCGTTTGCCATTGTGCTAACCAAGTAAATATTTGGGTATTGTTGATGTAGCCCGTGGTCTCCGAATGGTGACCGCATAGTCCGGTTTCAGTTCTTAATATAACGTATAAAGAATTGCAATCAGAACGTTCTTATTTAGTATGGCCTATTTGGACATGACCCCAGGCTAAAAGCGCTATTGCCATTTTTACATTATAGTTAAGCTGTGCCTTAGGTGTCATTCTGGAATGTTGCTGGGAGTTTGGTTTCACATAAAATCCTCATTGTCATAACTGTGTCTGATCTCATGTTGTTAGGTATTTGTTACTAGCAGTGGAAAATACAATGAACTTGGCTATCCATTTGGTTATTTAAAAGCCAGTACGACTTTAACTTGTGTAAACCTCTTTGTGATGCCGTACAACTACCCGGTTTTACTCCCTCTTTTAGGTAAGTAAAGTATATGCCACTTCATCGTCTTTAAGATGCAACAGAAATGAAAAATAGGAGAACGGCTAAGCGTTTTAAATGTAGTCAAAGAATAATTGATATCAGGGTATAGAAAAGGCTAAACACCGGTTTGGAAGGATAGAATTTGCACACTGTTTTCTGTTCTGTTTCATTTTGTTACTTCTGTTTTTTTTGTTTTGTTTTGTTTTGTTTTTGTTTTTGTTTTTTTTGCATCAGACCGAAGAGACACTTAGCCTCTGGTGTGGCTCCTGTCACATTTTAGGCTGCGAGCACCAGTGCTGACGTTCCCCGCCGCGCCCCCCAGCCCCCTGCCCCCCGTTTCAAGTGACTTGGCTTTTCCATTGACTAATTTGGGACCAAAAATTCCATTGATTGGGGTTAATGCTCCAAGAATCTGATGGTTTTCTCCAGAAAATAGGGCTTCTGTGCGGGGTATTGGCTCCCACTCGTTCCCCCATAAAAGCATCTTAAATGCTCCGGAGGCATCTGTTATAGGCAAGTTAAGGAACTAGGTACGAGCGTCAATTCTGCAATCACTGTAGTCGGAGAAGCTGTCGTTTCCATGGTAAAATTCTACAAGGAGCGACTCCAGAAGCTGCTACCGAGATATCACTGAAAATGTGTGTAGAGATTTTTTTTTTTTCTCATTGAAAGAGCTGCATCTGTTTGGAGCAATATAGTCGTACCATGTGGTAGGTATCCTTCTAGTTGTAAAGTTGGGATCATTTTTATTCGATGGGGTTTCTTTTTCTTTTTTTTTTTTTTTTAAAGATTTTATTTATTTATTTGAGAGAGAGAGAATGAGAGACAGAGAGCATGAGAGGGAGGAGGGTCAGAGGGAGAAGCAGACTCCCTGCCGAGCAGGGAGCCCGATGCGGGACTCGATCCCGGGACTCCAGGATCATGACCTGAGCCGAAGGCAGTTGCTTAACCAACTGAGCCACCCAGGCGCCCTCGATGGGGTTTCTTAATTTTTGCAAAAAGTTTCAACCTTTGAGTTTTCATCTAGTCATTAAAAGCATAAGATTTTTAGTGCTATAAGTAGTGTTTGTACTACATGTACTGAAAAAGCAATTCTTTCAAATGTTGCAAGTTAAGCAGATTAAGAATGGGTCATTATAAATGGATTAGCATGATTATTTTGTATATAGTCTACGAACTTTCTTAGTCCACTCTAAAAATGTCCTCTCAAAGGTGATTGTCATTGATACAAAATATAGGTTATGTCTTTGAGATTAATAAGGGTACCAATAGAAAGTACCTATATTTTGTGGATTTGTTTAAATTATTTATAAGTTCAAATAGATTTATTAGTTAATGATTTCTTAAAAAATGTTTTTACATGGGGGTAGCTGACACACAGTGTTACATTAGTTTCAGGTGTACAACATAGTGATTGGACAAGTCTATACCTTATGCTGTGCTCCCCTCAAGGGTGGCTGCCCTCTGTCCCCATACAGCGCGGGTACAATACCATTCACGACGTTCCCTATGCTGTGCCTTTCTTCCCCGTGACGTGTTCATTCCGTAAATGGAAGCCTGTAGCTCTCACGCCCCTTCACCCATTTCACCCCCACCCCCCACCCCCCTCCCCTCTGGCAGCCATCAGCTTGTTCTCTGGATTTATAGGTCTGATTCTGCTTTCTGTTTGTTTATTCATTTGTTTTGTGTTTTTAGATTCCACATATGAGTGAAATCATACGGTTTTTCTATTTTTTAAGATGACATCTTATTTTCAGATAACTATAGACTCTCATGCAGTTGTAAGGAATAACACTGGTGCAGCCACTGGGGAAGACAGTATAGAGATTCCTCAAAAAGTTAAAAATAGAAAAAAAAAGTTAAAAATAGAATGACCCTATGATCCAGTAATTGCACTACTGGATATTTACCCAAAGACTACAAGAACGCTAATTCAGAGGGATCGTGCACCCCTGTGTTTATGGCAGCATTATTTACAATGGCCAAGATATGGAAGCAGCCCAAGTGGCCATTGATAGGTGAATGGATAAAGAAGAGGTGGTATGTGTACACAATGGGATATTACTCAGCCATCAAAAATGAAACCTTGCCCTTTGCAACTACATGGATAGACCTAGAGAGTATAAGGCTAAGCGAAATAAGTCAGAGAAAGGCAAATACCATATGATTTCACACCTATGTGGAATTTAAGAAACAAAACAAATGAGCAAAAGGAAAAAAAGACAGAGAGGCAAACCAAGAAACAGACTCTTAACCATAGAGAACACACTGCTGGTCACCAGAAGGGAGGAGCAGGGAGATGGGGGAAAGAGGGGATGGGCACTAAGGAGTCCACTTGTGATGAACACCGGGTGTGCATGCACGTGTTGAATCACTACATTCTATACCTGAAACGAATATAACACTGTATGTTCACTAACTGGAATTAAAATAAAAACTGGAAATTAAAAAAAAAGAAATAGGGGCGCCTGGGTGGCTCAGTCGTTAAGCATCTGCCTTTGGCTCAGGTCATGATCCCAGGGTCCTGGGATCGAGTCCCACATTGGGCTCCCTGCTCAGCGGGAAGTCTGCTTCTCCCTCTCCCACTCCCCCTGCTTGTGTCCCCTCTCTCGCTGTCTCTCTCTGTCAAACAAATAAAATCTTTAAAAAAAAAAAAAGAAAAAAGAAATAACGAAGAGAGAGGTGACACCAAAAGCACAGGCAACAGAAGCGGAAATGAACACATGGGGCTCCATCAAACTTAAAAGCTTTTGTGCAGCAAAGGCCATAATTAGCAGAGTGAAAAGGCAAGCTACGGAACGGGGAAAGATTTTCAAATCTTAGACCTGGTCATTTTCGCGGGTGTGTGTGTGTGTGTGTGTGTGTGTGTGTGTGTGTCTGTTTTCTGTTATTCAGACTGGGTGATTTCTCCTGTTCTCTTTGCCAGTTTACTGATTATTTCCTCTGTCCCCTCCGTTGTGCTTTTGAGCCCATCCGTTGAGCTTTTTATTTTCGTTATCGTATTTCTCAGTTCTGAGATTTCCATTGGGTTCTTCTTTCTATCTTCTGCTTTTTCCTTTCTCTTTCTTTGATGAGGCTTTCTGTTTTCTCATTTGTGTCACACCAGTTTATAATTGCTTGTTGAAACCTTTTTTATGCTGGCTCCTTTTACATCTTTATTGGATATTTTTTTTTTTATTAAAGATTTTATTTATTTATTTATTTATTTGAGAGAGAGAGAGAATGAGAGAGAGCGAGTACATGAGAGGGGGGAGGGTCAGAGGGAGAAGCAGACTCCCTGCCGAGCAGGGAGCCCGATGCGGGACTCGATCCAGGGACTCCAGGATCATGACCTGAGCCGAAGGCAGTCGCTTAACCAACTGAGCCACCCAGGCGCCCTTTATTGGATATTTTTAATGTCTCTGTCATTTTGGTGTCGGCATCTCTTGATGGTCTTTTGAATGCGTTGTGAGATCTTCCTCGTTCTTGGTACGTTGAGGGATTTTCAGTTGACTCCTGTGCCTTTTCAGCATTATGTTAGGAGTCTCGATCTTATTTAAGCCTTCTGGTTCAGCTTCCTCTCTCACTCCTGGCAGAGTTGGCAGGGTCCTGCCTTGTTAGTGCCGGGAGGGGGTAGAAGTCCAGGTTCCCCACTTGGCCTCTGTTGACACTCAAAGGGAGGGGCTCCTCGTTACTGCTGTGGGGGTGGGGTGGGGGTTCTGGATCCTCACTAGAATGATACCTCCCTGGCTGGGAGAAGCAGGAGTTCCTCACTACTCCTCCCCACGGGGTCTCCATTGACACCGCAGGGGTTGAGGTGACCTTATTACTGCAGGGCTTATTATGTGAAGGTGCCCCTAACCAGGGTAGCTGCTCTCCCAGTAGAAATTGAGATGTACAGCTCTTCACAATCGCGAGACCCGCCCTCTAAGCCTGGGCTTTGCTGGTCTTGCGGGTAATGGCAGTCAGATGTGGACATGGCACAAAGGTTAAGAGGAAGCATCCAGTCCTTCCTTTGTGCACCTGCTGTGTCTAAGTAGCCACGTGATGCCCACTCTCACACTCCCCAGTACTGGGTAAGGTCAACTCCCAGCACTGTCTGCTTGGTCACCCGTCAGTCTGCCTCTTCCCCAAATGCCAAGTTCCCCTTCTCCCTGCAATGGCTTCTGTCACAAGAGGTACATGTGCCACATCTGTCCCTGGTCCTCCTTAACCTCTGACACCAAGGATCCAACCCTGCCTAGAGCATCACCATCCCTCTGCAAACATCCCAAGCCAGAAACCCCATTGGCATCTTTGATCCCTCCCCCTTCCCCCATGCCACGCATCCATTTCAGGGTCAGTCTGTCCTTGACTCAGTTCCCATTCTGCCCTTTGCCTTTAAATATCCATTTCCAGGCTTTTCTGTAAGCTGTGTCTTCCCAGGGAGCACAGGAGTTTTCACACCCTTAGAGGCTGGAGGTCCTTGTGCCCCCGAATCCCAAACTTAGGTTTTGTGTTGAGTTCTGAAATAGACACTCTCAACATTTCCACCATTACTTCGCGTTCTGGGTTGTGTAGCCCCATAGCGTTAAGAGTATGCGCTGTAGAGCGGCGCCTGGGTGGCTCTGTCAGTTAAGTGTCCAACTCATGATTTCGGCTCAGGTCATGATCTCAGGGTCATAGGATCGAGCCCCGTGTCAGGCTCCTCGCTCAGTGGGGAATCTGCTTGTGATTCTCTCTCTCCCACTCTCCCTCTGTCCCTTTCCCCTCTCTCAAATAAATAAACAAATAAATCTTAAAAAAGAAGAGTATGGACCGTAGAGCGTAGCTGCCCTCATATGGATCCTGGCTCTGCCGTTTGCTAGCTTTTTGACCTTGGATAAGGTACATAGCTTCTCTGTGCCTTACTTACTCCATCTGTAAAATGGGCGTAATGATAGTACGTATCCCAAAGGCATTTAGTTGGGATTAAATGAATTAATGCAGTTAAATTGCAAATAGTAACTGCTCAATAATGCTATTAGCATTATCATTACTATTGTCATTATTGATATCTATGTTATTTTCATAGCTATTGAAGGCACTGCTATTCCATATGAAGGACATTATATAAAGATATAGGACAGTTTTGCAATTTGTTGGGCGGGGCATTTAGTAAAAAGGCAAGTTAAGTCACATACACTTCCTAATGCCCAGAAACATCACTGTATTACTGCATAATATGATAACTGTCCATAAAGGTCACCCTTGTTTTTTTTTTTCTTTATTGATTCAAGATTTCCGTCAAAAGTAGTTAACAGAAGTTTAATTATTTAAGCACTAAAACTTACCTGGAATGGATAAGTGAGGCTTAATTGGATCAATGAGCCATCATGAGAATCCTGTCGGTAGGGTGGTAACCAGAATATCACAGTTGGCAAGAAGATTATCTCTCAATAAGGAGATCTTTTTTTCTATCGAGGGCCAATAACTACATAAATTAAGATATCTGTAGCAACTTTTTTTCCTCAGCTATACCACATTCAGTTCACCCGTTTTTTTTAAGAGTATTTATTTATTTATTTATTTTAGAGAGACAGTGTGTGGGGGGAGGGGCAGAGGGAGAGGGAGAGAGAAATCCAAGCAGACTCCCCACTGAGCACTGAGCACAGAGCCCTACACGGGGCTCGATCTCACGACCCTGAGATCACAACCTGAGCCAAAACCAAAAGTCAGATGCTCAACTGACTGCGCCACCCAGGTGCCTGCCCCTGTTTGTTTGTTTTTTTTTTAATTAAGAACTGAGATTTGTGTAAAAAATAAAATTCAGCTCCATATTAAGACCAGTGTTCCAATCAGGAGAACAAAAAGAAACGGAGGCACAAGAAGGTGAAGTGGTTTCTCAAAGCTCACTCTGCTAAGTGTGTGGCTGAGCCTGGAACTCAAGCCCACCTCTTCCCCCCCCCTTTTTTTGCAGCAGGAAATGGGGAGAAATGAATGGAAGGGAAAATGTTAGTAGTTTTTGAGGTGTGGGTCGTATCACTTTACTCTCCTACACTCTGATCTCTTTGTCTTTCAAACGTTGACTAGCTGAGTGTTTATGACATCTTCACTGTCCTGTCCTAATACAACCTAACGCCATGGAAATCATTTCCTGCCCCGCGGAGAATGTGACTCAAGCAGCCTTACCCCAGTAGCTCTCTACCCTTAATCTAGACTGTGGAACATTCTCTTTCTTCCTCCCCCATTTCAAAAACTCCGACAAGAAATAATTAGACTAAATTAGACTAATTGGTGGAATCATTGCAATCGGCATTGTTTGAAATTCTAAGACTATTCTTGACTCTCATTATCTAATCTATTTATATCTAAATGTCTCCCCAGTCTTGTGGTATTTCAATTTGTCAGTTTCCAAAAATCTGCTTAATTCCCAACAGACTCCACATAAAGACCCAAGTATAACAGCATATTTCCACCGTCTCTCGTTCCTTTCTGTCAAGATATGAATGGTCTTTAAAGGACCTGCATGTTACAATGAGCCAGAAATCTCTTCAGATCTGTTTTTCTTTGTTCTTTCTACCCTGCACCAAAAGAACAAAAGACCCACATTTTATGACTTTGTAAATTCATTTAAATTAGTTTCGGCAGGGGTGAATAATTTATTATAGCAGTAAAAGGAAGAAAATGTGTAGTTGCTTTTCTTAACTAAAGTAATTCAGCATTTCAAAGAATAGGCCTATTTGTAGAGAAATTATGCATATGGCATAGGGATGCTTTTGTCCTTGGAAGTAAAGCATTTGGATTTTTTTGGATAAGAGCCAATGAAACCTGAAGAAACAAAATAGAAGATGAATTTAAAATATCTTTGGCATTTGTATTAAGTGGGGCAGGTTCCCGTTGATGTCTGGCGATACCAATTTTGAATTAATATATAAAAAATATTTTTTCATACCCTCAGAAGGAAATAATGACATGGTTTGGCAATTTTCCTGTAGTGTCTATATGCATTTAGATTATGAAAACAATTAAATTTAAGTTTGAAAAAGGTAGAGGGGATGTCCGCTTATTTAAGGACAGTATCTTTAGGGGTATTAACGCACATGGTATTCAAGAAACATATTTAGTTGTACAGAGTTTCGAACTCCAGCCTAACATCTCCACTAGCTTGTACTAGTGCCATGACCTAATTGTTAGCTAATATTTGACAGACCCAACGTTTGGCTCGAAATGCCTGACCACTGAAATGGAAGAAATGAAGGAGGGCGGGGAATAGGACTATACAAAGTATAGGCTGATGAAGGCGAATCCAAAGCATAATTTAGAGCTCGCTGTCATTGCCTAGAAATTAGAGGCTTTGCTTTTGTAAAGTCTCTTTACAACACCCTCCGTTTATTTATTTATTAATTATTGACATATAATTGACACATAACGTTACTTTCCCGTGCGCAATGTTAATGAGTCAGTATTTGTACATACTGTGAAAAGAACACTGCGAACACTAGTTCACATCCATCACGACGCGTGATCACAAATTTCTTGCAATGAGAAATTTTAAGATCTTCCGTCTTAGCAGCTTGCAAATACGCAATACAGTATCATTAACTAGAGTCACCATGCTGTACATGACATCCCCCAGGACTTACTTATTTTGTAACTGGAAGTTTGTACCATTTGATCACTTTCAGCCATTTCGCCTACTCCCTACACCCCCACCCCGCCTCTGGCTGCCACTGATCTGTTCTCTGTCTCTGTGATTCCGGGGTTTTGTCCTTGTTGTTGCTTTAACACCCTCCATTCGAATAAAAGAAATATTCCGTCAACCAGTGACCATGGATTCCCCCTCAGGTGAAAATTAGTACAGTCATGTTACCAATATGTAACGGGTCAGAAAGATATTTCATGTGTGGATCGGAGTCAGGGCTTAAATATTGAATTTTACGTAGCTTCACAGATGGCAGAGGAATATCTAACCTGAGAATTTTTTTTTCTAGAAAAATACTCCATATAATTTTGGTAAATAGTACCAAAAAAGACAATCAGATCAATGAGAGGTTCATCTAATGTAATTAAAAGTTGAGATGTCTAGGAAACAATATAGCAGATGCGGGTTGCTTGATTTAGATCTTGGAATTTAGGACTGGAATCACGTAATACTTTGTTTGGTTTTTCTCTTACAGATGACTTGTTTAAAGTTCACAAGCTTAAGCCAAATCTGAAGTGGCGACAGGCTTTTGACAGCTACTTAAAAACTCTGCCTCCGTACTACTTATTAGTATGTATTTATGTGTATATATGCATTAGCTGTATCAATGATGATTCTTGTCACCAGAAATGTCAGTGAACCAAACACTGGACCCTTGAAATAAGCTCGATATTTTTATTGCTAAATATTTGTGTCGCCACTGTCTTCTCAAATTATGTGGAAGAGAATTGTTTCTTTATTTTATTGCCTTTAACTGCCATGGTTATTTTTTAAAACAACACGTCTATCTATGTTTCTCTTATTAAAGTAACCTTATGAAAGTGGGATTTGGGGATTTAAGAAAAATAGGTCTGGACTCATGTATGATACCAACTTCCCTTTTTAACTCTAGAAATTTTCAATATGGGGTTTCCCTCTGAAAAACAACTCTGAAGGCCATATATTGACGTACTGCCTGGTAAATGTGTCCGAGACACAGCACGAAGCAGGGGCACTGGTTGGGGGAGGGGAATCCAAAAAGAACAAAAAGCTACTTGGCCTCGTTTGGGTTTCTACAATTTGGGGAAAAACAGTCATGATGATTTTGAACTGGTCCTATAATCGAAATCAAGATGATCAAAATCATTTCAGAGGCAGATGTGGCAAACTTTTGGCCAAGTTTCTAGAGGTGAAAAGGCAGAATCTTAAAGGGTACCAATGGTGTCACTGGGAGGAGAAATTGGGGTGTGTTAGTATTTACCATGGCAGGAACGGGGTGCACGATAAAATGCAATATGAAATGATTTTATGATTTGGGAATTAAGCCTGAAAGCAATTTACCTGTTTGAATTTGCTGTTTCTTGCTCTTCTTCTCCCACTCTCTTCTGATTTTGTTACTTTCTGCTCCTTACTCCTCTGCTATATTCATTGCCACTTTTTAATGTTCCATGTTTGGTTTTATGTGCAGCACCTTGACTTCTAAGAAATGAATCATGTCCCTTTGCCCCTTATAACTGAACTTTGAGTATTTTAAGATTTATTCTATTCTTACTGTTGTGTATTTTGTTTCCTTATAGCCATTAAAGAAAGCACTAAGGATGATGGGAGCTCCAAATCTGATATCAGATAATTTAGATTGTGGACTTAGTTACAGTGTTATCTCTTACCTTAAAAAACTCAGCCAACAGGTAGTATTGGTAAAAACAAACAAACAAAAATCCTTTGCCCTCAGAAGTGCATTTCCTTATTCTTTAGTGTAATTGTAATTTTTCAAATTAAATGTGTATCTATTTCTCCACTTTATGGATTAGTAATAATGTGATTCTCTATGGCTTCTAGCTTCACCATTAAACTGCAGTTAAGGGTCTGTCAGTGTCATTGGATGCTGTGCCATTTCTCCTTTCGCTCGCCAGCTTGTGCTACCCACAAGCTGGTTGATATCTTGTGGCCTAAGAGGGGCAGAGGCTTAGTAAAATTATCTCATGGGTCACATTTTGTCTGTCCTCAACCTAGTTTCTCCTTAAGTCACGCTGGGCTAGAGCACCCCCCCCCCTTTTTTTAGGTCAGCACACGGAGGCATGGTGTGGTGGTTCAACGTCTTGCCTGACATTCGTGTTTAGGCAATAAATATCCAGATGCCTTTTCTTGGAGACGGGGAGATGAGACCAGTGTTCCTCATTGCTGGAGGGTGATAGGCCCCAAGGAGACCTGAAGAGTGGAGTTCAACCTCCTCTCTTCTTGCCCTCCATCTGTTCCTTTATACCCCCACCTCATTTACCATTATTCACCTTGTCCCTTGCCTGCCCCACTATTAGTACCTCATCCTCCACTCACCCCTACTTATCATACTTCTCACCTCTACCTAGCCCATTCTTGCAGGATGGAAATATTTGAGAGCTACTGAGTTAGAGCTTTACTGCCATACAAATGTGTTATGTTATATGACCAATTGCTGCAGCCTTTTTACTTTCTTCTTCTGCACAAGGGTATTCCCAGGTAGGGAGCAGTGCTAGCATTTGCAGTGGCCGTCAGGCTTTAAGGCAGATATGTTTGGAAGTTGGGCCTGTAGGAGACAGATAGTAGTAAGCCAAAGAGTGTCAGATGTCACTAAAGAACCAACCAAAATGACTCCACAGTTGGGGACGCTGACACACCTTGCGAGGACCTGGCACAGACAGAAGGATGGTCTGAGGTTTACCAGCTCCCACCTGGCCAGCATGCTCATAAATGCAAAAGAAAGTAAAGGCAAACCTAGATTTCTGGTCTACCGAGTGTCCCCACGACCCCCTTTCCTCTAATAGATTTTTGTTGTTGTTAATGTTTTGTTTTGGTTATTTATTGATTGATTGACCTGTTGATTTATATATATTTTTTATTTGATGTCTACCTTAGGCCTTTAAGGCTGTGTCAGCAGGGTATGGCCACAAGGAAGAATAGAGAGCAGAGTTGAAACTCATGCAAGTTCTGGGACCTTCTGGGACATGTTGTTTGTGTAGTTTTTCAAATGAGATTTCGGAACCATTTCTGGAAACAGGCCCTTCATTTGCTCTTCTCCCTTATTTCATGACTTAATTTTTTGCAAAAATAATAAACGTACTTAATTCCAATCATAGTGAGAATTAGCGAATATCTCCGACCTAATCATAAGAAACTCAAAATTCTTTTGGGCTTACGGGGCGTTGGTGGGATTCCTTCTTTTAGAGAAAAAGAAAAGATTATTACTAATTTATAATCACTCCAATTACTAATTTAATTACTAATTTAATAGCTATGTCGCCAGTGTTCCTTGAACCATCTCAGATGTATGTAAATCACAAAATGTGCCCAGTACACTGTCAAGCAATATTTATCAATGTGGTTTAACAGTGTCTAGTAAGAGGATTTTTTTGTAAGTTAGCTAGAAACTTACTGAATACACATTACATATTATTTATGTGGTAATGTTTGTTAAATTAAGCATTACTTTTTGGGGGGTGGTCCGATATTAGAAATAAACAATATAATTTTTTCCAGATGTGATGCCAATCTATGTAATCTGAATTTTAGCACTAGTTTACATTTGTAAATACAGAGTCTTAAACCTTTATGTCTGGGTCTGAAATAAATATGTTGACTTAGACTAGATTCCACAGCAACAAAATGTGATTTTAAATGTCTATGAATGGAAGTCTTAGCCACAGTTTCCATTCTCTCCATGATTCAATCATAATTTTGACACTAGACGAGAGAAAAAAAAATGTAGTAAGTCATTTACCTTTCTAGGCCCCCTCCCTGTTTGCTATGCACAGGGAAATATTTAATTATCAGTTTTTCTATGATTTACAATTGAAAAATTCTTCTGTGGGGTTCTTAAAGTATTACCTTTCTTAAGTAGTGAAAACAACCGTGATAATGTAGATCTTTTCTTAACATACTATGTACTTTCATTTTAGACCAAACTAGAGTCAGAACGAATACTAGCATCCGTGGGGAAGAAACCTCCCCAGGAAATTGGAATCAAAGTGAAAAACCATTCTGGAGGTGGCGTGTCCATGACGCACAGTAAAAATTTTAGAAAACTATTGAAAGAAATCATAGGGGAAAGTGCACCAAGACTGGCAGAATTGAATACCAAAGAATTTGCTGGCTTCCAGTTAGGGCTCTTAAACAAGGTAAACTGTGACATAAATCGTTCATGTTTGTTTGAACTCATCTGAAACATTTATGTCATATTACTTTAATTTTGAAATGATTACGATCCTGTTTTGGACTTCATGGTTATCCATATAGACCAGTCTAGGAATTGTCTTGCCCGCAGACGCCAAAATGGAATTAAATGTACAAGATACGTTCGGCGGGGAGGGGTGGGTAATGTCTGGGAAGGATAAAGGGGCGAGAGGACAGGAGTAGACAGGGAGAGCCTTCAGGTCGTACTGCTCCCCTCGCACCTGTGAGAGGAGAGGACAAGGAAGAGAATTGGGTTTGAGGAGTCTCGGGCAACAGAGCATCTGTGAGAGAGTCTTGGCCAGCCCTGCCGGGACCCCCGGACCCACGATTTCCCAGAGAGGAGGTCCACGTTAGGCAGAATGGGCCGGGCCAGCTGACATACTTGGAAAAGGATATTCCCAGTGCTTTGAATACTTTGTGGGTGTATTGGAATTCAGAAAAAGGCCATCGAAGGCAAATTGGCCACCGGCCAATTTCTACTACAGTTAGTTATATTGACTGTCGTTCTCTTCACTAAGATTTTAAGAGAGTAAGAATGACACTTTCGATGTCAAAAGCCCCAGGAGTGACTGAAATTATTTCTTCCCTTTCGAATAGGATTTGAAACCTCAGACATATAGAAATGCTTATGATATTCCACGTAGAGGTCTTTTAGACCAGTTAACCAGAATGAGATCCAATTTGCTGAAGACACACAAGTTTATCGTGGGACAAGATGAAGGTAAATGAACAAAGCAATACTTTTTGTTGATTAGGAGAGCGGCAAGCCTGACTTCCATGAAGGTGCTTACTGCATAATCGGTAGGTTATTTTGTAATATTTGAAGGCTTAGAATGCCTATTTTTGCTTAATCCCTACACTCCCCAGCACAATTTGCTTGTCCTCAGGTTTTAGGGGAGGTGTGCATTAATTGGTATATATCCTGCACTATGCATGTATGCTTCAGCTTTTGTAAGCCTCAAAACAGTCCCATGAGAGAGATACTGCTTTTATGCCCATTTTATGGACATGGAAACCAAGAGTGAGCAGTTTTTTCTTTTTTTGAAGTTTTTATTTTAATTCCAGTCTAGTTCACATACATTGTAATATTAGTTTCAGGTGTATAATTCAACACTTCCATACAAAGACCGGGAGCTCATCACAAGTGCCCTCCATCCCTGTCACCTCTTTCACCCATTCCTCCCACCCCCTCTGCTCTGGTAACCATCAGTTTGTTCTCTATGGTTAAGAATCTGTTTCTCTCTCTCTCTCTCTCTCTCTCATTTTAATGGCTAGTCCAGGTTCCGGGAGTTGGAAAGTGGCAGGACCTAGGTCTGTCAGATTTTGGAAATTGCACAACCCGGCCTGCCATGATGAATTCAATCCAGAATTCCTCATTTACGCCTGATAGTGTCTAGGATAATTGGTGATGGTATACAATTCCCCTTTACTCCCTTTTGTTCATTTTAAAATGGGTCATTTGTCTGTTAAAATGAGCAAATCTTAGCTTGGCCCATCTCCTGAAATTATACACCAAGTTTTGTGGTGAGGAGGAAGCTTCTCTAAGGAAGAGAGCCTGTAGATTTAATCACATTCTCCCAAGAACAGAAGGCCTACTAACCAAGGTTCTCCAGATGATAAGAGAGAACCATGGAGCCTAGGCTCTTTGAAATGCAGAACAAACATGGTGCCTCAAGTTGGGTGGTGGTGTACCAGATGTCAGCCCATTTTCAAACCTGGTTGGAAGCAGAAGGGAGTTGTGGTTGACCTCATGATCTGAGCTTGTAGGCAGTAGTGATGGTACCCTGAGTAATGAGTGGGTTGAAGAGAGATGCTTTTGGATCTTAGAATTCAAGATTTTATGCCAAGGCCCACATTGCTAAAGCCGACTGTGATCGTGTCCTCTCAAAAGGGTGGGACACTGCAGCTGTAGACCATGTGTTTTTCTCCCTATGATGTTACAGATTCCCTTCATAGTGTTCCAGTCGCACAAATGGGTAACTATCAGGAATATCTAAAGACGTTGGCTTCTCCTCTTCGAGAGATTGATCCCGATCAACCAAAAAGACTGCATACTTTCGGCAATCCGTTCAAACAAGATAAGAAGGTAAGATGCCGATTTCCGGGTCTGCCTACTTGGTGATATCCTTGCTATAATTCCTTTCTTCTGGGCACGATGAATATAAATCAGAGCTCCCTCTGTTTAAAAGATAAAATAGACTGTAGGGCTCTTTGTGCATGGAAAGCAGGTGCCTCCTGATGCAAAGGTGTGTTGCTTGAAGAAAATAATAGGCCTTGATTGAGTACCAAGTAAGAGCTGGTGTTTTAAATGATCACATTTAATGCTTGCAGTGCAGATGAGTGTTCCTATCTGCCCTTTCATAAGAAGAAATCAAGGCTTACAGTGGTCAAGTGGCATGCCCTGAGTAAACACAGCTGATAAGAGCCAGGATTTGAACCCACATCTTTCCAGCTCCAGAGTCTGTATCCATTCCCATGTCTATACGCTAATTCCTCTAATATTGAGATCACCATTTATTTCCTGTTTCCATGACTCAGATCTCTAATGCTCTATCTAGACCGTGATGAAGTGTTCCTCTTGAAATAGGAAGTACTAGGTGATGTTGCTTTATTTGGATTGTCCTACTAGAGATCTAAATGTGACGTGTGTGTGTGTGTGTGTGAGAGAGAGAGAGAGAGAGGGAGATATGCTGACTTGACCATTTAAGGATGAGGACACATGGGGATTATATCTGCACATACGGAGAAGACAATTGGTATTAAGGTGCAGACCATACAATAATCTCTCTCGTAACCAAACGAGACTGGAAGGTATCCCACTTCACCCCCATCCTCAATTAATTGGAGTTTTTCTTAATCTTTCTGTGCCTTGGTCTCCTCACTTGTAGCGTTGGGGCTATTTGTTACGCTTAACTAATAGAGCCCTGTGGAGCATTGAGTGAGTGCGTGTAATACTGTTTCGAACATGACCTGACATGTAGTAAAGCTCAGTGAATGTGTTCTCACCTTTCTGTACTGCTTTGCTTTGGAAAGTGCCTTGGAAATGTCATTTATTATGATTTTATGAAAATACTTTCATATTCTTGGGTTATCCTTGGATGACAACAGCTTTTAGCTACCCTTCTACACTTCTACTCTTATCCTTTACCCCCCAGAGTGAGAATCCCCCCACAGTGGACATATTTGAATCTCTGTGAGGTTGCTGTCGGGGGAATGACATTTTCTTTTTTTTCCATCAGCCGGCTGTCCACCATTTAGATGCAGCATTCTGTACGGTGATAATCAGTATTTCCTAATGATGCGTTTAAAGCGCAAAAGCACACAAAAGGGATTGTTGGTTCAGCATGGTTTGTCCTTCCTCAGAAAGGTCACTGCGGGTTTATTCCCATTCCGGTTCATGCGAGTTGCTCATTCCTCAAGCTTTCTGGGTAACCGTGATTGTACCGTGTCTGACCTTGGCGACCCGTTCTACTGGACCAGAGTGGCGCCGTCTGAGCGAGGAGTCGGTGTGGGGCGTGGCAGATCTCGGGCCCGTGAGCAGGGCCTGTGTTGGTGGTGGGACGCGTGATCTTTAATGGAATGTGTTCGTTGATGTCTTCTAGGGAATGATGATTGATGAAGCAGATGAGTTCGTAGCAGGGCCACAAAACAAAGTGAAGCGTCCCGGAGAAGCCAGCAGTCCTCTGTCACCTAAGAGAAGGCGGAGTATGTCCCTGCTGTTGGCGAAACCACAAACACCACCTACTGTAACTAACCACGTGGGCGGCAAGGGACCACCCTCAGCCTCGTGGTTACCATCTTATCCAAACCTCATAAAACCCACCCTTGTCCACACAGGTATAGAGTAGTGGTTGTGATTTCCTTATGGCTCCTAGACGACTAAGACACTAAGCAACTTTAGTTTCCTTTGTACTCATTTCTTTTGTATTCGCTTTTTGGTCGTTAAGTAAACCGTTATTCAGTCATCCATGGGGTAGGTGCAAAGGTGCCCCGTGGGGCACGGAGGCCCTGCTGTGGAGGTAGGAGCATGTTGCTGCGTGAGTCAGAGCGAGGAAGCAGGTTCCCGAAGCAGCAGGAGCGAACGGGCCCAAGAAGAGCATGGCTCTGTGGCCTCATCTCCCCTTCCTGCTCTCACCCAGTGCGGTCCGGCTCCGCCTCTCCCCTCTGCTGCCACGGGAGTCATCAGGGTCCCCCCCTGTGTCTGCCGCATGTTGCCATTGCTCCTTCGTGTCATTTGACGCAGTTGTTCACTCCCTCCTCCACGGAAACAGACACCACAAGCCCTGGTTTTCTTTGCCCTTTTATGGCAACCCCTCTTCATCCTCTTTTTGTGGTTTCTCCCCTTCTCTCCCACCTGTAAATAGTGTAGGGACCCGAAACTCCATCCTGGCCCCCCTCCCCTCCCTAGGTGACCCCGTGCAGTCTTAGGCTTTCCAGGAGACGCACATGTCAACAACTCGGGTATTTACCCCTCTCGACTACAACTTGCTCCAAACGCCAGAATTGAATTTATCGATGGACATGGTATCTCCACTGAGGTGTCCGACGGGCAGACAAAACTCAGTCGGTTTCACGTGGTTCATTGGAAAGCCTCACCTCCGCTCTCTCCAAAACAGCTCTCCCCGCAGCCGTCCCCAGTGCATGACACTTAATCTTAAGTGATGCCACCTGTTAGCATGAGGTCAATGAGCCAGATCGGGAAGAGCAGGGCACGATCCACTCTCAGGAGCAGTTGGGCATGGGCCCCTGCCCAGCCCTGGCACTATTATTTCCCCAGGGTTTCAGGTGAAAACCCTTGGAGTCACCATGATTTCTCTTAATTCTTCTCTCACTTCCATCCCTTAGCAAGTCCAGGCAACCTGACACCCAATAGAATTCCTGTATCGCCCCCTTTGTCTCCATCCCTCTAGTCTATGCTGCCACCATCTGTCCCCAAGCTACTACAGCAGCTTCTCATCTGATTTCCCTGCTTCCCATTCTTGGCCCTGTCTAACCCATTCACCGTGCTGTGGCCTGAGTGGCCATGGCCGCACAGAAACCAGATCGTGCCATGTCCATCTTCAAACCCGTCATCAACTCCCCCCTGCACTCAGAACAATCTGAGCTCCCGATGCTGGTTTCCACGCCCTGCACGACCTGGCCCTGTCATCCTCTTTTGCCATCACGCATCCTCTCTGTGTCCTTCTTGCTCTCTCTGCCTCTGTCCTTTGCTGGTCCACATGCCCTGCACCACCTGACCCTGTCATCCTTTCCTACATGTGTCCTTTCCGTGTCCTTCTTGCTCTCTCTGCCTCTGTCTTTTGCTCCACGGCCCCGGCTCGTCCCCTCCTAGGGGCCCTGCACGGCCCTCCCGGCAGCTGGACCTCCTCCTCTGCGTGTGCACAGGCCGCCTCCGTCTCCTGTTCCTGGCTCTGCCCAGGGCTCACCTCCTCAGGGGGCCCCACCCGACCACGCATCATGGACGCTTCCCCTCCTGCTCTCGCTCACATCCCTGCTTCCATCCTTCCTCACACGAATACAAACTGTGTTAATCCCTTTGCATTTTTTACATGTACCGTCTGCCTCCCCCATGAGGATGTAAGTTCCATAACGGTAGGGATTGTTTCCGTCTGTCTCATTCTTTGCTGATCCCCCGGCTTTGGCTCGGTGCCTGGCCCAGAGGAGGCTGAGCATATGAAGTACAGGGATCAGACTTGGGAGTAAAAGGAAACCCACTTCTTTGTCACAGAAGGCAGTGATGAGAATCATATACAGACAAAGATTTTTGGTGATGGAGTCCACCTAATGGCCACCTGTGTTTCCTCAGAACTTTTGAGGTAGAGAGGAGGGAGGTTGAAGGGGGCCCATGTGGTGTGGTGCCAAGCTCAGTGAAGCATGGTGTTTTATATGTCAATGACAGGAGTCATGACATCAAGTGAGACTTGCTGCTTTTCAGCTTGTAAAACACAGGCAGCCGCTAAATATGGATGCCAGGGATCTGAGAATGCTTATTCGTTGTACTCTCTGACTTGGTTTCCATATGTACTCAGAGCACCATGAAGAGAAGAAAGTGGTTTTGTAGTAGGATCTTCCTGAGCTCAGTTGGAGGGGTCTCAGACTCCCATCTGTACATCTTCTTGCTCTCTGAAACAAAGAATTTCCTCAGAACTGAGGAGCACCGGGATCTACCTGTGGGGTGGATAGAACGCCCCTACCTCACAGCTCAACTTCTTAATTTGGTTTCCAGATGTTACTGTCATTCCTGAGGTCCATGAGGAGAAGATGGAAAATGGTCAGATCCCACCTGATGGCTTCTTGTCAAAATCTGCCCCACCAGAGCTTATGAATATGGCAGGAGATGGTATTCCACACAACCAGTTGGATTCTCTGTCCGATGACTTCGCTAGTCTAAGGAAAGATGGCCTGATTCACAAACCTGGGACTAACGCACTCATAGGAGGAAGCAAAAACGGCAGTGTCTCTGTAGAGGATCGAAAAGCCTCAGTAACGTCGACTTTGGGAACTGTACCAAACACTTTGCAAATAACTCCTGCCATGGCGCAAGGAATCAATGCGGATATAAAACATCAGTTAATGAAGGAAGTTCGCAAATTTGGACGGAGTAAGTAGTGAAAGAACACACGTCAGTAATATGACGGAAGGTCCTCATTCTCTGATGCAGGATATGATTCATGCTATCTCTTGAGGTACATTTTTGGGAAGTATTGGGTTTTCACATCACTTAAAGTGATTCCTCTTGCTTTAACTAAAAGGACCCAATACAGAAGTCAGAATCCTGAAATTATTTTCACTGGGCTAAAAGGAAGGCACTAGCAGGCCGGTGTTCCTTCTGGAGACTCTAGGGAGAATCTGTCTCCTTGCCCTTTCCAGCTTCCACAGGCTGCCTGCACTCCTTAGCTCGTGGCCCCTTCCTCCGTCTTCGAGCCGGTCGCACTGGCGCCTTCTCTCCTGCCTAGCCTCTTCTCCCATCCTTACATCTTTTCTCTCTGACGCCGACTCTACGGCCTCCCTCTTATTCGGGTGTTTGTGACTACGCTGATGCATAAACCTGAATTATCTCCCCATCTCAAGATCCATAACTTAATCACATCTGCAAAGTCAAGTCCCTTCTGCCATATACGATAACGTATTCGCGGGTTCTGGGAATTAGGGCACAGACAACTTTGGGGGCCGTCACTCAACCTACCCCTTCTGTGCAGTGTTTACGAGAGTTTCCTTAGTAGCTAATGGGCAGATACTTTGATTTGAACAGTTAAAGCACAAATTATATCTAACTTTCCACCCGTGAAGAATGACTCCCGAGGATGTGTAAAGATTGAATTTTATTTCCCACTTGTGTTTTTTTTAAAATACTGAAGCTGTTTTCTTTTTTATATCTTCAGAGTACGAAAGGATTTTCATTTTGCTTGAAGAAGTGCAAGGGCCTCTTGCAGTCAAGAAACAATTTGTTGAATTTACCATCAAGGAAGCCGCAAGGTGGGTGTAAAGAGGAGACCTTCATTTTTTTTTTTTTTTTTTTTGTTAAGCAGTAGGGCCCAATGCAGGACAGGGGGAGGAATGAGCTCCGCTTTGCTTTTCTCCAACCCTGGCTCTCACTCAGAGTTAAGGCTGTCTCCAGAGGCATTTAGATTGATAGTATCTGAGTCCAACTCATTCATCCAACTCTATGGAATCCTCTGGGCTCACCACAGTCTGAGGCGGGCTTGGGCCCCCCCTCAGCTGGCACTGTCAGCATTTGCTAAGCCCCATCTTTACACGAGGATGCATTTTCGATCCCCATGGAGATCACCAGCCCAGCTTTGTCCCCTGCACGGTGCCTTGCACATTGGAAGTGCTTTTAGTATCTTTTGGTTAATAAAATTTCTCTTTATTTTTAGGTTTAAAAGACGAGTCTTAATCCAGTACCTTGAGAAGGTCCTAGAAAAAATAGACTCCCATCACCACCTCAACAATGTTAATCACATCAACAGCAGATCATTGTGTTAATGCAAAGACCAAGGAGAAAAAAGGGCAAGTTCTCCGTGCTGTAGGATGGAACAGGATATTGTTAAAGCTTCCTAGAATGTTTTAGCCAAGGGAATTGCCTTCCTGAGGCTAAGAAAAAGCCATGGAGCTTTTTTTTTTTTTTTTAAATGAGTATCTGGAAGTAAAAGCTGGCTTGTGCCCTAAGAGTTTTTCCCTTGAAAGTATTAGTTTGTTGTTCCGTTGTTTCTTTTCCCAGTTGAGGAAGGTGATGTTAGTAATATCAGCAGGTTCAATTCAGTAAACACTGTCACCCCTACTAGATGTGATAAGGGTTTCCTCCGTGGAGCTTTGTTGTTCTGGGCATTTCCAGAGTGACTAGGGGCCCCCTGTAACTGGAGCACTGCTTGGTGCCCTTACTACGTCCTCCAGAAAGAATAGGTGTTCAGAAGCCGATTGGTCATCTTGTGCGTACCGAACAAAGTTTTCAACATTGTTCAACAATTGTTTTCAACAATTCATAGTTGTGCCTTTTAAATGCAATATTCAGGACAGTTTGAATCAAAGAGTAAGAAAGCTGCTATTCGGGTAACTTATTTCTCAGTGGGAGGGGGCAGGGAGAGTCATAAACGATCTACCTCCAACTCTCTTCTATTTTGTCTAGAGAAATTACCAAGTGCACCTGAGGCTACCGCAGCCCTGACATTTGTTCTTGCATGTGACGCCAGAAAGTCTTCAGGTGGACTTGGACATTCTGTGCTTTGGAAGCACTAAAAGAAAAAAAAAAATCATGTATATATTTCCTTTAATGTTTATACAAAGGTTTATATGGAGCAGTATTGTGATGTCTGTATTAATTTGCAAAAATTTAAGTGTACCAAGAGATTTTGAGTTTGCGTATACGAAATAAATCATTTTATGGATTTTCACAAGTTTGGTAATGCTAGAGAAATTTCTAGTTTGTTTTAAAGATTTTATTTATTTATTTGAAAGAGAGAGAGCACAAGCGGGGGGAGGGGCAGAGGGAGATGGCGTTCTCCCCGCTGAGCAGGAGCCTGACTCAGGGCTCGATCCCAGGACTCTGGGATCATGACCTGAGCCGAAGGCAGATGCTTAACCGACTGAGCCACCCAGGCGCCCTGAGAATTTTATCTTTCCTGTGATGCGTTATTCCTTTCAGAAAACAGAGTACACATTGTTAAATGAAGATGTTAACATTAGGATTTAAGTTAATGTTTAAATCCTAAACATTAAATTGAACCCAGAACCCAGTGATGTTGGGGAAAATGGCAGAGCAGTGTACTCTGGGGGGTCAACCCCTCTCCAGACACGCTGAAAAACCTGTCGGAATGAAGGACTCTGGAAGATAGTCAAAGACGTACAGCAACCAAGCAAAACGCTGAATCAGGAAAAAAGCCATCGAATCATGATAAGAGAGTTTTGGGGCATTTGAACATATTCTTGCCCACCCCCTCCCTGTCTTGAGGATGGCAGCTTGTATTCTAAGTGTGGGTTCCTGATTCTGGAGGGAGGTGAGTGGACCTTAGTCCCAAGGAATTGTGTTTGTCTGTTTGAACCTGCCTGGGGGCTGCTGGAAGGACTGACAGAAGGGGAGTGATTTCTTCTGTTTGGCCCACCTCCTGGAAGGAAACACTGGGGAATGAATTACCTTGGAGCATAAGGGCTTTGACATGCTCCCGTGTGTACTTGGGTATCTAGAAAACCATGTGCATGCCCGGGGCAGAGCTCAGAGTCAGAAAAGATCTGAGAAGCGCATAAGACTTCACCTCTGGCTAAGCTTTAGGCTCAGCATGATAGTGGGTATAACAACTAGTCAGAGGATCAGTAAGGAAATAGAGCACTTGAACAACACTGTAAATCACTTAGATCTAACAGATACGTATAGAACACCCACCAACAACAGCAGAGTACATATTCTCAGGTGCTCACAAAGTACTCTCCAGGATTGTCCACATATTAAGCCATAAAACAAGTCTCGATGAATTTTAAAAGATTGAAATCATGCAAAGTATCTTTTTAAAAAAGATTTTATTTATTTGTTGAGAGAGTGAATTTGTGCAAGTGGAGGGGAGGGAGCAGAGGGAGAGGGAGAGAGAATTTCTTTTTTTTTTTTTTTTTTTAAGATTTTATTTATTTATTTGACAGAGAGATAGACAGAAGAGCACAAGCAGAGGGAGTGGCAGAGGGAGAGGGAGAAGCAGGCTCCGCACTGAGCAGGGAACCCGATGCGGGACTCGATCCCAGGACCCTGAGATCATGACCTGAGCCGAAGGCAGACGCTTAACCATCTGAGCCACCCAGGCGCCCCAAGGGAGAGAGAATTTCATGCAGACTCCCCACTTAGCGAGGAGCCAGACTCAGGGCTCGATCCCATGACCCTGAGATCATGACCTGAGCCAAAATCAAAAGTCGGACCCTTAACCGACTGAGCCACCCAGGCGCCCCTACAAAGTATCCTTTTTGTCATAATGGAATCAAACTAGAAATCAGTAACAGAAGTTGGATATTCACTTCATACCATATACAAAAATTAACTAAAATCAATAAGAGCTAAAGTCATAAAACTCTTAAAGGAAACTTTGGAGTTAACTTTCATGACCTTAGGGTTTGGCAATGGTTTCTTAAATATGGCACCAAAAGCACAAGCAATGAAAGAAAAATATAGATAATTTGACTTCATCAAAATTAAAAAGCTTCTGTGCATCAAAGGACTATCGAGAGAGTGAAAAGACCACCCATATATGGGAGTATTTTAAAATACTTGCAAAGCATACATCTAATATGGGTCCAGTATTCATAATATAAAAAGAATTCTTTCAACTCAACAGCAAAGAGGCAGTCTAAGGAAAAATAGGCCAAAATTTCTTTGAAAAAAATGTATCTCTAAAGAACATACACAAAAGGCCAACAAGTGCATGGAAAGATGCTCAACATCATTAGTCATTAGAGACATGCAAATCAAAACCACAATAAGATAAACACTTCACGCCTACCAGGATGATCATGATCAAAAAGAAACAGAACAAGTGTTGGGGATGTAGAGAAACTGGAACCCTCATACATTGCTGGGAATAAAGTACTGACACATGCTACAACATGGGTGAACATTGAAAGCATTATGCTAAGTGAAAGAAGCCAAACAAAATACAAGACAGGGCATATATATGTATGATTCCATTTATATGAAATATCAAGAACTGGCCAATCCATAGAGACAGAAAGTAGATAACTGGCTCTAAGGGGCTGGGGGGAGGAGGAAATGGGGGATGACTGCTAGTGTAGCTTCCTTTTGGGATAGTAAGAAAGTTCTAGAACCAGATAGTTCTGTGATGGTTGCACAACATCGTGAATGAACTTTATGCCATTGAATTGTACCTTTTAAAATGGTAGATTTTATGTGTAGCTTACAACAACAACAACAAAATGCTCCAGAGTAGTCCCGCTGCCATCTGATACCACTCGACGCCATATGGAGCAGAATGAGTGCCATCTCAGCCCTGCTCAAATTCCTGACATGCAAAATTATGAGATGTAATAATGTTTTATTTTAATTCCAGCATAATTAACATACAGCGTTATATTAGTTTCAGATGTACGATACAGTGATTTAACACTTCTATACATGACTCAGTGTCCATCACAGTAAGTGTGGTCTTCATCCCCTTCACTTAATTCACCCATCCTCCCTCCCACCTTCCTTCTGGCAACCACCCCAGTTTGTTCTCTAAATTTAAGAGTCTGTTGTTTTGTTTGTCTCTTTTTTGTTTTTGTTCATTTGTTTTGTTTCTTAAATTCCACATATGAGTGAAATCATATGGTATTTGTCTTTCTCTGACTGGCTTATTTCACTTACATTATACCTTCTAGCTCCATCCACATCATTGCAAATGGCAAGATTTCATTCTTTTTATGGCTGAGTAATATTCCATCACATGTGCCCACCCACCCACACACACACCCCACATCTTCATCTTTATCCATTTATCAATGGACACTTGGGTTTCTTCCATATCTTCGTTATTTAAAAAATGCTGCAGTAAACATAGGAGTGCATATATCTTTTTATATTAGTGTTTTTGTTTTCTTTGGGTAAATACCTAGTAGTAGAATTACTGGATCATATGGTAATTCTATTTTTGATTATTGAGAGAAGTAATAACGTTTTTTAAAAAAGTCATTGACTTCTGGTTTCTGGTCTGCATGTAAGGAGCTTGGAATTCATCACTCCATCCCAACAAGTGAAAGCCTGAACAGACTGAAAAACCAACAACTCTTCTTGGATCTGTAAGTGAGGGGAGGACACAGGGCAGACCACTGCTCCCAAGATTGGAGAGACAGGCAAATAACAGGGGGGGTCATGGTTTTTTGGAGCAGAGATTAATGATAGGAAACTACCATGAGAATGAGGGCCAGGGTAGAAAAACCTGAACTATAATCAACAAATTGTTGAATGCTTAGTGTGGACAAGTCTGAGAGTTAAAAACTCCAGTCTTTGATTGTCAAGATGTCAGTTCTTCCCAACTTGATCTATAGATTCAATGCAATCCTAGTCAAAATCCTAACATCTTCTGGATATTGATAAACTGTTCCTAAGATTTATATGGAGAAGCAAAAGATCCAGAAGAGACAACACAATATTGAAGGAAAAGAAGAAAGTTGGAGGACTGACCTTATCCAACTTCAAGACTTACTATGAAGCTGCAATGTGGTGTTGGCAAAAGAACAGACAGATCAATGGAACATAATAGAGAACTTGGAAATAGGCCCATAAAAAATAGTCAACTGATCTTTGACAAAGGAGTAAAGGCAATACAGTGGAGCCAAGACAGTCTCTTCAACAAATGGTGCTGGAACACCTAGACATTCACATACCAAAAAAAAAAAAAAAAAAAAGAATTTAGACACAGATCCTTCACAAAAATTAACACAAAATGGATCATAGACCAAAATGTAAAATAGAAAACTATTAAACTAGAAGATCACAGAGGAGAAAACCTAGAAGACTTTGGGTATGATGATGACTTTCTAGACACAGTACCAAAGGCACAATTAATGAAAGAAAAATTCACAAGCTGGACCTCATTAAAATTAAAAGCTTCTTCTCCATGAAAGACAATGCCATGAGAATAGAAAGTCAAACCACAAACTGGGAGAAAAGATTTGCAAAAGACATATGTGATAAAGGACTTTTCTTGAAAATATTCAAAGAACTCTTAAAATAATAAGAAAACAATACAACCCAACTAAAAAAAAAAAATGGTCCAGAGATAACAGGCATCTCACCAAAGATGATATACAGATAGCAAATAAGTATATGAAAAGATGATCCATGTCCTATGTCATTAGGGAATTGCAAATTAAAACAGCAATGAGATACGGCTACACTCCTATTAGAATGGCCAAAATCCAGAACACTGACAACACCAAATGCTGACAAGGATGTGGAGCAACAGGAACTCTCATTCATTGCTGGTGGGCACACAAAATGGTATAGTCACTTTGGAAGACAGTTTGGCGGTGTCTTACAAAACTAAACACATTCTTGCCACACCATCTTGCAATCACTCTCCTTGGTATTTACCCAAAGTAGTTTAAAGCTTATGGCAACACAAAAACCTGCACCTAAGTGTTTATTGCAGTTTTACTCTTAATTGCCAAAACTTGGAAGTGACCATTGTCCTTCAGTAGGTGAATGGATAAATAAACTGGCACATCCAGACAATGGAATATCACTCAGTGTTAAAAAGAAATGAACTATCAAGCCATGAAAAGACATCGAGAAACCTTAAATGCATATTAATAAGTGAAAGCAGCCGATGTGAAAAAGCCATTTACTGCACGATTCCAACTATCTGCCATTCCAGAAAAGGCGAAACTCTGGAGAGTGGTTGCCAGAAGTTGGAGGGATTGAGGAGAAATGAATGGACCAAGCACAGAGGATTTTTAAAAAGACTTATTTATTTATTTTATATATATAGAGAGAGCATGGGGGGAGGGGCAAAGGGAGAGGGAGAGAAAGAGTCCCGAGCAGACTCCACACGGAGCGGGGAGCCTGACGTGAGGCTCGATCTCATGACCCCGAGATCACGACTTGAGCCAAAGCCAAGCCTCGGATGCTTAACTGATTGAGCCACCCAGGCGCCCAAGCACAGGGGATTTTTAAGGCAGTGAAAATACTCTGTCTGATACTATAATGGTGGATACATGTCATTATACATTTACCGAAACCCATAGAATGTGCCACACCAAGACCGAACCCAAATGTAAACTCTGGTTGATAATGATGCACAAATGTAGGTCCATCAATTGTAACACATGTCCCACTCTGAAGGGGATGTTCATAGTGGGGGAGGCTGTGCATGTGTGGGATTGTGTTAGGAGGTGGGGCCTTTGGGGGGTGACTAAGTCATGGGGGTGGGGCCCTCCTGAATGGGATTAGTTCCTTTATGAAGGAGACCCCAGAGAGCTCTCCTGTGCTCTTGCTGTTATATGAAGACCCAACGAGAAGTAAGCAGTCTGCAACCTGGAGTAGGGCCCTCACTAGAACCTGATCATGCCAGCACCTAGATCGCGGACTTCCACCTTCCAGAACTGCAAGAAATAAATTTCTGTTGTTTTTAAGCCACTGTGTCTATGCTGTTGTGTTACAGCCACTTGAAGTAAGACGCTTCCAATCAATAACGGTATTTGTTTATGCTGGATTTGGAAACTTTGAACCGAACAACAAATTGTAAAAAATGAAATTCGAAGATGTTCCTATCTACAGTATATCAGCACAGGGAAAACTACCAAACTCTAGAAGCCGGTGGTATGAGGAGGCTTAATAAGATTTAGTCATCCTCCTGTCTGTATCAGTCAGCTAGAGATGCAGACAAAGTAGGGCATATATATGTTGTTGTTGCCGCTGTTGGTGATGCTGCTACAGAAAATTGGTCTTATTTATCTAACTGTGGAATGTGGTTAAGAAGTCTCTAAAAGGGTGCTGTCACCTCAGCCGGGGTAGGAGGGAAAACTCACGGGCTAAAACCCACAAACTTGATCTGGAAACCTGTAAGAACAAACAAACGCATCACCATTCTTATTGCCTCTGACCTTGGGGACAAGGGTGTCTGCAGAATCCAGGGCCCTGCTTCACGGGGCTAAACCCGAACGTCCACGAGATAGAGAAACTGAGGGAGAATCCAGGAGGACGTCGAGACATTGCAGGCCCAGCTGCTGACTCCAGCATTAGCAGACCTTCAATTTCTGGAAACGTCCCTCTGCCACACTCTGACGGGAAGGAGCCAGGGGAAGTGTTTGTAATGTGTGCCATCTGACCAGGTGCACACATTACAGTGGGCGCCCGCTTGTCAGTTTGGCACCTGTGAACATCTCTTTAAGTAAAGGCCATAACAAAACCAGATTCCTGGCTAACACGATACAAGACTCTCTGCTTATGACTGAGAATATGTTAACCCTTTTCCTAAAGAGGGTACAAAGCTCAATTTTTGCCTTTAGGTCTTTGTCATTCTTCGGTTGCTTAAATCACCCTTGCCTTTATTTTTTTATTTTTCAGAGAGAGAGTGCATGAGTGTGTGTGGAGGGGGAGAGGGGCAGAGGGAGAGAGAGAATCTTAAGCAGGCTCCACGCCCAGCACGGAGCCCGCTGCGGGGCTCGATCTCTCGACCGTGAGATCATGACCTGAGCTGAAACCAAGAGTCGGACGCTTAGGAGACCCAGGTGCCCCTCCTCTGCCTTTAATATCCTGCATCTTAAATACTGAAAAATAAAGTTAGCTCACATTAACACATTCTATGTTAGTAGCTAAGGGGCTGAGAGGGGATGAAACCCCAAAATATTTGGTGGGGTGCCTGGGTGGTGTTAAGCATCTGCCTTCAGCTCAGGACATGATCTCAGGGTCCTGGGATTAAGCCCCACATCAGGCTCCCTGCTCAGTGGGGAGTCTGCTTCTCCCTCTGCTCCTCCCTCCCAGCTTGTGCTCTCTCTCTCAAATAAATAAAATCTTTAAAAAAATAAAAAAATATTTTGTTACTATGTATGTAAAATTATTCATATCAAAATAAAGTAACACTCTTAACTATTATAGTCCTTGATTCTGCAAATGGCTGTGTGGTCACTTCTCTCATTACCCATTCCACATTCCCTTAACCCTCAGCAAGCACCTTGCCTGGTGATGGTCCTGTTCCTATTGGGGTGACCCAAACCTTTATTCCTGATGCTCACGGGCATTAGCAGTCCTGAGTCGATTAACTTGGTGTAGTTTCCATTGACCGTAGTAAGTGGACGTGGGAGTATTGACGTGGGAGTATCTCTTGCATTGCACACGTACACCTGTTTACTCCCCTTCTGACCAAGGGTCCCTGAATTAATCAAACCTCACACTTGACTTGGTTTAAGATCCAAAAACTCGTGTATGAAGGGGAGGCTTCTTAAGGAAGGAAGCTTCTAAAAATGTTTCTGTTATTATCTTTCTCCCATGCATACCCAAAGGGGCCTGCAACCCTTTACTAGTGTGACTGTCCATTGGGGACGAGAAATAATCAGATTTGTCCATGATTACAGGACCCCTGCACAGGACCCCGGCTCCGAACGGGCACTAATGTCCTGGACACACGAAACGTCATTCTGGTCCTTTGGAACAACAGTGGGCTTACTACTGGGCCTTAGCAGGATTGAATGCTTGACCAGGGGACACCGAGTCCCCATGCCACCTGAGCTGTCCGTCCCAACCTGGGTGCTTTCCGACCCACCAAGTCACAGCCGTGGGTGTGCACAGAAGCACCCCTTTTCAAATGGAAGCGGTGTGTGCAAGATCAACCCATGCAGGTCCCGAAGACACAAGGGCTTTGCATGAGGAAGTGGCCCCAAACCCACGGCTCCGACTCCTGCTACCTAACTTCTTTCTCTGGCTTGGAAGAATTCTAAGATGTTCTCCATGACCTTCGCCCTCTGGTGTCCTCCCATCACCACGTTACAGGACAAAAGGGACCTTGCAGATGGAACTGAGATTGCTAATCATTTGACCTTTATAGTGGGATGAGCGGGAGCGCCCAAGCCACCCTCCTGAGCCTTTGAAGCAGAGCTTCCTCCAGCGGGTAGCGCCGGTGGCCGAGGTGGTTAGGAAGCACGAGAAGAATTTGATGTGTCATTGCTGACTTGGAGATGCACAGAGCCCCAGGAAAAGGGCCTGAGAGTGGCCTCTAGAGGTGACACTGAGCCCTAGCCAGCAGCCTGTGGGAAAGGCAGCACCTGTCTCATAGCACAAAGGACTTGAATGCGGCCAACCATCCCAGTGAATCTGGAAGCGCATTCCACCCCAGAGCTTCCGGGTGAGAACCCAGCTTGGCTAAAATCTTGACTCCGGCCTTTGAAGCCCTGAAGCAGAGAACCAAGTGGAAACCATCCAGACTTCTGAGCTACAGGACTGTGAGAGAAGAAAGAACAAATATTGTTTCAAGCCTCTAAGTCTGGTAAAATTTTTGAAGCCACTAAATTGGGGGTAATTTGTCACACAGAATAAAAAATGAATAAATAGCCTCTCTGAATGGGGATCCACATACGCTCGTGTGGATTTCACTACAACCAGCTGGCTAGAGAAGCGATCCATGAAGCCTGGATTAGAGATAGTTCTTCCTGATGTGCAGGCCCTGCCGATCCTAGTTTCCTTCCCCACGAGAAGGGAAGCAGTAGAAATGATTGACAGTCGGATACACGGCAGTGATACTTAGTATATCTGTAGCCTAGAGGAGGAGGCGCTTGGGGTTGGTGGGCGAAGGGCCTGTGAAAACCCACTCCAGCTACGAGCGGGGAGGACACGGGCAAACCCTGTCCAAATACATGGTTTCGGGACCGTGCAAGTTCACCCAAGCCTGGCAACAACCGGAAGAGCGTTCCGTCAGGAAAGATGGCTCCAGCCCAGTAGGGACAGTGAGCTTTGGGCTGTTGTGACCAGCACTGTTCCCACCGCCCTCTCCTCAGCTCCGTGGTGGCCCTGAAACCAAGGACCTCACGGCCACAGCAGCTCCGAACACCAGCCACCTGTCAGCCGCGGGAGGGGACTAAACTGATTGGAGCTCCCCACAACTCTCTATTCCCAGACAGTTGTCACTATTTGACGTGCCTGGTGACTCCCTGAAAAGCACCACTCCTGGGGCTCGTCCATCACTGAACAGTCTAGAGCTCGCTCTGTGGGCACAGCCCTGTTCCCCATCTTAAGGTGCCAGGCAGGACCCCTGTAGGGAGGGTTGAATAGAAGGGACAACAGTAGGCAACCTTGTTTCTGATCTCACAAGCAATACTTTTAATTTTTCACCTAGGAATAATGTATGCTGTATTTCTGTAGATTTATTTTTATTTTTATTTTTTGATTTCTGTAGATTTATATACCCTTCTCAACAAATGCTTTTAACTTTTTCTTCATGAATAGTTGTTGCTTTTTATCCCGTTTTTTTGCATTCTTTGGGATGATCATGTGACATTCCTCTTTTAGTGTGTTAATAAAGTGCCTGGTTATATTGCCTGTAAGCCCCAAATTCACTCTTGTCCTGCTCTGTGGAAGCGTTCTGGGGCCTTTAAAATTTTTCTTGTAGCGGTTGTTACTGAAGATTTCCTCTAGGGGGCGCCAGAGTCAAGGGAAAAGTTTCGCTTCCTGGGTCTGGGCCGCTGACCCAGCAGGCTCCTGGGGGGCACGAGGCTTCTCCCGCACCAGGCTCCGCACCGCACCCAGCTTCTCGGGGACCAGGCTGCTGCAGGGCGGGGTGGCCAGCAGCACCCCAAGTCCCGCAGCTTCCCTGACACCTCCCTGGGGCACTAATAATAGATCAGAGTCTTCTGGTGAGAGATACTTTGCCTTGTGTGCTCTATCTCAGCCCTGACAGGGTACTTCCTGGGTGCTCAGCTCTGAGCAGGAGAGTCTTCCTTGTGGGAGCTAACTCAATCCTTGGGCAATTCCACCTTGAGTGCTTTAATTTGGCCAAGGAGTGGCCCGGGGTGGGGGTGGGCGGTGGGCTTTTCTTTGAATGTTCTATCTCAACAATGGCCGGGTGAGGAATGTAGGGGGATAGACTGTCTTGGGTGCTGTAACAGATGACTGGGTGGCCTGAGAAGCACCAACAATTTATTTCTTAGAGTTCTGAGGCTGGAAGTTCAAGACCAGGGTGCCAGCACGGACAGGTTCTGGTGAGGGACCTCTTCCGGGTGGCAGACGGCTGACTTCTTGTAGCCTCATGTGGCAGAAAGAGAGCCTCTTCTTGTAAGGGCACTAATCCCACTCCCATAAAGGTGGAGCCCCCATAGTGTAATTACCATGGAAGCGGAGCCCTTATGATGCAATTACCTCTCAAAGATCCCAGCTGCAAATACCACCATACTGGGATTAGGATTTCATATATGAATTTAGGGAGCCAGGCACAAACATCCAGCCCACTGCAGGTGCTCTCTTTCAGTTCTGGGGACAGTAGCTGCTCCTTAGATCCCCTCTTCCTCTATTTAGAGTTCTCCTTACCTCTTACCAGACAATCCCTTGTTACTCTATTTCCCCCCTGTTATAGTTAATAATTGTTTGTATTAAACATTTACTGTTCAAATTACTCTGTGGTTTCTCTCTACCGATGTGATGCACTCTGAAACCGAGCTGGTGGTGTGGGTAAGATGGTCCCCGAGGCAGACCCTTCGGATGAGATTTTGCTGTTGGTTTGGTTGTGTCTTTGGGCTTGAGCGCAGTGCTCTGTTTCTTTTTTTTTTTTCAATTTTTTTATTGTTATGTTAATCCCCATACATTACATCATTAGTTTTAGATATAGTGTTCCATGATTCATTGTTTGTGCATAACACCCAGTGCTCCATGCAGAACATGCCCTCCTCAATACCCATCACCAGGCTAACCCATCCTCCCACCCAGTGCTCTGTTTCTTGCCAGTGGTAAACGGGATAAAAGTAATCCATGGCATGCAGTGATGTCACAATTTGTCAGACTGTCACAATGGATGATTGTGATAAAGTGCCAACTGTATTAAATAAAAGAAATTAAATCCGACGAAGGATTTGAGTTCAGAACTCCTACAAATTGATAAGAAAAAGGCAACCATACACTGGTATTAACCTGGTTCCAGAAATGCATGAGAGTTCCAGTTACATCAAATTCTCACAAACATATGGTCGCAGTCTGTCTTAAATTTTAGCCATTCTGGTGGGTGTTTAGTGGCATCTCATTGTGGCTTTAATTTATGTTCCTCAGCAGATTAATGAGTTATACTTATTTATATGTTTAGTGACCATTTGGGGATGTTCTTTTTTTTTTTTTTAAAGATTTTATTTATTTGAGAGAGAGAGAATGAGAGAGAGAGAGAGCACATGAGAGGGAGAGGATCAGAGGGAGAAGCAGACTTCCCGCCGAGCAGGGAGCCTGATGCGGGACTCGATCCAGGGACTCCAGGATCATGACCTGAGCCAAAGGCAGTCGCTTAACCAACTGAGCCACCCAGGCGCCCTGGGGATGTTCTTATGAAGTAACTTTTCAGGCGTTTTGTCCATCTTTTTAGGGGTTGCCTTTTTCTTATCAATTTGTAGGTGTTCTGAACTCAAATCCTTCGTCGGATGTATATATTATGATATATAATTTATCTTCTATGAGTCTCTGGTTTACTTTTTCACTCTCTTAATAGTGTCTTTTGATGAAAAGAAGTTCTTAATGAAGTCCAATTAGTCAATCGTAGATTTATTTTTGTACCTTGTTTAAATATCTTTGCCTACCCCAAAGTCATGAAGATGATGTCCCAAGTTTTCTTCTAGATTTCTGATGCATCTGAAATAATTTTTGTGTATGGAGTGTTGTAAAGATGAAGGTTCATTTTTCCCATATGGTTATCTAGTGGACTTATTAAAAGATTCTCAGGGAACCTGGATGGCTCAGTTGGTTAAGTGTCCAACTCTTGATTTTGGCTCAGGTCATGACCTCAGTGTCGTGAGTTTGAGCCCCTTGTTGGGCTCTGTGCTGGATATGGAGGCTGCTTAAGTTTCTCTCTGTTCCTCTCCCTCTGCTCCTCCCTCCCCCCTGCACGTATTCTCTCTCGCTCTCTAAAAAGAAAAAAAAAAGATTCTCATTTCCACACAGATATGCAGTTATATTTTTCTGTGAATTTGTCTATTTCCCCTATGTTTTCAAATTTAATATAAACTTCACAGTATTTACCATCCCCTCTTAAAAATCTTTGCTGGTCCATAGTTATATTTCCCTTTTCATTCTTAGTATTATTTATTGGTAGATTATCTTTCTCTTGATCAACCTCATTAAAGGCTTGTCTGTGTTTTTGTTGTGTTCAAAGGACAAACTTTGGATTTTGTTGATTTTCTTTATTGCAGTTTCTTTTTCTATTTCATTAATTTCTGTTCTATTTCTTTCTATTTTCTTTGGGTTTATTCTACCCTTCTTCTTCCAACTTCTAACATTGGACACAGATATCTGACTGTCAGGCTTTTTTTCCTTTTCCCTTTTTATTTTATTTATTTATTTATTTTTTTTTAAAGATTTTATTTATTTATTTGAGAGAGAGAATGAGATAGAGAGAGAGAGCATGAGAGGGGGAGGGTCAGAGGGAGAAACAGACTCCCTGCTGAGCAGGGAGCCCGATGCGGGACTCGATCCCAGGACTCCAGGATCATGACCTGAGCCGAAGGCAGTCGCTTAACCAACTGAGCCACCCAGGCGCCCTCCCTTTTTATTTTTTTAAAGATTTTATTTATTTGTTTGAGAGAGAGAGCACAAGCAGGGGGAAGGGCAGAGGGAGAGGGAGAAGCAGACTCCCCACTGAGCAGAGAGCTCTGTGTGGGGCTCGATCCCAGAACCCTGAGATCGTGACCTGAGCTGAAGGCAGACGCTCAGCCAATTGAGCCACCCAGGTGCCCCGTTTTTTTCCTTTTTTAACAAAAGAGCATAAGGAAAGCTATACCTTTGAGGTCCACATTCACTGCATCCAAAAAGTTTGTTATATAATATTTTCCTTATTCATTTCTATGTATTGGTTTAGAATAGTGTTTAAAAACCTCTAAATATATTTTCCTTTTGCTCTTGACTTCTAATTTAATTTCATTTTGCTTAGAGAGTATGTGCTGTATGAAACTATGTATTTGAACATTGATGAGACTGTGGCCATTTTTCTAAGTATGCTTGAGAAGAATTTGTACTATGATTGTTGGCCATAAATCAAACTTGTTAACTGTATTGTTAACATTTACGCATTTACTCATCTTTTGTCTGTTTGAACTAACAGTAATGTAGAGAATTGTGTTAAAAATCTTCCACAAGGAAGATGAAATTTTCAATTTCCTTCAGTAGTTCTGCTTATTCTTGCTTTATATATTTTTGAGGCTGTTTTATTAGGTTCATGCAAGTGGACAATTGTTAAACATTTCAGGTGAAATAAAATCTGATTATTTTATAGTGACCTTTGCACCGTAATAATGCATTTTTGGTCTCTTTTACCTGATATTAATATAATTACCTCAGCTTTCTTTTGGTTGATATTTGCCTGGTATAAAAATACTTGCCTGGCATATTTTTAATTTTTAATTTAGATTTTTGACAATATATTAAAACATGAATGAATGCTGTTGTGGATTTTTTTTCTTTTCTGATCACAAAGCCTATTTGTAGTTGGCACTTATTATTTGCTTACATTTAGGTCTATGATCCACGTAGGGTAATTTTTTTTAAAGATTGTATTTATTTATTTGAGAGAGAGAGAAAGAGAGCGCACAAGTTGTGGGGGAGGGGAAGAGGGAGAAGCAGGATCTCCACTGAGCCGGGAGCCTGACAAGGGGCCGATTCAAGACCCTCGGATCATGACCTGAGCCAAAGGCAGATGCTTAACCAACTGAGCCACCCAGGTGCCCCACTTGGGGTAATTTTTGTATATGATGTGAGGAAGGGGTCTGACTTCATTCTTTTGCATGTGGATGTCCAGTTCTCCCAGCAACATTTGTTGATAAGACTATTTTTTTCCCCATTGAATAGTCTTGGCATCCTTGTCAAACTTCAATTGACCATAGATTAAGGGTTTATTTCCGGACTCTCAGGTTTGTCCCTTTGGCCTACATGTCAATCCTTATGCCAGTACCACAGTCTTGATTATTGTAGCTTTGTAGTAAGTTTTGAAATCTGGAAATGTTTTGATATTGCATGTAGTAGTCAGACCCGTTAACTACAAGGACATTGATCTGCTGAAAACAGACAAGATTTTGTTTAGGACATTTGTTGATTATGAAAATATCAGGTCTAGCTCACATGTTTATTGCATGAGTAGGTTATTTTGTAATACTTTAATATTTAGAATACCCATTTTCACTGAAACCCTTCATCTACCTAGGTACACATTTATTTTTCTCAAGCGTAAGGGGAGGTGCGTGTTAATCGTCACATACAGTGCTTCCTTTTTTAAAATTTAAATTCAATTAATCAACATATAATGTATTATTAGTTTCAGAGGTAGATAGAGGTCAGTGATTCATCAGTCTTTTATAACATCCAGTGCTCATTACATCACGTGCCCTCCTTAATGTCTATCACCCAGTGGCCCCATCCCCCCCCCACCTCCCCTCCAGCAACCCTCAGTTTGTTTCCTATGCTTAAGAGTCTCTTATGGTTTGTTTCCCTCTGTGATTTCATTTTGTTTTATTTTTTCCTCTCTTCCCCTATGATTCTCTGTTTTGTTTCTTAAATTCCACATATGAGTGAGAACATATGATAATTGTCTTCCTCTGATTGACTTATTTTGCTTAGCATAATACCCTCTAGTTCCATCCATGTCATTGCAAATGGCAAGATTTCATTTTTTGATGGCTAAATAGTATTCCAATGTATATATGTACCACATCTTCTTTATCCATTCATCTGTTTATGGACATCTGGGCTCTTTCCATTGTTTGGCTATTGTGGACATTGCTGCTATAAACATTAGGGTGTAGGTGCCCTTTCGGATCACTACATTTGTATCTTTGGGACAAATACCCAGTAGTGCAATTGCTGGGTTGTAGGATAGCTCTATTTTCAACTTTCTGAGGAACCTCCATACGGTTTTCCAGAGTGGTTGCACCAGCTTGCATTCCCACCAACACTGCAAGAGGGTTCCCCTTTCTGTGCATCCTTGCCAACATCTGTCATTTCCCGACTTGTTAATTTTAGCCATTCTGACTGGTGTGAGGTGGCATCTCATTGTCGTTTTGATTTGTATTTCCCTGATGCCAAGTGATGTTGGGCATTTTTTCATGTGTCTGTTGGCCACTTGTTTGTCTTCTTTGGTGAAATGTCTGTTCATGTCTTCGGCCCATTTCTTGATTGGATTACTTGTTCTTTGGATGTTGAGTTTGATAAGTTCTTTATAGATTTTGGATACTAGCCCTTTATCTGATAAGACACTTGCAAATATCTTCTCCCATTCTGTCAGTTGTTTCCTTTGGTTTTGTCAACTCTTTCCTTTGCTGTGCACAAGCATTTTATCTTGATGAAGTCCCAAAAGTTCATTTTTGCCTTTGTTTCCCTTCCCTTTGGAGACCTGTCTAGCAAGAAGTTGCTGTGGCCAAGGTCACAGAGGTTGCTGCCTGTGTTCTCCTCTTGGATTTTGATGGATTCCTGCCTCACATTTAGGTCTTTCATCCATTTTGAGTTTATTTTTGTGTCTGGTGTAAGGAAATGGTCCAGTTTAATTTTTCTGTATGTGGCTGTCCAATTTTCCCAACACCATTTGTTGAAGAGACTGTCTTTTTTCCATTGGATCTTCTTTCCTGCTTTGTCGAAGATTAGTTGACCACAGAGTTGAGGATCCATTTCTGGGTTCTCTATTTTGTTCCATTGATCTATGTGTCTGTTTTTGTGCCAGCACCATACTGTCTTGATGATGACAGCTTTGTAATAGAGCTGGAAGTCTGGAAATGTGATGTCGCCACCTTTGGTTTTCTTTTTCAACATTCCTTTGGCTATTTGGGTTCATTAGTGCTCCACCCAGAAAATGGCTAGGTGTTCCTCTTGAAACTTGAAGTACTAGATGATGTTGCCATGATTGGATTGTCCTTATGGACATCTTAGTGTGAGATGTGTGTAGTGTCTGTGAGAGAGACATACTGACTTGACCAGTGAAGCATGAAGACGAAGAGAATTGTATCTGCTCTCATGGAAGAGATCATTGGTAGAAAGGCACAGAACATGCTACCATCTCTTCTGTAACAAAACGAGACTGACTTAGAGTTGTCCCACCTCACCCCAAATTCCTCAGTTAATTGGACTTTTTCTTAATTGTCTGTGCCTTTGTTTCCTCATTTTTAACAACAGAGAGTAATCACACCTAACTCAGGGCTTGGTGGAGGATTGAGTTAATGTAAAGCATTGAGAACAATATCTGGTGGAGACTAAATGCTCAATGAAGACATTTTCACCCATTCTGGATTCCTCTTTTATGGGAAATGCAAATGGTTTGGGAAAATATTTTTTTTTTTTTAAAGATTTTATTTATTTATTTATTTGAGAGAGAGAGTGAGAGAGAGAAAGAGCACAAGAGCGGGGAGCGGGAGAGGGAGAAGCAGACTCCCTGCTGAGCAGGTAGCCCGACGCGGGACTCGATCCCGGGACTCCAGGATCATGACCTGAGCCGAAGGCAGTCGCTTAACCAACTGAGCCACCCAGGCGCCCTGGGAAAATATTTTTATCTCAGCTGTATTCAGGTAGGGCAGGGGCATATTCTCGGGTTATCCTTTGATGAAAAGTTAGTTAATGAATTAAAAGTTAGTTAATGAATTACACCCTTGATTTCATGTTTGATCCACCACCAACACTGAAAAGCATTCCCTACATCCACCCAGCTCCAAGGATGACAGATTTGATTCTCCATAAAGTTTGGGATGGGGAGATGTACATTTTCAATCGATTCTACCTCTTACCATCTACATGTATCATTTAATGGAGTGTTAATCAGTGTTTGTTAATAGATTTAAAGCACAAAGGACAAAAAAGGTATTTTATTTTTTTCTCCCCTAACAAAATGTGAAGCAACATGGTGTGTACTTCTCCAAAGAGATAATCATGTGTTTCTAATTTTGATTGATGAGAGCCACTCATTCTCCAGCATTCCTAGCAGCCATGGCTGTCCCATGTTTGGTTTTGGACCCACACCTTGTATTTTACCTTCTCCTTATTTCACTTAGGTTAAATTAAAATTGGATTGCATTTTCTGAAAACACAGTGTGGGCTGGGTGAGTATAAATCTTTGGCTGATGATTAAAACTTCTTTAACAATATAAACACATGGCTGTATGGGTATATGAAGAGTGCGATTTTCCAATGATTGGATTTTGTCTTTAATGGAATATGTGCACTGATGTTTTTCAGCAAACAAAGAATGATGAAGGAGATCAGTTTGCAGCAGGGCATCAAAAGCAAGTGAAGCATCCTGGAAAGCCCAGCAGCCACTCATCAACTAAGAGAAGGCAGAGTACATCACTGTGGTTAAGCAAACAGGGGGGAGTGTGGGAACCCCATCTTTAGGGCTCAGCCATGTCAGAGGAAGTTTATAGTTATGTCCTTGAGGGATGGACAGATATGAGCATGTTTGCAAGTGGGGGAGGCAAGTCTCTATGTTAGGTCCAACCATTTGGAGTGGTGTAAGAGCTAGAATAAGCAGTTCCTGAGGCAGGAAAAGATGATGGGCTCAACAACAGGATGGGTCTGCTCATGTTCTGCCTGTCTTCACATCATGTTCATGCTCTAACCCAGTGCAGTCTGGCTTCTCCTCACAATAGTGGTGAACTTGACACTCATGGCTTCATTGGACTATTGTGAGGAGAAGCCAGACTGCACTGGGTTAGAGCATGGGATATGTTTGTTTGCTTCCTGTTCCATGGGAAACTTCTTGGGTTTCCAGACACCACATTCTCCTAGATTCTTTATCCTCTTATTAGTGACTCCTTTTCCTTCTCCCCTTTCTCATTTTTCCTTCTTCTTTCCCACCTCTAATATTTCAGGGGCCCAAAGCTGGATATTGGGCCCTTCTTACTTCAACGCACTACCTCCTTAGGTGATTTCACACAGTCTTAGGGTTTAAATAGGATTCACACTACAAGAACTCTCACCTTTGTACCTTTAGACTACAATTTGCTCCTGAACTCCAGTCTTGTCTATACAACGGCTTACATGGCATCTCCAATCAGTGTCTACTACATATCTAAAATGCAACTGGTTCTACATGAACTTCTGACCCTCCCCCTCTCCAAAAATGCTCTACTCTCAGCCTTCTCCATCTCAGCTAATAACACCATTCATCGGTGGAACATTCTGCTGCCCACAGGCATGGGAGGTGTGGGAGGGTCTAGAAGCCCCAATATTTAGATTTGTATCTATCCATAGTGTAAATAGTCCCAACCATGGCTTAGTTCAAGCTACCAATCTGAGGTCACAGGACCAGTATCAGGAGAGGTTGACCAATCTGAGGTCACTGAACCAGCATCAGGAGAGTTTGACCACGCTCGGGACCCTTGTGAGCAGTGGCCTAATAGCCTGCAGACACCTGTACTATTATTTCTTCAGTGGTTCAGGCCAAAACACTTAGATTCACTCATGATTCCTCTTGTTATTCTTCTATTCTTCTCTCACTTCCATCCCTTAGCAAGTCCAGGCAACCTGACACCCAATAGAATTCCTGTATCGCTTCTTTCTCTCCTTCCCTCTAGTCTATGCTGCCACCAACTGTCCCCAAGCTACAGCAGCTTCTCATCTGATTTTCCTGTTTCCCATTCTTTTTTTTTTTTTAAGATTTTATTTATTTATTTGATGGAGAGAGAGAGCACAAGCAGGGGGAGGGGCAGAGGGAGAGGGAGAAGCAGGCTCCCCACGGAGCAGGGAGCCCGACATGGGGCTCGATCCCAGGACCCCAGGATCATGACTTGAACCGAAGGCAGATGCTTAACCCACTGAGTCACCCAGGCGCCCCCTCCCCCCACTTCCCATTCTTGGCCCTGTCTAACCCATTCACTGTCCTGCAGCCAGAGTGACCATGTCCACACAGAAACCAGATCGTGCCACATCCGTCATCAACTCCCCCAGCACTCAGAACAATCTAAGCTCCCGATGCTGGTCCACATGCCCTGCACCACCTGACCCTGTCATCCTTTCCAACATGCGTCCTCTCCGTGTCCTGCTTGCTCTCTCTGCCTCTGTCCTTTGCTCCACGGCCCCGGCTCGTCCCCTCCTAGCGGCCCTGCACGGCCCTCCCGGCAGCTGGACCTCCTCCTCTGCGTGTGCACAGGCCGCCTCCGTCTCCTGTTCCTGGCTCTGCCCAGGGCTCACCTCCTCAGGGGGCCCTGCCCGACCACGCATCATGGACGCTTCCCCTCCTGCTCTCGCTCACATCCCTGCTTCCATCCTTCCTAACACGAATACAAACTGTTAATCCCTTTGCATTTTTTACATGTACCGTCTGCCTCCCCCATGAGGATGTAAGTTCCATAAGGGTAGGGATTGTTTCCGTCTGTCTGGTTTCCCGCCGATCTCCCAGCATTTGGCAAGGTGCTTGGCACAGAGGAGGTTGAGTGTAGGAAGTAGAGGTGTTGGACTTGGAGTAAAAGGAAATTCACCTTTCTGCGACAGAAAAGACAAATAAGGAAGATCATGTACTGACTGGGATTTTTGGTGACGGAGTCCCAAAATCAGACATCTTGACATCAAGTGAGATGTTCAGCTTTTCACCTTGTGAAGGGCCTCAAGGAGACTTTAAATCATTAGTGCTAGAGGCTCTGTGAATGTTTACTTATTAGTTGTTCTGTCCAACTACATTTCTGTATGTATTCATAGTTCCAAGAGAGAAAAAGTGATTTATGGTATGATCTTTACAGAGCCCTATTTGTGAGATCTGACATTTCTGCGTGGTACACACTCCTGCTTTATGAAATAAATCATGTTCTCAAAACTACAGAGCACAGGGATGTCCCTGTGGGGGTGACAAAACGCACCTACCTCACATCTCAATCTCTTAATTTGGTTTCCAGGTGCTGCTGTCACTCACGATGTCTGTGACAAGAAGATGGAAAATCACAGCTGCTGTGCCAGAAGTTATGATGAATAGGGCAGGAGCTGGTATTCCACCCAACCCACTGGGGTTTCCTGCTGATGACTTCGCTAAAGATGGCCTGATTCGCAAACCTGGTAGTAATTCACTTGGAGGAGGACCCAAAAAGCCCAGCAATGTCTCCACCAGGAGCTGTGCCAAATGCATCGCAAATAAGTCTTGCTATGGCAAAGAAAATTAATGATGATATAAAATATCAATTAATGAAGGAAGTTCGGAAGTTTGGATGAAGTTAAGTAGTGAAAGAATGGCTCTGAATAAAACCATGGGTAGTCTCTCTCATTCCATGATTTAGAATAGATTCCACACACCTCTTGAACTCATCCTTTGGCCAAATTGGGTTTTTACATAATTCAGGATGATCGCTCTTAAATTGGTCTCAATATTCCTACTACACCTCTTAAAATTGTACGCTTTGTTTGGTTAGTGTTTACAATAGTTTCCCTACGCTACGTAACCCTCTAGCCCATGAGGAATGATTACTGACAGAGTGGATGCACTAAGATGGGGTTCTAGACCATCTTCATGTTTTTAAAAATGTTGAATTTTAAAAACTATTTTCAGAGTATGAAAGGATTTTCACTTTGACTGAAGAAGTGCAAGGACCTCTTGCAGTCAAGAAGCAATTTGTTGAGTTTACCATCAAGGAAGCTGCAAGGTAGGTGTAAAAAAAGAACTCTCCATTTTCTTTCCTTTTTTTTTTTTTTTAAGAACTCTCCAGTTGTTTTTTTTTTTTTTTTAACAGTTGTGTCCAATGCTGAACAGGGTCACAAACAAACCCTGGCTTGCTTTCTTCAAACCCCGGCCCTCAATCATAGTTCATGCTCTTTTCCCTAGGCATTTTGGTGGGTATTACCCATTCTTCCAAGCCCATGGAATGTTCATGCTTGCCATAGTCTGGGGTGGGCATGGGCCCTCAATTGACACTCTTGGCATTTTTCAAAGAAGATGCATTTTTCTATTCCCATGGAGACTGTAAACTCTATTGTGTATCCACCACTATCTCTTACACATCATAGATGCTTTATTTATTTATTTATTTTTTAAGATTTTATTTATTTATTTGACAGGGAGAGACACAGCGAGAGAGGAAACACAAGCAGGGGGAGCGGAAGAGAGAGAAGCAGGCTTCCTGCGGAGCAGGGAGCCCGATGCGGGGCTCGATCCCAGGACCCTGGGATCATGACCTGAGCCGAAGGCAGACGCTTAACAACTGAGCCACCCAGGTGCCCCCATAGATGCTTTAGATAGCTTCTGGTTACTTATATTTGTCTTTACTTTCAGGTTTAAAAGAGGAGTCTTAATTCAGCAACTTGAGAAGGTAGTAGAAAAAATAGAATCCTGCTGCCACCTCAAGAAAGTTAATCATCAGGAAAGCAAATAACTGTGTTCTTGCAAAGAACAATGAGAAGCAAGGACAAATTTTCTATGCTGTACGATGGAATGAGATATTGCTGAAGCTCTCCTAAAATGTTGTAGTCAAGAAAGTTGTAGTCAAGAAAAGGCTAAGGGAAAAAGGCAGTGGAGACTTTTAATTTTATGGTTCTCTGTCAGTAAAAGCTGGGCTAGAGCCTTAACACTTTTCTTTGAAAGTAGTTTGTTGTTCGTTTCTTTGTTCTCTTACCTGAGGAGGGGGATGTTATTAACTTACCAAGCTGAACGATATTACAGTCCTGGTTTCTGTAGCAGGTCACATGGTTGTAGCTGGAACTTATAACTGTTTCCTTTCACTGCCCGCCTCTTATTCCTTTTGCCCTGAGACAGCACCTCAGCTGGTCATGGTGCTTTGCCTGGTAGAATGACTCAAGACTTCATTGCTGAAGCGTCTGGGCCACTTGACGTCCTGCCTTAAATGGGTTGTTGCCATTTGCCACAAACTCGAGGCATGAAATGCGAGGGTAGTAAGAAGTTCTCCAGACACATTGGGCGTACCCCTCCTTAGCACCCGTGCAGCAGGAACCCAGATGCCCTTTGATTGCCAGCCAGTATGGGATCCCCTTCTTTGCCTCTGGATAGAGAGGGCTGAGGGGACCAAAATGGCTAGCTTGCAGTCCCAATTCCCTCTCACTGGCATCACTGGTGTGTTCCTCCGTGAAAGCTTGTCTCCCTCTGGGATGAAGACCTCTGGTTTGGCAAAGCCTAAAGTCATAAAGGTGGGAAGAATTTAGGGATAAACTGTGACAGGAGGCTCTTCTGTTTCCACCCCTGGATTTCAAGACCCACGAATCCTGACTGTAGGAGAAAAATCAAATTATGCTGGATGCTGATACTGCTTCTTAGAATTCATGACTTCTGGCATAATCTTCATCCCTGCCACCTTGGCGACTTTGCACTTGAGCCCCCTGGGGATGATACAAATGCTGTAGGAAGAGGCTGATTGATACCTAGATAACGGATACTTTATTCATTAGATTATTAAACTTCTGTAGCGGCAAGACTATTCTTTGCTGATCACCTATGCGACATACTTCTCTTCGTATCATATGTCTGTCTGGATGGGTATATCCACATACTTCCTCCCCAGGCCTCCTTGTCACAGATTTTCAATCACATACCCTCAGAGCCCCTGACCATTCAGCCAATGACTTGAACACAGCTTGTGTAAGACCGGACACTTGTACCTCTGCTCAGATCTACCCTCTGGGAGGCTTACCCTTCACCAGTGTCCTTCAGGGCTGTCCCAGGTGGGACTGTAATGCGGCAGCTGTCCACTTTTGGCCTGTGTGGTAGGCAAGTATTATGGACTAAATGTTTGTGTCTTCCCCCCAAATTCATATGTTGAAGCCCTAACCCTCAATGTGAGGGTATTTGGAAATGGGGCCGTTGGGAGGTAATTAGGTTTAGATGAGGTCATGGGGGTGGAGCCCCCATGATGGGATTAGCGCCCTTATAGGAAGAAACCAGAGAGCTTGGTCTCTCTCTCCACGATGTGAGGACACAGCGAGAAGGCAGCTGTCTTAGTCTATGAGGGCAACTATAACAAAACACCATAGACTGGGGTGACTTGAAAACAACAGAAATGTATTTCTCACCGTTCTGGAGGCTGGGAAGTCCATGATCACGGCACTGGCAGATTCAGTGTGCGGTGAGAACTTGCTTCCTGGTTCACAGACAGCTGTCTTTTCACCATGTCCTCACACAGCTGAAGGAATGAGGGAACTCTCTGGAGCCTCTTTTATTTTTTTAAAAAAAGATTTATTTATTTATTAGAGAGAGAGAGATATCCATGAGTAGGGGCAGGGGCAGAGGGAGAGGGAGAGAGAGAATCTCAAGCAGACTCCCTGCTGAGGGTGGAACCCCATGCAGGGCTTGATCCCATGACCCTGAAATCATGACCTGAGCTGAAATCAAGAGTTGGATACTCAACCAACTGAGCCACCCAGGCGCCCCTGGGGCCTCTTTTAGAAGGGCAAAAATCCTATTCATGTAGATCTGCCAAAGGCCTCATCTCAAAGTATATGAGATTGATGTAGAGAGGAGCAGCCATTCCTTCCATCTACAGATTCCCTGCCTGACTCCAAGCATCAACCAGGGACAGTCCTTCCCAGCCACTGAGCCCAGAAAGACAGGCCCCTTCCTCAAAGTACCATCACATTGGGGGATTAGGATTTCAACATATGAATTTGTGGTGGGGGCCACAAACATTCAGACCATGGCAGCAACAGCTGTCTGCAAGCCGGGAAAAGAGCCCTCACCTGACACTGAACCTGCCAACACCTTAATCTTGGACTTCCTAGCCTCTAGAACAGTGAGAAATAGATTTCTGTGGTTGAAGCCACCCAGTCTACCATACTTTGTTAAAGCAGCCTGAGCAGACTAAGACAGCAAGATTCTTTTTTTTTTAAGATTCTTATTTATTTATTTGACACAGAGAGAGAGAGAGATCACAGTAGGCAGACAGGTAGGTAGGCAGAGGGAGAGGGAGAAGCAGGCTCCCCGCCGAGCAGGGAGCCCGATGCGGGGCTTGATCCCAGGACCCTGGGATCATGACCTGAGCCGAAGGCAGATGCTTAACCGACTGAGCCACCCAGGTGCCCCTAAGACAGCAAGATTCTAATCATGCCCTCCCATAGTCCCATCTCTTCTATGAAACACATGAATACCGTGTATGAGTACCGTTCTGGTGGGATTTTGCTGATTTAATTAAGATCTCAAGTCAGTTGACCCTGAGATACAGAGAGAATGTGGGTGGGCCTGACCCACTCAGGGGAGTCCTTTTAAAGCTTTCCCCTACCAAGGAACGGAGGAGGAGGTCAGAGAGACTCAAAGCACTAGAAGCACGTGCCATGCAATGACAACTCTGAAGATAAAGCAGCGCTCCTAGAAGATAAGGGGGTGGCTGGAGGCGTGTACAGCACCTCCTGGCCGACAGCTGCAAGGAAATGGGGACCTTGTTCTCCACCCTTCGGGACTTAGACCTGCCAACAACCCGAACGAGTTGAAGCGGATGATTCCAGAGCTTCTAGATAAGCAAGCACCAGCCTAGCTAAGGCTTTCACTTGGGTTTGTGAGTCATTCAGCAGAGATGCTAGATGAGACTTCCAGGTCTTTCAATGTGCAGAACTGTGAGGCAATGATGTGTGGTGTTTTAAGCTGCTCCACTTGGGATGATTTTTTGTGTATCAATATAAAATCAGTGCGGTGTTGCCGCCGACCGCGAAGGAACGCCGGTAATCCGGGCCAGAGGGGGTTTGCTTTTGTTCTCCAGCCACGTGGTATTCGGAGACTCCGCTGGAGGCCATCAGTGCAGGAGCAGGGGACTTTCTCCTGTCCTAGGCCCCGCTCAGAACTAGCGGGTTTTCAGGTTACTTGACAAAGGGCTCCTAATAGTACAACAAAGAGGAATACATTACCAGCGAACCAACAAGCCCCGCTACTTTTTCTGTCCCGCATAATGGTAGGAAAGGGTAGCCGTCACACATTGTTGTTCACCATCAGACGTGCTCCACACCACTCATTTCACATCTCTTCTCCAATTTCAGCTTCTTTACACTGTGCTGATATTAACGGAGAGTCGCTCTGCTTCTCTAGTGTTGTTCTCTCCCAACTGGAATGGAAGATCCATGAGAGTGTCCGGTTCACTGATCTTTCCCACCTAGACAAGCAGCTTCCACTTAGTTTCTACCAAATATCAGATGAATTATTTCTAATCCTCACAAGCAGTCTGGGAGGTTGATGCTCTCAGGAGCCTCGGTTTGCAGGAGGGGACATGGAAACACAAAGAGGTTAGGAACATAGCCCCAGGTCATGAGCAAATAAGGGCGGACCTGGACCAAGCACTCCGACCTGGTCTGGCTTGAGGCCAAGTTCTTTCCTCTCTTCCAGTGCTGCCCCCGGACTCCACAGACTCTGGCTGCCCCCGGTCCACAGCCTGCCATCGGTCCTTGTTTGGCATCTGACCCTGGATCTGGAACATTCTCTGCTCACTCTCCCTCCCTGACAGGAGCTGCCAGGGGAGGGAGGGCCTAGCGCTCATCTGCCTCAGCCTCTGCCTCAGCTCCTCAGCCCTGAGGACTCCCAGGAAGAGCTACCCTGTCAGACAGGGCTAACCTTCTGTCCCTCCGCGAATCCCTGGCCCAGAGGGGAGTCTGCTCTCTGTGTGCTCCCCAGATGAGATCGCTGACCGTCAGTGACTGACCCATCATGCACTGCCCTCTGGCCCAGAGCCTGTAGCCTCCCCGAGGTCCTGGGCCGTGACTGTGTCCTACAGGCAGCACCAAGCCTGCGCAGAACTTTCCAGAGCACCTCAAATGTGCCCGGGTGGGCTTTGGCTTCTTACCGCCCTGCTCACCTCAACCCCACAGCCACCGTATGAGGCAGAGGCCACGATTGCCCCTCAACACCTGAGGACACGGAGCCCCCAGAGAGCCTGTCCTTGCTCCGGGTCAGACAGCCGGCTGGGAGCTGGGCCAGAGTGAACCCGGGTGGCCCTCACTCCACGGCCTGTGCCCTTGAGGACAGTGCAGCGCCACGCCCCTGCTGCACGAACGGGGACCTGGATGCCTTACCAACCTGAGATCTAAAGGCTAACAGGTGCCAGGACTTTGCGCTCCCAAGTGAAGACATTGTGAACCTTACAAATAAAACGGTCGGGGCACCGAGGTGGCTCAGTCAGTTAAGCACATGACTTTGCCTCAGGTCATGGTCTCATGGTCCTGGGATTGAGCTCAGTTTGCCCCACCCTCACTGGGGAGTCTGCATCTCCCTATCCATCTGCCCCTCTCCCTGCTTGTGCTCTCTCTCTCTCTCTCAAATAAATAAATAAACTAAAAAAAAAAAAAAAAAACACCTGTGAGTTATTTTGCCAACGAAACGCATTTATTTGGGAATAGCAGAGAATTGCCATCCAGGAAACACAAGCTACAGCAAAACCATCAGCAGGTCTAGCGAGCAAAGGAGAAGAAGGCTCCTCTATTAGAGGAGAGTGGGCATTGGGAAGGCTGTTCTACACAAGAAGTCCACTGCAGTAAACTGGGATTTGAAAGCATAGCGGCTTCTCATTGGCTGAGCTGTGGGTGTCCCTCACGGCCTGGGCCGCTGCTGGGGGAGGGGGGAAATCTTTCTCCTCCTGCTGGGATAGTAAAGGAGCAGCTGAAGTAGTTCCGACGTGCAAGGCTCATTCCTCCTGTGGCTCCGCAATGGATAAGCGGGGGTAGCGCATGAGCGCTCCCCCTACTGGCCCCCTTGACTCCAATTTGGTGACGTTATGCTTGATTACGTTTCTTAAAGTGCATGGCAAGACCCCCTTTCATCTCCCAGTCCAGCAAGATTCCCGCCATGGCTCAAGGCCAGCACATAAGGCTTCTAGAAAAAGTTGTTTATGCGGTCACCAGTGGGCTGTACAAACTCGCCTTGGAACTGTTTCAAACAGTTTAAACGATTTGAAACAAGTTAACCATTCAGCCAGGAAGGCCTGACAAGGGCAATCACGGAAGGGGCAGTTGAGAAGATCCGTGCACGTGTCCAACACACTCGGGACCCCCCCCCCCCGCCCCATCCCTGCGCTGCAGCCACCGCGGCCTCCTGCTTCCCGGCACACGGCAGCCCGCGCCCCTTCGGGGCCTTTGCAGCTGGACTGCCCGCTGCCTCAGTTCCCCTTCCCACGTCTCGTCACCCTTCCCCTCTCTCCTTAAATGCCGCCTCCTCAGACAGGCGCTGTGTCACCCCATGTAAAGTAAGACCCTCAGTAGTTCTCCTTCCGCCCCTGGCCTGGCAGAGCGCTGAGACGTGCGGACAACGGGTCCGGCGCCCGGTTCCGCGTGGGTTCTGCGTGGGGGGGGACCGCCACCTGCCGCCCGCGCTCCCTCCCCTCTCGTCCTCACTCCTGGAACCCTGACTTTGAGTGGCCACGGGGGGCCTCGTTTACAGGGAGTTTTCACAGTACGCAGGCCCTGCCGATCCTAGTTTCCTTCCCCACGAGAAGGGAAACAGTAGAAATGATGTACAGTCGGATACACGGCAGTGATACTTAGTATATCTGTAGCCTAGAGGAGGAGGCGCTTGGGGTTGGTGGGCGAAGGGCCTGTGAAAACCCACTCCAGCTACGAGCGGGGAGGACACGGGCAAACCCTGTCCAAATACATGGTTTCGGGACCGTGCAAGTTCACCCAAGCCTGGCAACACCCGGAAGAGCGTTCCGTCAGGAGAGATGGCTCCAGCCCAGGAGGGACAGTGAGCTTTGGGCTGTTGTGACCAGCACTGTTCCCACCGCCCTCTCCTCAGCTCCGTGGTGGCCCTGAAACCAAGGACCTCACGGCCACAGCAGCTCCGAACACCAGCGACCTGTCAGCCGCGGGAGGGGACTAAACTGATCGGAGCTCCCCACAACTCTCTATTCCCAGACAGTTGTCACTATTTGACGTGCCTGGTGACTCCCTGAAAAGCACCACTCCTGGGGCTCGTCCATCACTGAACAGTCTGGAGCTCGCTCAGTGGGCACAGCCCTGTTCCCCATCTTAAGGTGCCAGGCAGGACCCCTGTAGGGAGGGTTGAATAGAAGGGATGACGGTGGGCAATCGTGTCTTGCTTTCATTTTATGTGCAAGAAATACTTCCTATATTTCTCTTCCAAGAATAACCTGCAAAGCACATTTGTGTAGACAAATTTTTACCAAATGCTCTTAAGTTTTCCAGGGGTTATGATGATCAAAGAATCCTCCTGTGTTTCTGTTAAAACACTGGGCCAGTTTTTGATTTATCCACTCTCAGCTTCAAACTCAACCCTTTCACCTAGGAGTAAAAAAATCATCTGGTTCCTAGAAAGGTGTTTTCTTGTGGCTTGTGTGACCGAGTTCTGCCTGTAGGGGGCGCCTGAGCCATGGCAGGAGAAGACTTGCTTCCTGGTTCTGGGCCGCTGACCCAGCAGGCTCCTGGGGGGCATGAGGCTTCTCCCGCACCAGGCTCCGCACCGCACACAGCTTCTCGGGGACCAGGCTGCTGCAGGGCGGGGTGGCCAGCAGCACCCCAAGTCCCGCAGCTCCCCTGACACCTCCCTGGGGCAGTAATAATAGATCAGAGTCTTCTGGCCGGACACTTCCGTGTGCACAGAACTCCCAGAATCCTTAGGGGGCGTATATCCAGAGATTCCCGGGGGGCGGGGGTGGGGGGACACCCTTCTGTCACGTTCCACGTGAGAGACACCACACCTTCACTGCCATCGTGTGAGCTGCTTCCAGGCTCCTGGAGCGAGGTCAGGATTTTAGCCCTGGCAGTGTGGACTCTTGTCCCCGGGGGCTCTCTCTGTGCCCCGGAGCTGCCTCTCCCTTGGCTGCGGGGTCTTCCTGGGGGATCTACCTCAGCTCTGTGGAGACAGTTGGTTGGGTTCTGATCTCAGCCCAGGGGGAGGCCTTTCCGGGGCAGCTTCTCGCCGCCATGTTGGAGGAGAGGCTGTCCTTGGTGGTGTCTGCGTTCTGTGAGGAGCTTTCCCTGTGTAATTCTGTCAGCACGGGTGGGGGGACGCGTCTTTGGGGGATGACCTCCGTCCGAAGTGGGGGGCAGGGAGTGTTTCCCGGCGCTCCATCCAAGCTCTGCGAGGGGGAGGTTTCCTGGGGGGCATCACCTCAGCCCCTGGATTCGTCTCGCTGAGGGCTTCGACCTCAGCCTGTGAGACACTCTCCTTGGGCTGTAGCTCAGCACGAGGGGCACTTTCCCTTGGGGGCCGTGTCTCAGCCATGGTGGGGCCGGGCTGGTCTGCTGGTCCGTGGTGGGGACTCTTAGTCCTGGGGACACTGTCATGGGGGCTCTGTCCCCTCGGATGGGGGTGATGGTCCTCGGATGCTTTGAGACTTTTGTGAAGCTGTCCCTGGGGGGCTCTGTCTGAGTCGTGGCAGGGAGAGAACATCACCTTCTCAGCACTGGGGGTTTGGGCTCTTTCTTGGCCCTCCCTCCGAGGTCTGGGGAGCTGAGACTCTTCCTCGGAAGGTCCATCCCTGGCCAGAAGGGGGATTCTGCCTTGAGTGCTCCCTCTCAGCCCTAGTGAGGAGGGATGTTGGGCACTTCATCGCCCTTATGTAAGGGGGCTACTCTTCCTTGGCTGCCCTGTCTCAGCCATGGCTGGGGAGCATTTTGGGGGCTCTGGCTCTGCCTCAGGGGGTGGATTCTCCCTAGTGTGGTCTGTCTCAGCCTTCGGGTGAGGTCATAGTCGGGTGCTCTCACACACTTTGGGGCGGTTTGTTCTTACCTGGATGCTCTGTCTCGGCCTGGGGTGGAGTAATTTTCAATGATTTTTGTATCTGAGTCTTGCAGGGGTCTTATGTCTAACCTTGTAACTGTGATCTTGGTCATCAGGGTGGGAATCTGGGGCTGACAATATGTGAGATGGTAGCATCCTATACTCCCAAACACGTGCCATATAGGCAGTCTTTAATCTCAGTCACGCTGGGGGGTCTGCAGGAGCCTCTCATTATGTCTAAACGTGCATTTTGTGCTGATTAATGTGGTTCATTGGCCATTCATGTATGTGTTTTATGAAGAGCTTTTCCTGCCCTTTTACCCACATTTTACTGAGGCATTTGTATTTTTAAAATTGATTTGTAGCTCAACATATATTTACATTTATATATATATTTAAATATATAATTTTCTCTGTTTTCTGCTGATCTGTTTTGTTTTGTCCCTCTATTGTTCTTGCTAAGGGAGAGAGAATGTGGGCATGCCAGCATGGGAGGGGGGAGGGGGAGGGGGAGAGGGAGAATCTGGAGCAGGCTTCCCACCCACCATGAGCCCAATGTGGGGGCTCAATCCACAATACCACTGTGATATCATGACCTGAGCAGAAATCAAAAGTGAAATGCTTAACCAACTGAGCCACCCAGGTGCCCCATGTCACTCTCTCTCCCTCTCTTTTTAACATTTTATCAATTTATTTGAGAGGGACAGATGGAGAAGCAGACTCCCCACTGAGCAGGAAGCCCAGTGCTGGGCTCCATCCGAGGACCTTGGGATCATGACCAGAGCCGAAGGCAACCACTTAACCAATTGAGCCACCCAGGCGACCCACAAGTCACTCTCTTAACAGTGTCTTTTTGATGAACAGAATTTCTCAGTTTAAGTCTAATCAATCTGTTCCTCATGGTCAGTGCTTTTATTCTTTTCAAAACCTTTGCCTACTCTAAAGCCATGATGGTAATATCCTAAGTTTCCTTCTAGATCTCCTAGTCATCAGAGATCAATGTTGTATGGACGGGAAGGGGGTCAGAGCAGAGGTGGATTTCCCCATAGGGAGCAGGTGGACTTACTGAATGCACCTCAAAGGTTTGCAGGCCCCGGTGTCAGTAATCTAGCACCTGCTGTTCCCAGATTTATGTCTCGACTTTCTGTCTTGTCCCACTGGAGTCTCCGCCCGCCCCTGCTCCACCAGCACAGAGCTGTCGTTGCTCCTCACGTGCGGTACGGCTGCTGCCCAGCAGGGTGCGTCTTCCAACTTGGTGCTTTTGCTTAAAGACGGTCTCAGCTATTCTAGGCCCTTCGATATCCATATACTGTTTACTATCAGCTCGCATATTTCCCACCAAAGTAACAGGATGGGTTTTCTGAATTTTAAATAAAATTGCTTACACTTTAAATATGAAGAAATAATTATTCTGGGCAGAAATGACAATAATGACTTAATAACGAGTCTTCCAATCCACAAGGTATGTGTTTCTCTCCATTTCCTGAAGCCTTTGATTTCTGTCCATGAGCTTTATGTTTCCGTGTACTGCTTCAGCACACCTGTTGTCGGGTTTGCTCTATGCGCTGTGATGCTTTTCTTTTTTTAAAGATTTTTTATTCTTAAGTAATCTCTACATCCAGCTAGGGTTCAGACTCACAACTCCAAGATCAACAGTCCCACCATCCACTGACTGAGCCAGCCAGGGGCCCCGTGATGTTCTTGACACTGTTCTAATGATATTTTAAATATCTTTTTCTAATTGGTTTGTTATTACACAGAAATACACCTGTTTTTGATTCTTGCTCTTTATCCAGTTGCTTGGCTATTGTACACTTATTAATTCTCAGTATTTTACATCTTTTTGAATATCTATGTACAAAAACATGCAACTGTGAACAATGTAACCTCACTTCTTCCTTTTCAAAACGGATACTTATTATATTTTACTGTCCGTTTTCAGTTCCTCCAGTCTGTTCTTGAAAACACAGTGGACACCCTTGTCTTATTTAAAACTCAAGAAAAAAGTGTTGGCAATGTCACCATTAAATACAGCACTTGTGTACATTTTTTGGGGAGGGGGAAGATAGCCTTTCTTAGGTTAAAAAAGTTCCCTTTCATCCGACGTTGCTGATGGTTTTTACCGTGAACAGGTATCCAACTTCAACCCGTTTATTACAATGGCCCTGTGACTTTTCCTTGGTTTTTGCTGTTCATGTAGCACATTACACTGATGGATTTTCCAGGGTGAAGCCAGTCTTCCTTCAAGCAATACACCCAACAACCACATGCCCTTTGGATTTTTGTGTCCTGTTTAAATTCATTTGTGAACCAATTATTTAGGAGTTGTGTGTCTATATTCAGGAGAGAAATCTGGGTCTTTGGTTGTCCTTTCTTCCAGTGTTTTTGGTAGGTGTTGGTAACATGTTTATATTGGACTCAAAAAATGAGTAGGGAACTCACACCTTTTCTCCTCTGTTCTGAAAGAGTTTGTGAAAGACTGGTATTATTTCCCTCCTGAATGTTTAAAGGACTCCTCAGGAAAGTCTTCAGGCTCAGAAGGCTTCTCATTTGGTACTAAACGTTGTACCACAATCAGGAGCATTCAGATTTTCTGTTTCTTCTTGATGAGTTTTGGAATGTTGCATTGTTGTAGAAAAGTGTCTATTTCATGTCAGTTTCCAAATTTGCTATAAAGTCATTCTGGGTGTTCCCGCTGTCTTTCACAGAACTCCCTTCCGGATGCAGGGCTCGGTCTCCTGCTTGGTTGCTAGTATTGTTTATCTGTGGCTAAATTGTCCTCGATAATCGTGCCAGGGAGCCTCCTTAGTCTGTTCAGGCTGCCATAGCAACATGTCCGAAAGTGGGAAGGTGACAGGGACAGAAATGTGTTGCCCTGGGCTGTGGAGGCCGGGAAACCAGGACCAGGTTGCTGGCACCAGGACGATCTAGAGAGAGTCCGAGGCCTAATTCAGAGTCAGGCGCCCTCGTTCTGCCCTGGGGGAGGGTTCGGGGTCTCTCTGCAGCCTCCTTTCTGGAGCACTAATCCAATTCGGGAGTGGCCCACCGTCTGGACCTCAGCACCTGCCAAAGGACCCGGATGCCTCCCAATACCAGCTTCCCGGGGGGTTTGGATTTCAACACATGCTTGTGGGGAGACACGAGTGTCAGAACACAGCATAGGTCTCACTCTGCTTTCCTGGGATTTATTGTGGTCTTTTTGCACATTCTTCCATGGACGGACCTCATTCATTTGCAGCAATGTTTCTTTTCTAACAGATTGTAAACCCATAAGTTCTCCTCTCTGTTCGCCATTTCGTGTGGCACGCAGATTCAGTCATGCGAGTTTTCCTAGAGTTCAGTAGTAAGTATTGACTTTGAAGTATGTTATCAAATTGTGAGTACCTTTGGTTGTGTTGCGAAGAAGTACTTCTTTAATTTCATGTGTTCAGAGAACTTCGTCTGCAGGAAACTAAGGATTGGGGTTTATTGACAAGGTTGCCGGTGTTTGCCTGCTTGAGAAGAAATTACATTCTGATTATTGAGTACAGGATTCTAGGTGAGGCCATGATCAAGTCTACTGAGGGTGGAATCTTTCAATCTATGCATTTGCTATCTGGGGCCTGAGCCGAGCAACTGGCACATTCTGATTGATGCCCCGTAGAGCAAACTGATCGGTGGAGGTGGACATGCGCACGAAAGGATTCCGTCCCAGCAAAGCTTAGGACTTCTTGGGGGAGCCCTAGGCAAAGATGTCACCGCATTCTCCTGCTACACAGGACTTGAGTAGCACCTAACTGAGGAGCCCTGGGAGCCACTTGGCAGTCATGAGGAGGAACCAGAACTGGGATGAAGTGGCTTCAGAAAAGCAGAAAGGAACCTGGGGAAGGGACCAGACCCTTCGTCATATTACTGATACAGGATTCAGGTCCTTTGATGCTAATCTCCACTTAGCTTGGGCTTCTTGTATCATTTAAGCAAAACAGGAGAGGTTTCTGCTCCTGTGATTGAAAGCGCCTTATGCAAAACAGCGTTCACTGTGGCAAGGAAAGGAGCAAACACAGGATCCATTTGGAAATCAGCAGAAATTGTACCAGCCGGCAACAACCACTCTTCCCATTCAGTATGCCCAAAGCCTGGCGTGTCCTCAGAAAAAGGCAATGTTCTTATTGGATTTGGATCTTAGTGTGAAAAACGTCCGTTTGCCAACGCTCCCCAGAGTGCCCAGACTCCACGTTTAACACTTCAGAGGCTGCGGAGCAGCTGTGAGCGGGAGAAGGGCTCTTTCTGCACCTCTGCAGGCAGGTACCCTGGAGGGTGCCGGGCGGGAAGCCTGAGAAACTACAGGAGGGGCGGCCCCTGGGCTGGACTGGACTCGGCTTTGAGGACCGATCAGCCTCCCGTGCTGGTCAACCCTCATGTGCTCCCATTAGTCCAGGGCCCGATCTTCAACAGTTCTGGTTCTAATGCAATGAAAATTTTGCGTGTAAAGTGAAATGCATTAAACTTTGGCAGCTAAAACGTTACTAAGGGAGTTTGCAGGGGATGATAGTTCTCAGAAAAAGTGGATTCACACCCGGTAAGGTCACAAGACAGAGACAGATAGAGAAGCATGTCAGTCGTGGGGTGAAGGAAGTACCCGCAAGCCGACCGTGCTGCTTTTCTACTCGTCACTCCTGCTTCGTGGTTCCTTGCGAATGTGGGGAACACAGCAGTTGGGGGCTCAGGCCACGGATTTCAGTGCCCATCCGAGCTCCTTCTGGCCACTCTTAACGTGACCTGCCCCTTCCTCGTCTCATCGCTTTTGTGAGATGGCCCTCTGCCGAGTCAAGGCATTTTGATGACGGATGAGACGGCAGGCTGAGGGCTAGTGAGCCGGGAGAAGGCACCCGACGCCAGGCCAGCCACCCCTCATGGGAATCTTTGTGCCTCCCGATGGCTCCTGAGCCCCACATCGAGCCTTCTTTACCTTGGCCCTAGTTTGTGTCAGAAGTCTGCTTTTGTTGGAGGAGTTCTTAAGAGAATGTGACCTCCTGCTGACCCCAAGGTGGCTCGGGCCATCGGAAGCCCCTCCTCCCTTCCGCTGTCCTTGAATGTAAGTTCCTCTCCGTCCTAGGAGCTGTCACAAGATCCCAGCGTCAGAGGGAGTGCTGTTGGGCCCATCTGGGCGGTGCCCGGGATGAAGCCCATGTAGGCGACTATATAAACTTCTAGGGTTCTGGCCGGTTGTGCACAGACCTCCTCGTGGGGCTGCCCGAGACCAGCCTGGTATGTATGTTCCTTGCTTCTTAAACCTGCCAGGACCCACGTGGAGTGGCCTGCCTCTTTCGTGGTCTGTCCTTGTCTACCCTGTAAGGGGCCCGGGGCTGATTTCACGGAGATGCTCCGCAGGGAGCTCGCAGGCGCCAGAGGCCAGGAGAGCAGAGACGTGGGTCTGGAGAAAGAGGCATCCTTGGTGCGTCCCAGGCTTGGCCACAAGGCTGTGTGTGGGGAAGTGCGGACGTCCGCCAGATGCTCGGGGACACCCCGACAGCCCCAGGCGGTCTGATGCGCTCGTGGGGGGAGCTGCGGCGGGTCCCCCCGACAGAGACGGGAAGCCCGTGGCTGCGGGGCAGGCTGGCCTCTGCTGGGGACAGATGGGCCGCCACCGGTGCCCGACGACAGGCCGCGGCTCGGAAAGCAGGGTGTTAGAAGAGCTGCGGGTAGAGAAGGGCATGTGGGGTGCACCGCTGCTCGGGCCTGGGGGGTGGAGAAGGCGGGACAGCAAGATGGCACCTTGGAGACTTTAGGCGCCTGTTTGCAAGGTTACGGGCCACTGGCTGCCCTCGGATTCTGGTCTAAGTGCTGGGACGGAGCCCGACAGCCGCTAAGAGGGAGGACTCGGGAGTCAAGAGGAGGAGGCACTGGTGATGGATGAGGACAGGGACTGCGCCCCGTGCCCTCTGACCCCTGAGACAAAGTAAATCCTAATAGCACAGCCCCAGGCCGGGGGACCCCCAGCTGGGGAAAGTGCTGGATGATTGCTCCTATGCTCCTGAGCTCACTGACATAGGGGCCCATCCCAGCCACAGGCCAGGGCACGCCTGCACCTGGGGATCCCGTGGCGGTGGGATCCGGGCCGATGGCCGCTTGACAAGGGGCCCAGAGCCCTAGGCCGTGACAGTTGGCCTGATCCGCAGGGATGGACGCTAGGGTGGGGACACTGGGAAGCTGAGGTGGATGATCCCGAGTAAGCCCTCGTGAGGTCAGGACATGTGGGGAGACATTGGGGATCGCCCGCCAGCCAGGCTTTGCTGTCTCCCACACTCTGGCTCCTGAGGCGCTGAGACTCCTGGCCGTGGGGAAGCCGAGGCCCTCGCGGAGCCCGAGCCGCCGCCCCTCCCGCACATCCGGCAGATGGCGAGCGTGGGCAGGCCGACCACCCCGCAGCCCCGGGCACAACAGGGCTGGACAGACAGCGACTTGGTTAATGCAGCGACAGCCTGCCCTGTGCGTCCCAAACCGTGCCCCAGGCAACCGCCAGTGGGATCTGGGTCCATGTGCCCGAGTTCCCGACGGGTGAGGCGGGGGCAGGTGATCGCACAGACCCGCTGGCCCCCACGGAGCGTTCTGCATGTGGCCCGGTTTGTGCAGACACACCTGCCTCCTGATCCCAGCTTTCTCCCACTGGGCAGACCGAGACCGCCGTCACGAGGGGCTCGGAGAAGCCGAGTACCGTGTACACATACCCTCGTCAAATAGACAGTGATCGGGGTCACGGTTTCAGGAACTGGGCAAAGGAACATGACAGGAGTGGAGGTTCCCAACCCCTGGAGCCCTGTGGGCAGCAGGAAGGTAGAACAGAAGATTGGGAGATTAAAGCAGCAGATTAAATTGCCAACAGTGAAACCACCTTGGTCTGGTGGACGTCAGAACTGTCCTGGGTTTAGGTTAATACATTTGGAGGACCACGAAGTAGGGCCTGTCTGTTAGCTCATCCCGCACCTGGGGACCCCTGCCGAGACACCCAGCATCATAAAGCTATGGAAGTCTCAGGACACAGCCGTTGTCCTGACTCTCCAGGTGGATCACTGTGCTTTGCTGCTCAGGACACCAAGCCCCATGGGGGCTGGAGAGGCGTGATCTTCCAGAATTTGCCAAGGGATGTGTCACTAGGATGGGTGTGTTTCTTCCTAGCTGTGGAGGGAGGGGAAACAGCTCCATGCCCTCTGGGATCCCACTGTCCTGCTGAGATGCACCGTACCTGGACTGGAGCACGCACCGTACCCAGACTGGAGCACGCACCGTACCCGGACGAGAGCACCCACTGTACCTGGACTGGAGCACGCACCGTACCCGGACTGGAGCACGCACCGTACTCGGACGAGAGCACCCACCATCGTTAGAAGGGAGGAGGTGGGGTCCTGCTCCGGGGGTCCCGCTCCCAGTCCATCTCCTCTCCCCTGACAGGGCTGCCGTCCCTGACCAGCCTGTGCGGGATGCACAACCAGGTCAAGTTCCCCGGCGCCGTGGCCACATTAGCGTGAACAGGTCAGGCCACAAGTGCGATTCTTGCCCAAGGGGAGGCCCTTCCCGTACAAGCACTGTCTGTATCTGTCTTTCCCGCCTTGGGCTTCTGCAGCTCCTCTGGTGTCCGGTGCCAGAATGGGCCCCAGATGCAAAGGCCTTTCTACAGCCTGGCCTCTCCTAAGCGGCAGAGGAAGCGCTCCAGCTGTGGGCGTCGCCAGAGAGCTCGCAAACGGGCCGCCTGCAGCCGAGGAGACGCCTGGCTGAGCGCCCCGGACACGTTGTGGAAGAGGGCAATGGACAAGGCTGTGAGCGCCGGCCCGACGGCTGGGATGCTTGCATTGTTTGTCAAGTTCTTATTTAAGCTCCAGTTAGTTACCATACAGCGTACTCTCAGTGTGGGGTGTAGGATTCAGCGATCGCACACGGCCATACGACACCCGGTGCTCATCACACACGTGCCCTCCTTCCTCCCTGTCACACACTGAACCCGTCCCCATGCCCACCTCCCCTCCAGGAACCCTCTGTTCTCTGGAGTCTGGAGTCTGTTTCCCGGTTTGCCCTTCTTTTGTCCCCCCACGTTCATCTGTTTGTTTCTTCAATTCCACATATGAGTGAAATCGTTTGCTGTTTGCCTTTCTCTGGCTGACTTACCGCGCTTAGCATTCTGCTCTCTAGCTGCACCCGCGTCATTGCGCATGGCAAGATGTCATGGTCTCTAAAAAAAAAAAAAAGTCATCGTCTCTGACGGCCGAGTAATATTCCATTGTATGTGTACACCGCGTCTTCTTTTTCCACTTATCAGTCGGTGGACTTTTGGACTCTTCCCATAGTTCGGCTTTTGTAGATGCTGCTGCTCTAAACATCGGGGTGCATGTACCCCTTCCAATCAGTAGTTTTGTATTCTTTGGGTAAATGCCTCGTACTGCAAATGCTGCTTCATAACGTAGTTCTATTTCTAATTTTTTGAGAAACCTCCATCCTGTTTTGGAATGCTTGCATTTTTGTCATTAATGGAACGTGTTTCTTGATGCTCCTCAGGAAGTGATGAGTGATAAAGCAGAGGAGCCCGCTGCTGGGCCCAAACGCCAAGTGAAACGTCCTGGAAAATCCATCACTCCGCCTCCGTCTAAGAAAATGCTGAGCACGTCGCTGCTGCCAGAGAGAGAGGAAGGAGAAGGATCATCCCAGCCCGACGGCTCACCCATGTCCTGGGAAGATAGTGAGGATGCCTGTCCTCCCCTCCCTGACCCGACCGAGGGCAGCCAGGCCTCTGGCTCCTCCACGCCTTGGGATCAGTTCCTATCAAGGTCACCGGCTTTGGGTGAGGCTGCCATTAATTTCTCAGCCACACTGGACCAGGTGTTCACTCTGTCCTTCCTGGAAACATTCCTGGCTTCCCAAGCTCCTCACTCTACTCGTTTCCTTCTCATTGAATTTGCCTCCGTTCTCCTTTCTGATCTTCCTTCTCTCCTCTTAACACTGTCATCGTTCCTGAGTCCCACTGTTACACTGTCCGTCATCCCACACTGCCTCAGCACTCAGCAAGCTGCCCCACTAGCTTCTGAGCTCGCATCCTGCTTTCCCACTTGACCCTGTGTAGCCCATTTGTTCCCGTGCACCCAGAGTGACCATGTCCACATAGATATCAGATCATTACCTGCCTATCCTGAAACCTATCATCAACTCCCCCGAGCACTCAGAACAGAGTCTGAGCTCCTGACGCTGGTCCCCACGCCCTGCACGGCATGACCCTGTCATCCTTTCCTACATGCGTCCTCTCCGTGTCCTTCTTGCTCTCTCTGCCTCTGTCCTTTGCTCCTCAGCCCCAGCTCGTCCCCTCCTAGCGGCCCTGCACGGCCCTCCCGGCAGCTGGACCTCCTCCTCTGCGTGTGCACAGGCCGCCTCCGTCTCCTGTTCCTGGCTCTGCCCAGGGCTCACCTCCTCAGGGGGCCCTGCCCGACCGCGCATCATGGATGCTTCCCCTCCTGCTCTCGCTCACATCCCTGCTGACTTCCTTCCTTCCTAACACAAAGTCAAACTGTTTCATTCCCTTTGCTCATTGTGCATGTACTCTCTGACGTCCACAGGAGGTTATACATTCCAAAAGGAAAGGGTTTCTTCTGTCTCGTTCACTCCCGATCCCCAGGCCTGGATGAATGAAGTAGACGTGTCAAACTTGAAGGAAAAAAGTGCATTTTCTGAGACAGAAAAGCCAGATGAGGATGATCATTTAGTGACTGGGATTTCTAGTGATGGAGTGCCAATATCAGGCATCCTGACATCAAGTGACACGTTCAGCTTTTCCCCTTGTAGACGGGATCAAGGGAACATTAAATCATGAGTGCCAGGGCTCTGTGAATGTTTGCTATTTGGTTATACTGTCCAAGTCTGTTTCTGTGTGTGTGCGTAGTGACAAGAAGAGAAGAGGCTTCTTTGTTGTATTATTTTTCCTGAGGTCAAATTTTCAGGTCTGATACATCTAGCTGGTATATTCTCCTGCTATGAAATGAAATATTAGAGACTGTAGAGCACATGGATGTGCATGTGGGGTTGTTGAAATGCGCGTCATTGCAGCTCCAGGTTCAATTAGGTTTCCGGATGCACCTGTGCTTCACGGTATCCATGGGGAGGGGACGGAAAGTGGTCGATCCCCACCTGATGGCTTCTGGTCCAAATCTGTTCCTCCAGACCTTATGAATATGGCAGGAGATGGTGTTCCACACAGTCAGGTGGATTCTTTGTGTCATGACTTAGCCAGTGTCAGCAAGGGGGGGCTGATTCATTCACAAACCTGGTCGTCGTGCACTGGTGGGAGGACTCATTCCCAGCTGTCTCTCTGCAGATGACCCCAAGGTCAGCGCAATGTCGGGAAATGTGTCAGATCAACTGCCGATACCAGTGGAAATCAATGTGGAAATAAAAGTGCAATTAAAGAAGGAAATTCAATATTTTGAAGGAAGTAAGTAGAATAACCATTTCTGTCCATGAAACCCCAGGAAGTCTTTCCTGTTCTATGATCCAGACTAGATTCAACTGACGTCTTGAGGCTCCTCCTTTGCCAGAATTGGGTTTTCACAATTAGAATGGTTCCTCTTTAGTTTGACTGAAATGCCCCAGTAAATCTTTTATGTTGTTGTTGTTCTTTTGTATTTCTTAATCGGTGGTTGTGTACCAGATTCCACCGGTGGATATGTTCGGATGTCTGAATGTAAGCATGGAAAGCACAGGTACTCTGTAACGTTCTAGCCCTTGAATGATCGCTGAGACTCCAAGACTGAGTTCTAACTCCTCTTTGTACTTTAGAAATACTGAAGGGTTTTTTCTAAATATCTTCAGAATATGAGAAAATCTTAAAATTGCTTGAAGAAGTGCAAGGACCTCCAGAAGTGCAGAAAAAATTTGTTGTATATGCCATAAAGGAAGCGGCAAGGTGAGTGGGAGGAACTGTCCAGTATGTTTCACAGGGGGGCCCAGTGCGCTGCTGGCTGGGGGGCTTGGGGTCGGGCCCTGCCTGGCGTTTCTCAAACCCTGGTCCTCACTCAGAGTTCATGTCGTCCCCAGTTATTTAGGTCGATATTATCTGAGTCTCTCCTTCTTCTAAGCTCAAGGAACCCTCTGTTCACACCAGAGTTTGAGGTGGGCCTTGACCCTGAACTGGCACTCTTTGTATTAATGGAGGGTCCCTTACCACGCAGATGTGTTTTCTGTGCTCCTGTAAATCGAGCTTCTCTTTGCATTTTCTACAGAGCCTCGTGCATCAAAGGTTCTTTGGGTGGCTTTTGGTTAATGACTTGTCTCTTTATTTTCAGATTTAAAAGAGAAGACTTAATAAGTCACCTTGAGAAGGTACTAGAAAAAATAGAATATGACCAGTTTCTCAACAGAGGTGTTGGCTTCCCAAGCTTATAATCCCATTATCGCACTGATCAATGGAAAGCAGAACCAGTTGGCTGTCCTGGAGTGCGACCAGATATTGTTGATGCCTCCCAGCACGAGTTAGTTAAGACTTGTCTTCTTGCGGCTAAGAAAATGCATTGCAACTTTCCTGTTATAAGTTTCTCTTAGTAAAAGCTGGGCTTTTGCCCTAAGTGTTTCATCTGAATGGATTGTTTGTTTGTTTTCCTTCTGAAGTGGGGAAACCCTGTTAAGTCATCAGGTTGCACTATATCCTAGGTTCTCTGGAGGTCGCAGGCCTGTAGCTGGTATTTATAACTGTCTTCTATACCAGCCATTTCTTTCTTTTTTTTTTAAGAGAGGGAGGGTCGTAAGGAGCAGAGGGAGAGGGAGAAAGATATTTTTTCTTTTTTTTTAATTTTATTTTATTATGTTATGTTAGTCACCATTCATTACGTCATTAGTTTTTGATGTAGTGATCCATGATCCATTGTTTTCGTATAACACCCAGTGCTCCATGCAGTACGTGTCCTCCTTAATACCCATCACCGGGCTAACCCATTCCCCCACCCTCCTCCCCTCTAGAACCCTCAGTTTGTTTCCTGGAGTCCATAGTCTCTCATGGTTCGTCTCCTCCTCCAATCCCCTGCCTTCATTTTTCCCTTCCTACTATCTTCTTTTTTTTTTTTAACATATAATGTATTATTTGTTTCAGGGGTACAGGTCTGTGATTCATCAGTCTTACACAGTTCACAGTGCTCACCATTGCACATACCCTCCCCAATGTCCATCCCCCAGCCACCCCATCCCTCCCACCCCCCTCCACTCCAGCAACCCTCAGTTTGTTTCCTGAGATTAAGAGTGGGAGAGAGAGATTTTTAAGCAGGTGGCGCACGTAGCGTGCATTCTGATGCCAAGCCTGATCTCACAACCCTGGGATCATGACCTGAGCCTAAATCAAGAGTCAGTTGCTTAACTGACTGAACCACCTGGGCACCCTCTTTTTCTTTTTTAATTTTATTTAAGTAATGTGTACCCCTAATGTGGGCTCGAACTCACAACCCTGAGGTCAAGAGTCACGTGCTCCCCTGACTGAGCCAGCCAGCACACCATACACTCTCCATTTCTTACTCATTTTGCCTGAGACAGCCCGTCAGCTGGTCATATGGCTTGGCCTGAGGGGATGACTCACAGCTTAATTACCGATGGACCCGACCATTAGACGTCCTGCCTGAACTAGGTTGTTATCATTTTCCTTTGACTTTAATCACCAACATGAGAGTGCTGAGAAAAACCCGAACATCGTGGACATAGTCCTCCTCAGGGTCTTGTGTCATTGCAGCCGTGCGTCCTTACCAGTCAGGTTCCATCTCCCCACACTGTGCAGGAGCGCCATGTTGGCCTGATGACTGAGGGAGAGGAGCACTCCAGCCTGAACCCCTGGCAGAGTCACTGTTACTAGATTGCTGACAGTCAGTGAATGACCCACCTCGAAGTTCTCTCTGCCCCAGAGCTTGTAGCTTCTCCTGAGTAATGGGTCATGAGCGTTTCCTGTAAGCAGTGGTACTGGGGGGAGCATGTTGCCGAGCACCTCACACGTGCCAGGGTGGGCTTTGGCTTCTTACCATCCTCCTCACCTCAACCCCACAGCCATCTTATGAGGCAGAGGCCACGATTTCCACTTAATACCTGAAGAAACTGAGCCCCCCAGAGAGCATGTCCTTGCTCCAGATCAGACAGCTGGTTGGAAGCTGACACCAGGGTTGACCCCAGGCTTTTTTGGTTTCCTGTACCGAAATTGAACATTGGGAGGGATCCCCTTCTCCCAACACCAAGCCATTCTCATACACCGGCAGGTATCTGAGAATTCAACTCAGTGCTGGCACAATCCACCCAGAGCCCGCATCACATTCCACAGGTTCAGTGTTCAGTCCTCCAAGACTGCCCCAACCCTGACTTCAGACACGAGTTACAAGCTCCAGGCTGTTACCTGTGCTTCTGACTGGCTATGGATTAGAAGTTCCAAAGACCTCCTTAGGTTCGGTTAATTTGCTAGAGCAGCTCACAGAATTCAGGGAAACAATTCACGTTTACCTGTAAAGCATATGATAAAGAATACACATCAACAGCCAGATGAAGAACTACATAGCAGGAGGTCTGGGGAAAGGTGCTGGGCTTCCATGCCCCTCGAGAGTGCCACTGTCCCCAATCTCCACATGTTCACCAGAAGCTCTCTGTACCCTGTCCTTTTGGTTTCTTATGGAGGCCTCATTGGCCTATGGCTGATTCAACCTCCGACCCTTGCCCTTCCCTGAATGTTGGGGATCGGGTTGAAAGTTTCAACCCTCCAATCATGTGGTTGGTCCTCCTGGCAACCAGCCCCTGCCCTTGGGTAGAGACCAAAAGTCACCTTCATTGGGACACCTGGGTGGCTCAGTTGGTTAAGCGACTGCCTTCGGCTCAGGTCATGATTCTAGAGTCCTAGGATAGAGTCCCACATCATGCTCCCTGCTTGGCTGGGAGTCTGCTTCTCCCTCTGACCCTCCCCCTTCTCACGCTCTCTCTCTCTTTCTCTCTCATTCTCTCTCAAATAAATAAATAAAAATCTTAAAAAAAAAGTCACCTTCATTAATAACACCCATTTCTCCTTATGGCTCTGAAGCGTTCTTCAGAACTGTGGATGAGGACCAAATATATCTGAGAAATATATTTTAGTCATCGGAATTTCCAAATATATATCCATTATCAATTATTACATTACACCAGCTGTCCATCACTCCATTTCCAATGATCTTGAAAATGGTGCAGCACCGCACCCATGCTTCACAAAACGGAAACTGGGTTCCTTACTAAACTGAGATCTAAACACTGAAAAGTGCGAGGACTTTGACTTTCCAAGGGAAGAAGGGCATGGCGAGACCCCCTTTGATCTCCAAGTACAGCACGAGGCCTCCCCGATTCAAGAGACCAGCACAGAAGGCTGAGTGCTCGGAGGCAGAGAACTTCTGTAACATGGGGTGGATCAAGGAAGAAAGTCTGCGGAAAGCTAAAGCCCACCTCCCCTTAGGGACGGTGTTCCTGCCCCCCAAGGGCATGTCAGCCTGTGTCGTAGCTCTCTGTGCATTGAGAGGGTCTCCCTTGCGCTCCGGGTTCCCCAGAGTCCGTCCGCATGTAGCGGTCACACAGCATTAAGGAGCCCAGCGATCACTCCTCATCACCCTCAGCATGAAGCCACAAATTCCTGGGTGCCGCTGTGTGCAGGCCCTGAACACACTGGGAATGTCCGACCTCTTCCATCCTCCACAGGATCCGTGGAGTAGAGATAATTCAGCGCTTCTGTTGTGAGGAGATTCAGGCCAAGGCGGGGGAGGGCACAGGCAAGGTGGCCCTCTCAGTAAGTGCTGATCTCGCCTGTCTCCATACCAAAAAGAGCCTTTACATAAAAAACAGATCTTCTCCAAAGGTCACAATGTCAGACCCCCGCATATCTTTGCCTACAGATGCGCAGCAGGTTCCTGTTTATACCTAATGTTCTGCTTCAAGCCATATTTCACAAAGGTTTATGCATTTTATGCAATGTTTTGGTCTCTGAATCAGAATTAAGGAGTTTCTGAGTCAGATGTTATGGAATATAAAATTAGGTATACACTGGTCTTTCCATTTGAGACAGTTCCATGTGCTCCGCATGCTTGTGAGCCAGATTATGAAAAGCAAGTCCCAAGGAAATGCAAAACAGACAGTATGTATGTTCCCTTCTACCAATGTCCATTGTGCAGTCAGAAGTGGGCTGCACAAGCCCGTAGTTTGAGCCCCTTTAAACGTGCCCTTAACTCCAGCCCCTGGCAGCCACACTTCTGCTTTCTGTTTTCATAAATTTGATTACTCTAGTAACCTGTAGACTTGTAGCACATGTCAGAATTTCCTTTTTTCCTAAGGCTGAATAATATGCCATTGTATGTGTATACTGCATTTTTTTTTGCCCAGTTCATCCATCGATGGACACTTGGGTTTCTTCTACTTTTGGCTATTTTGAATAATGCTATGAACATGGGTGTGCAAATATCTCTTAGAAATCCTGATTTCAATTCTTTTAGATATCTATCCAGAAGCGGGATTGCTGGATCATCTAGCAGTTTTATTTTTGAATTTTTTCAGGAATTAGCATGCTATTTCCCATAGCGGTGGCCCCTTTTACGACCACACCAACAGTGCACAAGCATTCCAATTTCTCCCCATCTTCAACAACACTTGTTCTTTTCTGTTTTGTTTTTGTTTTAAGATTTATTTATCTATTTGAGAGAGAGAGAGAGCACGAGCAGGAGGGGCAGAGGGAGAGGCAGAGATAATCTCAAGTAAACTCAGCACTCAGTGTGGAGCCTGACGTGGGGCTCAATCTCATGACCCTGAGATCACAACCTGAGCTGAAACCAAGAGTTGGACACTTAACTGACTCTGCCACCCAGGCGCCCCTCTTTTCTGTTTTTTATAGCAGCCATCCTAATGGGTGCGAGGTGATATCTTGGTGTGGTTTTTATTTGCATTTCCCTAATTATTAGTGATGTTGAGCATCTTCTCATATGCTCGACGGCCTTTTGTATATCATGGGAAATTATTTAATGGATATAGAGTTTCAGTTTTGCAAGATGAGAAAGCTCTGAAGATGGTTTGCACAACTGTGTGAATGTACTTAGCATCACTGAGTGGTTTGTTGGAAATAGTTAAGATGGTCCATTTTATGTTGCCTATTTTTTACCATAATTTAAAAAACAAGGACAGGCCTGACCCTCACTCCCCGCCCAGAGATTGGCCTGCTCCCCAGGGGATGCTAATATGTGGTTACGATTGCGCTTCTTAGACACCCATGTACATCAGAATCACTGGAGGGCTTGTGGGGGCCCAGATCTTTGGGTCACACTCACAGAGATTATATTCTAGCTGTCTGAGGGCAGCGCCTGAGAATTTGCATTCCTGGCAGGTTTCCAGGTGATTCTGATGCTGCTCATATGAGGACTATGTTTTGAATGGCAAGGTTTTATAGACTAGGGTGGCCCAATCTCTTTTTCAACAACGTAGCCTCCCCCCGTCCCCAGTAATTCTGAGGAACTCTGAAGTTGGAGAACGGCCGACAGAGACTTTTTGGCATAGCTGTGCCCAAAGAGGAACCCAGCTCAGTCTCCTCAGCCTGGGCTGAGAGGAGAGCTTGGTGCGCTGGACGAATCCTGGTCTCTGGAATGTGGAAAACCATTCTTTGGTTTGCAGGGGACCAGGCAGCCGACATCTGCTGGCCATGAGGCAGGTATGACACGGAAGTCTGAAGTGTCTTTTCTTGGCCCAGACCAGATGAGCTTTGCTCCATCGTGTGAACTGTCCGAAGCAGAAACATCTGTGAAATCATTCTCTCATGCTTTGTGCAGAATAAGAGTTACTGCCAAATCCTCTTAATACCTGCAGCCGCTGGAAAGAGAAGAGTATTGCTTCCACTCCCCAATCTCAAGTGAGTTGTTTGGTGCCTTGGTTTTCTGGGAAACACAATAACCCGGAACGGCTCCCACAGGGCCCTTGCATGCCCAAGTTTATTGTGAAAAATGATCAGAAAGGCGGAAGCATCGCCATGTTCTTATAGTCCTTTTATCTGCATTCATTTGGCAAAATGGTTCTTGGGTGCTCTCTGTGCACCAGGCTCTGCGTCACATGCCAGCCAGACAGAAAGCTGCCTCCAGGCTGCTCCTCTTGCAGCACGTCTGTGGAACTTCGGAGCCCTGGGAGGGTCATGGGGCTTGGGGAACCTTCGCCCTCCATCATGGCTCTGTTCTCTCTGCAGTGAGCAGATCAAGAAAATATATCCTACCTGGAGCCATGGCAACCAAGGTGCTGACCACATCAGATCTCAGCTTAGCCACCAGACGTGTTCTCAGAACTGGGAAGGACTTAGAATGCATAAGTGTGCCCAGGACCCAGGGACCTGCCATCTACCAGGCCCAAGCTTGCTAGCCTGGGAACCCTGTTGGGGGGCGGTCAGCAATGGCAGGGCCATTTCCTAAGTAAACAGCTAAGTACCCAAGAAGCAGACTTACTGGGGGAGTCCAATCCAGTTGGTGGCCTTGGCCAGTCCTTTCAAAAAAAGAGGGAAGAGAAGGTGACATATAAAGAGCAGGTTTAGGTCTCTTATGGAAAAATACATGCAAGGTTTTGTAGACTCTAGGTTTCATAGGGCCCTGAGTGCTGGGCAGGGAAACTGAGTCAGAAGGGCAGTGACATGGGCCTGGACCAAAGAGTCTTTAGGGACTGCTACAATCATAAGTCTAGTGGTCAGCCACTGTGCGTCAGGGAGCAGGTCTGGCAGCACGACCCACCCCAGGCTGCAGATGCTGGAGAAATTGGAAGGGATCATGGGCCTCTGCCCTAGCCAGGCCTGGCTCCAGAATGGGCAGGGAGCACACTGTGGGTAGAGGCCAAACAGACAAACATACCCTTGAACCATTCAGCTACGACAGACTGACAAGGGCAATCACGGAAGGGGCAGTTGAGAAGATCCGTGCACATGTCCAACACACTCGGGACCCCCCCCCCCCCCCGCCCCATCCCTGCGCTGCAGCCACCGCGGCCTCCTGCTTCCCGGCACCTGGCAGCCCGCGCCCCTTCGGGGCCTTTGCAGCTGGACTGCCCGCTGCCTCAGTTCCCCTTCCCACGTCTCGTCACCCTTCCCCTCTCTCCTTAAATGCCGCCTCCTCAGACAGGCGCTGTGTCACCCCATGTAAAGTAAGACCCTCAGTAGTTCTCCTTCCGCCCCTGGCCTGGCAGAGCGCTGAGACGTGCGGACAACGGGTCCGGCCCCCGGTTCCGCGTGGGTTCTGCGTGGGGGGGGACCGCCACCTGCCGCCCGCGCTCCCTCCCCTCTCGTCCTCACTCCTGGAACCCTGACTTTGTCTTGGGTGGCCATGTGTCCTTCAATAAATATGCCCCTCCTCAGACTCCTTTCCAGTGAGGGATGGCCCTTTGACACAGTTCTGGAAAAGGAGATGTCAGCTGAGAATGTCCAAGGCAACCTTTGCATTGAGAGACTCATCTGCCTATTTCCACCGAGGAGTCTGGATGCCTGGGAGCGGAAAGCCCGGATCCCCCGCGGGCCGGTCATATTGCAGCCTGAGGCTCAGAGAAAATGTGCGCCCCTATGTACATGTTTTATGAAATTATATCACAATTATTTTTTCCCATAACATCAAAGCTGTCGAAAAGACATTGAAAGGTTGAAAATTAGATGTACATAAACTCACATTATTTTCAATTTAAATATTTTTTGTACCCGAAACAGAATTGATTATAATTTTACTTTCTGACTTTCATGTAAACACTCATTAATCATATTTTCAAAATATACTTCTTTGCCCATCTCATTTTTTAAAAGTAGGTTCCACACCCATCTCATTTTTGATGAGAGAATTGCCACCTGAGACAAGTTTTGCCAAGTGATGATCTATAATGATTTTTAAAAGATTTTATTTTTTTATTTATTTGAGAGAGAGAGCATGAGCAGGGGGGAGGGGCAGAGGGAGAGGGAGAAGCAGGCTCCCTGCTCAGCAGGGAGCCTGATGCTGGATTTGATCCCAGGACCCTAAGATCATGACCTGAGCTGAAGGCAGACGCTTAGCTGACTGAGCCACCCAGGCTCCCCTCTAACAATTTTTATTAAACTTCTGCTGACTGAAAGATCTTTTGCAGGATGCTGCAGTCACTGGTATTGTTCAGTACAAATCTAAAGGTTACTTCTATATTTGCCTAAGAGTGCACAAAGGAAAATCTGTGACTCGGTTTTACAAGATCCAAACATGATTCTGATGTGTTACAAAGTATAGATCCTGTCTCTGCTTTATTTTAATTTAATTTAATTTAATTTTATTTTATTTTATTTTATTTTATTTTATTTTAATGTTATGTTAGTCACCATACAATACATCATTAGTTTTTGATGTGGTGATTCCATGATTCATTGTTTTCGTATAACACCCAGTGCTCCATGCAGTACGTGCCCTCCTTAATACCCATCACCGGGCTGACCCATCCCCCTCCCCCCTCCCCTCTAAAACCCTGTTTGTTTCTCAGAGTCCATAGTCTCTCATGGTTCGTCTCCCGCTCCGATTCCCCCCCCTTCATTTTTTCCTTCTTTCTCCCAATGTCCTCCATGCTATTCCTTATGTTCCACAAATAAATGAAACCATATGATAATTGACTTTCTCTGCTTGACTTATTTCACTTAGCGTAATCTCCTCCAGGCCCATCCATGTTGATGTAAAAGTTGGGTATTCATCCTTTCTGATCGCTGAGTAATATTCCATTGTAGATATGGACCACATCTTCTTTATCCATTCATCTGTTGAAGGGCATCTCAGCTCTTTCCACAGTTTGGCTATTGTGGACATTGCTGCTATGAACGTTGGGGTGCATGTGGCCCTTCTTTTCACTACATCTGTGTCTTTGGGGTAAATACCCAGTAGTGCAATTGCTGGGTCATAGGCTGGTTCTAGTTTTAATTTTCTGAGGCACCTCCACACTGTTTTCCAAAGTGGCTGTACCACCTTGCATTCCCACCAACAGTGTAAAAGGGTTCCCCTTTCTCCACAACCTCTCCAACATTTGTTGTTTCTTTCCCTGTCCATTTTTTTTTATTTTATTATGTTATGTTAGTCACCATACAATGTATCATTAGTTTTTGATGTGCTGATGGGTATTAAGGAGGGCACGTACTGCATGGAGAACTGGGTGTTATACAAAAACAATGGATCGTGGATCTCCCTATCCATTTTTGTCGTTCTAACTGGTGTAAGGTGGTATCTCAATGTGGTTTTGATTTGGATTTCCCTGATGGCTAATGATGATGAACATTTTTTCAAGTGTCTGTTAGCCATTTGTATGTCTTCCTCAGAGAAGTGTCTTTTCATATCTTCTGCCCATTTTTTGACTTGATTATTTGTTTTTTGGGTGTTGGGTTTGAGAAGTTCTTCATAGATCTTGGATACCAGCCCTTTATCTGTAGTGTCATTTGCAAATATCTTCTCCCATTCTGTGGGTTGCCTCTTTGTTTTGTTGACTGTTTCCTTTGCTGTGCAGAAGCTTTTTATCTTGATGAAGTCCCAAAAGTTCATTGTTGCTTTTGTTTCACTAGCCTTTGGAGATGTATTTTCAAAGAAGTTGCTGTGGCCGATGTCAAAGAGGTTACTGCCTATGTTCTCCTCTAGGATTTGGATGGATTCCTGTCTCACATTGAGGTCTTTCATCCACTTTGAGTTTATCTTTGTGAATGGTGTTAGAGAATGGTCGAGTTTCATTCTTCTGCATGTGGCTGTCCAATTGTCCCAGCACCATTTATTGAAGAGACTGTCTTTTTTCCATTGCATGTTTTTTCCTGCTTTGTCGAAGATTAGTTGACCATAGAGTTGAGGGTCCATATCTGGGTTCTCTATTCTGTTCCATTGGTCTATATGTCTGTTTTTGTGCCAGTACCATGCTGTCTTGGTAATCACAGCTTTGTAATACAGCTTGAAATCGGGCAACGTGATGCCCCCAGCTTCGTTTTTCTTTTTCAACATTTCCTTGGCGATTCGGGGTCTTTTCTTATTCCATACAAATTTTAGGATTGTTTGTTCCAGAACTTTGAAAAAAGTCATTGGAATTTTGATCGGGATGGCACTGAAGGTATAGATTGCTATGGGTAGCATAGACATTTTAACAATGTTTATTCTTCCCATCCGTGAGCACGGAATGTTTTTCAATCTTTTTGTGTCTTCTTCAATTTCTTTCATGAGTGTTCTGTAGTTCCTAGAGTATACATCCTTTACCTCTTTGGTTAGGTTTATTCTGAGGTATCTTATGGGTTTTGGTGCTATCGTAAATGGAATCTTTTCTCTAATTTCTCTTTCTACAGTTGTATTGTTAGTGTATAAGACAGCAACTGATTTCTGTGCATTCATTCTGTATCCTGCCACATTACTGAGTTGCTGGATGAGTTCTAGTAATTTGGGGGTGGAGTCTTTTGGATTTTCCACATAAAGTATCATGTCATCTGCGAAAAGCGAGAGTTTGACTTCTTCTTTGCCAATTTGAATATGTTTTTTATTTCTTTTTGTTGTCTGATTGCTGTTGCTAGGACTTCTAGTACTATGATGAACAGTAGTGGTGAGAGTGGGCATCCTTGACGTGTTCCTGATCTTAAGGGAAAGGCTCTCAGCTTTTCCCCATTGAGGATGATACTCGCTGTGGGTTTTTCATAGATGGATTTTATGAGCTTGAGGAATGTTCCCTCTATCCCTATACTCTGAAGCGTTTTAATCAGGAAAGGATGCTGTATTTTGTCAAATGCTTTTTCTGCATCAATTGAGAGGACCATAAGGTTTTTCTCTCCTCTTATTAATTTGTTCTATCACACTGATTGATTTGTGAATGTTGAACCACCCTTGCATCCCGGGGATAAATCCCACTTGGTCGTGGTGGATGATCCTTTTAATGTATTGTTGGATCCTATTAGCTAGGATTTTGTTGAGGATTTTGGAATCCGTATTCATCAGGGATATCGGTCTGAAATTCTCCTTTTTGATGGGGTCTTTGCCTGGTTTGGGGATTAAGGTAATGCTCGCCTCATAGAATGAGTTTGGACGTTTTCCTTCTGTTTCTATTTTTTGAAACAGCTTCAGTAGAATAGGTATTATTTCTTCTTTGAATGTTTGGTAGAATTCCCCAGGGAATCCATCAGGCCCTGGACTCTTGTTTTTTGGAAGGTTTTTGATCACTGCTTCAATCTCGTTACTGGTTATTGGCCTATTCAGGTTGTCAATTTCTTCCTGTTTCAGTCCTGGCAGTTTATAGGTTTCCCGGAAGGCATCCATTTCATCCAGATTGCTCAGTTTATTGGCATATAGTTGTTGATAATAATTTCTAATAATTGTTTCTATTTCCTTGGTGTTAGTCGTGATCTCTCCCCTTTCATTCATAATTTTATTAATTTGGGTCCTTTGTCTTTTCTTTTGGATAAGTCTGGCCAGTGGTTTATCGATCTTATTAATTCTTTCAAAGAACCAACTTCTAGTTTCGTTGATCTGATCTACTGTGTTTCTGGTTTCTAATTCATTGATCTCTGCTCTAATCTTAATTATTTCTCTTCTAGTGCGTGGCTTAGGCATCGTTTTTTGCTTTTTCTCTGGTTCTTTAAGGTGTAGAGTTAGTTGGTGAATTCGGGATTTTTCTATTTTTTTGAGTGAGGCTTGGATGGCTATGTGTTTTCCCCTTAGGACAGCCTTTGCAGTATCCCATAGGTTTTGGACCAATATGTTTTTGTTCTTATTGGTTGCCATGAATTGTTTAAGTTCTTCTTTGATTTCCTGGTTGATCCAAACATTCTTGAGCAGAGTGGTCTTTAGCTTCCAAGTGTTTGAATTTCTGCCAAATGTTTTCTTGTGATTGAGTTCCAGTTTTAAAGCATTATGGTCTGAGAATATGCAGGGAATAATCTCAGTCGTTTGGTATCGGTTGAGACCTGATTTGTGACCCAGTATGTGGTCTATTCTGGAGAAAGTTCCATGTGCGCTCGAGAAGAATGAGTATTCTGTTGTTTTAGGGTGAAATGTTCTGTAAATATCTATGAGGTCCATCTGGTCCAGTGTGTCATTCAAAGCTCTTGTTTCCTTGTTGATTTTCTACTTAGATGATCTGTCCGTTGCTGAGAGTGGAGTATTGAGGTCTCCTACAATTAACGTATTGTTATCAATATGACTCTTTATTTTGGTTAACAGTTGGCTTATGTCGATGGTTGCTCCCATGTTGGGGGCATAGATATTTACAATTGTTAGATCTTCTTGTTAGATAGACCCTTTAAGAATGATATAGTGTCCTTCTGTGTCTCTAACTACAGACTTTAGTTTAAAATCTAATTTGTCTGATATAAGAATTGCTACCCCAGCTTTCTTTTGAGGTCCACTGGCATGGAAGATGGATCTCCATCCCTTCACTTTCAGTCTGGATGTATCTTTAGGTTCAAAATGAGTCTCTTGTAGACAGCATATGGATGGGTCCTGTCTTTTTATCCAATCTGCAACCCTGTGCCATTTTATGGGATCATTTAGGCTGTTCACATTGAGAGTGATTATTGAAAGATATGAATTTATTGTCATCATGTTGCTTGTGAAGACCTTGTTTTTGTAGATTGTCCCTGTAAATTTCTGTTGTATATCACTCTTGGGGTCTTTCTCCTTTTATAGGACCCCCCCTTAATATTTCTTGCAGGGCCGGCTTCGTGGTCACATATTCTTTCAGTTTCTGCCGGTCGTGGAAGCTCTGCATCTCTCCATCCGTTCTATATGACAACCTTGCTGGATAAAGTATTCTTGGCTGCATGTTCTTCTTGTTTAGTACCTGAATATGTCCTGCCAGGCCTTTCTGGCTTGCCAGGTCTCTGTGGACAGGTCTGATGTTATTCTGATGTTCCTCCCTCTGTACGTAAGGACTCTCTTCCCCCTAACTGCCCTTAAGATGGTTTCCTTGGTTCTAAGATTTGCGAGTTTTACTATTACATGCCAGGGTGTTGGCCTGTTTTCCTTGATCTTGGGAGGGGTCCTTTCTGCCTCTAGTACACAAATGTGTGTTTCATTTCCCAGATTAGGGAAGTTCTCAGCTACGATTTGCTCAAATACATCTTCTAGCCCTCTCTCTCTCTCCACTCCATCCGGGATTCCAATAATTCTGACATTGGAACATTTCATGGTGTCACTTATTTCTCTGATTCTATTTTCATGGATTCTGAGTTGTTTTTCCCTGGCCTCCTCTTTTCCCTTTTTATCTATGAAAGTGTCTTCCAGGTCACTAATTCGTTCTTCTGCCTCACTTACCCTAGATGTTAGATTATCTAAATTAGATCGGATCTCATTGATAGCATTTTTAAGTTCTGCCCAATTCAGCTTTCATTTCTGCCCTTAGAGACTCTATGTTGCCATTAATTGATTTCTCCATTCTAGCCATTGTGTTCACAATTGCTAGCCTGAATTCCATCTCCGACATCTTGGTTATGTCTGCATCCATTTGTAAATCTGCAGCATAAGTCATAATCTCTGAGTCTTTTCTGTTTTGGGGGCTCCTCCTCCTAGTCATTCTGTTGATGGGTGTTTGAGGGAATGTATAGAGTCGAAATTATTGACCAGAACCCAAGCAAGATGCACCTGTTTTCTTGGGACCTTAGGGTTGCTGGCCTCTTGTTTTCCCAGCCTGTCTTCTGTGGGAGGGGCCTGCCCCGCTGTTACTCAGGCAACCCTGTTTGGGCGGAGTTGCCCTGCGCCCCTGTGGCGGGGGATGGGTTCAGTGGGAATCAGTCTTTGGGGCTTTTGTTCTCTGGCGCCTTTCCCTGGCAGCTCCGCGTCTCTTCCGCGAGTCAGAGCAGAAGACACCGTTTCCAACCCTCTGCCTCAGAGCAGAGAGACCGCAGTCTGTTCTTCAGTGAGCTCTCCAGGCCACACCGTCTCCGTTTCTGTCTGTGCTGCTATAAACTGCAGCATCCTGGGTTGTGCACCCCTCCGCAGCGCCCCCAGTCCTGCCTCCAGGTCGGGGCACGCCTCTGCCCTTTGTGCTTCTAAAACCGCCAGCCGCTCCCAGTTTGCGCGGGCGACCCCGCCGCTCGGGGTTTCCACCCCCGGGGGTTGCAGCTCACCTGCACAACCCCGGCGCACCGGGTTTCCGTCTCGGAGGCTGTGGTTCGCGTGCGCGCGACCGTCGCTCCGGTTTCTGTCCGGGCGGGGGGGGCTGCGGTTCGCAGGCACGACCCCGCCGGTCTGGTTTTCCGCCCCGGGGGCTGCCCTAAAGTCCTTTCCCGACGCTACCGGTCTGCGAGTCTGTGCCCGGTCCCCAGCGCGCGAGGCTGTCGCTCACCGGCGGTGTAGGATCCCCACAGCCAGGCACCCTCCCGCCGCCGTTTATCCTCCGATATCTGCCCGCAGGATCATGGCTCTCCGCTTCGTACCTCAAAACCAACCGCCTGTGATATTCTGTTTGCAGAGATCCAGATCTTCTTACATCTCAGGCTGGTTTCGGGGGTGCTCAGAGTGGTCTGGTAGATATCCAGCTCAATTCCGGGGACCAGTTGAAATAGGGTCCCCTACTCCTCTGCCATCTTTTCTTCCCTCCTGTCTCTGCTTTAAACTAATTATTTCAGATTAAATTTCTACAGAGTTTATATCGTCAGCACATTTATGAACCGCATCAGTGGCTTTTTAAAATAAATCAGATGTAGCCATCGAAACTAACATTTCCCTGGTTAAAAATTTCAAATCTGGTTTTTGTTTAATTTGTTTTATCTTCATTACTAATGTAAAATTGGGGGCACTATAAGATTTTTACTTTCTATTTGAGTTGTACTTTTCACAAAATAATTAATATTCTTATCTGCTAGTCTCTACATTTATAACTTCTATATTTTTTTTTCCTACACTTTCAAATTCAGGAAATATATCCAGCTCTCTTGCTAAAACTTCACATTCATCAAACATACATTCAAAGTTACATTCTTTTTTATTTTTGTAAGCAAGGAGAGTCTTGCTTTTTATATATATAATCGTGGGTTTTTACTGTAGACTTTTATTTTTTCCACTTGGTACAAAATATTATCACACAAAGAGAAGTTGCATACAAATCTGTGATGTATTTGTGACAAGATGTTTTTGACTTGCCATAATATATTATGTCATTTTATATTATGTCTTTAGTATTTGATGAACATCTTTCATTTGTTGCAATGGCGTGTTGATTGCACTTCGTCTTGATGCAGTGTGTCTCCATATATACTTATTATAGTTTTTCGAACAGACACAAAACTTCCCTCTACTCACTGAATTCACACACCAAAAAAATGAGCCCAGCAAGGCACAAATGTGGCATAATTATTTTTGCAGAAATTATGGTAAGTCTACACTCTTGTATACACCTACCCTAGTTGCTCCATTATCATATCCCTGGCTAGAAGTATTTTTATGCCAGCATCGTCTTCTTCTAATTTATTAACAATTTTATAACCTAGACTATACCCAACTTTCTTCTTTTCCTTTCAAGGAAGTCAATAAAACTTTCCTATATTGTTGTAACATTAGTGTTAATGCAAATATAATTAATAATCTGAAACATATGTTCATGGTTGGTCAAATCTGGCATGCAGTCAAAAACTGAACAAACATTTTTTCTTGTTTGGTTCCCAAAAGTATGTCAGATTTAACATGATTTACTAAAAGCATGAAATATTTGTTTTGAATTTTGTAAGACTGATAAGACATATAACCCTTTGTATGAGTAGTTTTATGATTAGCTACAGCATTATAATGATCTATAAATTCAAATAAATTTAGATATATTAAATCATTTGGATTTACAATCATTTCTTGTCATATTTTAAGAGGTAAATTATTTTTACACAAATGTATAAATGTCTAATATCACTCCAAAATATCTCACCATTGTTATTCTCTGACTCTATCTCCTTCTGCAAACTGTCATCAATTAAAGTATGAGTTTGAATATATACACATAATATATATTATATACATACACTGTATATACATACTCTTCCATACTGGAAAAACATCATTATGGAACATGGAGTTCTCATGGCTCCATCTTCTGTTCAGTTCTTCAGTTCTTTGAAAACTTTTTTATAGTTGTAGATATCCGAACCTGTCTTATTACTGCTAAAAAGTATGCATGGAAAAATCCGATAAAGACAAGTATTCCTTATAATAAGTGATGTAGTCACAATTAATCAACTCACGGATAGATTATTTGCTTATACACCAGTTTTATCTAAAATATTCAGTTATTGGAGCAGAGGAGAGAAGAAAATAAAATAAAATATTCAATTATCATGTGATGTCGATTCTCTAAAATCTGCACATTGTTCTTGGCCCACTCCATATCATAGTAAAATCATTTTTGTTTTATTGGAAATTGGCAGCCACGATGAGTTTTTATTATTTTATTTTAAATGACATCTTCTTACTCTCTAGCTCACACTCATGTTGAGTAGTTTCTGAAATATCTAATATTTCCCTTTGTTTTTTTCTCACAATTCAGAGATTCTTTAGTTTGCTCTGGAGTTTTTTTTTTTTTAAGTTTTTACTTAAATTCCAGTTAGTTAACATACAGTATAAAATTAGTTTCAGGTGTACAATATAGTGATTCAACACTTCCATACAACACCCAGTGCTCATCACAAGTGTCCTCCTTCATCCCCATCCCCTGTTTCCCCCATCCCCCCACCCAACTTCCCTTTGGTAACCATCAATTTGTTCTCTATAGTTAAGAGTCTGTTCTTTTGTTTGTCTCTTTTATTTCCCTTGCTCTTTTGTTTTGTTTCTTAAATTCACATATGAGTGAAATCATACAGTATTTGTCTTTCTCTGACTGATTTATTTTGCTTAGCATAATACTCTCCAGCTCCATCCACATCACTGCAAATAGCAAGATTTCATTTTTTCTTATGGCTGAGTAATATTCCATTATATATATGAATAATTATTAATTAATAGAAAATATATATTGTATATAATATATTAATATATAATATAATAAATATATAATTTATATATAACATAAAAATATTTTATGTGTGTGTGTATATATATATATATGTGTGTGTGTATATATATATATATATATATATACATACCCCTTCTTTTTCCATTCATCGATTGATGGATACTTGGGCTGTTTCCATAGTTTGGCTATTGTAGATAATGCTGCTATAAACAATGGGATGCATGTATCCCTTAGAACTACCGTACGATCCAGCAATTGCTCTACTAGGTATTTACCCAAAGAATACAGAAGTGCTCTGGGTTTGATGGTAACTGTGTTCTAATAAGATCAGTGATAGGAATTCATTCATTTTCAGTAGCTGGAATTTTTTTTTCTAGTCAAATTCATAACTGACTGACTCCTGTAATTTTGATGTTTCCACATGCACTTTACTTCTTTCCCTGAGGATTGCACCACTTACTTTTTGATGCCTTATTTTTATAAAATAATTAGGTAAAATTTACAAATATATTTTTTAAATTAATATAATCCATTTAGAGTAAATGTGGGATATAACACATACTTATGTAATTTATATTAATTACCTATAAACTTCTGAATTAAAATATTAATCATTTAGATGTACCTAAGAATTTGTATGAAATATAAAAATACAAGCAGCAGAAAATTACGCACCAGGTTTCCACACAACTATGATGAAAACACTACTGAAAAATAAATTTCTAGGGGTGCTTGTGTGGCTAGGTCAGTTAAGCGTCTGCCTTTGACTCAGGTCATGATCTCAGGGTCCTGGGATAGAGTCCCCATGTTGGGGTCCCTGCTCAGTGGGGAGTCTGCTTCTCCCTCTCCCTCTGCCCCTCCCCCCGAATTGTGTCCTCTCTCTCTCAAATAAGTAAATAAAATCTTTAAAAAATAAAAATAAAAAATAAAATTTATATATAAAAAAACAAAGAAAAATAAATTTCTGAAACGATGAAGTGGGATTTATTCCTGGAATGCAAGGATGATAAAGCACACAAAATCAATGCCAACATGGGAGATAGGATGATGCATGCAAATGAAGCTGTTCTTCCTTCTCTTCTTGGGCAGTTATTCTCAGTTTTTTTTTTTTTATGTTCCACTGTGTTGCTAAGGTTTCTTCAGTTTCTTCAGTGGACTCCTCAGCTCTCCCAGAGAAGTTTTTGTTCAGTGCTAGCTATCTAATGATCTTTGCTGGGGACATCACCAGTTTAGTGTCATCGCCTCTCTGTCTACAATGGGTATTATGCAGCCTTAAAAAGGAAAAGATGTTCTGGCGCATGCCACAACATGGGTGAACTTCGAGGACATCATGCAGAGTGGAATAAGCTTCTCTCCAAAAAACAAATAATGTATAATTCCACTTACTTGAGGTATCTAAACTAGTCAAAATCATACAAAGTAGAAAAGTGGTTATCAAGTGCTGGGGGAAAGGGGTGAGAGAATTTGTATTTAGTGGGTATAGAGTTTCAGTGTTGCAGATGAAAAGGTTCTAGATATTGGTTGTACAACAATGTAAATACTTATCACTACTGAACAGTACACTTAAAAATGGTTACATGGTAAATTTAAAGCTATATAATTTTTGCCACATTGAAAGTATATGATAGGCTGAAGCAGGTTCAGATGACACCTAGGCCTTCCCTCTCTTAGGCACTCCTGTCATGGACGGCAAATGAGTAGAGAATGCTCTGGATCTGGGGCCACATGATAAATAGGGACCAATGGCAGACTGTGGGCCAGGGGCAGCCAGAGTCTGTGGAGTCCGGGGGCAGCACTGGAGGAGTGGAAAGAACTTGGCTTCAAGCCAGACCTGGCTCGGAGTGCTTGGTCCAGGTCCACCCTTACTTGCTCATGACGTGGGGCTATGTTCCTAACCTCTTTATGTTTCCACATCCCCTCCTGCAAACCGAGGCTCCTGAGAGCATCAACCTCCCAAGCTGGTCGTGAGGATTAAAAATAATTCATTCATTATTTGCTAGAAACCATCTAAGTGGCAGCTGCTTATCTAGGTGTGAAAGAACGGTGAACTCGACACTCTTCTCATGGCTCTTCCATTCCAGTTGGGAGAGAACAACACTAGAACGACTGTCAGATGATGTAAGTGCACTGAAAAAAAGTTGAAGTCAGGTGAAGAGAAAGAACACAGGTAGATGGTGCTTTGAATTTGGTGATCGCAGAAGGCCTCTGTGAAGGGGAGACATCTAACCTAAATCAGAGGAAAGGGGCTTGTGTTGTGAACGGTTTCTGCAGACCATCCTTTCTCTCAAGGTGAGAGCAGAAGAAAAAACATGAGTTTTACTTAAGTCTTCATGGAGGTTCCAGCTCATGCCTGTGGGTTTCGGCCTGAGTGTGATCTTTTCTTCCTGACTGTCTGAGATGCTCTGGTATCTGACGAGGAGACACCAACCTCACAAACTGTTCAATGAGTCCCAACTTTGCATAAGGCCATTTCCTTATGACAAATCCATGAAACACACACATATGTATACACACACGCACACACACACACATGCAAATATACTGAGAGAGTTTCTAGAAAACAGAGAACAAATATAAGGATGACTTCTGTGGAATTGTTCTGGGTTCTGGAGTTCCTTCTTTAATCTGATTAGATTTAAAGCCAATAGGCTCTGGAAATCAGCATGGAGGTTCCTCAGAATGTTAAAAATAGACCTGCCCCACAATCCAGCAATTGCCCTTTAGGTATTTACCCAAAGGTTACAAAAATACATATTCTAAGGGGTACATGCACCCTGATGTTTATAGCAGCATTATCAGCAATAGCCAAACTATGGAGAAAGTCCAAATGTCCATCAATAGATGAGTGGATAAATAAGAGGTTCTCTCTCTCTCTATATATATATATATATACACACACACACATATGTGTACATATATACACACACATATATATACATTGTATATATATATACACATTGTGTACACACACACACACACATATATAATGGAATATTACTCAGCCCTGAAAAACAATGAAATCTTACCATTTGCAACAATGTGGACAGAGCTGGAGTGTATTATGCTAAGCGAAATATGTCAATCAGAGAAAGACAAATACCATATGATTTCACTCATATGTGCAATTTAGGAAACTAAACAGATGGACATGTACAAAGGAGAAAAAAGAAGAGTTGGGAGGCAAACCATAAGAGACTCTTAATGATAGAGAACAAACTGAGGGTTGATGGAGGGAAGTGGGTGGGGGATGGGCTAAATGGGTGATGGGGATGAAGGAGGGCACTTCTTGCGATGAGCACTGTATGTTATGTGTAAGTGATGAATCACTAAGTTCTACTACTGAAACCAATATTACTCTATATGTTAGCGAAAGAGAATTTATTTTTTTTTGTAGTTTTTAATTTTATTGTATTATGTTAGTCACCATACAATACATCATTAGTTTTTTGATGTAGTGATCCACGATCCATTGTTTTCGTATAACACTCAGTGCTCCATGCAGTACGTGCCCTCCTTAATACCCATCACCGGGCTAACCAATCCCCCCTCCCCCCTCCCCTCTAGAACCCTGTTTGTTTCTCAGGTCCATAGTCTCTCATGGTTCATCTCTCCCTCCAATTCCCCCCCCCATTTTTCCCTTTCTTCTCCTAATGTCCTCCATGTTATTCCTTATGTTCCACAAATAAATGAAACCATATGATAATTGACATGAAAGAGAATTTAAATAAAAATTTGGAAGAAAAAACGAAACAAAAACAAAAAATAAAAAAAGACAAGAAAGTGGCTTGTTATAAAGAGGTGGAGGTAGATAATCAGATTATAAAAGGTAACATTAGGGAAGTGAAATGCAATACTTATAGTGCTATGATTTGAGAGAAAATGAACTAATAATACTCCTACAGCATCCACTATTTGATTTCCTAAAAAATTGTAATTGTTCTTGTTTTTATTTTTTTTCTGTTTTCATTGGTGTACTTGTACTGCTTCCCATTTCTTTTTTTAAATTTCATTTTTTTATTTAATTATGCTATGTTAGTCACCATACAATACATCATTAGTTTTTGATGTGGTGATACACGATCCATTGTTTTCATATAACATTCAGTGCTCCATGCAGTACGTGCCCTCCTTAATACCCATCACCGGGCTAACCCATCCCCCCTCCCCCCTCCCCTCTAAAACCCTGTTTATTTCTCAGAGTCCATAGTCTCTCATGGTTCATCTCTCCCTCTGATTCCCCCCTTTCATTTTTCCCTTCCTTCTCCTAATGTCCTCCATGCTATTCCTTATGATCCACAAATAAGTGAAACCATATGATAATTGACTTTCTCTGCTTGACTTATTTCACTTAGCATCATCTCCTCCAGTCCCATCCATGTTGATGGGAAAGTTGGGTAGTCATCCTTTCTGATGGCTGAGTAATATTCCATTGTAGATATGGACCACATCTTCTTTATCCATTCATCTGTTGAAGGGCATCTCGGCTCTTTCCACAGTTTGGCTATTGCGGACATTGCTGCTCTGAACAATGGGGTGCATATGGCCCTTCTTTTCACTACATCTGTGTCTTTGGGGTCAATACCCAGGAGTGCAATAGAGCTACCCTATGACCCAGCAATTGTTCCTGTTTTTAAATGTTATTAAAATTTAAATAACTCAAGTGAAACAAAAGAAGTATTATCTCTGAACGTGTAGGAAAAAAATAAAACCCTTAGTGACATTTATTCCAGTTTTTAATGGATACTGGTAGTCCATTGCCAGCAGCAAACAAGTGTCTCAAGTGATCACATTTGGGTACCTCTAATGAAGTCCCTATAAAAAGCAAAGGAACAAGTGAGCAAGTAGATGCTACCTGTGAATATTTTTGTCAAAATAAGGGGTATAACAGAGATCAATGATTGCTTTGAAATCTGCTGGAGAACTAAAGGATGAAGTATGTGCAGGTCCTGAAAGTCCCACCTCAAGGTCCACATAAGGATCTGAAAGCTTCGGTGAACTGGCTCCAGTTATCTCTTGTAGCTTCAGGGTCAAGATGTGGGCAAACCTTAGGCAAAGTCTAATCCTGTGAGTGGCTGAATTGCCACACAGTGTGAATGCTCAAATTCTCAAGATCTCTGGCCTTCAGGTTAGGGCACTGATAAGTAATGGTTGGGATCCTGAAACCCAGAGTGGGACCCAGATGCAGACTCTGATGAAACTGGGTAACTTGAACCCCTAAAAGATAATTTGCCAGTAGAAGCAAATCTTCCTCCTGTCTGAGGAGGTTATTTCCTCTTTGCCTGAAGAATCGGTGATGGTCTTGCCTGAAGTAGCAGCCTTGCAGGGTCCCGCTGATCTGCCCCAGAAGTTACACCCACTGCCCTCCCTTTCCTTCCAAATCCCTTAACAAGTCTCATATTCCCACAGGCCAAATAGTATAAAGCAAAGTGTGACATTTGCAGAGATACAAAAGTCACCAAAAATCTCCATCATTTTAAAATCCATATACACAAAATACTGGGGGATTTGCATGAAAGTAGTTCTTTACAGTGAGGTATGGAGGTAGAAGGAAAATAGAGTTGAATCACACACATTTATTGATGTAGGCTTATTAAGCCCAGACTCTGGATGAAATGTTTTTGCTTCAGGGTTAGCGAAGCCTCTCATCGTTTGCTTGTTGCTGCCTTAGTTTGTTCAGGCTGCTCTAAGAAAACTATTCTAGACTGGGTGGCATAAGCAACAAACATACTTATCATGGATCTGGAGTCTGGGAAGTCCAAGATCAAAGCATCAGCAGGTTTGGTGTCTGGCGAGGGCCCGTTTCTTGGGTCACAGACTGCCATCTTTCTTGCTGTGTCCTCACATGTTGGTAGGGGCAAGGGAACTCTCTGGGTTCCCTTTCATAAGGGCACTAATGCCATTTATGAGGGCTCCACCCTGCTGACCTCATCATTTCCCAAAAGTCCCACATTCCAATACTATGGAATCAGCCATTAGGATTTCAACATGAATTTGTCGGGGGGACCCATATAAACATTTAGTCTGCCACTCTTGGTTTACTGGAAAAGTCCCAAAGGACTTAAGGAGAAATGCAAGAGCTTTCCTGATGTACTACAAAGGAAGAAATCCAAAGGCTTAAGGAGATTGGAACATTAGAGTGAATTTATCATATAAGATGGTGTTCACTCACTTCGGGAGGTCCAGAGGGTACTTTCACCGAGTCTGTGGTAAATTGCTTTCTAAGGGGAGCCCAGACATCTGTGAGGAGCTCCGGGGTGGCATTTCTCTTCTCTGTTGGTCAGAAATCTGTGGGCTTGCCCTCGAGGAAAGACCATGCTACACTGTCAAGTATTTATGCTGTTAATCATTACCGCAACCTTCCCCCAATGGACCTGTGGCCAATTAGGAGGATAATAAAGCATGGTAGAAAGTCAGTAGTCCAAATTCTAAGAGGTGATTGGATACTGGCTCTGAACTGACACCCATATTTGGGAACTAAAACTTCATGGGTTACAGAAATGGCTCATGGAAATCATGGAATCAGTGTGGTTTTACCTCATGCCCATCTCAGTGATTGGTCCCTGAATCCACTGTCTGGTTATTAATTTCCTTCGATTCACAGTGTATAAATAGAATATTCAGAAAGTGATAGAATTTCCATGTTGGCTCTCTGACCTGTCAAATGAAAGCTACTATGGTAGGAAAGGCCAAGTAGAAGCCACTAGAACTACCTACCTATAAAGATAGGAAACCAAACACAGCACTTCATCCTGGAGGGAATGGACTGATTGTGGCAGCATCGAGATTTGAAAGGTGCAGGTTGTGATTCTAGGACATCCCTTGCAACTTACCTATATGTCCTATACAGAAACAGACAGATCTTGGAGAATGACAGGCAATTATAATAATCCTCACTACATGACTATTCCAATTACAGCTGCTTGCCTACATGTGCTTTTGTTGTTTTAGCATTCAAACCTCTGCCAAGGCCCCTGGCATACAGTACTGATGGGGAAAATGCTTTTTCCCCTATCAGTAAATATCACCAGAGTTTGGCTTCAGCTTGAAAGGCCAGCAATAAGTCACTTCTTACCTCAGGGGCTGATTGTAACATAGAACTCATTGTCGTGTGGCACCATCAACAAGTGACCTGAAAACCTGCAATTTGGGGTGGGGCCCAGAACAAGAGAAAGTTCTCTGATCTGCCTCTATGGTCTCATATACGGTCCCAGTGACCAGATGACTGGAAAAGAAGGAACATCATGCTTGATTTCCAGTTCTTACTTCCCAATATGCAGGCCCAACATATTTTAGACTTCTATTCCTGCATATCGATCGACACACATTTAGCAGCTTCGAACAAGACAAATATATTCTCAAACAGTTCTGCAGGTGAGAAGTCCAGGCAGGCTTGACTGGGTCTTCTCTTCTTGATTGGGTCACACAGAATTGAAGTCAAGGAGTTGACCATGCTGGGTCATTAACTGGAGATTCATGGAGAGAAACTACTTCCAAGCCCTTTCAGGTTATTGGAAAATCTAGTTTCTTAAGGTTGTGGGACTGAGGTCCCCATTTCCTTTCTGTCTCTCGGCCACTCTGAGCTCCGAGGACCACCCCCATACCTCCCTAGGTGCACCCCTCCATTTTCCAAGCAGTAATGATGCATCATGGTCATGGAAGCAGGGATGCAGATCATGCATGGACCGCAAACAGGAACTTCCACTCAGCAAGACTGATCCTGTTGCACATCCTGCCGACTGCTCCATGGGCCAGCAGCACAGACCAACACTGAGCACCTGAGAGGGCACCACGCCCCCAAGTGGTCAGTCAGCTAACTGCCAGTTGGCAGACCGATGATTTTGGTCTCCTTCAAAAATAATTGGGGAGAGGGCAGCTCTTTGTACATGAATCCACCTTTATTCTGGGGAGGGATTTTCTTTCTCACCCACGGTACTTTTTAGAACACCATGTGTGGACTTAGAAAACGTCTTCCCAACATCATGGAATTCCACACTGCATCACTTATAAACACGGAACATCTTTCCTAGGTAATACGCTCATGACTCTCACTGCTATTATGTTTCCCATCATCCTGAACTGTGGAATGATCTTCTGATGTCTCAGTTATGGTTCTACCACGATGCGCCAGCGCCTTGTGGGATGGGGTCAATATAAACTCTGAAGGGGAATGTTTTATTGTAGGGTCAGACAGATGGAGCTGTTTCTGTAAGAGACACGACTCATGTCTTCAGCAATTAAAGGGTAACAGCATGAGGACCTTCTCTCATTACTGCTGTTTCTGTATCCAGGAGCAGAATTTTCTTTCCCTTCCCCACAATGTTAGGATCAGCAAATGGAGAAATGTTTTCAACCACACTACTTTCCTGAAATGCAAATTGAGACTGCCCAAATGACCACGTTAGATGCTCATCCTCTCAATCAGTGAGCAAAAATGAGGTTCCTCTGTGGTATGGAGACATGGAATGCGACTATCCAAGGAAGCTGGATTGCCACTACACACGGCCTAAGAAGGAGTATGTGTGAAATATCTAGAGCTCTTCTTGGCATTCCCAAGTTTCTCTGATTAGTTGATGGGAAATTACAACAACACAATGCAGGCAGAACACCTAATGGTCCAGACCCTCCAGGAATTAAGGTGTGAGTCATCCCCTCAGGACAAGCACTAGAATCAGCTGAGGGGTTGCCCCAGAAAAAGGGAATAAGAAATGGGTAGACAGTGCCCGGTCTTAACTGCCAGCTAGACGCAGCACCTTGCCAACGAAATGAAAACTGTAATAGTATTTACTTGATGACTTAATAATATCCCCAAACTCAGTGGAAAAAACACAAAAACACCAAATTAGCCATTCAAACAAAATGCTAAGGGCAAAAGCCCAGCTTTTACTAAGAGAAACTTATAACAGGAAAGTTGCAATGCATTTTCTTAGCCGCAAGAAGACAATTCTTAACTAACTCGTGCTGGGAGGCATCAACAATATCTGGTCGCACTCCAGGACAGCCAACTGGTTCTGCTTTCTCATTGATCAGTGCGATAACGGGATTATAAACTTGGGGAGCCACCACCTCTGTTGAGAACCTGGTCATATTCTATTTTCTCTAGTACCTTCTCAAGGTGACTTATTAAGTCTTCTCTTTTAAATCTGAAAATAAAGAGACAAGTCATTAACCAAAAGATACCGAAAGAACTTATGATGCACGAGGCTCTGTAGAAAATGCAAAGAGAAGCTCGATTTACAGGAGCACAGAAAACACATCTGCGTGGTAAGGGACCCTCCATTAATACAAAGAGTGCCAGTTCAGGGTCAAGGCCCACCTCAAACTCTGGTGTGAACAGAGGGTTCCTTGAGCTTAGAAGAAGGAGAGACTCAGATAATATCGACCTAAATAACTGGGGACGACATGAACTCTGAGTGAGGACCAGGGTTTGAGAAACGCCAGGCAGGGCCCGACCCCAAGCCCCCCAGCCAGCAGCGCACTGGGCCCCCCTGTGAAACATACTGGACAGTTCCTCCCACTCACCTTGCCGCTTCCTTTATGGCATATACAACAAATTTTTTCTGCACTTCTGGAGGTCCTTGCACTCCTTCAAGCAATTTTAAGATTTTCTCATATTCTGAAGATATTTAGAAAAAAACCTTCAGTATTTCTAAAGTACAAAGAGGAGTTAGAACTCAGTCTTGGAGTCTCAGCGATCATTCAAGGGCTAGAACGTTACAGAGTACCTGTGCTTTCCATGCTTACATTCAGACATCCGAACATATCCACCAGTGGAATCTGGTACACAACCACCGATTAAGAAATACAAAAGAACAAGAACAACATAAAAGATTTACTGGGGCATTTCAGTCAAACTAAAGAGGAACCATTCTAATTGTGAAAACCCAATTCTGGCAAAGGAGGAGCCTCAAGACGTCAGTTGAATCTAGTCTGGATCATAGAACAGGAAAGACTTCCTGGGGTTTCATGGACAGAAATGGTTATTCTACTTACTTCCTTCAAAATATCGAATTTCCTTCTTTAATTGCACTTTTATTTCCATATTGATTTCCACTGGTATCGGCAGTTTATCGGGCACATCTCCCGACATTGCGGTGACCTTGGGGTCATCTGCAGAGAGACAGCTGGGAATGAGTCCTCCCACCAGTGCATGACGACCAGGTTTGTGAATGAATCAGCCCCCCCTTGCTGACACTGGCTAAGTCATGACACAAAGAATCCACCTGACTGTGTGGAACACCATCTCCTGCCATATTCATAAGGTCTGGAGGAACAGATTTGGATCAGAAGCCATCAGGTGGGGATCGACCACTTTCCGTCCCCTCCCCGTGGATACCGTGAAGCACAGGTGCATCCGGAAACCTAACTGAACCTGGAGCTGCAATGACGCACATTTCAACAACCCCACATGCACATCCATGTGCTCTACAGTCTCTAATATTTCATTTCATAGCAAGAGAATATACCAGCTAGATGTATCAGACCTGAAAATTTGACCTCAGGAAAAATAATACAACAAAGAAGCCTCTTCTCTTCTTGTCACTACGCACACACACAGGAACAGACTTGGACACTATAACCAATTAGCAAACATTCACAGAGCCCTGGCACTCATGATTTAATGTTCCCTTGATCCCGTCTACAAGGGGAAAAGCTGAACGTGTCACTTGATGTCAGGATGCCTGATATTGGCACTCCATCACTAGAAATCCCAGTCACTAAATGATCTTCCTCATCTGGCTTTTCTGTCTCAGAAAATGCACTTTTTTCCTTCAAGTTTGACACGTCTACTTCATTCATCCAGGCCTGGGGATCGGGAGTGAACGAGACAGAAGAAACCCTTTCCTTTTGGAATGTATAACCTCCTGTGGACGTCAGAGAGTACATGCACAATGAGCAAAGGGAATGAAACAGTTTGACTTTGTGTTAGGAAGGAAGGAAGTCAGCAGGGATGTGAGCGAGAGCAGGAGGGGAAGCGTCCATGATGCGTGGTCGGGCAGGGCCCCCTGAGGAGGTGAGCCCTGGGCAGAGCCAGGAACAGGAGACGGAGGCGGCCTGTGCACATGCAGAGGAGGAGGTCCAGCTGCCGGGAGGGCCGTGCAGGACCCCTAGGAGGGGACGAGCCGGGGCTGAGGAGCAAAGGACAGAGGCAGAGAGAGCAAGAAGGACACGGAGAGGACGCATGTAGGAAAGGATGACAGGGTCAGGCCGTGCAGGGCGTGGGGACCAGTGTCAGGAGCTCAGACTCTGTTCTGAGTGCTCGGGGGAGTTGATGATGGGTTTCAGGATAGGCAGGTAATGATCTGATATCTATGTGGACATGGTCACTCTGGGTGCACGGGAACAAATGGGCTACACAGGGTCAAGTGGGAAAGCAGGATGCGAGCTCAGAAGCTAGTGGGGCAGCTTGCTGAGTGCTGAGGCAGTGTGGGATGAGGGACAGTGTAACAGTGGGACTCAGGAACGATGACAGTGTTAAGAGGAGAGAAGGAAGATCAGAAAGGAGAACGGAGGCAAATTCAATGAGGAGAAGGAAACGAGTAGAGTGCGGAGCTTGGGAAGCCAGGAATGTTTCCAGGAAGGACAGAGTGAACACCTGGTCCAGTGTGGCTGAGAAATTAATGGCAGCCTCACCCAAAGCTGGTGACCTTGATAGGAACTGATCCCGAGGCGTGGAGGAGCCAGAGGCCTGGCTGCCCTCGGTCGGGTCAGGGAGGGGAGGACAGGCATCCTCACCATCTTCCCAGGACATGGCTGAGCCCCCGGGCTGGGATGCTCCGTCTCCTTCCTCTGTCACTGATGGCAGCGTCATGCTCAGCTTTCTCTTAAACGGAGGCGGAGTGATGGATTTTCCAGGACGTTTCACTTGGCCTTTGGGCCCAGCAGCGGCCTCCTCTGCTTTATCACTCATCACTTCCTGAGGAGCATCAAGAAACACGTTCCATTAATGACAAAAATGCAAGCATTCCAAAACAGGATGGAGGTTTCTCAGAAAGTTAGAAATAGAACTACGTTATGAAGCAGCATTTGCAGTACGAGGCATTTACCCAAAGAATACAGAACTACTGATTTGAAGGGGTACATGCACCCCGATGTTTAGAGCAGCAGCATCTACAAAAGCCGAACTATGGGAAGAGTCCAAAAGTCCACCGACTGATAAGTGGAAAAAGAAGACGCGGTGTACACATACAATGGAATATTACTCGGCCGTCAGAGACGATGACTTTTTTTTTTTTTTAGAGACCATGACATCTTGCCATGCGCAATGACGCGGGTGCAGCTAGAGAGCAGAATGCTAAGCGCGGTAAGTCAGCCAGAGAAAGGCAAACAGCAAACGATTTCACTCATATGTGGAATTGAAGAAACAAACAGATGAACGTGGGGGGACAAAAGAAGGGCAAACCGGGAAACAGACTCCAGACTCCAGAGAACAGAGGGTTCCTGGAGGGGAGGTGGGCATGGGGACGGGTTCAGTGTGTGACAGGGAGGAAGGAGGGCACGTGTGTGATGAGCACCGGGTGTCGTATGGCCGTGTGCGATCGCTGAATCCTACACCCCACACTGAGAGTACGCTGTATGGTAACTAACTGGAGCTTAAATAAGAACTTGACAAACAATGCAAGCATCCCAGCCGTCGGGCCGGCGCTCACAGCCTTGTCCATTGCCCTCTTCCACAACGTGTCCGGGGCGCTCAGCCAGGCGTCTCCTCGGCTGCAGGCGGCCCGTTTGCGAGCTCTCTGGCGACGCCCACAGCTGGAGCGCTTCCTCTGCCGCTTAGGAGAGGCCAGGCTGTAGAAAGGCCTTTGCATCTGGGGCCCATTCTGGCACCGGACACCAGAGGAGCTGCAGAAGCCCAAGGCGGGAAAGACAGATACAGACAGTGCTTGTACGGGAAGGGCCTCCCCTTGGGCAAGAATCACACTTGTGGCCTGACCTGTTCACGCTAATGTGGCCACGGCGCCGGGGAACTTGACCTGGTTGTGCATCCCGCACAGGCTGGTCAGGGACGGCAGCCCTGTCAGGGGAGAGGAGATGGACTGGGAGCGGGACCCCCGGAGCAGGACCCCACCTCCTCCCTTCTAACGATGGGGTGTGCTCCCGTCCGAGTACGGTGCGTGCTCCAGTCCAGGTACGGTGCGTGCTCCAGTCCAGGTACAGTGGGTGCTCCCGTCCGGGTACGGTGCGTTCTCCAGTCCAGGTACGGTGCATCTCAGCAGGACAGTGGGATCCCAGAGGGCATGGAGCTGTTTCCTCTCCCTCAACAGCTAGGAAGAAACACACCCATCCTAGTGACACATCCCTTGGCAAATTCTGGAAGATCACGCCTCTCCAGCCCCCATGGGGCTTGGTGTCCTGAGCAGTAAAGCACAGTGATCCACCTGGAGAGTCAGGACAACGGCTGTGTCCTGAGACTTCCATAGCTTTATGATGCTGGGTGTCTCGGCAGGGGTCCCCAGGTGCGGGATGAGCTAACAGACAGGCCCTACTTCGTGGTCCTCCAAATGTATTAACCTAAACCCAGGACAGTTCTGACGTCCACCAGACCAAGGTGGTTTCACTGTTGGCAATTTAATCTGCTGCTTTAATCTCCCAATCTTCTGTTCTACCTTCCTGCTGCCCACAGGGCTCCAGGGGTTGGGAACCTCCACTCCTGTCATGTTCCTTTGCCCAGTTCCTGAAACCGTGACCCCGATCACTGTCTATTTGACGAGGGTATGTGTACACGGTACTCGGCTTCTCCGAGCCCCTCGTGACGGCGGTCTCGGTCTGCCCAGTGGGGGAAAGCTGGGATCAGGAGGCATGTGTGTCTGCACAAACCGGGCCACATGCAGAACGCTCCGTGGGGGCCAGCGGGTCCGTGCGATCACCTGCCCCCGCCTCACCCGTCGGGAACTCGGGCACATGGACCCAGATCCCACTGGCGGTTGCCTGGGGCACGGTTTGGGACGCACCGGGCAGGCTGTCGCTGCACTAACCAAGTCGCTGTCTGTCCAGCCCCGCTGTGCCCGGTGCTGCGGGGTGGTCGGCCTGCCCACGCTCGCCATCTGCCGGATGTGCGGGAGGGGCGGCGGCTCGGGCTCCGCGAGGGCCTCGGCTTCCCCACGGCCGGGAGTCTCAGCGCCTCAGGAGCCAGAGTGTGGGAGACAGCAAAGCCTGGCTGGCGGGCGATCCCCAATGTCTCCCCACATGTCCTGACCTCACGAGGGCTTACTCGGGATCATCCACCTCAGCTTCCCAGTGTCCCCACCCTAGCGTCCATCCCTGCGGATCAGGCCAACTGTCACGGCCTAGGGCTCTGGGCCCCTTGTCAAGCGGCCATCGGCCCGGATCCCACCACCACGGGATCCCCAGGTGCAGGCGTGCCCTGGCCTGTGGCTGGGAAGGGCCCCTATGTCAGTGAGCTCAGGAGCATAGGAGCAATCATCCAGCACTTTCCCCAGCTGGGGGTCCCCCGGCCTGGGGCTGTGCTATTAGGATTTACTTTGTTTCAGGGGTCAGAGGGCACGGGGCGCAGTCCCTGTCCTCATCCATCACCAGTGCCTCCTCCTCTTGACTCCCGAGTCCTCCCTCTTAGCGGCTGTCAGGCTCCGTCCCAGCACTTAGACCAGAATCCCAGGGCAGCCAGTGGCCCGTAACCTTGCAAACAGGCGCCTAAAGTCTCCAAGGTGCCATCTTGCTGTCCCGCCTTCTCCACCCCCCAGGCCCGAGCAGCGGTGCACCCCACATGCCCTTCTCTCCCCGCAGCTCTTCTAACACCCTGCTTTCCGAGCCGTGGCCTGTCGTCGGGCACCGGTGGCGGCCCATCTGTCCCCAGCAGAGGCCAGCCTGCCCCGCAGCCACGGGCTTCCCGTCTCTGTCGGGGGGACCCGCCACAGCTCCCCCCACGAGCGCATCAGACCGCCTGGGGCTGTCGGGGTGTCCCCGAGCATCTGGCGGACGTCCGCACTTCCCCACACACAGCCTTGTGGCCAAGCCTGGGACGCACCAAGGATGCCTCCTTCTCCAGACCCACGTCTCTGCTCTCCTGGCCTCTGGCGCCTGCGAGCTCCCTGCGGAGCATCTCCGTGAAATCAGCCCCGGGCCCCTTACAGGGTAGACAAGGACAGACCACGAAAGAGGCAGGCCACTCCACGTGGGTCCTGGCAGGTTTAAGAAGCAAGGAACATACATACCAGGCTGGTCTCGGGCGGCCCCACGAGGAGGTCTGTGCACAACCGGCCAGAACCCTAGAAGTTTATATAGTCGCCTACATGGGCTTCATCCCGGGCACCGCCCAGATGGGCCCAACAGCACTCCCTCTGACGCTGGGATCTTGTGACAGCTCCTAGGACGGAGAGGAACTTACATTCAAGGACAGGGGAAGCGAGGAGGGGCTTCCGATGGCCCGAGCCACCTTGGGGTCAGCAGGAGGTCACATTCTCTTAAGAACTCCTCCAACAAAAGCAGACTTCTGACACAAACTAGGGCCAAGGTAAAGAAGTCTCGATGTGGGGCTCAGGAGCCATCAGGAGGCACAAAGATTCCCATGAGGGGTGGCTGGCCTGGCGTCGGGTGCCTTCTCCCGGCTCACTAGCCCTCAGCCTGCCGTCTCATCCGTCATCAAAATGCCTTGACTCGGCAGAGGGCCATCTCACAAAAGCGATGAGACGAGGAAGGGGCAGGTCACGTTAAGAGTGGCCAGAAGGAGCTCGGATGGGCACTGAAATCCGTGGCCTGAGCCCCCGACTGCTGTGTTACCCACATTCGCAAGGAACCACGAAGCAGGAGTGACGAGTAGAAAAGCAGCACGGTCGGCTTGCGGGTACTTCCTTCACCCCACGACTGACATGCTTCTCTATCTGTCTCTGTCTTGTGACCTTACCGGGTGTGAATCCACTGTTTCTGAGAACTATCATCCCCTGCAAACTCCCTTAGTAACATTTTAGCTGCCAAAGTTTAATGCATTTCACTTTACACGCAAAATTTTCATTGCATTAGAACCAGAACTGTTGAAGATCGGGGCCTGGACTAATGGGAGCACATGAGGGTTGACCAGCACGGGAGGCTGATCGGTCCTCAAAGCCGAGTCCAGTCCAGCCCAGGGGCCGCCCCTCCTGTAGTTTCTCAGGCTTCCCGCCCGGCACCCTCCAGGGTACCTGCCTGCAGAGGTGCAGAAAGAGCCCTTCTCCCGCTCACAGCTGCTCCGCAGCCTCTGAAGTGTTAAACGTGGAGTCTGGGCACTCTGGGGAGCGTTGGCAAACGGACGTTTTTCACACTAAGATCCAAATCCAATAAGAACATTGCCTTTTTCTGAGGACACGCCAGGCTTTGGGCATACTGAATGGGAAGAGTGGTTGTTGCCGGCTGGTACAATTTCTGCTGATTTCCAAATGGATCCTGTGTTTGCTCCTTTCCTTGCCACAGTGAACGCTGTTTTGCATAAGGCGCTTTCAATCACAGGAGCAGAAACCTCTCCTGTTTTGCTTAAATGATACAAGAAGCCCAAGCTAAGTGGAGATTAGCATCAAAGGAGCTGAATCCTGTATCAGTAATATGACGAAGGGTCTGGTCCCTTCCCCAGGTTCCTTTCTGCTTTTCTGAAGCCACTTCATCCCAGTTCTGGTTCCTCCTCATGACTGCCAAGTGGCTCCCAGGGCTCCTCAGTTAGGTGCTACTCAAGTCCTGTGTAGCAGGAGAATGCAGTGACATCTTTGCCTAGGGCTCCCCCAAGAAGTCCTAAGCTTTGCTGGGACGGAATCCTTTCGTGCGCATGTCCACCTCCACCGATCAGTTTGCTCTACGGGGCATCAATCAGAATGTGCCAGTTGCTCGGCTCAGGCCCCAGATAGCAAATGCATAGATTGAAAGATTCCACTCTCAGTAGACTTGATCATGGCCTCACCTAGAATCCTGTACTCAATAATCAGAATGTAATTTCTTCTCAAGCAGGCAAACACCGGCAACCTTGTCAATAAACCCCAATCCTTAGTTTCCTGCAGACGAAGTTCTCTGAACACATGAAATTAAAGAAGTACTTCTTCGCAACACAACCAAAGGTACTCACAATTTGATAACATACTTCAAAGTCAATACTTACTACTGAACTCTAGGAAAACTCGCATGACTGAATCTGCGTGCCACACGAAATGGCGAACAGAGAGGAGAACTTATGGGTTTACAATCTATTAGAAAAGAAACATTGCTGCAAATGAATGAGGTCCGTCCATGGAAGAATGTGCAAAAAGACCACAATAAATCCCAGGAAAGCAGAGTGAGACCTATGCTGTGTTCTGACACTCGTGTCTCCCCACAAGCATGTGTTGAAATCCAAACCCCCCGGGAAGCTGGTATTGGGAGGCATCCGGGTCCTTTGGCAGGTGCTGAGGTCCAGACGGTGGGCCACTCCCGAACTGGATTAGTGCTCCAGAAAGGAGGCTGCAGAGAGACCCCGAACCCTCCCCCAGGGCAGAACGAGGGCGCCTGACTCTGAATTAGGCCTCGGACTTTCTCTAGATCGTCCTGGTGCCAGCAACCTGGTCCTGGTTTCCCGGCCTCCACAGCCCAGGGCAACACATTTCTGTCCCTGTCACCTTCCCACTTTCGGACATGTTGCTATGGCAGCCTGAACAGACTAAGGAGGCTCCCTGGCACGATTATCGAGGACAATTTAGCCACAGATAAACAATACTAGCAACCAAGCAGGAGACCGAGCCCTGCATCCGGAAGGGAGTTCTGTGAAAGACAGCGGGAACACCCAGAATGACTTTATAGCAAATTTGGAAACTGACATGAAATAGACACTTTTCTACAACAATGCAACATTCCAAAACTCATCAAGAAGAAACAGAAAATCTGAATGCTCCTGATTGTGGTACAACGTTTAGTACCAAATGAGAAGCCTTCTGAGCCTGAAGACTTTCCTGAGGAGTCCTTTAAACATTCAGGAGGGAAATAATACCAGTCTTTCACAAACTCTTTCAGAACAGAGGAGAAAAGGTGTGAGTTCCCTACTCATTTTTTGAGTCCAATATAAACATGTTACCAACACCTACCAAAAACACTGGAAGAAAGGACAACCAAAGACCCGGATTTCTCTCCTGAATATAGACACACAACTCCTAAATAATTGGTTCACAAATGAATTTAAACAGGACACAAAAATCCAAAGGGCATGTGGTTGTTGGGTGTATTGCTTGAAGGAAGACTGGCTTCACCCTGGAAAATCCATCAGTGTAATGTGCTACATGAACAGCAAAAACCAAGGAAAAGTCACAGGGCCATTGTAATAAACGGGTTGAAGTTGGATACCTGTTCACGGTAAAAACCATCAGCAACGTCGGATGAAAGGGAACTTTTTTAACCTAAGAAAGGCTATCTTCCCCCTCCCCAAAAAATGTACACAAGTGCTGTATTTAATGGTGACATTGCCAACACTTTTTTCTTGAGTTTTAAATAAGACAAGGGTGTCCACTGTGTTTTCAAGAACAGACTGGAGGAACTGAAAACGGACAGTAAAATATAATAAGTATCCGTTTTGAAAAGGAAGAAGTGAGGTTACATTGTTCACAGTTGCATGTTTTTGTACATAGATATTCAAAAAGATGTAAAATACTGAGAATTAATAAGTGTACAATAGCCAAGCAACTGGATAAAGAGCAAGAATCAAAAACAGGTGTATTTCTGTGTAATAACAAACCAATTAGAAAAAGATATTTAAAATATCATTAGAACAGTGTCAAGAACATCACGGGGCCCCTGGCTGGCTCAGTCAGTGGATGGTGGGACTGTTGATCTTGGAGTTGTGAGTCTGAACCCTAGTTGGGTGTAGAGATTACCTAAGAATAAAAAATCTTTAAAAAACGAAAAGCATCACAGCGCATAGAGCAAACCCGACAACAGGTGTGCTGAAGCAGTACACGGAAACATAAAGCTCATGGACAGAAATCAAAGGCTTCAGGAAATGGAGAGAAACACATACCTTGTGGATTGGAAGACTCGTTATTAAGTCATTATTGTCATTTCTGCCCAGAATAATTATTTCTTCATATTTAAAGTGTAAGCAATTTTATTTAAAATTCAGAAAACCCATCCTGTTACTTTGGTGGGAAATACGCGAGCTGATAGTAAACAGTATATGGATATCGAAGGGCCTAGAATAGCTGAGACCGTCTTTAAGCAAAAGCACCAAGTTGGAAGACGCACCCTGCCGGGCAGCAGACGTACCGCACGTGAGGAGCAACGACAGCTCTGTGCTGGTGGAGCAGGGGCGGGCGGAGACTCCAGTGGGACAAGACAGAAAGTGGAGACATAAATCTGGGAACAGCAGGTGCTAGATTACTGACACCGGGGCCTGCAAACCTTTGAGGTGCATTCAGTAAGTCCACCCGCTCCCTATGGGGAAATTCACCTCTGCTCTGACCCCCTTCCCGTCCATACAACATTGATCTCTGATGACTAGGAGATCTAGAAGGAAACTTAGGATATTACCATCATGGCTTTAGAGTAGGCAAAGGTTTTGAAAAGAATAAAAGCACTGACCATGAGGAACAGATTGATTAGACTTAAACTGAGAAATTCTGTTCATCAAAAAGACACTGTTAAGAGAGTGACTTGTGGGTCGCCTGGGTGGCTCAATTGGTTAAGTGGTTGCCTTCGGCTCTGGTCATGATCCCAAGGTCCTGGGATGGAGCCCAGCACTGGGCTTCCTGCTCAGTGGGGAGTCTGCTTTTCCATCTGTCCCTCTCAAATAAATTGATAAAATGTTAAAAAGAGAGGGAGAGAGAGTGACATGGGGCACCTGGGTGGCTCAGTTGGTTAAGCATTTCACTTTTGATTTCTGCTCAGGTCATGATGTCACAGTGGTATTGTGGATTGAGCCCCCACATTGGGCTCATGGTGGGTGGGAAGCCTGCTCCAGATTCTCCCTCTCCCCCTCCCCTCCCCCCTCCCATGCTGGCATGCCCACATTCTCTCTCCCTTAGCAAGAACAATAGAGGGACAAAACAAAACAGATCAGCAGAAAACAGAGAAAATTATATATTTAAATATATATATAAATGTAAATATATGTTGAACTACAAATCAATTTTAAAAATACAAATGCCTCAGTAAAATGTGGGTAAAAGGGCAGGAAAAGCTCTTCATAAAACACATACATGAATGGCCAATGAACCACATTAATCAGCACAAAATGCACGTTTAGACATAATGAGAGGCTCCTGCAGACCCCCCAGCGTGACTGAGATTAAAGACTGCCTATATGGCACGTGTTTGGGAGTATAGGATGCTACCATCTCACATATTGTCAGCCCCAGATTCCCACCTTGATGACCAAGATCACAGTTACAAGGTTAGACATAAGACCCCTGCAAGACTCAGATACAAAAATCATTGAAAATTACTCCACCCCAGGCCGAGACAGAGCATCCAGGTAAGAACAAACCACCCCAAAGTGCGTGAGAGCACCCAACTATGACCTCACCCAAAGGCTGAGACAGACCACACTAGGGAGAATCCACCCCCTGAGGCAGAGCCAGAGCCCCCAAAATGCTCCCCAGCCATGGCTGAGACAGGGCAGCCAAGGAAGAGTAGCCCCCTTACATAAGGGCGATGAAGTGCCCAACATCCCTCCTCACTAGGGCTGAGAGGGAGCACTCAAGGCAGAATCCCCCTTCTGGCCAGGGATGGACCTTCCGAGGAAGAGTCTCAGCTCCCCAGACCTCGGAGGGAGGGCCAAGAAAGAGCCCAAACCCCCAGTGCTGAGAAGGTGATGTTCTCTCCCTGCCACGACTCAGACAGAGCCCCCCAGGGACAGCTTCACAAAAGTCTCAAAGCATCCGAGGACCATCACCCCCATCCGAGGGGACAGAGCCCCCATGACAGTGTCCCCAGGACTAAGAGTCCCCACCACGGACCAGCAGACCAGCCCGGCCCCACCATGGCTGAGACACGGCCCCCAAGGGAAAGTGCCCCTCGTGCTGAGCTACAGCCCAAGGAGAGTGTCTCACAGGCTGAGGTCGAAGCCCTCAGTGAGACGAATCCAGGGGCTGAGGTGATGCCCCCCAGGAAACCTCCCCCTCGCAGAGCTTGGATGGAGCGCCGGGAAACACTCCCTGCCCCCCACTTCGGACGGAGGTCATCCCCCAAAGACGCGTCCCCCCACCCGGGCTGACAGAATTACACAGGGAAAGCTCCTCACAGAACGCAGACACCACCAAGGACAGCCTCTTCTCCAACATGGCGGCGAGAAGCTGCCCCGGAAAGGCCTCCCCCTGGGCTGAGATCAGAACCCAACCAAGTGTCTCCACAGAGCTGAGGTAGATCCCCCAGGAAGACCCCGCAGCCAAGGGAGAGGCAGCTCCGGGGCACAGAGAGAGCCCCCGGGGACAAGAGTCCACACTGCCAGGGCTAAAATCCTGACCTCGCTCCAGGAGCCTGGAAGCAGCTCACACGATGGCAGTGAAGGTGTGGTGTCTCTCACGTGGAACGTGACAGAAGGGTGTCCCCCCACCCCCACCCCCCCGGGAATCTCTGGATATACTCCCCCTAAGGATTCTGGGAGTTCTGTGCACACGGAAGTGTCCGGCCAGAAGACTCTGATCTATTATTACTGCCCCAGGGAGGTGTCAGGGGAGCTGCGGGACTTGGGGTGCTGCTGGCCACCCCGCCCTGCAGCAGCCTGGTCCCCGAGAAGCTGTGTGCGGTGCGGAGCCTGGTGCGGGAGAAGCCTCATGCCCCCCAGGAGCCTGCTGGGTCAGCGGCCCAGAACCAGGAAGCAAGTCTTCTCCTGCCATGGCTCAGGCGCCCCCTACAGGCAGAACTCGGTCACACAAGCCACAAGAAAACACCTTTCTAGGAACCAGATGATTTTTTTACTCCTAGGTGAAAGGGTTGAGTTTGAAGCTGAGAGTGGATAAATCAAAAACTGGCCCAGTGTTTTAACAGAAACACAGGAGGATTCTTTGATCATCATAACCCCTGGAAAACTTAAGAGCATTTGGTAAAAATTTGTCTACACAAATGTGCTTTGCAGGTTATTCTTGGAAGAGAAATATAGGAAGTATTTCTTGCACATAAAATGAAAGCAAGACACGATTGCCCACCGTCATCCCTTCTATTCAACCCTCCCTACAGGGGTCCTGCCTGGCACCTTAAGATGGGGAACAGGGCTGTGCCCACTGAGCGAGCTCCAGACTGTTCAGTGATGGACGAGCCCCAGGAGTGGTGCTTTTCAGGGAGTCACCAGGCACGTCAAATAGTGACAACTGTCTGGGAATAGAGAGTTGTGGGGAGCTCCGATCAGTTTAGTCCCCTCCCGCGGCTGACAGGTCGCTGGTGTTCGGAGCTGCTGTGGCCGTGAGGTCCTTGGTTTCAGGGCCACCACGGAGCTGAGGAGAGGGCGGTGGGAACAGTGCTGGTCACAACAGCCCAAAGCTCACTGTCCCTCCTGGGCTGGAGCCATCTTTCCTGACGGAACGCTCTTCCGGGTGTTGCCAGGCTTGGGTGAACTTGCACGGTCCCGAAACCATGTATTTGGACAGGGTTTGCCCGTGTCCTCCCCGCTCGTAGCTGGAGTGGGTTTTCACAGGCCCTTCGCCCACCAACCCCAAGCGCCTCCTCCTCTAGGCTACAGATATACTAAGTATCACTGCCGTGTATCCGACTGTACATCATTTCTACTGTTTCCCTTCTCGTGGGGAAGGAAACTAGGATCGGCAGGGCCTGCGTACTGTGAAAACTCCCTGTAAACGAGGCCCCCCGTGGCCACTCAAAGTCAGGGTTCCAGGAGTGAGGACGAGAGGGGAGGGAGCGCGGGCGGCAGGTGGCGGTCCCCCCCCACGCAGAACCCACGCGGAACCGGGCGCCGGACCCGTTGTCCGCACGTCTCAGCGCTCTGCCAGGCCAGGGGCGGAAGGAGAACTACTGAGGGTCTTACTTTACATGGGGTGACACAGCGCCTGTCTGAGGAGGCGGCATTTAAGGAGAGAGGGGAAGGGTGACGAGACGTGGGAAGGGGAACTGAGGCAGCGGGCAGTCCAGCTGCAAAGGCCCCGAAGGGGCGCGGGCTGCCGTGTGCCGGGAAGCAGGAGGCCGCGGTGGCTGCAGCGCAGGGATGGGGCGGGGGGGGGGGGTCCCGAGTGTGTTGGACACGTGCACGGATCTTCTCAACTGCCCCTTCCGTGATTGCCCTTGTCAGGCCTTCCTGGCTGAATGGTTAACTTGTTTCAAATCGTTTAAACTGTTTGAAACAGTTCCAAGGCGAGTTTGTACAGCCCACTGGTGACCGCATAAACAACTTTTTCTAGAAGCCTTATGTGCTGGCCTTGAGCCATGGCGGGAATCTTGCCGGACTGGGAGATGAAAGGGGGTCTTGCCATGCACTTTAAGAAACGTAATCAAGCATAACGTCACCAAATTGGAGTCAAGGGGGCCAGTAGGGGGAGCTCTCATGCGCTACCCCCGCTTATCCATGCGGAGCCACAGGAGGAATGAGCCTTGCACGTCGGAACTACTTCAGCTGCTCCTTTACTATCCCAGCAGGAGGAGAAAGATTTCCCCCCTCCCCCAGCAGCGGCCCAGGCCGTGAGGGACACCCACAGCTCAGCCAATGAGAAGCCGCTATGCTTTCAAATCCCAGTTTACTGCAGTGGACTTCTTGTGTAGAACAGCCTTCCCAATGCCCACTCTCCTCTAATAGAGGAGCCTTCTTCTCCTTTGCTCGCTAGACCTGCTGATGGTTTTGCTGTAGCTTGTGTTTCCTGGATGGCAATTCTCTGCTATTCCCAAATAAATGCGTTTCGTTGGCAAAATAACTCACAGGTGTTTTTTTTTTTTTTTTTTAGTTTATTTATTTATTTGAGAGAGAGAGAGAGCACAAGCAGGGAGAGGGGCAGATGGATAGGGAGATGCAGACTCCCCAGTGAGGGTGGGGCAAACTGAGCTCAATCCCAGGACCATGAGACCATGACCTGAGGCAAAGTCATGTGCTTAACTGACTGAGCCACCTCGGTGCCCCGACCGTTTTATTTGTAAGGTTCACAATGTCTTCACTTGGGAGCGCAAAGTCCTGGCACCTGTTAGCCTTTAGATCTCAGGTTGGTAAGGCATCCAGGTCCCCGTTCGTGCAGCAGGGGCGTGGCGCTGCACTGTCCTCAAGGGCACAGGCCGTGGAGTGAGGGCCACCCGGGTTCACTCTGGCCCAGCTCCCAGCCGGCTGTCTGACCCGGAGCAAGGACAGGCTCTCTGGGGGCTCCGTGTCCTCAGGTGTTGAGGGGCAATCGTGGCCTCTGCCTCATACGGTGGCTGTGGGGTTGAGGTGAGCAGGGCGGTAAGAAGCCAAAGCCCACCCGGGCACATTTGAGGTGCTCTGGAAAGTTCTGCGCAGGCTTGGTGCTGCCTGTAGGACACAGTCACGGCCCAGGACCTCGGGGAGGCTACAGGCTCTGGGCCAGAGGGCAGTGCATGATGGGTCAGTCACTGACGGTCAGCGATCTCATCTGGGGAGCACACAGAGAGCAGACTCCCCTCTGGGCCAGGGATTCGCGGAGGGACAGAAGGTTAGCCCTGTCTGACAGGGTAGCTCTTCCTGGGAGTCCTCAGGGCTGAGGAGCTGAGGCAGAGGCTGAGGCAGATGAGCGCTAGGCCCTCCCTCCCCTGGCAGCTCCTGTCAGGGAGGGGGAGTGAGCAGAGAATGTTCCAGATCCAGGGTCAGATGCCAAACAAGGACCGATGGCAGGCTGTGGACCAGGGGCCGCCAGAGTCTGTGGAGTCCGGGGGCAGCACTGGAAGAGAGGAAAGAACTTGGCTTCAAGCCAGACCTGGCTCGGAGTGCTTGGTCCAGGTCCGCCCTTATTTGCTCATGACCTGGGGCTATGTTCCTAACCTCTTTGTGTTTCCACGTCCCCTCCTGCAAACCGAGGCTCCTGAGAGCATCAGCCTCCCAGACTGCTTGTGAGGATTAGAAATAATTCTTTCAGTATTTGCTAGAAACCATCTAAGTGGCAGCTGCTTATCTAGCTGTGAAAGATCAGTTAACTGGACACACTTCTCATGGATCTTCCATGAGACACTAGACAAGCAGAACAATTGTCAGGTAGCGGTGAGTACTCTGCAGAAAGTAACAATGGGACGGAGAGATGCGAAGGGGTGGACAATAGTTTTAATGGGGTGGTCAGGGAAGGCCTCCCCGAGAAGGAGACATCTAACATAAATCAGAGTAAAGGGCCGTGGAAGTTAGCCCTTTCAGAAGGGCCCTGACCTCTACAGAACACCCCCTTCCCCAAGGTGGGAGGTAAATGAACAGGCATGGGCTTCATTAAGTCTTTCTAGGGCATGAGGCTCATGTCTGTAGCTTCCAGCCTGCTCCTGATTGCCTGTTGGTCAGTGATCTCATTTGGGGAACACACAGAGAGCAGCCTCCCCTATGTGCTAGGGATTCCTGTTGCAGATACTTCTGACTTCTCCATCTATCAACAACACACACCAACACTGAACACCTGATATGGCACCATACCCCCAAGTGGTCAGTCAACTAACTACCAGTTGGCAGACTGATTATTGTGTTCACCATTCATTAGGGAAAGGTAGCTCTTTGTACTCCAATAGATATTGATTCTGGATATGGATCTTCCTTCCCACCCATAGATAGTTGATAAAACCCACATTCATGGATTTAGAAAATGCTTTATCCACTGTCATGGTATTCCACACAACATCACTTATAAACAAGGAAATTGCTTCTCAGGGCACATGCATATGAAATTCAGTAGGTTTATTATCTCATCATCCTGAAGTGACAGTTCCAAAAAAGTCCTGGAATGGTCTTTTAAAGCCACAATTATTGTTCTAACTTGGCAGAAGTACCTTGAGGGGGTGGGGTAATATAATTTAGAGGGTGTCAATCCTCTACCTCATGGAGCTGTCTCTCCCATAGCCACGATTCACATCTTCATTAATGAAGGGGTGGCAATGTGAGAGGTTCTTCTATTACTCTTATGTATCCAGCATTCAAATTTTGCTTCTCGTCCCCACAATTTTTGGCTTCCCTTCACTGGAGGACTTTTTCCAAAGGAGAAATGCTTTCCACAGGAGCCCTAACAATGACTCCACTGAAATGGAAATAGACTCTGCCAAGGGTTCAGGCTGGAGTGCTCCTCTCCCTCAGTCATCAGGCCAACATGGCGCTCCTGCACAGTGTGGGGAGATGGAACCTGACTGGTAAGGACGCACGGCTGCAATGACACAAGACCCTGAGGAGGACTATGTCCACGATGTTTGGGTTTTTCTCAGCACTCTCATGTTGGTGATTAAAGTCAAAGGAAAATGGGGCGCCTGGGTGGCTCAGTTGGTTAAGCGACTGCCTTCGGCTCAGGTCATGATCCTGGAGTCCCGGGATCGAGTCCCACATCGGGCTCCCTGCTCAGCAGGGAGTCTGCTTCTCCCTCTGACCCTCCTCCCTCTCGTGCTCTCTCTCATTCTCTCTCTCGCAAATAAAAAAAAAAAAAAAAATTTAAAGTCAAAGGAAAATGATAACAACCTAGTTCAGGCAAGACGTCTAATGGTCGGGTCCATCGGTAATTAAGCTGTGAGTCATCCCCTCAGGTCAAGCCATATGACCAGCTGAGGGGCTGTCTCAGGCAAAAGGAAAAGAAATGGAGAATGTATAGGGTGCTGGCTGGCTCAGTCAGGGGAGCACGTGACTCTTAATCTCGGGGATGTGAATTCCAGCCCCATGTTGGGTGTAGAGATTATTTAAAATATAAAAATTTTTAAAAAGAAATGGCTAGTGTAGAGGACACTATAAATACCAGCTACAGGCCTGTGACCTGCTGAGGAGCTGGGATATAGTGTAAACCGATGACTTAAGGGCATTTCCCCACCTTGGGGGGAAAACAAACAAACAAACAAAAATTATCCCTATAAATGCATAGATAAAGCAAATTTTACTAAAAGACATTTATAACATTAAAGTTCCAATGCTTTTTCTTAGCCTCAAGAAGACAGTTTTCTTAACTAACACGTGCTAGAAGATATCAACAATATCCAGTGCCATTCTAGGATTAAACTGGTTCAGGTTACACATTGGTAACTTGATGATGGAATTATAAGTTTGGGGTGTGATTATCTTTCTTGAGAAGGTGGTAAGATTCTAATTTTTATACTGCTTTCTGCAGGTGCCTTATTAAGTCTTGTCTTTTAAGTCTGAAAATAAAGAGAGAAGTCACCAACCAAAACACACCCAAAGAGCCCATAATGTGGGAGGCTCTGTGGGGGATAGAAAAGGGAGCTTACAATCTACAAGGGAGTAGAAAATGGACTATTGTGGTAAGGGACAATCCAGCAAATACAAAGAGTGTCTGTTCAGGGTCAAGGCCTACCTCAAACTCCAGTGTGAACAGAAGTCTCCTTGAATTTGGAAGAGTGACTGAGACTCAGATAATATCAATCTAAATAACAAGAGAGACAACATGAAATCTGAGGAGGACCAGGGTTTGAGAAATGCCAGGCAGGGCCCAACACCACCTCTCACCCAGCCCCACACTGGGCCCCACTGTGCTACAAAGTTTCTCTCTATACCCACCTTGCTGTTTCCTAGACAGAAAATAAAACAAAAGTTTTCCCCAAATCTAGAGATCCTTCTACTCCTTCAAGCAATTTGAAGACTCTTTCATATTCTGGAGATATTTAGTAAAAAAAACCTCAGTATTTCTAAAGTACAAAGAGGAGGTAGAACTCAATCTTGGTGTCGCAGCGATCATGCAAGGGCTAGAATGTTACAGAGTACCTGTGTTTTCCATGCTTACATTCAGATACCTGAGCAGATCCACCAATGGAACTCTGGTACACAATAACCAATTAAGAAATACAAAAGAAAAACAACAGAAAAAGGTTTACTGGGATATTTTAGTCAAAATAAAAAGGAACCCAGAACAATCTATACTTTCAATGCCATCCCGATCAAAATATCAATGGCAGTTTTCAATGTGCTGGAACAAACAATCCTAAAATTTGTATGGAATCAGAAAAGACCCCAAATTGCCAAGGAAATGTTGAAAAAGAAAAACAAAGTTGGGGGCATCACGTTGCCTGATTTCAAGCTGTATTACAAACCAGTGATCACCAAGAAAGCATGGTACTGGCACAAAAACAGACACATAGACCAATGGAACAGAATAGAGAACCCAGATATGGACCCTCAACTCTATGGTCAACTAATCTTCGACAAAGCAGGAAAAAATATGCAATGGAAAAAAGACAGTCTCTTCAATAAATGGTGCTGGGAAAATTGGACAGCTATATACAGAAGAATGAAACTCGACTATTGTCTTACACCATACACAAAGATAAACTCAAAATGGATGAAAGACCTCAATGTGAGACAAGAATCCATCAAAATCCTAGAGAACATAAGCAGTAACCTCTTCGACATCGCCCACAGCAACTTCTTTCAAGATACATCTCCAAAGGCTAGTAAAGCAAAAGCAAAAATGAACTTTTGGGACTTCATCAAGATAAAAAGCTTCTGCACAGCAAAGGAAACAGTCAACAAAACAAAGAGGCAACTCAAAGAATGGGAGAAGATATTTACAAATGACACTACAGACACAGTGCTGATATCCAAGGTCTATAAAGAGCTTCTCAAACTCAACACCCGAAAAGCAAATAATCAAGTCAAAAAATGGGCAGAAGACATGAACGGACACTTCTCCAAAGAAGATATGCAAATGGTTAACAGACACATGAAAAAATGTTCATCATCATTAGCCATCAGGGAAACTCAAATCAAAACCATGTTGAGATACCACCTTACACCAGTTAGAATGGCAAAAATGGACAAGACAAGAAACAACAAATGTTGGAGAGGTTGTGGAGAAAGGGGAACCCTCTTACACTGTTGGTGGGAATGCAAGTTGGTACAGCCACTTTGGAAAACAGTGTGGAGGTGCCTCAAAAAATTAAAAGTACAGCTACCCTATGACCCAGCAATTGCACTCCTGGGTATTGACCCCAAAGACACAGATGTAGTGAAAAGAAGGGCCATATGCACCCCAATGTTCATAGCAGCACTGCCCACAATAGCAAACTGTGGAAAGAGCCGAGATGCCCTTCAACAGATGAATGGATAAAGAATATGTGGTCTATATATACAATGGAATATTACTCAGCCATCAGAAAAGATACCCAACTTTTGCACAAACATGGATGGAACTGCAGGGGATTATGCTAAGTGAAATAAGTCAAGCAGAGAAAGTCAATTATCATATGGTTTCACTTATTTGTGGAACATAAGGAATAGCATGGAGGACATTAGGAGAAGGAAGGGAAAAATGAAGGGGGGGAGTCGAAGGGGAAGACGAACCATGAGAGACTATGGACTCCGGGAAACAAACTGAGGGTTTTAGAGGGGAGGGGGGGTGAGGGGATGGGTTAGAACAGTCATGGGTGGGGCGCCTGGGTGGCTCAGTTGGTTAAGCGACTGCCTTCGGCTCAGGTCATGATCCTGGAGTCTCGGGATCGAGTCCCGCATTGGGCTCCCTGCTCAGCAGGGAGTCTGCTTCTCCCTCTGACCCTCCCCCCTTTCATGTGCTCTCTCTCTCTCTCTCATTCTCGCTCTCTCAAATAAATAAATAAATAAAATCTTAAAAAGAAAAAAGAACAGTGATGGGTATTAAGGAGGGCACGTACTGCATGGAGCACTGGGTGTTATACGCAAACAATGAATCATGGAACACTACATCAAAAACTAATGATGTGATGTATGGTGACTAACATAACATAATAAAAAAATGAAAACAAACAAAAAGAAGAGGAACCATGCTAAATAAATAAACAAATAAATAAATAAATAAAGATGTATAATTAAAAAAAATAAAGCTCTTCTAGGAACTCCCATGTTTCTGAATAGTTAATGGGAAATTACAACAACACAATGCAGGCAGAACACCTAATGGTCCAGACCCTCCAGGAATTAAGGTGTGAGTCATTCCCTCAGGACAAGCACCAGAATCAGCTGAGGGGTTGCCCCAGAAAAAGGGAATAAGAACTGGGTAGACAGTGCCCGGGTCATAATAGCCAATGAGACACAGAACACACAAAAGAAACGAAAACTGTAATAGTATTTACCTGATGACTTAATAATATCCCCAAACTCAGTGGAGAACAAACACAAAAACACCAAATTAGTCATTCAAACAAAATGCTAAGGGCAAAAGCCCAGCTTTTACTAAGAGAAACTTATAACAGGAAAGTTGCAATGCATTTTCTTAGCCGCAAGAAGACAAGTCTTAACAAACTCGTGCTGGGAGGCATCAACAATATCTGGTCGCACTCCAGGACAGCCAACTGGTTCTGCTTTCTCATTGATCAGTGCGATAACGGGATTTTAATTTTGGGGAGCCATCATCTTTGTTGAGAAACTGGTCACGTTCTAGTTTACCTCGTACCTTCCCAAGGTGACTTATTAAGTCTTGTCTTTTAAATCTGAAAATAAAAAGACAAGTCATTAACCAAAAGATACCGAAAGAACTTATGATGCAGAAGGCTCTATAGAAAATGCAAAGAGAAGCTCGATTTACAGGAGCACAGAAAACACATCTGCGTGGTAAGGGACCCTCCATTAATACAAAGAGTGCCAGTTCAGGGTCAAGGCCCACCTCAAACTCTGGTGTGAACAGAGGGTTCCTTGAGCTTAGAAGAAGGAGAGACTCAGATAATATCGACCTAAATAACTGGGGACGACATGAACTCTGAGTGAGGACCAGGGTTTGAGAAACGCCAGGCAGGGCCCGACCCCAAGCCCCCCACCCAGCAGCGCACTGGGCCCCCCTGTGAAACATACTGGACAGTTCCTCCCACTCACCTTACCGCTTCCTTCATGGCATATACAACAAATTTTTTCTGCACTTCTGGAGGTCCTTGCACTCCTTCAAGCAATTTTAAGATTTTCTCATATTCTGAAGATATTTAGAAAAAAAAACCCTTCAGTATTTCTAAAGTACAAAGAGGAGTTAGAACTCAGTCTTGGAGTCTCAGCGATCATTCAAGGGCTAGAACGTTACAGAGTACCTGTGCTTTCCATGCTTACATTCAGACATCCGAACATATCCACCAGTGGAATCTGGTACACAACCACCAATTAAGAAATACAAAAGAACAACAACAACATAAAAGATTTACTGGGGCATTTCAGTCAAACTAAAGAGGAACCATTCTAATTGTGAAAACCCAATTCTGGCAAACGATAAGCCTCAAGAGGTCAGTTGAATCTAATCCAATTCATAGAATGGGAAAGACTTCCTGTGGCTTTGTGGACAGAAATTCTTATTCTACTTACTTCCAAACTGTCGAATTTCTTTCTTCAATTGCTCTTTTATTTCCATATTGATTTCCACTGGTATCGGCAGTTTATCGGGCACATCTCCCGACATTGCGGTGACCTTGGGGTCATCTGCAGAGAGACAGCTGGGAATGAGTCCTCCCACCAGTGCATGACGACCAGGTTTGTGAATGAATCAGCCCCCCCTTGCTGACACTGGCTAAGTCATGACACAAAGAATCCACCTGACTGTGTGGAACACCATCTCCTGCCATATTCACAAGGTCTGGAGGAACAGATTTTGATGAGAAGCCATGAGGTGGGGATCGCCCACTTTCCGTCCTCTCCCCGTGGATACTGTGAAGCACAGGTGCATTTGGAAACTTAATCGAATATGGACTTGCAATGACGTGCATTTCAGCAACCCCACACGGACATCCATGTACTGCACAGTCTCTAAAATTTTCATTTCATAGCAGGAGAATATACCAGCTAGATGTATCAGATCTGAAATTTGACCCCAGGAAAAAGTGCAACAAAGAATCTCTTCTATTCTTGTCACTACGCGCACACACACAGAAACAGACTTGGACAGTATAACCAATTAGCAAACATTCACAGAGCCCTGGCACTCATGATTTAATGTTCCCTTGATCCGGTCTACAAGGGGAAAAGCTGAACGTGTCACTTGATGTCAGGATGCCTGATATTGGCACTCCATCACTAGAAATCCCAGTCACTAAATGATCTTCCTCATCTGGCTTTTCTGTCTCAGAAAATGCATTTTTTTCCTTCAAGTTTGACACATCTACTTCATTCATCCAGGCCTGGGGATCGGGAGTGAATGAGACAGAAGAAACCCTTTCCTTTTGGAATGTATAACCTCCTGTGGACGTCAGAGAGTACATGCACAATGAGCAAAGGGAATGAAACAGTTTGACTTTGTGTTAGGAAGGAAGGAAGTCAGCAGGGATGTGAGCGAGAGCAGGAGAGGAAGCGTCCATGATGCGTGGTCGGGCAGGGCCCCCTGAGGAGGTGAGCCCTGGGCAGAGCCAGGAACAGGAGACGGAGGTGGCCTGTGCACACGCAGAGGAGGAGGTCCAGCTGCCGGGAGGGCCGTGCAGGGCCCCTAGGAGGGGACGAGCCGGGGCTGAGGAGCAAAGGACAGAGGCAGAGAGAGCAAGCAGGACACGGAGAGGACGCATGTTGGAAAGGATGACAGGGTCAGGTCGGGCAGGGCGTGGAGACCAGCGTCAGGAGCTCAGACTCTGTTCTGAGTGCTCGGGGGAGTTGATGATGGGTTTCAGGATAGGCAGGTAATGATCTGGTATCTGTGTGGACATGGTCACTCTGGGTGCACGGGAACAAATGGGCTACACAGGGTCAAGTGGGAAAGCAGGATGCGAGCTCAGAAGCTAGTGGGGCAGCTTGCTGAGTGCTGAGGCAGTGTGGGATGAGGGACAGTGTAACAGTGGGACTCAGGAACAATGACAGTGTTAAGAGGAGAGAAGGAAGATCAGAAAGGAGAACGGAGGCAAATTCAATGAGGAGAAGGAAACGAGTAGAGTGCGGAGCTTGGGAAGCCAGGAATGTTTCCAGGAAGGACAGAGTGAACACCTGGTCCAGTGTGGCTGAGAAATTAATGGCAGCCTCACCCAAAGCTGGTGACCTTGATAGGAACTGATCCCGAGGCGTGGAGGAGCCAGAGGCCTGGCTGCCCTCGGTCGGGTCAGGGAGGGGAGGGGAGGACAGGCATCCTCACCATCTTCCCTGGACATGGCTGAGCCCCCGGGCTGGGATGCTCCGTCTCCTTCCTCTCTCACTGATGGCAGCAGCATGCTCAGCCTTTTCTTAAACGGAAGCAGAATGATGGATTTTCCAGGACGTTTCACTTGGCCTTTGGGCCCAGCAGCGGGCTCCTCTGCTTTATCACTCATCACTTCCTGAGGAGCATCAAGAAACACGTTCCATTAATGACAAAAATGCAAGCATTCCGAGACAGGATGGAGGTTTCTCAGAAAGTTAGAAACAGAACTACGTTATGAAGCAGCATTTGCAGTACGAGGCATTTACCCAAAGAATACAGAACTACTGATTTGAAGGGGTACATGCACCCCGATGTTTAGAGCAGCAGCATCTACAAAAGCCGAACTATGGGAAGAGTCCAAAAGTCCACCGACTGATAAGTGGAAAAAGAAGACGCGGTGTACACATACAATGGAATATTACTCGGCCGTCAGAGACGATGACTTTTTTTTTTTTTTTAGAGACCATGACATCTTGCCATGCGCAATGACGCGGGTGCAGCTAGAGAGCAGAATGCTAAGCGCGGTAAGTCAGCCAGAGAAAAGCAAACAGCAAACGATTTCACTCATATGTGGAATTGAAGAAACAAACAGATGAACGTGGGGGGACAAAAGAAGGGCAAACCGGGAAACAGACTCCAGACTCCAGAGAACAGAGGGTTCCTGGAGGGGAGGTGGGCATGGGGACGGGTTCAGTGTGTGACAGGGAGGAAGGAGGGCACGTGTGTGATGAGCACCGGGTGTCGTATGGCCGTGTGCGATCGCTGAATCCTACACCCCACACTGAGAGTACGCTGTATGGTAACTAACTGGAGCTTAAATAAGATCTTGACAAACAATGCAAGCATCCCAGCCGTCGGGCCGGCGCTCACAGCCTTGTCCATTGCCCTCTTCCACAACGTGTCCGGGGCGCTCAGCCAGGCGTCTCCTCGGCTGCAGGCGGCCCGTTTGCGAGCTCTCTGGCGACGCCCACAGCTGGAGCGCTTCCTCTGCCGCTTAGGAGAGGCCAGGCTGTAGAAAGGCCTTTGCATCTGGGGCCCATTCTGGCACCGGACACCAGAGGAGCTGCAGAAGCCCAAGGCGGGAAAGACAGATACAGACAGTGCTTGTACGGGAAGGGCCTCCCCTTGGGCAAGAATCGCACTTGTGGCCTGACCTGTTCACGCTAATGTGGCCACGGCGCCGGGGAACTTGACCTGGTTGTGCATCCCGCACAGGCTGGTCAGGGACGGCAGCCCTGTCAGGGGAGAGGAGATGGACTGGGAGCGGGACCCCCGGAGCAGGACCCCACCTCCTCCCTTCTAACGACGGTGCGTGCTCCAGTCCGGGTACGGTGCATGCTCCCGTCCGGGTACGGCGTGTGCTCCAGTCCAGGTACGGTGCATACTCCCGTCCGGGTACGGTGTGTGCTCCAGTCCGGGTATGGTGCATGCTCCCATCCGGGTATGGTGGGTGCTCCCATCCGGGTATGGTGGGTGCTCCCATCCGGGTATGGTGGGTGCTCCCGTCCGGGTACGGTGTGTGCTCCAGTCTGGGTACGGTGCGTTCTCCAGTCCAGGTACGGTGCATCTCAGCAGGACAGTGGGATCCCAGAGGGCATGGAGCTGTTTCCCCTCCCTCCACAGCTAGGAAGAAACACACCCATCCTAGTGACACATCCCTTGGCAAATTCCGGAAGATCACGCCTCTCCAGCCCCCATGGGGCTTGGTGTCCTGAGCAGCAAAGCACAGTGATCCACCTGGAGAGTCAGGACAACGGCTGTGTCCTGAGACTTCCATAGCTTTATGATGCTGGGTGTCTCGGCAGGGGTCCCCAGGTGCGGGATGAGCTAACAGACAGGCCCTACTTCGTGGTCCTCCAAATGTATTAACCTAAACCTAGGACAGTTCTGACGTCCACCAGACCAAGGTGGTTTCACTGTTGGCAATTTAATCTGCTGCTTTAATCTCCCAATCTTCTGTTCTACCTTCCTGCTGCCCACAGGGCTCCAGGGGTTGGGAACCTCCACTCCTGTCATGTTCCTTTGCCCAGTTCCTGAAACCGTGACCCCGATCACTGTCTATTTGACGAGGGTATGTGTACACGGTACTCGGCTTCTCCGAGCCCCTCGTGACGGCGGTCTCGGTCTGCCCAGTGGGGAAAGCTGGGATCAGGAGGCATGTGTGTCTGCACAAACCGGGCCACATGCAGAACGCTCCGTGGGGGCCAGCGGGTCCGTGCGATCACCTGCCCCCGCCTCACCCGTCGGGAACTCGGGCACATGGACCCAGATCCCACTGGCGGTTGCCTGGGGCACGGTTTGGGACGCACAGGGCAGGCTGTCGCTGCACTAACCAAGTCGCTGTCTGTCCAGCCCCGCTGTGCCCGGTGCTGCGGGGTGGTCGGCCTGCCCACGCTCGCCATCTGCCGGATGTGCGGGAGGGGCGGCGGCTCGGGCTCCGCGAGGGCCTCGGCTTCCCCACGGCCGGGAGTCTCAGCGCCTCAGGAGCCAGAGTGTGGGAGACAGCAAAGGCTGGCTGGCGGGCGATCCCCAATGTCTCCCCACATGTCCTGACCTCACGAGGGCTTACTCGGGATCATCCACCTCAGCTTCCCAGTGTCCCCACCCTAGCGTCCATCCCTGCAGATCAGGCCAACTGTCACTGCCTAGGGCTCTGGGCCCCTTGTCAAGCGGCCATCGGCCCGGATCCCACTGCCACGGGATCCCCAGGTGCAGGCGTGCCCTGGCCTGTGGCTGGGATGGGCCCCTATGTCAGTGAGCTCAGGAGCGTAGGAGCAATCATCCAGCACTTTCCCCAGCTGGGGGTCCCCCGGCCTGGGGCTGTGCTATTAGGATTTACTTTGTCTCAGGGGTCAGAGGGCACGGGGCGCAGTCCCTGTCCTCATCCATCACCCGTGCCTCCTCCTCTTGACTCCCGAGTCCTCCCTCTTAGCGGCTGTCGGGCTCCGTCCCAGCACTTAGACCAGAATCCGAGGGCAGCCAGTGGCCCGTAACCTTGCAAACAGGCGCCTAAAGTCTCCAAGGTGCCATCTTGCTGTCCCGCCTTCTCCACCCCCCAGGCCCGAGCAGCGGTGCACCCCACATGCCCTTCTCTCCCCGCAGCTCTTCTAACACCCTGCTTTCCGAGCCGCGGCCTGTCGTCGGGCACCGGTGGCGGCCCATCTGTCCCCAGCAGAGGCCAGCCTGCCCCGCAGCCACGGGCTTCCCGTCTCTGTCGGGGGGACCCGCCGCAGCTCCCCCCACGAGCGCATCAGACCGCCTGGGGCTGTCGGGGTGTCCCCGAGCATCTGGCGGACGTCCGCACTTCCCCACACACAGCCTTGTGGCCAAGCCTGGGACGCACCAAGGATGCCTCCTTCTCCAGACCCACATCTCTGCTCTCCTGGCCTCTGGCGCCTGCGAGCTCCCTGCGGAGCATCTCCGTGAAATCAGCCCCTGGCCCCTTACAGGGTAGACAAGGACAGACCACGAAAGAGGCAGGCCACTCCACGTGGGTCCTGGCAGGTTTAAGAAGCAAGGAACATACATACCAGGCTGGTCTCGGGCAGCCCCACGAGGAGGTCTGTGCACAACCGGCCAGAACCCTAGAAGTTTATATAGTCGCCTACATGGGCTTCAGCCCAGGCACCGCCCAGATGGGCCCAACAGCACTCCCTCTGACGCTGGGATCTTGTAACAGCTCCTAGGACAGAGAGCAACTTACATTCAAGGACAGCGGAAGCGAGGAGGGGCTTCCGATGGCCTGAGCCACCTTGGGGTCAGCAGGAGGTCACATTCTCTTAAGAACTCCTCCAACAAAAGCAGAATTCTGACACAAACTAGGGCCAAGGTAAAGAAGGCTCGATGTGGGGCTCAGGAGCCATCGGGAGGCACAAAGATTCCCATGAGGGGTGGCTGGCCTGGCGTCGGGTGCCTTCTCCCGGCTCACCAGCCCTCAGCCTGCCGTCTCATCCGTCATCAAAATGCCTTGACTCGGCAGAGGGCCATCTCACAAAAGCGATGAGATGAGGAAGGGGCAGGTCACGTTAAGAGTGGCCAGAAGGAGCTCGGATGGGCACTGAAATCCGTGGCCTGAGCCCCCAACTGCTGTGTTCCCCACATTCGCAAGGAACCACGAAGCAGGAGTGACGAGTAGAAAAGCAGTACGGTCGGCTTGCGGGTACTTCCTTCACCCCACGACTGACATGCTTCTCTATCTGTCTCTGTCTTATGACCTTACCGGGTGTGAATCCACTTTTTCTGAGAACTATCATCCCCTGCAAACTCCCTTAGTAACGTTTTAGCTGCCAAAGTTTAATGCATTTCACTTTACACGCAAAATTTTCATTGCATTAGAACCAGAACTGTTGAAGATCGGGGCCTGGACTAATGGGAGCACATGAGGGTTGACCAGCACGGGAGGCTGATCGGTCCTCAAAGCCGAGTCCAGTCCAGCCCAGGGGCCGCCCCTCCTGTAGTTTCTCAGGCTTCCCGCCCGGCACCCTCCAGGGTACCTGCCTGCAGAGGTGCAGAAAGAGCCCTTCTCCTCAAGAGCTGATCCTGTATCAATAATATGACGAAGGGTCTGGTCCCTTCCCCAGGTTCCTTTCTGCTTTTCTGAAGCCACTTCATCCCAGTTCTGGCTCCTCCTCATGACTGCCAAGTGGCTGCCAGGGCTCCTCAGTTACGTGCTACTCAAGTCCTGTGTAGCAGGAGAATGCGGTGACATCTCTGCCTAGGGCTCCCCCAAGTAGTCCTAAGCTTTGCTGAGACGGAACCCTTCCGTGCGCATGTCCATCTCCACCGATCAGTTTGCTCTACGGGGCATCAATCAGAATGTGCCAGTTGCTTGGCTCAGGCCCCAGATAGCAAATGCATAGATTGAAAGATTCCACCCTCAGTAGACTTGATCATGGCCTCACCTAGAATCCTGTACTCAATAATCAGAATATAATTTCCTCTCAAGCAGGCAAACACCGGCAACCTTGTCAATAAACCCCAATCCTTAGTTTCCTGCAGACGAAGTTCTCTGAACACATGAAATTAAAGAAGTACTTCTTCGCAACACAACCAAAGGTCCTCCAAAATTTGATAACATACTTCTAAGTCAATACTTACTACTGAACTCTAGGAAAACTCGCATGACCGAATCTGCGTGCCACACGAAATGGCGAACAGAGAGGAGAACTTATGGGTTTATATTCTGTTAGAAAAGAAACATTGCTGCAAATGAATGAGGTCCGTCCATGGAAGAAGGTGCAAAAAGACCACAATAAATCCCAGGAAAGCAGAGTGAGACCTATGCTGTGTTCTGACACTCGTGTCTCCCCACAAGCATGTGTTGAAATCCAAACCCCCCGGGAAGCTGGTATTGGGAGGCATCGGGTCCTTTGGCAGGTGCTGAGGTCCAGACGGTGGGCCACTCCCGAACTGGATTAGTGCTCCAGAAAGGAGGCTGCAGAGAGACCCCGAACCCTCCCCCAAGCCTGAATGAGGGCGCCTGACTCTGAATTAGGCCTCGGACCTTCTCTAGATCGTCCTGGTGCCAGCAGCCTGGTCCTGGTTTCCCGGCCTCCACAGCCCAGGGCAACACATTTCTGTCCCTGTCACCTTCCCACTTTCGGACATGTTGCTATGGCAGCCTGAACAGAGTAAGGAGGCTCCCTGGCACGATTATCAAGGACAATTTAGCCACAGATAAACAATACTAGCAACCAAGCAGGAGACCGAGCCCTGCATCCGGAAGGGAGTTCTGTGAAAGACAGCGGGAACACCCAGAATGACTTTATAGCAAATTTGGAAACTGACATGAAATAGACACTTTTCTAGAACAATGAAACATTTCAAAACTCATCAAGAAGAAACAAAATCTGAATGCTTCCTGATTGTGGTACAACGTTTAGTACCAAATGAGAAGCCTTCTGAGCCTGAAGACTTTCCTGAGGAGTCCTTTAAACATTCAGGAGGGAAATAATACCAGTCTTTCACAAACTCTTTCAGAACAGAGGAGAAAAGGTGTGAGTTCCCTACTCATTTTTTGAGTCCAATATAAACATGTTACCAACACCTACCAAAAACACTGGAAGAAAGGACAACCAAAGACCCGGATTTCTCTCCTGAATATAGACACACAACTCCTAAATAATTGGTTCGCAAATGAATTTGAACAGGACACAAAAATCTAAAGGGCATGTGGTTGTTGGGTGTATTGCTTGAAGGAAGACTGGCTTCACCCTGGAAAATCCATCAGTGTAATGTGCTACATGAACAGCAAAAACCAAGGAAAAGTCACAGGGCCATTGTAATAAACGGGTTGAAGTTGGATACCTGTTCACGGTAAAAACCATCAGCAACGTCGGATGAAAGGCAACTTTTTTAACCTAAGAAAGGCTATCTTCCCCCTCCCCAAAAAATGTACACAAGTGCTGTATTTAATGGTGACATTGCCAACTCTTTTTTCTTGAGTTTTAAATAAGACAAGGGTGTCCACTGTGTTTTCAAGAACAGACTGGAGGAACTGAAAACGGACAGTAAAATATAATAAGTATCCGTTTTGAAAAGGAAGAAGTGAGGTTACATTGTTCACAGTTGCATATTTTTGAACATAGAATATTCAGAAAGATGTAAAATACTGAGAATTAATAAATGTACAATAGCCAAGCAACTGGATAAAGAGCAAGAATCAAAAACAGGTGTATTTCTGTGTAATAACAAACCAATTAGAAAAAGATATTTAAAATATCATTAGAACAGTGTCAAGAACATCACGGGGCCCCTGGCTGGCTCAGTCAGTGGATGGTGGGACTGTTGATCTTGGAGTTGTGAGTCTGAACCCTAGTTGGGTGTAGAGATTACCTAAGAATAAAAAATCTTTAAAAAACGAAAAGCATCACAGCGCATAGAGCAAACCCGACAACAGGTGTGCTGAAGCAGTACACGGAAACATAAAGCTCATGGACAGAAATCAAAGGCTTCAGGAAATGGAGAGAAACACATACCTTGTGGATTGGAAGACTCGTTATTAAGTCATTATTGTCATTTCTGCCCAGAATAATTATTTCTTCAGATTTAAAGTGTAAGCAATTTTATTTAAAATTCAGAAAACCCATCCTGTTACTTTGGTGGGAAATACGCGAGCTGATAGTAAACAGTATATGGATATCGAAGGGCCTAGAATAGCTGAGACCGTCTTTAAGCAAAAGCACCAAGTTGGAAGACGCACCCTGCCGGGCAGCAGACGTACCGCACGTGAGGAGCAACGACAGCTCTGTGCTGGTGGAGCAGGGGCGGTAGGAGACTCCAGTGGGACAGGATAGAAAGTCGAGACATAAATCTGGGAAGAGCAGGTGCTAGATTACTGACACCAGGGCCTGCAAACCTTTTTTTTTTTTTTTTTAATTAATATTTTATTTATTTATTTGACAGAGAGAGAGATATCGAGAGAGGGAACACAAGCGGGGGCAGAGGGAGAGGGAGAAGAAGGCTTCCTGCTGAGCAGGGAGCCCGACATGGGGCTCGATCCCAGAACCCCGGGATCATGACCTGAGCCGAAGGCAGACGCTTAACGACTGAGCCACCCAGGCGCCCCGCCTGCAAACCTTTGAGGTGCATTCAGTAAGTCCACCCGCTCCCTATGGGGAAATCCACCTCTGCTCTGACCCCCTTCCCGTCCATACAACATTGATCTCTGATGACTAGGAGATCTAGAAGGAAACTTAGGATATTACCATCATGGCTTTAGAGTAGGCAAAGGTTTTGAAAAGAATAAAAGCACTGACCATGAGGAACAGATTGATTAGACTTAAACTGAGGAATTCTGTTCATCAAAAAGACACTGTTAAGAGAGTGACTTGTGGGTCGCCTGGGTGGCTCAATTGGTTAAGCGGTTGCCTTCAGCTCTGGTCATGATCTCAAGGTCCTGGGATGGAGCCCAGCATTGGGCTTCCTGCTCAGTGGGGAGCCTGCTTCTCCATCTGTCCCTCTCAAATAAATTAATAAAATGTTAAAAAGAGAGGGAGAGAGAGTGACATGGGACACCTGGATGGCTCAGTTGGTTAAGCATTTCACTTTTGATTTCTGCTCAGGTCATGATGTCACAGTGGTATTGTGGATTGAGCCCCCACATTGGGCTCATGCTGGGTGGGAAGCCTGCTCCAGATTCTCCCTCTCCCCCTCCCCCTCCCCCCCTCCCATGCTGGTGTGCCCACATTCTCTCTTCCTTAGCAAGAACAATAGAGGGACAAAACAAAACAGATCAGCAGAAGACAGAGAAAATTATATATTTAAATATATATATAAACGTAAATATATGTTGAACTACAAATCAATTTTAAAAATATAAATGCCTCAGTAAAATGTGGGTAAAAGGACAGGAAAAGCTCTTCATAAAACACATACATGAATGGCCAATGAACCACATTAATCAGCCCAAAATGCACATTTAGACATAATGAGAGGCTCCTGCAGACCCCCCAGCGTGACTGAGATTAAAGACTGCCTATATGGCACGTGTTTGGGAGTATAGGATGCTACCATCTCATATATTGTCAGCCCCAGATTCCCACCCTGATGACCAGGATCACAGTTACAAGGTTAGACATTAGACCCCTGCAAGACTGAGATACAAAAATCATTGAAAATTACTCCACCCCAGGCTGAGACAGAGCATCCAGGTAAGAACAAACCACCCCAAAGTGCATGAGAGCACCCAACTATGACCTCACCCAAAGGCTGAGACAGACCACACTAGGGAGAATCCACCCCCTGAGGCAGAGCCAGAGCCCCCAAAATGCTCCCCAGCCATGGCTGAGACAGGGCAGCCAAGGAAGAGTAGCCCCCTTACATAAGGGCGATGAAGTGCCCAACATCCCTCCTCACTAGGGCTGAGAGGGAGCACTCAAGGCAGAATCCCCCTTCTGGCCAGGGATGGACCTTCCGAGGAAGAGTCTCAGCTCCCCAGACCTCGGAGGGAGGGCCAAGAAAGAGCCCAAACCCCCAGTGCTGAGAAGGTGATGTTCTCTCCCTGCCACGACTCAGACAGAGCCCCCCAGGGACAGCTTCACAAAAGTCTCAAAGCATCCGAGGACCATCACCCCCATCCGAGGGGACAGAGCCCCCATGACAGTCTCCCCAGGACTAAGAGTCCCCACCACGGACCAGCAGACCAGCAGACCAGCCCGGCCCCACCATGGCTGAGACACGGCCCCCAAGGGAAAGTGCCCCTCGTGCTGAGCTACAGCCCAAGGAGAGTGTCTCACAGGCTGAGGTCGAAGCCCTCAGCGAGACGAATCCAGGGGCTGAGGTGATGCCCCCCAGGAAACCTCCCCCTCGCAGAGCTTGGATGGAGCGCCAGGAAACACTCCCTGCCCCCCACGGCCCCCCAAAACCCTGAACCCTCGCTGCCCCCCAAACCTCCCACCCCCAGCTTAGGACTAAGGTAGCATCCAAAGACGGGTCCATTCACCAGCACTGTGAGAATTACACAAGGAAAGCTCTTCACAGAACTCAGACACCACCAAGGACAGCCTCTTCTCCAACATGGCTGAGAAAAGCTGCCCAGAAAATGTCTCCCCCTGTGCTGAGATCAGAACCCAACCAAGTGTCTCCACAGAGCTGAGGTAGATCCCCCAGGAAGACCCCGCAGCCAAGGGAGAAGCACCTCCAGGGCACAGAGAGAGCCCCCGGGGAAAAGAATCCACACTCCCAGGGGTAAAATCCTGACCTCGCTCCAGGAGCCTGGAAGCAGCTCACACGATGGCAGTAAAGTTGTGGTGTCTCTCAGGTGGAACTTTCTAGAATGTGCCCCCTGGGAGTTGCTGGAAATACGCCCCCTAGGTGGTCTGGGAGTGCTGTGCACAGGGAGGTGTCTGGTCAGAAGACTCATCTATTATTAGTGCCCCAGGGAGGTGTCAGGGGAGCTGCGGGACTTGGGGTGCTGCTGGCCACCCCGCCCTGCAGCAGCCTGGTCCCCGAGAAGCTGTGTGCGGTGCGGAGCCTGGTGCGGGAGAAGCCTCATGCGCCCCAGGAGCCTGCTGGGTCAGCGGCCCCGAACCAGGCAGCAAGTCTTCTCCTGCCACGGCTCAGGCGCCCCCTACAGGCAGAACTCGGTCACACAAACCACAGGAAAAAACCTTTCTAAGAAACAGATTATTTTTTTAAATACCAGCAAAAGGGTTGAGTTTGAAGCTGAGAGTTGATGAATCAAAAACTGGCCCACTGTTTTAACAGAAAAAGAGGAGGAATATTTGATGATCATAATTCTGAGGAAAAATTAAAAGCACTTGGTAAAAATTTGTCTACACAAATCTACTTTGCAGGTTATTCTTGGAAGAGAAACATAGGAAGTATTTCTTGCACATAAAATGAAAGCAAGACAGGATTGCTCACCGTCATCCCTTCTATTCAACCCTCCCTACAGGGGTCCTGCCTGGCACCTTAAGATGGGGAACAGGGCTGTGCCCACAGAGCGAGCTCTAGACTGTTCCGTGATGGATGAGCCCCAGGAGTGGTGCTTTTCAAGGAGTCACCAGGCACGTCAAATAGTGACAACTGTCTGGGAATAGAGAGTTGTGGGGAGCTCCGATCAGTTTAGTCCCCTCCCGCGGCTGACAGGTCGCTGGTGTTCGGAGCTATTGTGCCCGTGAGGTCCTTGGTTTCAGGGCCACCACGGAGCTGAGGAGAGGGCGGTGGGAACAGTGCTGGTCACAACAGCCCAAAGCTCACTGTCCCTCCTGGGCTGGAGCCATCTTTCCTGACGGAACGCTCTTCCGGGTGTTGCCAGGCTTGGGTGAATTTGCACGGTCCCGAAACCATGTATTTGGACGGGGTTTGCCCGTGTCCTCCCCGCTCGTAGCTGGAGTGGGTTTTCACAGGCCCTTCGCCCACCAACCCCAAGCGCCTCCTCGTACAGGCTACATTTTAAATGAGGTTTAAATCCACTGCATCTGACTGTAAATTATTTATATTGCTTTCTTTTTTGTTCTAGAAGGAAACTAGTATAGGCAGGGCCTGCGTATTGTGAAAACTCCCTGTAAACCAAGCCTCCTGAATTGATTCTCTAGCCAACTGGTTCTGGGAAATGCACTTGAGGACATGGGTGCAGATTCAGAGAGTGTATTGGTTTTTAATTTTGTGTATCATATTACCCAAATCCAGTGGTTGCAAAAGTTCCCCCAAACATGGTGGGTGAAACAACACCCATTTCTTCCTTCTTCTCTCACAGTTCTGAAACCCTGAATTCTGGATAGTCTTGACTGGGTCTCTGCTTCAGGGCTTAAAAAGCTGGCATCACAATTGTGAAGCCAAGTTGTCCTGTGGAAGGTTTGGGGTGACACTGGCCTCCACACTCGGTCAGGATTGTCGGCAAAACCCAGTTTCCTGCCACATGGGAGTATCGTCCTTGGTTTTTTGACAGCTGTGAGTTGCACGCCACTCTCACCTCTCAGAGCCTGCCGTCAGGTCCACCTTGTGTGGTCCTGTCATCTTCAAGGAGATACACAGACCACATTGTCCCCATGCAAAACTATTCTTTCTTGCAAATATTTAGTTTCATACAGGACGGTTGGCAGAAGGTGATTAAAGTAGAGAACAAAGCAGTTGAATATTTTGGAATGAATTTGGTGGTTGATGTGTTTGTGCACAAAATAATTGACCTCTTAAAAGATCCCAGGAGAGGGAGCCTGGGTGGCTCAGTCGTTAAGCGTCTGCCTTCGGCTCAGGTCATGATCCCGGGGTCCTGGGATCGAGCCCCGCATCGGGCTCCCTGCTCCGCAGGAAGCCTGCTTCTCCCTCTCCCACTCCCCCTCCTGGTGTTCCCTCTCTGGCTGTGTCTCTCTCTGTCAAATAAATAAATAAAATCTTAAAAAAAAAAAAAAAAGCATCTGCCTTTGGCTCAGGTCATGATCCCAGGGTCCTGGGATCAAGCCCCACATTGGGCTCTCTGCTCAGCAGGAAGGCTGCTTCTCCCTTTCCCACTCCCCCTGCTTGTGTTCCCTCTCTCGCTGTCTCTCTCTCTGTCAAATAAATAAATAAAATCTTCAAAAAAAAAAAAAGATCCCAGGAGATGATTGAAAGTCCAAATGCTTTCATATTTTATAATTGAATTGAAATCATAGGTCATTATAACATTGAGGGTCATATTTCTATTGTATACTGTTGATATATCTGCTAAATTACCTGATTATAAAAACACTTGTGTCATCTTTCTCTTTTAAATTAGAAACAAATATTTCATGCTTCTAGGAAAATATGTTAAATGTGGCATATTGTTGAGAATGAAAGAAGAAAATGTGTGTTCTTGCCTCTTGATTGTACACCAGATGTGACTCATCCCGATCAAAATTTCTGATTATTATGTATTTTCACACTAAAGATAATGTCACAACAGTAAAGAGTTTTATTGACTTGGTTAAAATGAAAAGAAGCTGACCACAGGGGCGCCTGGGTGGCTCAGTCCGTTGGGCATCTGCCTTCGGCTCAGGTCATGATCCTGGGGTCTTGGGATCCAGCCCCAAAGACAGGTTCCCTGCTCAGCGGGGAGTCTGCTTCTCCCTCTTCCTCTGCTGCTCCCCCTGTTTGTGTTCGCTCTTTCTCTCTGTCAAATAAATAAATAAAATCTTAAAAAAAAAAAAAGCTGACCACAGCCTAGTGGATAAAATTTTCATACATTGTAAGACAATGACATTGACATTAAAATGCACAGGCCAGGGACACAATAAGGGACCGAGTATGACAGGTACATACAAGTGTACATGGAGGCCATTATGCCTGCAAAAATGATTGTGCCAAATTTGTATCTTGATGGGCTCATTTTTTGACAACAACAACTGGACGAGGAATATTCTTTATGTCTTTTAGAAAACTATATTTAAGTATAAATGGAGACATGATAAAGCATCAGACCGAATGCAGTCAAGATACTATTGCACACAAATTAGAGACTTCCACAAAAATTTTGTAACATTTATTTATTTATTTATTTGAGAGAGAGAGTGCGTGCACACTAGCAGGGCATGGGGAGGCACAGAGAGAGAGAGACAAAATCTAAAGCAGACCCCTTACTCAGTGCAGAGCCCGCCACGGGGCTCCATCTCATGACCCTGAGATCATAACCTGAACCAAAACCAGGAGTCGGGCACTCAACAAACTGAGCCACCCAGGCGCCCTGAGACTTGCACAAATTTTTAAAAGGCATGATATCAAATGACATAAAGACATTGCAAGTTGGTACAGCCACTTTGGAAAACAGTGTGGAGGTCCTCAAAAATTTAAAAATAGAGCTACCCTATGACCCAGCAATTGCACTCCTGGGTATTTACCCCAAAGACACAGATGTAGTGAAAAGAAGGGCCATATGCACCCCAATGTTCATAGCAGCAATGTCCGCAATAGCCAAACTGTGGAAAGAGCTGAGATGCCCTTCAACAGATGAATGGATAAAGAAGATGTGGTCCATATCTACAATGGAATATTACTCAGCCATCAGAAAAGATATCCAACTTTTGCACAAACATGGATGGAACTGGAGGGGATTATGCGAAGTGAAATAAGTCAAGCAGAGAAAGTCAATTATCATATGGTTTCACTTATTTGTGGAACATAAGGAATAGCATGGAGGACATTAGGAGAAGGAAGGGAAAAATGAGGGGGGGAATTGGAGGGAGAGATGAACCATGAGAGACTACGGACTCTGAGAAACAAACAGGGTTTTAGAGGGGAGGGGGGTGGGGGGATTGGTAGGCCGGTGATGGGTATTAAGGAGGGCACGAACTACATGGAGCACTGGGTGTTATACGAAAACAATGGATCGTGGATCACCACATCAAAATCCAATGATGTATTGTATGGTGACTAACATAACATAATAAATTTTTTTTAAAAAAGACATTATACCAAAGCAGAAGCATTTCGTGAAATGGACTACAATTTCTTATATAACTTATATAAGTGGGATGATATTAAGAACAAAGCAGAGGAAGGTAATAAAGCTCTACAACCATAAACCACGACTGTCTATAAAGCCATTTGCTTAAACCCCTTGCTTACACAAATGAAAGAAAGTAACTTTGCAAGTGTGGTTGATGACTGTGTATTCCCATAGCAAAGATGGGAATATATTTCTTGAGTATCCAGTGAAGAAGGGAAGAAAAGCATAGAACTTAGAAATGCACAGATCACTAGACGAGAGTGTCAATTATTAAGGGGGAGAGTATATATCAAATAGAAATTAGGGAGTTACAAATGTACTGATTTCACATTTGAAATGGAGATATTTCAAATTAAATGAAGTGTCTTCAAGGCTTGGAATTTTTAATGAGAAAAATATTACTCTGTATGACTACATCCGATTTACAAAAAGAATCTACTGATGTGATTCATAAATGTGCTGACAATATAAGTTCTGTAGAAATTTCATTGATAGCAATTAGTTTAAAGCAGAGACAATATCTAGACTTTGTAACACATCAGAATCGTGTATGGATCTTATAAATCTGACTCATGAATTTTCCTTTCTCCACTGTTGTCAAAATGTAGAAGTAGCCTTGAGATTTTTATTGAACAACACCAATTACAGCAGCATCCTGCAAAAGCACTCTCAGTAAGCTGAAGCTAAATACAAATCATTAGAGATCATCAATTGGCAAAAGAGGTTGGCACACATGGCAGTTTGCTCATCAAAAAGGACATTGGCACAGAAGTATAGTTTTAAAATATGCTTGATGAGTTTGCTACCAGGAAAGCCAGAAAGTCAAATTATAATAAATATTATTTGGGTACAAAAATATTCAAATTAAAAATAATACTGTGAGTTAAGGTACACCTACTTTTCAATTTTACAGTATCTTTTTGATGACTTTTGAAAATATATTTTACTCATTTTAATTCCAATATAATTACCATAGTGTTATATTAGTTCCAGGTATACAGTATAGTGATTCAATGATTCTGTACATTACTCAGTGCTCATCATGGTTAAGTGTGCTCTTCATCCCCTTCACCTATTTCACCCACCCCCCCCTTTTGGTAACCACCAAATTGTTCTCTACCCTTAATAGTCTGTTCTTGGTTTGTCTCTTTTTTCTTTGTTCATTTGTTTTGTGTCTTAAATTGTACATATGAGGGAAATCATATGTTATTTCTCTTTCTCTGCCAAATGAACAAAGAAGAGGTGGTACATACTACTGAGGGTCTTACTTTACATGGGGTGACACAGCGCCTCTCTGAGGAGGCGGCATTTAAGGAGAGAGGGGAAGGGCGACGAAATGTGGGAAGGGGAATTGAGGCAGCGGGCAGTCCAGCTGCAAAGGCCCCAAAGGGGCGCGGGCTGCCGTGTGCCGGGAAGCAGGAGGCCGGGGTGGCTGCAGTGCAGGGATGGGGGCGGGGGGGGGGGGTCCCGAGTGTGTTGGACACGTGCACGGATCTTCTCAACTGCCCCTTCCGTGATTGCCCTTGTCAGGCCTTCCTGGCTGAATGGTTTAAGGTCATGGTTAAAACAGTTTGAACACGGGTCTGTGCAGCCCACTGCTGCCCACATAAGGGACTTTTGCTAGAAGGGGATAACTCTATTCCCCTTTTTATGCTCCCTGACCATCACTTTTAGTGATTACGTGAATTGGATAAAGAACTTGTGGAAAGTCGACCGAAGCAGATCATCAGGTATAAGTCCAGACCTGCTGCACATCCAAGGGCACGATAATGTGGGACCCTGATTTGTGATCTTCGGAGATGATCTACTTGTTGTGTGAAAGCTCCTTCCTGAACCAGCAGGGTAAGTTGTCATGGAGGCAGGGCCGGGAGATTAGCACCTGGGGTTAATTTCATCCCCCTCATCAAGGCTCCTAAAATCATTCTCTGGCTCCAGAGGCCCTGCTGCTTGTCTGTCCCTAATCAGTAAGAGCTGGCTTTACCACTTACTGAGAGGGCCACCTTGCCTGTGCCCTCCCCCGCCTTGGCCTGAATCTCCTCACAACAGAAGCGCTGAATTATCTCTACTCCACGGATCCTGTGGAGGATGGAAGAGGTCGGACATTCCCAGTGTGTTCAGGGCCTGCGCACAGCGGCACCCAGGAATTTGTGGCTTCATGCTGAGGGTGATGAGGAGTGATCGCTGGGCTCCTTAATGCTGTGTGACCGCTACATGCGGACGGACTCTGGGGAACCCGGAGCGCAAGGGAGACCCTCTCAATGCACAGAGAGCTACGACACAGGCTGACATGCCCTTGGGGGGCAGGAACACCATCCCTAGCTTTTAGCAGACTTTCTTCCTTGATCTACTCCATGTTGCAGAAATTTTCTGCAGCCCCTGGGAGCTCCTGTCCGGGAGGGGGAGTGAGCAGACAATGTTCCAGGTCCAGGGTCAGATGACAAATAGGGACCAATATCAGACTGTGGGCCAGGGGCAGCCAGAGTCTGTGGAGTCCGGGGGCAGCACTGGAAGAGAGGAAAGAACTTGACTTCAAGCCAGACCAGGCTCTGTGTGATTGGTCCAGGTCCGCCCTTATTTGCTCATGACCTGGGGCTATGTTCCTAACCTCTTTGTGTTTCCACGTCCCCTCCTGCAAACTGAGGCTCCTGAGAGCATCAACCTCCCAGGCTGGTAGTGAGGATTAGAAATAATTTATTCAGTATTTGGTGGACACTAAATGGCAGCTGCTTATCTAGCTGTGAAAGAACAGTGAACTGGACACACTTCTCATGGATCTTCCATGAGACACTAGACAAGCCAAGTAACTGTCAGGTAGCGGTGAGTACTTTGCACAGAGATGAAATGGATGGAGAGATGCAGAAGGGTGGACAGTAGTTTTAACGGAGTGGTCAGGGAAGGCCTCCCTGAGGAGGAGACATCTTACGTGAATCAGAGTGAAGGGCCTTGGCAGTTAGTCCTTTCAGAAGGGCCCTGACCTCTACAGAACACCCTCTTCCCCAAGGTGGGGGGAAAATGAACAGGCATGGGCTTCGGTAAATCTTTCTAGGGCGTGAGGCTCATGTCTGTGGCTTCCAGCCTGCTCCTGATCTCTTGTTCCTGAATTCCTGCCCTGCTCCAGCATCAGATGAGGATGCGGTCCGACAGAGACTGCCGAATGAGCAAGGACCATTGCAGGAAATCCTTTCCCTGTAACAAATCCAGAATACATGACATTCACCAAGACTCTGGTAACTATTTTCTAGGGGGAGCCCAGGGATCTATAAAGAGCTCTGTGTGGCTCTTCTCTTCTCTGTCAGGCAGAAATTACTGTGGGCTTGCCCTTGAGGAAGGAGCATGCTACACTGCCAAATATTTATTGTTATCCCACCCTTCCTCTGACAGACCTGTGGCCAAGTACCTGCATGACAGTGCACAGTGGAAAGGTTAGATAAGAATCAGAATTCTTGAAGATTACTCAATACTGGATCAGAACGACACTAATTCCAGGAGACCCAAAGCATCACTGTGGTCCACCAGGCACAGAGAGGGACAATGGAAGTCAGGTCATTAATGGAATTTTACCTCAGTACAGTCTCTCAGTGGTCTCAGGTTTTCCCCCAATCCACCCAGTGGTGAGAGGTGGCCCCATCAAGAATTTGGAAGATGGGGGGCGCCTGGGTGGCTCAGTTGTTAAGCGTCTGCCTTCGGCTCAGGTCATGATCCCGGGGTCCTGGGATCGAGCCCCGCATCGGGCTCCCTGCTCTGCGGGAAGCCTGCTTCTCCCTCCTCCACTCACCCTGCTTGTGTTCCCTCTCTCACTCTCTCTCTCTCCGTCAAATAAATAAATAAAATCTTAAAAAAAAAAAAAGAATTTGGAAGATGAATGGTGGTAATTCTGAACATGTCCCTTTCATCTTACCTGTTTGGCTGTGCAGAACTTCTAGATCTTGGCGAATGACAGCCAACTATAAGCTTAGTTGGTTGTTCACTTCTATTACAATGGCTATTTCACTTGTGGCTCCATTGCGTTAACCATCAACAAATTCCTGGGCATCTGGTATATCTATTTGGTTGAGCAAATGCTTTTTTTCTCTTTTAGGAAATAGCGCCAGAAAGATTTGCCTTCAGGTGGAAAGGGCACCAACACTTCCTACCTCAGGCTTATATCAACTCTCTGAGCTAATGTCAGAAACTGTTCCTTAGGGACCTTGATCACCTTTCCCTGACAACGGACACCACACTATCCCTTTCATTGATAACATTATTCTGATTGAGTGTAGAAACTAATGGACACATTGGCAACACACTTGAAAGACAATGTAGGAAATAATTCCCACATGAAATCAAAAGCATTGCAACTTAGTGAAATGTTTAGAGATTGAGTAGTCCGGGGCAGGACAAAATTGTGCTTCTACAGTGAACAGCAAATCGACAAATCTCAACTTCCTTACCATTAAAAAAGAGACACAGCAAGGAGTTGGCTGGTGCGGTGCTGGTGATAACACATATGTTTATGGTTTTGTGGTATTATGACCCCCTGACAAGTGACCTGAGAACTGGCTAGCTTGGAGTGGGGCCCAGAAGAAGACAGTTTTCTGACCCTACAACCTATGGCCTCATGGGGAGCTCCCTGTGACCACTTGACTGGAAAAGAAAAAGCATCATGCCTGGTTTTCAGTTGGGACATTCCAATATGCAGGCACTTGTCCATATTAGTTTTCTAATAGTGCATAACAAGTTACCCCATATCTAGCAGTGTGAAATGACACAAATGTATGATCAAAGAGTTCCATAGGTCAGAAGTACAGGCAGGCTCGATTGGGTTCTCTGCTTAAGGTCTCACGCAATTGAACTCAAGGTGTTGGCCATGCTGGGTCATTAACTGGAGATTCAGAGACAAACCACTTCCAAGCCCTTCCCGGTAATTAGCACCTCTAGTTTCTTAAGATGTAGGACTGAGGTCCCCATTTCATTGCTGTCTCTTGACTAAGGCACTCTGAGCTCCTCGGGCCACCCCTACACATCCCTAGGTGCACCCCTCCATTTTCCAAGCAGTAATGATGCATCATGGTCATGGAAGCAGGGATGCAGATTATGCATGGACCATAAACAGGAACTTCCACTCAGCAAGACTGATCCTGTTGCACATCCTGCTGACTGCTCCATGGGCCAGCAGCACAGACCAACACTGAGCACCTGAGAGGGCACCACGCCCCCAAGTGGTCAGTCAGCTAACTGCCAGTTGGCAGACCGAAGATTTTGGTCTCTTTGCATCAGGGAAAGCTAGCTCTTTGTATTCCAATAGACACTGATTCTGGATATGGACCTTCCTTCCCACCCATAGATATTTGAGAAAACCAACATTCATGGATTTAGAAAATGCCTTATCCACTGTCATGGTATTCCACACAGCATCACCTATAAACAAGGAAATTGCTTCTCAGGGTTCATGCTTATGGAATTCAGTAGATTTATTATCTTCCTCATCATCCTGAAGTGACAGTTCCAAAAAAGTCCTGGAATGGACTTTTAAAGCCACAGTTATGGTTCTAACTTGGCAGAAGGACCTTGAGGGGCCGGGGTAATATAATTTAGAGGATGTCAGTCCTCTACCTCATTGGCCAGTATAAGGAGTTGTCTCTCCCATAGCCACGATTCACATCTTCATTAATGAAGGGGTGGCAATGTGAGGGCCGCCTCTCACTATTACTCTTATGTATCCAGCATTCAAATTTTGCTTCTCATCCCCACAACTTCAGGCTTCCCTGCACTGGAGGTCTTTTTCCAAAGGAGAAATGCTTTCCACAGGAGCCCTAACAATGACTCCACTGAAATGGAAATAGACTCTGCCAGGGGTTCAGGCTGGAGTGCTCCTCTCCCTCAGTCATCAGGCCAACATGGCGCTCCTGCACAGTGTGGGGAGATGGAACCTGACTGGTAAGGACGCACGGCTGCAATGACACAAGACCCTGAGGAGGACTATGTCCACGATGTTCGGGTTTTTCTCAGCACTCTCATGTTGGTGATTAAAGTCAAAGGAAAATGATAACAACCCAGTTCAGGCAGGACGTCTAATGGTCGGGTCCATCGGTAATTAAGCTGTGAGTCATCCCCTCAGGTCAAGCCATATGACCAGCTGAGGGGCTGTCTCAGGCAAAAGGAAAAGAAATGGAGAATGTATAGGGTGCTGGCTCACTCAGTCAGGGGAGCACGTGACTCTTGATCTCGGGGTTGTGAGTATGAGCTCCACATTGGGTGTAGAGATTACAAAAAATATAAAATTTAAAAAAAGAAATTGCTAATGTAGAAGATGCTAGAAATACCAGCTACAGGCCTGTGACCTGCTGAGGAGCTAGGATATAGTGTAAACCGATGATTTAATGGCATTCCCACACTTCAGGGGGAAAACAAACAAACAAACAACAAATTATCCTTTTCAATGCACTGATAAAGCAAACTTAGTAACATAAATTTATAACAATAAAGTTCCAATGCATTTTCTTAGCCTCAAGAAGACAATTCTTAACTAACATGGGCTATGAGCATCAACAATATCCACTTCCATTATAGGACAGCAAACTGGTTCTGGTTACATATTGATAACTTGATGACAGAATTATAAGTTTGTGGTGTGATTATCTTTGTTGAGAAGGTGGTCAGATTCTAATTTTTCTAGTGCCTTCTCCAGGTGCCTTATTAAGTCTTATCTTTTATATCTGAAAATAAAGAGAGAAGTCATTAATCAAAAGACACCCAAAGAACCCATAATGTGGGGGTTTCTGTGGGGAATAGAAAGGGAGCTTACAATCTACATGGGAATAGAAAATGGACCATTGTGGTCAGGAACAATCCAGCAAATACAAAGAGTGTCAGTTCAGGGTCAACACCTACCTCGAAATATGGTGTGAACAGAAGTCTCCTTGAGGGCACCTGGGTGGCTCAGTCGTTGAGCGTCTGCCTTCGGCTCAGGTCATGATCCCAGGGTCCTGGGATCGGGCCCCGTATCGGGCTCCCCGCTCCGTGGGAAGCCTGCTTCTCCCACTCCCCCTGCTTGTGTTCCCTCTCTCGCTGTGTCTCTCTCTGTCAAATAAATGAATAAAATCTTAAAAAAAAAAAAAAAAAGAAGTCTCCTTGAACTTGGAAAAGTGAGTGAGACTCAGATAATATCAATCTAAATAACAACAGAGACAACATGAAATCTGACCGACGACCGGGGTTTGAGAAATGCCAGGCAGGGCCCGACCCCACCCCTCGCCCAGCACCACCCTGGCCCCACTGTGCCACAGAGTTTCTCTCTATACCCACCTTGCTGTTTTCTTGACGGACAATAACACAAACTTTTTCCCACATTTCTCGAGGTCCTTGCACTCCTTCAAGCAATTTGAAGATTCTTTCATATTCTGGAGATATTTAGAGAAAAAAACCTTCAGTATTTCTAAAGTATAAAGAGGAGGTAGAACTCAATCTTGGTGTCTCAGCGATCATGCAAGGGCTAGAACGTTACAGAGTACCTGTGTTTTCCATGCTTACATTCAGATACCTGAGCAGATCCACCAATGGAACTCTGGTACACAATAACCAGTTAAGAAATACAAAAGAAAAACAACAACAACAAAAAAGGTTTACTGGGACATTTCAGTCAACATAAAGAGGAACCATCCTAAATTATGTGAAAACCCAATTCTAGCAAAGGATGAGCCTCAAGAATTCAGTTGAATCTAATCTGATTCATAGAATGGGAAAGACTTCCTGTGGTTTCACTGATAAAAATTCTTATCCTACTTACTTTGTCCATATCGTTGAATTTCCTTCTTTAATTGATGTTTCATTTCAGCACTGATTTCCACTGGTATTGGCAGTTTATCGGGTACATCTCCCGACATTGCGGTGACCTTGGGGTCATCTGCAGAGAGACAGCTGAAAATGATTCCTCCCACCAGTGCACGTTTGCAGTGCAGGTTTGTGAATCAGCCCCCCCTTGCTGACACTGGCTAAGTCATGACACAAAGAATCCACCTGACTGTGTGGAATACCATCTCCTGCCATATTCATAAAGTCTGGAGGAACAGATTTTGACCAGAAGCCATCAGGTGGGGATCGACCACTTTCCCTTCTCTCCCTGTGGATACTGTGAAGCACAGGTGCATCTGGAAACCTAATTGAATGTGGAGCTGCAATGATGTGCATTTCAACAACCCCACACTCACATCCATGTGTTCCACAGTCTCTAATATTTCATTTCATAGCAGGAAAATATACCAGATAGATGTATAAGACCTGAAAATTTGATCTCAGAAAAATCATATAAGAGGCCTCTTCTATTCTTGTCACTACGCACACACACAGAAACAGACTTGGACAGTATAATTAATTAGTAAACATTCACAGAGCCCTGGCACTCATGATTTAATGCTCCCTCGATGTCGTCTACAAGGGGAAAAGCTGAACGTGTCACTTGATGTCAGGATGCCTGATATTGGCACTCCATCACTAGAAATCCCAGTCACTAAATGATCTTCCTCATCTGGCTTTTCTGTCTCAGGAGATCAGTTTTTTCCTACACCAAGTCTGACACCTCTACTGCATTTACTCATCCTCCTTTGGGCCAGGCATGTGCCAAAAACTGGGAGATTGGCAGGAAACCAGATAGACAGAACATACAAAAACAATCCCTAACCTTATGGAACTTATATCCTCATGCGGGAGGCAGATGGTACATGTAAAAAAACAAAGGGATTAACACAGTTGACTTTGTGTTAGGAAGGAAGGAAGTCAGCAGGGATATGAACAAGAGCAGGAGGGGAAGCCTCCATGCTGCATGGTCGGGCAGGGAGTTCTGAAGAGGTGAGCCCTGGGCAGAGCCAGGAGCAGGAGATGGAGGCGACCTGTGCACACGCAGAGGAGGAGGTCCAGCTGCCGGGAGGACCATGCAGGGCCCCAGGAGGGGACTAACCAGGGCTGTGGAGCAGAAGACAGAGGCAGAGAGAGCAAGAAGGACACGGAGAGGACACACGTAGGAAAGGATGACAGCGTCAGGCCATGCAGGGCGTGGGGACCAGCGTCAGGAGCTCAGACTCTGTTCTGAGTGCTCGGGGGGAGTTGATGACAGGTTTCAGGATATGCACATAATGATCTGATATCTGTGTGGACATGGTCACTCTGGGTGCACGGGAACAAATGGGCTACACAGGGTCAAGTGGGAAAGCAGGATGCGAGCTCAGAAGCTAGTGGGGCAGCTTGCTGAGTGCTGAGGCAGTGTGGGATGAGGGACAGTGTAACAGTGGAACTCAGGAACGATGACAGTGTTAAGAGGAGAGAAAGAAGATCAGAAAGGAGAATGGAAGCAAATTCAATGAGGAGAAGGAAATGAGTAGAGTGCGGAGCTTGGGAAGCCAGGAATGTTTCCAGGAAGGACAGAGTGAACACCTGGTCCAGTGTGGCTGAGAAATTAGTGGCAGCCTCACCCAAAGCCGGTGACCTTGATAGGAACTGATCCCGAGGCGTGGAGGAGCCAGAGGCCTGGCTGCCCTGGGTCAGGTCAGGTCAGGGAGGGGAGGACAGGCATCCTCACCATCTTCCAAGGACATAGCTGAGCCCCCGGGCTGGGATGCTCCGTCTCCTTCCTGTTCCACTGACAGCAGCACCATGCTCAGCTTTCTCTTAGGTGGAGGAAGACTCATGGGTTCTCCATGACGTTTCATTTGGTTTTCAGGCCCAACAGCAGACTCCCCTGCTTTATTACTCATCACTTCCTAAGAGCATCAAGAAACAAGTTCCATTAATGACAAAAATGCAACCATGCCCAAACTGCATTCCACATTTGTATATGCAACATGCACCTCCATCATTAATATGAGTTTTCTCTGGGGCGAAGATTTACCATGCCCCACAAACACTCTGTTCTCAGTCAACCCAGCCCAATTTCTGTGCTGTCTATGGGGAAAATGGAGGAAGCTAATATTCCAGTGTAGTCCAAAGGCAAATACCGTACATGATGAATCAGATTGCTTGCAGAGGGGAGATAGTCCAAGATAGTGGGAGAGTAGACCTTAGTTTCATGTAGTCCATGGAATTCAGCTAGATAGCTGTCATATCATTCTGAACACCTGTGAACTCAACCAGAGATCTAAGAAAAGGATAGCTGCAACTCTACAAATAGAAAAGTGACCACTTTCTGCAAGGTAGGAGGTGCTAAGTGAATCCTAGGCAATCTATGGGAAGATAGTCCGTGGGGGGAGGGAGCCTCCATCAGCTGGTACAGGAAAGTAATACAGCAGAGGAGAACAAAATCAGAACTTTCAGAAGTCTGCTCCAGTGGGGGACATCCCTGCCTGCAAGGCACTCAGGTGGTGAAGCAGGGCAGAACACTAGTTGGGAAAGTGTGGTCTCAGGATCCTCAGGGTCACAGGAAGACCAGGGCTGCCTGACTGCAGCAGAGTTCCCAGGCATCGGAGTGGGGAATCCGGCTGCAATCAGCAAGCCCAGGAGTGAGCTCTCAGCTCAGGGTTGCTATATACCGTGAACTGGGGCACAGTCAGGCAAGTGCTCCCAGAGTAGGGGCCCAGTGAGTGGCAGAACCGCAACAGTACCCCCCATCATCCCCCCGGGGAGAAACGGCACAGGTGCACCCTGCAGGAGTCTGCAGGGTTTGGAGACTCAAAACGGGGTCATGTGCCTGAGATAGAAACAATCGGTCATAGGCTGGTGAGCACAGAGTTCGGCCAGAGACCAGAGAGAGAGGAGTGATTGACTGCTTTTCCCTGACAGCACACTGAGGAGTGGGGCCCCGTGCTCTCGGCTCGGGGGGATGGAGATTGGGAGGCCTCCATTTTCATTCTCATCCTCTAAAGCTGTGCGGAAAGCCTTCAAGGAACAAAAGCCTCATAGATCAATCTGGAGCAACTTACTTAGCCTGGCCCCCCTGCATGGGCGGTGCAATTCTACCCAGGGCAAAGAAACCTGAGAATCAGCGCAACACACCCCTTCCCCAGAATATCAGCAAGAATATCAGCTAAGACTGAGTTTACCCATCACAGAGTACTAGTGGAAAATAGGATATAGAATTCATGATTTTTTTCCCCAGGATTCTTTAGTCTTTCAATTTTAATTTTTTTCTCTCTCCATTTTCCAACAATTTCTTATTTTATCAACTCTTTTTGTAAAATCTTTTTGAATTTTCATTTTTACAGTTACATTCTATTCTTTCATTGTATTTAATTTTATTTGTGTATGTATATGTACATATAGGTTTTTCTTTCTTTACGGTATTGGGAATGCAGTTTTTTCTAACAGACCGAAATATACCCAGAATCTAGTGTATGGCTCTGTTCTCTTCACCTGTCTGATCATATTCTCTCTTTGTGTTTTCTTTTCGTCCTTTTTTTTTGTTACTGTCTTTTTTAGTTTTCAGCTTCATAGCTACATTATATCCTTTAAACGTATTTTATTTTTGTATGTACATATTTTTCTTTCTTTACAATTTTGAGATGTAGTTTCTTCTAACAAACCAACCAAAATACACTCAGGATATAGTTCTGTTCACCTGTCTGTTTATATTCCTTCATTTTTATTGTCTTTTAATGTTCACTTGTATAGTTACATTCTATCTTTTCCTTGTATTAAATTTTATACTTGTACATATATAAGTTTTTCTATCTTTATAATTTTGAGATTTAGTTTTCTAACAAACAGACCAAAATACACACAGGATCCAGTGTATTGCTCTGTTCTGTTCACCTTTCTGATTATATTCTCTCTCTTTTTTTATCTTTGTTTTTGGTTTCAGGTCTCTTCTGATATGTGTAGTGTATATTTCACTGGGGTCGTTGTTGCCATTTTAGTATTTTGTTCTCTGTCCATCTATTCTTCTCTGGACAGAATGACAAGACAGAAAAACTCACCTCAAAAGAGAGAACAAGGAGGGGAGAAAAGATGGCAGAGGAGTAGGGGACCCTAGTTCAACTGGTCCCCGGAATTGAGCTGGATATCTCCCAGACCACTCTGAGCACCCACGAAACCAGCCTGAGATGTAAGAAGATCTGGATCTCTACAAACAGAATATCGCAGGCGGTTGGTTTTGAGGTAGGAAGCGGGGAGCCATGATTCCGCGGGCAGATATCGGAGGATAAATGGCAGCAGGAGGGTGCCTGGCCGTGGGGATCCTACACCGCCGGTGAGTGACAGCCTCGCGTGCTGCGGACAGGGCACAGACTCGCAGACTGGTAGCGTCGGGAAAGGACTTTAGGGCAGGCCCCGGGGTGGAAACCCCAAGCGGTGGAGATGCGCGCGCGAACTGGGAGCAGCTGGCGGTTTTAGAAGCACAAAGGGCAGAGACGTGCCCTGACCTGGAGGCAGGACTGGGAGCGCTGCGGAGGGGCGCACAACCCAGGCCGCTGCAGTTTATAGCAGCACGGACAGAAACGGAGACGGTGTGGCCTGGAGAGCTCACTGAAGAACAGACTGCGGTCTCTCTGCTCTGAGGCAGAGGGTTGGAAACGGTCTCTTCTGCTCTGACTGGTGGAAGAGACGCGGAAAGCCGCCAGGGAAAGGTGCCAGAGAACAAAAGCCCCAAAGACTGAGTGCCACTGAGCCCATCCCCCGCCACAGGGGCGCAGGGCAACTCCGCCCAAACAGGGTTGCCTGAGTAACAGCGCGGCAGGCCCCTCCCCCAGAAGACAGGCTGGGAAAACAAGAGGCCAGCAACCCTAAGGTCCCAAGAAAACAGGTGCATCTTGCTTGGGTTCTGGTCAATAATTTGGGCTCTATACAATCCCTCAACCACCCATCAACAGAATGACTAGGAGGAGGAGCCCCCAAAATAGAAAAGACTCAGAGATTATGACTTATGCTGCAGATTTACAAATGGATGCAGTACCAAGATGTCGGAGCTGGAATTCAGGCTAGCAATTGTGAAGACAATGGCTAGAATGGAGAAATCAATTAATGGCAACATAGAGTCTCTAAGGGCAGAAATGAAAGCTGAATTGGCAGAACATAAAAATGCTATCAATGAGATCCAATCCAACCTAGATAATCTAACAGCTAGGGTAACTGAGGCAGAAGAACAAATAAGCGACCTGGAAGACAATATAATAGATAAAAAGGGAAAGGAGGAGGCCAGGGAAAAACAACTCAGAATCCATGAAAATAGAATCAGAGAAATAAGTGACACCATGAAGCGTTCCAGTGTCAGAATAATTGGAATCCCGGAGGGAGTGGAGAGAGAGAGAGGACTACAAGATGTATTTGAGCAAATCATAGCTGAGAACTTCCCTAATCTGGGGAATGAAACAAACATTCAAGTCCTAAAGGCAGAGAGGACCCCTCCCAAGATCAAGGAAAACAGGCCAACACCCCGGCATGTAATAGTAAAACTTGCAAATCTTAGAACCAAGGAAACCATCTTAAGGGCAGTTAGGGGGAAGAGATTCCTTACGTACAGAGGGAGGAACATCAGAATAACATCAGACCTATCCATAGAGACCTGGCAAACCAGAAAGGCCTGGCAAGACATATTCAGGGTACTAAAAGAGAAGAACATGCAGCCAAGAATACTTTATCCGGCAAGGCTTTCATTTAGAATGGATGGAGAGATGCAGAGCTTCCACGACCGGCAGAAGTTGAAAGAATATGTGACCACGTAGCCGGCCCTGCAAGAAATATTAAGGGGGGTTCTATAAAAGGAGAAAGACCCCAAGAGTGATATACAACAGAAATTTACAGGGACAATCTATAAAAACAATCTATGGACCACATCTTTATCCATTCATCTGTTGAAGGGCATCTTGGCTCTTTCCACAGTTTGGCTATTGCAGACATTGTTTTATGCAAGTTGGGAATGCAAGTTGGCACAGCCACTTTGGAAAACAAGTTGTCTTCACAGGCAACATGATGACAATTAATTCATATCTTTCGATAATCACTCTCAACGTGAATGGCCTAAATGCTCCCATAAAACGGCACAGGGTTGCAGATTGGATAAAAAGACAGGACCCATCCATATGCTGCCTACAAGAAACTCATTTTGAACCTAAAGATACTGAAAGTGAAGGGATGGAGATCCATCTTCCATGCCAGTGGACCTCAAAAGAAAGCTGGGGTAGCAATTCTTATATCAGACAAATTAGATTTTAAACTAAAGTCTGTAATTAGAGACACAGAAGGACACTATATCATTCTTAAAGGGTCTATCCAACAAGAAGATGTAACAATTGTAAATATCTATGCCCCCAACATGGGAGCAGCCATCTACATAAGCCAACTGTTAACCAAAATAAAGAGTCATATTGATAACAATACGTTAATTGTAGGAGACCTCAATACTCCACTCTCAGCAATGGACAGATCATCTAAGCAGAAAATCAACAAGGAAACAAGAGCTTTGAATGATACACTGGACCAGATAGACCTCATAGATATTTACAGAACATTCCATCCTAAAACAACAGAATACTCATTTTTCTCAAGCGCACATGGAACTTTCTCCAGAATAGACCACATACTGGGTCACAAATCAGGTCTCAACCGATACCAAACGACTGAGATTATTCCCTGCATATTCTCAGACCACAATGCTTTAAAACTGGAACTCAATCACAAGAAAAAATTTGGCAGAAATTCAAACACTTGGAAGCTAAAGACCACTCTGCTCAAGAATGTTTGGATCAACCAGGAAATCAAAGAAGAACTTAAACAATTCATGGAAATCAGTGAGAACAAAAACACATCGGTCCAAAACCTATGGGGTACTGCAAAGGCTGTCCTAAGGGGGAAATACATAGCCATCCAAGCCTCACTCAAAAAAATAGAAAAATCCCGAATTCACCAACTAACTCTACACCTTAAAGAACTAGAGAAAAAGCAACAAATGATGCCTAAGCCTTGCATTAGAAGAGAAATAATTAAAATTAGAGCAGAAATCGATGAATTAGAAACCAGAAACACAGTAGATCAGATCAACAAAACTAGAAGTTGGTTCTTTGAAAGAATTAATAAGATCGATAAACCACTGGCCAGACTTATCCAAAAGAAAAGAGAAAGGACCCAAATTAATAAAATTATGAATGAAAGGGGAGAGATCACGACTAACACCAAGGAAATAGAAACAATTATTAGAAATTATTATCAACAACTATATGTCAATAAACTGAGCAATCTGGATGAAATGGAGGCCTTCCTGGAAACCTACAAGCTGCCAGGACTGAAACAGGAAGAAACTGACAACTTGAATAGGCCAATAACCAGTAATGAGATTGAAGCAGTGATCAAAAACCTCCCAAAAAACAAGAGTCCAGGGCCTGATGGATTCCCTGGGGAATTCTACCAAACATTCAAAGAAGAAATAATACCTATTCTACTGAAGCTGTTTCAAAAAATAGAAACAGAAGGAAAACTTCCAAACTCATTCTATGAGGCCAGCATTACCTTAATCCCCAAACCAGGCAAAGACCCCATCAAAAAGGAGAATTTCAGACCGATATCCCTGATGAATATGGATTCCAAAATCCTCAACAAAATCCTAGCTAATAGGATCCAACAATACATTAAAAGGATCATCCACCACGACCAAGTGGGATTTATCCCCGGGATGCAAGGGTGGTTCAACATTCGCAAATCAATCAGTGTGATAGAACACATTAATAGGAGGAGGGAGAAGAACCATATGGTCCTCTCAATTGATGCAGAAAAAGCATTTGACAAAATACAACATCCTTTCCTGATTAAAACGCTTCAGAGTATAGGGATAGAGGGAACATTCCTCAAGCTCATAAAATCCATCTATGAAAAACCCACAGCGAGTATCATCCTCAATGGGGAAAAGCTGAGAGCCTTTCCCTTAAGATCAGGAACACATCAAGGATGCCCACTCTCACCACTGTTGTTCAACATAGTACTAGAAGTCCTAGCAACAGCAATCAGACAACAAAAAGAAATAAAACGTATTCAAATTGGCAAAGAAGAAGTCAAACTCTCGCTTTTTGCAGACGACATGATACTTTATGTGGAAAACCGAAAAGACTCCACCCCCAAATTACTAGAACTCATCCAGCAATTCAGTAATGTGGCAGGATACAAAATCAATGCACAGAAATCAGTTGCTTTCTTATACACTAACAACGCAACTGTAGAAAGAGAAATTCAAGAAACGATTCCATTTACAATAGCACCAAAAACCATAAGATACCTCGGAATAAACCTAATCAAAGAGGTAAAGGATCTATACTCTAGGAACTACAGAACACTCATGAAAGAAATTGAAGAAGACACAAAAAGATGGAAAAATATTCCATGCTCATGGATCGGAAGAATAAACATTGTTAAAATGTCTATGCTACCCAGAGCAATCTATACCTTCAACGCCATCCCGATCAAAATTCCAATGACATTTTTCAAAGTGCTGGAACAAAGAATCCTAAAATTTGTATGGAATCAGAAAAGACCCCGAATCGCCAAGGAAATGTTGAAAAAGAAAAACAAAGCTGGGGTCATCACGTTGCCCGATTTCAAGCTGTATTACAAAGCAGTGATCACCAAGACAGCATGGGACTGGCACAAAAACAAGACATATAGACCAATGGAACAGAATACAGAGCCCAGATACAGACCCTCAACTCTATGGTCAAATAATCTTTAACAAAGCAGGAAAAAACATGCAATGGAAAAAAGACAGTCTCTTCAATAAATGGTGCTGGGACAATTGGACAGCCACATGCAGAAGAATGAAACTCGACCATTCTCTAACACCATTCACAAAGATAAACTCAAAGTGGATGAAAGACCTCAATGTGAGACAGGAATCCATCCAAATCCTAGAGGAGAACATAGGCAGTAACCTCTTTGACATCGGCCACAGCAACTTCTTTCAAGATACATCTCCAAAAGCTAGTGAAACAAAAGCAAAAATGAACTTTTGGGACTTCATCAAGATAAAAAGCTTCTGCACAACAAAGGAAACAGTCAACAAAACAAAGAGGCAACTCACAGAATGGGAGAAGATATTTGCAAATGACACTACAGATAAAGGGCTGGTATCCAAGATCTATGAAAAACTTCTCAAACTCAACACCCAGAAAACAAATAACCAAGTCAAAAAGTGGGCAGAAGATATGAACAGACACTTCTCTGAAGAAGACATACAAATGGCTAACAGACACATGAAAAAGTGTTCATCATTAGCCATCAGGGAAATTCAAATCAAAACCACATTTAGATACCACCTTACACCAGTTAGAATGGCAAAAATGGACAGGGCAAGAAACAACAAATGTTGGAGAGGTTGTGGAGAAAGGGGAACCCTCTTACACTGTTGGTGGGAATGCAAGTTGGCACAGCCACTTTGGAAAACAGTGTGGAGGTGCCTCAAAAATTTAAAAATAGAGCTACCCTATGACCCAGCAATTGCACTCCTGGGTATTTACCCCAAAGACACAGATGTAGTGCAAAGAACGGCCATATGCACCCCAATGTTCATAGCAGCAATGTCCGCAATAGCCAAACTGTGGAAAGAGCCAAGATGCCCTTCAACAGATGAATGGATAAAGAAGATGTGGTCCATATACACAATGGAATATTACTCAGCCATCAGAAAAGATGAATACCCAACTTTTACATCAACATGGATGGGACTGGAGGAGATTATGCGAAGTGAAATAAGTCAAGCAGAGAAAGTCAATTATCATATGGTTTCACTTATTTGTGGAACATAAGGAATAGCATGGAGGACATTAGGAGAAGGAAGGGAAAAATGGGGGGGGCAATTGGAGGGAGAGATGAACCATGAGAGACTATGGACTCTGAGAAACAAACAGGGTTTTAGAGGGGAGGGGGGAGGGGGATGGGTCAGCCCGGTGATGGGTATTAAGGAGGGCACGTACTGCATGGAGCACTGGGTGTTATACGAAAACAATGGATCGTGGATCACCACATCAAAAACTGATGACGTATTGTATGGTGACTAACATAACATAATAAAATTTAAAAAAAAGTGAACAATAGCCAAGTTACTGGATGTAGGAGCAAGAACCAAATACCACATCTATTTCTATGGAATAACAATAATAATTAGAAAAAAATTTAAAATACCATTGAAAAGAGTGTTAAGAACATCAAAACCCAGGGAGGAAACCTAACAACAGGTGTGCTGGGGCACGACACGTAAAAAAGAAAACCTCACCGAGAGATGCTAACGGCCTCAGTAATGGGCAGATAGAAGTTTTGCGTGGATTGCAAGACTCATTATTAAGTCATTATTGTCATTTCTGCTCAGAATAATTATTGCATCATACTTAAATGTAAGTAATTTTTTTTATTTAAAATTTTAAAATCCCACCCTGTTAATACTGGGGGAAATTCATGAGCTGATAATAAACAGTATATGGATATCAAAGGGCCTAGAATAGCTGAGACCGTCTTTAAGCAAAAGCACCAAGTTGGAAGACGCACCCTGCTGGGCAGCAGCCGTACCGCACATGAGGAGCAACGACAACTCTGTGCTGGTGGAGCAGGGGCGGGCGGAGACTCCAGTGGGACAGGAAGAGTCTAGACATAAATCTGGAAACATCAGGGGCGCCTGGGTGGCTCAGTCGTTAGGCATCTGCCTTCAGCTAAGGTCATGATCCTGGGGTCCTGGGATCGAGCCCCGCATCAGGCTCCCCGCCCCGAGGGAAGCCTGCTTCTCCCTCTCCCCCTCCCTCTACTTGTGTTCCCTCTCTCGCTGTGTCTCTCCCTGTCAAATAAATAAATAAAATCTTAAAAAAATCTGGAACAGCTAGATCGCTGACACCGGGGCCTGCAAACCTTTGTGGTCCATTGAGAAAGTCCACCTGCTCCCTATGGAGAAATGCACCTCTGCTCTGACCCCCTTCCCATCCATACAACATTGATCTCTGATGAATAGTAGATGTAGAAGGAAACTTAGGATATTACCTTTGTGGTTTTAGAGAGGGAAAGCTTTTGAAAAGAATAAAAGCACTGACTATGCAGAATAGATTGATTAATTGCACTTAATTAAGCTAAGAATTTCTTTTCATCAGAAAGACACTATTAAGGGAGTGACATAGGGTGCCTGGGTGGCTCAGTCAGTTAAGCATCTGACTCTTGATTTTAGCTCAGGTCATGATCTCAGGGTGGTGAGATCGAGCCCCAAGTTGGGTTCCAGGCTGAGCTCCTCGCTGGTCTTGGAGCCTGGTTAAGATTCTCTCTCTCTCCCTCTCCATCTGCCTCACCCCCCTGCTCGTGTGCTCTCTCTCTCTCTCTCCCAAGAAAGAGAGTTACAAAGCAAAACACAACCACAGAAGACACACAAAATTATATATTTAAATATATATATAAATATATGTTGAACTACAAATGCACTTTTTTTTAGATTTTTTATTTATTTATTTGACAGAGAGAGAGAGCACAAGCAGGCGGAGCAGCAGGCAGAGGGAGAGGGAGAAGCAGGCTTCCCGCTGAGCAGGGAGCCCGACGAGGGGCTCAATCCCAGGACCCTGGGATCATGACCTGAGCCGAAGGCAGGCGCTTAATGACTGAGCCACTCAGGAGCCTCTACAAATGCATTTTAAAAATACAAATATCTCAATAAAATTGAGGTAAAAGTCCTGGAAAGGCTCTTCATAAAAGATACACATGAATGACCAATAAGCCGTATTAATCAGCACAAAATGCACATTTAGACATAATGAAAGGTCCCTGCACACCCCCCAGCGTGACTGAGATTAAAGACTGCCTATATGGCACGTGTTTGGGAGTATAGGATGCTACCATCTCACATATTGTCAGCCCCAGATTCCCACCCTGATGACCAAGATCACAGTTACAAGGTTAGACATTAGACCCCTGCAGGACTGAGATAGAGAAATCATTGAAAATTACTCCACCCCAGGCCGAGACAGAGCATCCAGGTAAGAACAAACCGCCCCAAAGTGCGTGAGAGCACCCGACTATGACCTCACCCAAAGGCTGAGACAGACCACACTAGGGAGAATCCACCCCCTGAGGCAGAGCCAGAGCCCCCAAAATGCTCCCCAGCTATGGCTGAGACAGGGCAGCCAAGGAAGAGTAGCCCCCTTACATAAGGGCGATGAAGTGCCCAACATCCCTCCTCACTAGGGCTGAGAGGGAGCACTCAAGGCAGAATCCCCCTTCTGGGCAGGGATGGACCTTCCGAGGAAGAGTCTCAGCTCCCCAGACCTCGGAGGGAGGGCCAAGAAAGAGCCCAAACCCCCAGTGCTGAGAAGGTGATGTTCTCTCCCTGCCACGACTCAGACAGAGCCCCCCAGGGACAGCTTCACAAAAGTCTCAAAGCATCCGAGGACCATCACCCCCATCCGAGGGGACAGAGCCCCCATGACAGTGTCCCCAGGACTAAGAGTCCCCACCACGGACCAGCAGACCAGCAGACCAGCCCGGCCCCACCATGGCTGAGACACGGCCCCCAAGGGAAAGTGCCCCTCGTGCTGAGCTACAGCCCAAGGAGAGTCTCTCACAGGCTGAGGTCGAAGCCCTCAGCGAGACGAATCCAGGGGCTGAGGTGATGCCCCCCAGGAAACCTCCCCCTCGCAGAGCTTGGATGGAGCGCCGGGAAACACTCCCTGCCCCCCACGGCCCCCCAAAACCCTGAACCCTCGCTGCCCCCCAAACCTCCCACCCCCAGCTTAGGACTAAGGTAGCATCCAAAGACGGGTCCATTCACCAGCACTGTGAGAATTACACAAGGAAAGCTCTTCACAGAACTCAGACACCACCAAGGACAGCCTCTTCTCCAACATGGCTGAGAGAAGCTGCCCAGAAAATGTCTCCCCCTGTGCTGAGATCAGAACCCAACCAAGTGTCTCCACAGAGCTGAGGTAGATCCCCCAGGAAGACCCCGCAGCCAAGGGAGAGGCAGCTCCGGGGCACAGAGAGAGCCCCCGGGGACAAGAGTCCACACTGCCAGGGCTAAAATCCTGACCTCGCTCCAGGAGCCTGGAAGCAGCTCACACGATGGCAGTGAAGGTGTGGTGTCTCTCACGTGGAACTTTCTAGAATGTGCCCCCTGGGAGTTGCTGGATAAACGCCCCCTAGGTGGTCTGGGAGTGCTGTGCACACGGAAGTGTCCGGCCAGAAGACTCTGATCTATTATTAGTGCCCCAGGGAGGTGTCAGGGAAGCTGCGGGACTTGGGGTGCTGCTGGCCACACCGCCCTGCAGCAGCCTGGTCCCCGAGAAGCTGTGTGCGGTGCGGAGCCTGGTGCGGGAGAAACCTCATGCCCCCCAGGAGCCTGCTGGGTCAGCGGCCCCGAACCAGGCAGCAAGTCTTCTCCTGCCACGGCTCAGGCGCCCCCTACAGGCAGAACTCGGTCACACAAGCCGCAGGAAAATACATTTAAAGGAACCAGGACATTTTTCAACTGGGCAGGCTAGAATTGTGAATCTGCAGCTGAGAAGGAATAAATCAATAGCTGGCGCCCTGAATTAATAGAAAAAGAGGAGGATTATATGATCTTCTTAACTGAGGCATAAAATACTTGTGATAAAATACAGCAAATATTCAAGAGGAAAAATCAAAAGCATTTGGTAGAAAGGTGTCTACACAAATTTGCTTTGCACATTATTCTTGGGGGAGGAGCATTAGAAATATTGTTCGTAAAATCAAAGCAAGACAAGATTAACACCGTCATCCCTTCTATTCCACACTGCCTGCAGGAGTGCTGCCTGGCACCATAAGGTCAAGAACAGGGCTGCACACAGAGTGAGGCTGTCAGACTATTGAATGACGCACAGGCGTGAGTGCGGTGCTTTCGGGGGAATTGCCAGGCGCATCCAATGGTAACAACTGTCTGGAAATGGAGCTTTGGGGAAGCTCTAAATCTATTTCTTCCCCTTCAGTGGCTGATACGTTGCTGCTTCTCACAGAGCAACCACAGCTGTGAGTCTTGATTTTCAAGGCTACTGCGGAGCAGAAGAGAGGATAGGAAGAGGGCAGTTTAAAACACCACCAAGCTTGTGGTTAGTATTGTGATTTAGCCATTTTTCTTGAATCGGCATTGTTCTGATTTTTGCAGCCCGTTGGTTAATTCCAGAGTTCTGAAACCTTAACAATGTTTACCAGTATTCTCATTGCCTTCTTGCATCAGTGGGTTTTCAGAAGTTCTTACTCTACCAATTCATAAGTGCATCTTTCTACATACTGTATTTCAATCTAAGTATAAATCCAAGAAATTAGACTGCATATTATTTACAAAATCTTCTTCCCCTGGAAGTAAACTAATATATGGTGTCTATATAATTGTGCACAAACACCTATGACCAGGACTGTAATGAATCTATCTATCCCCTACTTTTCGTTAAGCCCCATTATACCACCTGCCAATAGAGTTGTGTAAAGTTCCCCTGAGTGGATAGCTTGCACAGAGGGAGTCTTTTGAATTACATATGTAAAATTTCCTTGTTAAGTTGCAGAGCTAAATATGAACAAATATCATTGTTGATGCTGAGTGATGTTTCAGATTTAAATCCTTGTGTTCTCGGGGCACCTGGGTGGCTCAGTCATTGGGCGTCTGCCTTCGGCTCAGGTCAGGATCCCAGGGTCCTGGGATTGAGCCCCACATCGGGCTCCCTGCTCGGCAGGAAGCCTGCTTCTCCCTCTCCCACTCCCCCTGCTTGTGTTCCCTCTCTCACTGTGTCAAATAGATAAATAAAATCTTTAAAAATAAATAAACTCAGCCATCAGCAAGGATGAAAACCCAACTTTGACATCAACATGGATGGGACTGGAGGAGATTATGCTAAGTGAAATAAGTCAAGCAGAGAAAGTCAATTATCATATGGTTTCACTTATTTGTGGAACATAAGGAATAGCATGGAGGACATTAGGAGAAGGAAGGGAAAAATGAAGGGGGGTGGAATTGGAGGGAGAGATGAACCATGAGAGACTATGGACTCTGAGAAACAAACAGGGTTTTAGAGGGGAGGGGGGAGGGGGGATTGGTTAGCCCGGTGATGGGTATTAAGGAGGGCACGTACTGCATGGAGCACTGGGTGTTATACGAAAACAATGGATCGTGGATCACCACATCAAAAACTAATGATGTGATATATGGTGACTAACATAACATAATAAAATTTTTTTAAAAAGATTAATAAATAAATAAATAAATAAATCCTTGTGTTCTCTTCTTCAGTTGTATTCTTAAAGAAAATGGTACAATATTTTTTTTCTGGAAGGAATAATAAGTCACGAGAGTCATAACTGGAATGTTCTCCAGCATTAATGAACTTGTGAAAATAAAAAATATATACTTTTTATATATGCAGTGGCATCACCTTTTTGTCCACTAAATCTTTGTAAATTAATAAAAACATAACTATATGATGAAATGTAAACCTCTTCATAAACATTAAAAGAAAACTTCACAATATCTTGTTTTTCTTACAGTGTATCCAATGTCAGTCTGAGCAGGATATTTTATCCTCCAGACTGCTCCAGCATTTTGCCTCTCTATATCTGCAAAACCCACCACAATGGTACTCATATTAGTGTTTTTGCCTGAATAGCCAGAAGACTGGCATCTTGAAGGGGTGTACTTAGAATCCCACCTACTGTGCAAGCTGAGAAGGGACAGCAGCTGCCCTGCTGTTCCTCTCTGGGACAGCCCTATAGGAGAGTTGTTAAAGGAAATCCTCCAGAGAGCAGAAATTTGAGCTGGCCACCTGGTGTCCATTTTGATTGAAAGGAGAGATGGCCGGAGAAACAAGTCTATATTGAAGCGTGTTTTATGCCCAGCTGATTGGCTGAATGGTCAGGAACTTTGAAGGAACACAATTGAAGAACTGTGACCAAGAGGTATGAGGAAGAGGTATGTGGATAGATGTGTCCAGGTGAGCGTAGAATGTAAAGATAAATGTGTCTCAGGAGACTGATCAGTAAAGAATAACCTCAGCAGAGCAGAAGTTTAATAATCTGCTGGCTAGGGGACCCATTATGCAAATACCCATCAGGCTCTTTCCCAGCCGTCATGTCAGAACCCAGCGGGGCCCGGAACTAAGTGGCCAAGTGGCAGGGATGGAGGTTATACTCAGCAACATGGGCCTCCACTCCCCAAGGCTGATCTCACTATAGCCGTTGCTGAGTGCCCAGTCTGCCAGAAGCAGAGGCCAACATGGAGCCCCTGATACGGAAGTCTCCAGAGTGATCAGACGACTACCAGGTGGCAGGGACTTTACTTTGGACCAATTTCAGCTGAAGTAGATGGTCCTTTTGAGAGACGGTGATCATGGAAATGTGTTTCTCTGCACCAGATACAGTCTGAAATCTTGTATCTTGCATCATTATGTTCTAGGATCTAGAATAATCTCCCTTTATCTCAGTTCCTACTACAGGCTCAAGTCACTAAACCTAAAACAATTCCTGTGCCCTTCAAGCCAGGATTGAGAATGGGCTGACCTTCCTTATACGATAAGCCCAACTCAAGAAAAACCCCAAACTGACTTATTCTGCATTTGGAAGAACCTAGGCTCCGTGGTGGCTTATTATCATACAGAGAACTTTCACCTCTTTGAGAATTTAACTGTATCTGTTGACTCTCCTCACAGAAAAGTACTCTTACACACATATGGTATACAATTTCAAGGGGGCTGTCCTGGCTTAGATTTGTTTATTTTATTTTATTTTTTTAAAGATTTTATCTATTTATTTGACAGGGAGAGACACAGCGAGAGAGGGAACACAAGCAGGGGGAGTAGGAGAGGGAGGAGCAGTCTCCCCGCAGAGCAGGGAGCCCGATGCAGGGCTCCATCCCAGGACCCTGGGATCATGACCTGAGCCGAAGGCAGACGCTTAACGACTGAGCCAGCCAGGCGCCCCTTATTTTATTTATTTTTTTATTTTTAAATAGGCTCCGCACCCAGCATGGAGCCCAGTGAAGGTCTTGAACTCACGACCTTTCGATCAAGATCTGAGCTGAAATCAAAAAGCCTCTGACTTTTGACTGAGTCACCCAGGCGCCCCTAGATTTGCTTGTTTAGTGGACAGATGAGGCCACTTAAAATCAACAGCGGAACAGAGTAAGTGGGGGGCATTTTAAGCAGACACAAGTTATCCCGGGTACTATCTGTTTCATTACTTTTCTGTAAACAAGAAATTCTATACTCAACTCACAGAGGGTCCTATGGAATAGTGTTTAGGTGTGCGGTCTCCAGACTCTGACAGGCCTAGATGCAGCTTCTTTACATCTGACGAAGCTGAGCAGACCGTCTAAATTCCCCTTCTTGCTTTTCACATCCATAAAATGTACATATAAATAGTATCTTCTTTCTGTGGCTGTTTAGAGAATTAAAAGGGCATAAGCATGGGTAATGGAGGGTGTGTGCTCATATCCCTAACAGATGTAAACTTGCACCTGAGAAGATGTAGGGATTCAGTGAAAACTGGCATTCACAGTATTAAAGTCCTATCAGATAACCGACTCATTATGCAATAAACATCTTCGTGTAAGTCAGACCTGCGATTTTCTTAATCAACAAGAGTTCTTCACAAAAACTTGCCCGTTATCAGCAGACCGGATCTCCTTTGAGTTAACTGGTGTAAAAGACCGCTCCAGGGAATATCATAAGCATTTCTCTATGTCTGAGGATTCAAATCCTGCTTTAAATAAAGCAAATAATTTCAGTTACTTACTCCTGAACTTTTCATTTCGTATTAATATTTGACCCTCTTAAAATCTTAGTGAATCACTCTACATTCAATACAATTGACTACAGTAGAACTTTCCCAGTGGAAACTGTCCCCTTGCTGGCCTTGTTCTGAGTTCTAATGCACCCACAAAGCATTAAAGCCACTGGGAATATCCTTTTCCAAGCGTGTCATTTCAAACACCAAATCCTGAGGTGTATGCCTGGGCATCCCTGTACGTCTATAATCTAGATGCATTCCTCTGGCAGCCATGGGGGTGAGTGGTAGGGATCTCCATCCAGGAAGCAATGGCTGATCGTGCCAGGAATGTAATTAGCAGAGAGCTTCCAGCTGTGGTGCTTTAGGGATCTGCTGCAGCATTTGAGTGGAGGCCATGCTCTTCCCAGGCTGCCCCCAGCCAGTGATTGAGAAAGATGGGGGATCTAAGGCGCCGGCCCGTAATGCCCAACGTGGACCTCCTCTCTGGGAAATCATGGTGCCAGAGTCTCTGCAGGGCTGGCCAAGACTCTCTCGCAGCTGCTCGGCTGCCTGAGACTCCTCAAACCCGATCCTCTTCCTTGTCCTCTCCTCTCACAGGTGCGAGAAGGGGGATGGGTTAGCCCGGTGATGGGTATTAAAGAGGGCACGTACTGCATGGAGCACTGGGTGTTATACGAAAACAATGGATCGTGGATCACTACATCAAAATCCAATGATGTATTGTATGGTGACTAACATAACATAATAAAATTAAAAAAAAATTGTACTTCAGCCTGTCATATGACAAAGGCATCAAATGGCCATTGTTTGAAGGTGGACCCATGGAATCCTGCAGCAGAGAAGAAACCCCAGAGCAGACGCTAAACGGGCATATTCATCAATCACACTGGGAACATACCTATCCTATGACCGGGTGGAATCTGCCACAGTGGAGGTTTGAGGAAAGGGAGCTGCTAATCCGGATACAGTTTTGTTTAACCTATCCTATTGTTCATTTGTCAACTGGCATGAGGGAGCCCCCGCAGCAGATTTGACCTTACATTTCTTTTTTTAAAAAATTTTTTATTGTTATGTTAATCACCATACATCATTAGTTTTTGATGTGGTGTTCCATGATTCATTGTTTGTGTTGTGACCTTACATTTCTTAACATAAACTAGCAAGATTACCTCATGTGCTACATGAACTGTCAAGAATGGTAATTCAGTTTCCTGTTCTTTAGAGTTAAAAATAGACCCCACCTGGGTGCAGTCGGTTAAGCACCCGACTTGATTTCAGCTCGGGTCGTGATCTCAGGGTCATGAGATCGAGCCCCATGTCAGGCTCCCCACTCAGCATGAAGTCTGCTCTCTCCCTCCCTCTCCCTCTGCCCCTCCCCCCTTCAAATGAATAAATAAAAAATCTTTTTAAAAAATAGACCCCAACTTGCTGAAATAACTGCTAATTACAGAGGTTTTTGCAGAGTGATTTTGGAGGTGTTTTTAAGATGGAAAATGAGTTGTGAGATTCCTAAACATGCTATTCCTTTGCTTCTGTAGCAACATTTACTTTATCAGAGCAGTTGATGAAGACTTATTCTTTCTGGCCTCAGCAAACCAGATTTTGTACTAGAGGAACAGGGCAGAGGCACTGACCAGTACACTTACAGAAATACCGCCCGCAGTGAGCAGAGAGGCCGCACCTCAAACACACAACATTCCTGGGTCTGGGCAAGAAGCAGCATACGCACTGGACAGTGTGCAGACTTGGCTTCCAGACTCTGCTCTGGCCCTAGCTGCCTATGACCTTGGATTGGTCCTTCTCTTCTTGGGGCCTCATTTGTGTCTCTGTAAAATGGTAGTCTGGGGACAGGTGATGTCATAAAGTCCTCGTGGCCTGGACATTCCCGTCTGGGGAGATGGTTTTCCCTGCCCACAACAGCGGTGTCTCCATTAACACCTTTCTTATTTTTAACACCTTTATTCTAAAGTCTGAAAACTACCTTGTTGGAAAACAAAACGGTTCCTGTGAGGAATCTGAGGTAATCCGCAGACACTTGTTATAATATTTCCTTGATTCAGCAAATGTTCCTGGAAGGTTTTCTAGCTCTGGGTACTCTGGTAGACACTGAGGGAGATGGGGGTGAAGGAGATCAGATGGTCTGTACTTCAGGCATCTTACACTTCCGGACGGGATGACTTAGGAGTGCACTGCGCTGGCAGAAAATCTGCCGTGAGCATTGAAGTGGTTCAGGGTCTCACACAACGTGAAGTTCACAGGGGCAGGCAGAGCAGGGCCAGGACTAATTTCAACGAGTGAGGTGCTCCACGTGTAAAATTTAGGAACTGCTGAAGCACTTGGCAATCAAGATGGATAACGGTTTACTAACATTTTTTTTAAAGATTTTATTTATTTATTTGACAGAGAGACACACAGAGAGAGAGGGAACGCAAACAGGGGGAGTGGGAGAGGGAGAAGCAGGCTTCCCACTAAGCAGGGAGCCCGATATGGGGCTCAATCCCAGGACCCTGGGATCATGACCTGAGCCGAAGGCAGACGCTTAACGACTCAGCCACCCAGGCGCCCCTACCAACATTTTTTTTTTGAGAGTACCCAAAGGTTATTTATTGATAGAACAAGTTTGGAAACAAACTTCAGAGCTTGCTATTCAGACTTCACTGTGTGTCATGATCTGGTCCCTTTAAAATCCATTCAGCCTCATCCCTCAACAGACTCAGCCTCAAACTTGAGGCTCGTTGTGGTTCCTGAAGCTCATCACACTATTAAGAGCACTCAGTAAGTTATACACATTTTATTCATTAATAATCTTTGACTTTTCAAAAGTGAAATTTGACCAAATATCAAACATTTCCTGAAAAAAATATTCTTTACTGGGAAAAAAATGTTATTAGAAAACTTTTATACTTTATTCACTTAAAACAATTATGAGGGGCACCTGCGTGGCTCAGTCATTTAAGCATCTGCTTTTGGCTCAGACCATGATCCCAGGGTCCTGGGATCGAGCCCCGAGTCAGGCTCTCTGCTCAGCGAGCAGCCTGCTTCTCCCTTGCCCTTTGCCTGCTGCATCTCCCTACTTGTTGTGCTCACTCTCTTGCTCTCTCTGTCAGATAAATAAAAAATAAATAAATAAAACCTAAAAAAAATATGAATATTATAATGGTGCTCACTTAATTTTTTTTTAGAGAGAGAGAGTGGAAGAGGGACAGAGGGAGAGGGAGAGGGAGATTCCCAGGCAGGCTCCACGCCCAGCACAGAGCCTGATGCAGAGCTGGATCTCATGACCCTGAGATCATGACCTGAGCTGAAACCAAGAGTGGCTGTTTAACCAAATGAGCCACCAGGCACCCTGGTGCTCACTTCATTTTTAGAAATTTATTTTTCATGAGTTTTTTTTTTTTCATTACAATTGTGTGGAAACCTGGTGTGTAATATTCTGTTTGTAATTATTGATTTTTGTATTTTATACAAATTCTTGTGTGCACCTAAGTATTTAATATTTTAATTCAGATGCCTATAGATAGTTAATATAAATTACTTAGGTACATATTATATACTACACTTACTCTAAATGGATTCTATTGGTTTAAAAATATATTGTAATTATACTATATTTATTTAAGAGAAATAAGGCATCAAAAAGGAATGTGGTGCAATGTTTAGGAAAAGAAATAGAATGCAAGTGGAAACTTGTCAAAATTACAAGAGTCAGTCAGTTACAAGTTTGACAAGAAAAAATTTATTCCAGCTACCAAAAATGAATGAGTTCCTCTCATTGATATTATGAGAACACAGTTACCATCAAATCCAGAGCAAATTATGGTATCGTCTTTGAATTGTGAGAAAAAAATGAAAGGAAGTATTAGATAATTTAGGAAGTACTGAACATGAGTGCAAGCAAGAGAATAAAAAGGTGCCATTTAAATAAATTGTAAAAATACTATGACACAGCTGCTAATTTATAATAAAACAAAAATATTTTACTTGAATGTGAAATGAACCCAGAACAACATGCAGATTTCAGAGAATCTACTTCACATGATGACTGAAGATTTTTTAAGGACTGGTGTATAAGAAAATATTCTAATGGTTACCTTTATGTGGCTTTCCATGGAACTTTTTAACAGTCATGTGACACATTCAGATATTTGAAACTCCAAAAACGTTTTCAAAGACTGGAAGAATTGGAACAGAATTTGGAACCATGACAATTCCATGTTTCATTATGACACTTTTCCAAAATAGAAGTGTATTAATACGTGTGCGTGCATTTGTGTTTGTGTGTTTGTGTGTGTGTGTGTGTGTGTGTAGTCTCGAAGGGCCATCCCTCACATGAAGGAGTCTGAGTGAGTAAGGAAAGGGTTAAGGTATAGGCAGGGAGAAGTAGGGGGCCCCTGACTAGACTCTGAAATTATTCCTGGCAGGCAAAATTTCTAAGCCAGAGTGAACAAGAGATAAGGGAATAGACCAGACCACCTGGCCCCAGATGTGAGGGAATATTTTTCTTTGGCAGCTACAGTAAATAACCAAAGCTCAAAGAAGTAAGTCATTAAGGATGCTATCAATTGTCCTTGTTAAACTAAGACGGCACAAGAATCTCAAGGCCACAAGCTCCCTGGTCAAGTTTTCAATCAAAGACCGGCCCTAAAAGCCCTCAGTGGCAACCCATTCGGGACACCTCTCACTCTAGAGAGCTTTTCCTTTCCTTTCTGCTCTCACCGTCACTTGATAAACTTTCACTTCACTTCACCGTATTGCGTCCAGGAGATTCATTCTTCCACTCCGTGAGTCAAGAACCCTGCGATCTTGCAACATGAGGAAAAGCATATTTATTGAAGGACACATGGCCACCAAAGACAAAGTCAGGGTTCCAGTAGTGAGGACGAGAGGGGAGGGAGCACCGGCGGCAGGTGGCGGTCCCCCCCCACGCAGAACCCACGCGGAACCGGGGGCCGGACCCGTTGTCCGCACGTCTCAGCGCTCTGCCAGGCCAGGGGCGGAAGGAGAACTACTGAGGGTCTTACTTTACATGGGGTGACACAGCGCCTGTCTGAGGAGGCGGCATTTAAGGAGAGAGGGGAAGGGTGACGAGACGTGGGAAGGGGAATTGAGGCAGCGGGCAGTCCAGCTGCAAAGGCCCCGAAGGGGCGCGGGCTGCCGTGTGCCGGGAAGCAGGAGGCCGCGGTGGCTGCAGCGCAGGGATGGGGCGGGGGGGGGGGGTCCCGAGTGTGTTGGACACGTGCACGGATCTTCTCAACTGCCCCTTCCGTGATTGCCCTTGTCAGGCCTTCCTGGCTGAATGGTTTAAGGTCATGGTTAAAACAGTTTGAACACGGGTCTGTGCAGCCCACTGCTGCCCACGTAAGGGACTTTTGCTAGAAGGGGATAACTCTATTCCCCTTTTTATGCTCCCTGACCATCACTTTTAGTGATTACGTGAATTGGATAAAGAACTTGTGGAAAGTCGACCGAAGCAGATCATCAGGTATAAGTCCAGACCTGCTGCACATCCAAGGGCACGATAATGTGGGACCCTGATTTGTGATCTTCGGAGATGATCTACTTGTTGTGTGAAAGCTCCTTCCTGAACCAGCAGGGTAAGTTGTCATGGAGGCAGGGCCGGGAGATTAGCACCTGGGGTTAATTTCATCCCCCTCATCAAGGCTCCTAAAATCATTCTCTGGCTCCAGAGGCCCTGCTGCTTGTCTGTCCCTAATCAGTAAGAGCTGGCTTTACCACTTACTGAGAGGGCCACCTTGCCTGTGCCCTCCCCCGCCTTGGCCTGAATCTCCTCACAACAGAAGCGCTGAATTATCTCTACTCCACGGATCCTGTGGAGGATGGAAGAGGTCGGACATTCCCAGTGTGTTCAGGGCCTGCGCACAGCGGCACCCAGGAATTTGTGGCTTCATGCTGAGGGTGATGAGGAGTGATCGCTGGGCTCCTTAATGCTGTGTGACCGCTACATGCGGACGGACTCTGGGGAACCCGGAGCGCAAGGGAGACCCTCTCAATGCACAGAGAGCTACGACACAGGCTGACATGCCCTTGGGGGGCAGGAACACCGTCCCTAAGGGGAGGTGGGCTTTAGCTTTCCGCAGACTTTCTTCCTTGATCCACCCCATGTTAAGAAGTTGTCTGCCTCCGAGCACTCAGCCTTCTGTGCTGGTCTCTTGAATCGGGGAGGCCTCGTGCTGTACTTGGAGATCAAAGGGGGTCTCGCCATGCACTTTATGATAATTAATAAAGGGAAACTTCACTAAGTCAGGGTCAAGAGGCCAGAATGGGAAGCTCTCACGCCATACCATTTGTGGCCAATTGTGAATCCAACAGTATGAGAGGAAGCTTGCAAGTCACTATCCCAGCAGGAGGAAGAAAGATTTCCCTCCTCCCCCCAGCAACAGCCCAGCCAATGAGGGAGAGGGACAGTCACAGCCCAGCCAATGAGGGACAGTCACAGCCCAGCCAATGAGGGACAGTCACAGCTCAGCCAATGAGGGACAGTCACAGCCCAGCCAATGAGGGACAGTCACAGCTCAGCCAATGAGGGACAGTCACAGCCCAGCCAATGAGGGACAGTCACAGCCCAGCCAATGAGAAGCCGCTCTACTTCGAAAACCCAGTTTACTGGAGTGAACTTCTTGTTTACAACTGCCCGCTTTCATCTATAAAAAGGCCTTTTTCTTTGTTCTCCGGATGTGCCTATGGTTATTTTTTATTTTTATTTTTTATTTTTTTTGGTAGTTTTTAATTTTATTATGTTATGTTAGTCACCATACAATATATCATTAGTTTTTGATGTAGTGATCCACGATCCATTGTTTTCGTATAACACCCAGTGCTCCATGCAGTATGTGCCCTCCTTAATACCCATCACCAGGCTAACCCATCCCCCCACCCCCCTCCCCTCTAAAACCCTGTTTGTTTCTCAGGTCCATAGTCTCTCATGGTTCATCTCTCCCTCCAAATCCCCCCGCCCATTTTTCCCTTCCTTCTCCTAATGTCCTCCATGTTATTCCTTATGTTCCACAAATAAGTGAAACCATATGATAATTGACTTTCTCTGCTTGACTTATTTCACTTCGCATAATCTCCTCCAGTCCCATCCATGTTGATGTAAAAGTTGGGTATTCATCTTTTCTGATGGCTGAGTAATATTCCATTGTATATATGGACCACATCTTCTTTATCCATTCATCTGTTGAAGGGCATCTTGGCTCTTTCCACAGTTTGGCTATTGCGGACATTGCTGCTATGAACATTGGGGTGCATATGGCCCTTCTTTTCACTACATTTGTGTCTTTGGGGTAAATACCCAGGAGTGCAATTGCTGGGTCATAGGGTAGCTCTATTTTTAAATTTTGAGGAACCTCCACACTGTTTTCCAAAGTGGCTGTACCAACTTGCATTCCCACCAACAGTGTAAGAGGGTTCCCCTTTCTCCACAACCTCTCCAACATTTGTTGTTTCTTGCCCTGTGCATTTTTGCCATTCTAACTGGTGTAAGGTGGTATCCCAGTGTGGTTTTGATTTGGATTTCCCTGATGGCTAATGATGATGAACATTTTTTCAAGTGTCTGTTAGCCATTTGTATGTCTTCTTCAGACAGTGTCTGTTCATATCTTCTGCCCACTTTTTGACGTGATTATTTGTTTTTTGGGTGTTGAGTTTGAGAAGTTCTTTATAGATCTTGGATACCAGCCCTTTATCTGTAGTGTCATTTGCAAATATCTTCTCCCATTCTGTGGGTTGCCTCTTTGTTTTGTTGGCTGTTTCCTTTGCTGTGCAGAAGCTTTTTATCTTGATGAAGTCCCAAAAGTTCATTTTTGCTTTTGATTTACTAGCTTTTGGAGATGTATCTTGAAAGAAGTTGCTGTGGCCGATGTCCAAGAGGTTACCGCCTATGTTCTCCTCTAAGATTTGGATGGATTCCTGTCTCACATTGAGGTCTTTCATCCACTTTGAGTTTATCTTTGTGAATGGTGTTAGAGAATGGTCGAGTTTCATTCTTCTGCATGTGGCTGTCCAATTGTCCCAGCACCATTTATTGAAGAGACTGTCTTTTTTCCATTGCATGTTTTTTCCGGCTTTGTCGAAGATTAGTTGACCATAGAGTTGAGGGTCCATATCTGGGTTCTCTATTCTGTTCCATTGGTCTATATGTCTGTTTTTGTGCCAGTACCATGCTGTCTTGGTGATCACTGCTTTGTAATATAGCTTGAAATCGGGCAACATGATGCCCCCAGCTTTGTTTTTCCTTTTCAACATTTCCTTGGGGATTCGGGGTCTTTTCTGATTCCATGCAAATTTTAGGATTCTTTGTTCCAGCACTTTGAAAAATGTCATTGGAATTTTGATCAGGATGGCGTTGAAGGTAGATTGCTCTGGGTAGCATAGACATTTTAACAATGTTTATTCTTCCCATCCATGAGCATGGAATATTTTTCCATCTTTTTGTGTCTTCTTCAATTTCTTTCATGAGTGTTCTGCAGTTTCCTAGAGTATAGATCCTTTACCTCTTTGATTAGGTTTATTCCGAGGTATCTTATGGTTTTTGGTGCTATTGTAAATGGAATCGTTTCTCTAATTTCTCTTTCTACAGTTGCATTGTTAGTGTATAAGAAAGCAACTGATTTCTGTGCATTGATTTTGTATCCTGCCACATTACTGAATTGCTGGATGAGTTCTAGTAATTTGGGGGTGGAGTCTTTTCGGTTTTCCACATAAAGTATCATGTCGTCTGCGAAAAGCGAGAGTTTGACTTCTTCTTTGCCAATTTGAATACGTTTTATTTCTTTTTGTTGTCTGATTGCTGTTGCTAGGACTTCTAGAACTATGTTGAACAACAGTGGTGAGAGTGGGCACTCTTGACGTGTTCCTGATCTTAAGGGAAAGGCTCTCAGCTTTTCCCCATTGAGGATGATACTCGCTGTGGGTTTTTTCATAGATGGATTTTATGAGCTTGAGGAATGTTCCCTCTATCCCTATACTCTGAAGCGTTTTAATCAGGAAAGGATGTTGTATTTTGTCAAATGCTTTTTCTGCATCAGTTGAGAGGACCATATGGTTCTTCTCCCTCCTCTTATTAATGTGTTCTATCACATTGATTGATTTGCGAATGTTGAACCACCCTTGCATCCCGGGGATAAATCCCACTTGGTCGTGGTGGATGATCCTTTTAATGTATTGTTGGATCCTATTAGCTAGGATTTGTTGAGGATTTTGGAATCCATATTCATCAGGGATATCGGTCTGAAATTCTCCTTTTTGATGGGGTCTTTGCCTGGTTTGAGGATTAAGGTAATGCTGGCCTCATAGAATGAGTTTGGAAGTTTTCCTTCTGTTTCTATTTTTTGAAACAGCTTCAGTAGAATAGGTATTATTTCTTCTTTGAATGTTTGGTAGAATTCCCCAGGGAATCCATCAGGCCCTGGACTCTTGTTTTTTGGGAGGTTTTTGATCACTGCTTCAATCTCATTACTGGTTATTGGCCTATTCAGGTTGTCAATTTCTTCCTGTTTCAGTCTTGGCAGCTTGTAGGTTTCCAGGAAGGCCTCCATTTCATCCAGATTGCTCAGTTTATTGGCATATAGTTGTTGATAATAATTTCTAATAATTGTTTCTATTTCCTTGGTGTTAGTCGTGATCTCTCCCCTTTCATTCATAATTTTATTAATTTGGGTCCTTTCTCTCTTCTTTTGGATAAGTCTGGCCAGTGGTTTATCAATCTTATTAATTCTTTCAAAGAACCAACTTCCAGTTTCGTTGATCTGATCTACTGTGTTTCTGGTTTCTAATTCATTGATCTCTGCTCTAATTTTAATTATTTCTCTTCTAATGCGTGGCTTAGGCGTCGTTTGTTGCTTTTTCTCTAGTTCTTTAAGGTGTAGAGTTAGTTGATGAATTTGGGATTTTTCTATTTTTTTGAGTGAGGCTTGGATGGCTATGTATTTCTCCCTTAGGACCGCCCTTGCAGTATCCCATAGGTTTTGGACCGATGTGTTTTCCTTCTCATTGATTTCCATGAATTGTTTAAGTTCTTCTTTGATTTCTTGGTTGACCCAAACATTCTTGAGCAGAGTGGTCTTTAGCTTCCAAGTGTTTGAATTTCTGCCAAATTTTTTCTTGTGATTGAGTTCCAGTTTTAGAGCATTGTGGTCTGAGAATATGCAGGGAATAATCTCAGTCGTTTGGTATCGGTTGAGACCTGATTTGTGACCCAGTATGTGGTCTATTCTGGAGAAAGTTCCATGTGCGCTCGAGAAGAATGACTATTCTGTTGTTTTAGGATGGAATGTTCTGTAAATATCTATGAGGTCCATCTGGTCCAATGTATCATTCAAAGCTCTTGTTTCCTTGTTGATTTTCTGCTTAGATGATCTGTCCATTGCAGAGAGTGGAGTATTGAGGTCTCCTACAATTAATGTATTGTTATCAATAGGACTCTTTATTTTGGTTAACAGTTGGCTTATGGATATGGCTGCTCCCATGTTGGGGGCATAGATATTTACAGTTGTTAGATCTTCTTGTTGGATAGACCCTTTAAGAATGATATAGTGTCCTTCTGTGTCTCTAATTACAGACTTTAGTTTAAAATCTAATTTGTCTGATATAAGAATTGCTACCCCAGCTTTCTTTTGAGGTCCGCTGGCATGGAAGATAGATCTCCATCCCTTCACTTTCAGTCTGGATGTATCTTTAGGTTCAAAATGAGTCTCTTGTAGACAGCATATGGATGGGTCCTGTCTTTTTATCCAATCTGCAACCCTGTGCCGTTTTATGGGAGCGTTTAGGCCATTCACGTTGAGAGTGATTATTGAAAGATATGAATTAATTGTCATCATGTTGCCTGTGAAGACGTTGTTTTTATAGATTGTCCCTGTAAGCTTCTGTTGTAGATCACTCTTGGGGTCTTTCTCCTTTTATAGAACCCCCCTTAATATTTCTTGCAGGGCCGGCTTCGTGGTCACATATTCTTTCAGTTTCTGCCGGTCGTGGAAGCTCTGCATCTCTCCATCCATTCTAAATGACAGCCTTGCCGGATAAAGTATTCTTGGCTGCATGTTCTTCTCATTTAGTACCCTGACTATGTCTTGCCAGGCCTTTCTGGCTTGCCAGGTCTCTGTGGACAGGTCTGACGTTATTCTGATATTCCTCCCTCTGTACGTAAGGAATCTCTTCCCCCTAACTGCCCTTAAGATGGTTTCCTTGGTTCTAAGATTTGCAAGTTTTACTATTACATGCCGGGGTGTTGGCCTGTTTTCCTTGATCTTAGGAGGGGTCCTCTCTGCCTCTAGGACTCGAATGTTTGTTTCATTCCCCAGATTAGGGAAGTTCTCAGCTACGATTTGCTCAAATACATCTTCTAGTCCTCTCTCTCTCTCTCCACTCCATCTGGGACTCCAATTATTCTGACATTGGAACGCCTCATGGTGTCACTTATTTCTCTGATTCTATTTTCATGGATTCTGAGTTGTTTTTCCCTGGCCTCCTCTTTTCCCTTTTTATCTATTATACTGTCTTCCAGATCGCTTATTCTCTCTTCTGCCTCAGTTACCCTAGCTGTTAGATTATCTAGATTGGATTGGATCTCATTGATAGCATTTTTAAGTTCTGCCAATTCACCTTTTATTTCTGCCCTTAGAGACTCTGTGTTGCCATTAATTGATTTCTCCATTCTAGCCATTGTCTTCACAATTGCTAGCCTGAATTCCATCTCTGACATCTTGGTTATATCTGCATCCATTTGTAAATCTGCAGCATAAGTCATAATCTCTGAGGCTTTTCTGTTTTGGGGGCTCCTCCTCCTAGTCATTCTGTTGATGGGTGTTTGAGGGAATGTATAGAGTCCAAATTATTATAGAACCCAAGCAAGATGCACCTGTTTTCTAGGGACCTTAGGGTTGCTGGCCTCTTGTTTTCCCAGCCTGTCTTCTGGGGGAGGGGCCTGCCGCGCTGTTACTCAGGCAACCCTGTTTGGGCGGAGTTGCCCTGCGCCCCTGTTGTAGGGGATGGGCTCAGCGGGAATCAGTCTTTGGGGCTTTTGTTCTCTGGCACCTTTCCCTGGCGGGTTTCCACGTCTCTTCCGCGAGTCAGAGCAGAAGAGACCGTTTCCAACCCTCTGCCTCAGAGCAGAGAGACCGCAGTCTGTTCTTCAGTGAGCTCTCCAGGCCACCCTGTCTCCGTTTCTGTCCCTGCTGCTATAAACTGCAGCGGCCTGGGTTGTGCGCCCCTCCGCAGCGCCCCCAGTCCTGCGTCCAGGTTGGGGCACGTCTCTGCCCTTTGTGCTTCTAAAACCGCCAGCCGCTCCCAGTTCACCCGCGCGCGACTCCACTGCTTGGGGTTTCCACCCCCGGGGGTTGCAGTTCACCGGCGGGACACTGCGCACCGGGTTTCCGTCTCGGAGGCTGCAGTTCGTGTGCGCACGACCGTCGCTCCGGTTTCTGTCCGGGGGCCTGCGGTTCGCGTGCGCGGGACCCCGCCGGTCTGGTTTTCCGCCCCGGGGGCTGCCCTAAAGTCCTTTCCCGACGCTACCGGTCTGCGAGTCTGTGCCCGTCCGCAGCGCGTGAGGCTGTCGTTCACCGGCGGTGTAGGATCCCCACGGCCAGGCACCCTCCCACCGCCATTTATCCTCCGATATCTGCCCGCAGGATCAGGGCTCTCTGCTTCGTACCTCAAAACCAACCACCTGCGATATTCTGTTTGTAGAGATCCAGATCTTCTTACATCTCAGGCTGGTTTCGTGGGTGCTCAGAGTGGTCTGGGAGATATCCAGCTCAATTCCGGGGACCAGTTGAACTAGGGTCCCCTACTCCTCCGCCATCTTTCCCCCCTCCCCGGACCTGCCTATGGTTTTGCTGTAGCTTGCTTGTCCTAGATTACAAGTCTCTGCTTTTCCCAAATAAATGCATTTTGCTGACAAAATAACTGACAGCTTTATTTGTAAGGTTCACAATGTCTTCACTTGGGAGCGCAAAGTCCTGGCACCTGTTAGCCTTTAGATCTCAGGTTGGTAAGGCATCCAGGTCCCCGTTCGTGCAGCAGGGGCATGGCGCTGCACTGTCCTCAAGGGCACAGGCCGTGGAGTGAGGGCCACCCGGGTTCACTCTGGCCCAGCTCCCAGCCGGCTGTCTGACCCGGAGCAAGGACAGGCTCTCTGGGGGCTCCGTGTCCTCAGGTGTTGAGGGGCAATCGTGGCCTCTGCCTCATACGGTGGCCGTGGGGTTGAGGTGAGCAGGGCGGTAAGAAGCCAAAGCCCACCCGGGCACATTTGAGGTGCTCTGGAAAGTTCTGCGCAGGCTTGGTGCTGCCTGTAGGACACAGTCACGGCCCAGGACCTCGGGGAGGCTACAGGCTCTGGGCCAGAGGGCAGTGCATGATGGGTCAGTCACTGACGGTCAGCGATCTCATCTGGGGAGCACACAGAGAGCAGACTCCCCTCTGGGCCAGGGATTCGCGGAGGGACAGAAGGTTAGCCCTGTCTGACAGGGTAGCTCTTCCTGGGAGTCCTCAGGGCTGAGGAGCTGAGGCAGAGGCTGAGGCAGATGAGCGTTAGGCTCTCCCTCCCCTGACAGCTCCTGTCAGGGAGGGGGAGTGAGCAGAGAATGTTCCAGATCCAGGGTCAGATGCCAAACAAGGACCGATGGCAGGCTGTGGACCGGGGGCCGCCAGAGTCTGTGGAGTCCGGGGGCAGCACTGGAAGAGAGGAAAGAACTTGGCTTCAAGCCAGACCAGGTCGGAGTGCTTGGTCCAGGTCCGCCCTTATTTGCTCATGACCTGGGGCTATGTTCCTAACCTCTTTGTGTTTCCACGTCCCCTCCTGCAAACCGAGGCTCCTGAGAGCATCAACCTCCCAGACTGCTTGTGAGGATTAGAAATAATTCATCTGATATTTGGTAGAAACTAAGTGGAAGCTGCTTGTCTAGGTGGGAAAGATCAGTGAACCGGACACTCTCATGGATCTTCCATGAGACACTAGACAAGCAGAGCAAATGTCAGGTAGTGCTATGTACTCTGCACAAAGTTGAATTGAGATGGAGAGATGTGACAGGGTGGACAGTAGTTTTAATGGGGTGGTCAGGGAAGGCCTCCCTGAGCAGGAGACATCTACCGTGAATCAGAATAAAGGGCCTTGGCAGTCAGCCCTTTCAGAAGGGCCCTGGCCTCTACAGAACACCCTCTTCCCCAAGGTGGGGGGAAAATGAACAGGCATGGGCTTCGGTAAATCTTTCTAGGGCATGAGGCTCATGTCTGTGGCTTCCAGCCTGCTCCTGATCTCTTGTTCCTGAATTCCTGCCCTGCTCCAGCATCAGATGAGGATGCGGCCCGACAGAGACTGCCGAATGAGCAAGGACCACTGCAGGAAATCCTTTCCCTGTAACAAATCCACACTAGCACACCCATCAACACGCGTGCACATGGACACATACAGACACGTGTCCCTATGTCTCCTACTGGTTCTCCTCCTGGGGCTGAAGCCTGACTGATACAGATTTGTTACTGAGAGTGGTTCCAGAAAAACAGAATCTTTTTTTTTTTTTAATTTTATTTATTCGTTTGAGAGAGAGAGTGCACAAGCAGAGGGGGAAGGGGCAGAGGGAGAGGGAGAAGCAGATTCCCCACCAAGCAGGGAGCCCAATGCGGGGCTTGATCCCAGGACCTCGGGACCATGACCTGAGCTGAAGGCAGATGCTTAATCGACTGAGCCACCCAGCGCCCCAGAAAAACAGAATCTTAAGGATGAGTTCTCTGAAAATGTTCAGGGTTTATGGGATTTCTTCTTTAATCTAATTAGATTTAAAGGCATTGGTGACTCTCTTTCTGACCGTAAAAGAGCACTGGTAGTCTGTGGCAGAAGTGACAACTGAGTTTCTCAAATTATGACATTTAGATCCCTATAAGCAAGAACCTGCAGAACGAATCCAAAGGTCTGGGTAAGAAGTCGGTGTTACCTCTGACCAATAAGGAGTAAATTGTGGAGGACTGGTTGCCTCTAAGTCAGCTCGAGAATATAGAGAAAGAGAATAATGTCCCCATGTCCTTCAAGTCCCAGCTCAAGGTCTACATAAGAGATCAGAAAGCTTCTATGAACTAGCCATAGAAATCATTATCTCCTGTAGCCACAGGGCCAAGATGTAGGAAAACCAAATTCCAAGTCTAATCGTATGATTTTGCTGTATTACAACACAATACGAATTCCCAAATTCTCAGAGTTTTTTCACATAATGTTAGGGCACTGATCAGGAATGAATGGAATCCTGAAAGTTGGAGTGGGACACATGCACAGCCTAATGAAGCCGGGTAATTTGAACCCCTAAATTCTCTGAGGTGTCTTTGCCAATAGAAGCAGCTTGCCCCCGCCATCTGAGGAGGTATTCCCTCTCTGTCTGAAGAATCTGTAATCATCTTGCCTAATGGGGCCACCTTGCAGGGCACTGCTAATCCTGCACAGAAGCTACGTCTATGACCTCTCTCCTTCAAAGCCCTGTAACAAGCCTCAAATTCCCACAGGCCAGAAAATGTGAGTTACAGTGTGACCCATGTATAGGTATAGAATTTCCCAAAATTGGGGCACCTGGGTGGCTCAGTCAGTTAAGCATCTGCCATCAGCTCAGGTCATGATCCCAGGGTCCTGAGATTGAGCCCCGTGTTAGGCTCCCCACTCAGTGGAGAATCTGCTTCTCCCTCTCCCCCTGCCCACCCCCACTTGTGCTCGCTCTCTCTCTCTCTCTCAAATAAATAAATAAAATTTTAAAAAATAATTTACCAAAACTAACTGCATGATTTTTCCAAAACAAATAGTTAGAAATCTGGGAAATTTGCATGGAAGAATACTTGAGGGTAGAGTATGAAGGAAAATAAAGTTAAGGCAGACCAAATTTATTTATATGGAGTCATTAAGCCAAGGCTCTGGATTCAGTGTTTTTGCTTCAGTAGATAGGGATGGCTCTAACAATTTGCTTGGTTGTGGATTGAAATAAGTCCCAAAGGTGGCCTATCCTTCATTAAGGAGAAATGCAAGAGCTTTCCTGGTGTACTGCAGAGGAAGAAATCCAAAACCTTAAGGAGCCTGGGAAGGTAGAGTGAATTTATCATGTAAGATGTGTTTACTCACCTCAGGAGTTCTGGGAGATACAACATCCACCAAGGCTGTGGTAAATTGCTTTCTAAGGGGAGCCCAGGCATCTGTAAAGAGCTCTGTGGTGGCTCTTCTCTTCTCTGTTGGTCAGAAAATTACTGTGGGCTTGCCCCTGAGGAAGGACCATGCTACACTGCCAAATATTTATGCTATTAATTGCTAACCCAACCTTCCCCCAGTGGACCTCTGGCCAGTTACTAGGATAACAATGCATAGTGGAAAGGTAAGTAATCAGAATTCCAAGAGATTATTCAATATTGGCTCTGAACTGACACTAATTCCAGGAGACCCAAATACATCAGTATTGTTCTAGTTATAGAGCATTGGCTTACGGAGGTCGGGTAATCCAGGTGGCTTTATTGTAGTTTCCTCTCACAGTGAATCCAATTAGTCGATGAATCCATGCTCTGACCATTTCCTAAGTGTCAGAGTCCATAATTAGAACAAACATATTCAGTAAGTGGCAGTATTTCCACACTGGCTCCCTGACCTATGGAATGAGGGCTCTTGCGGTAAGAAAGGCTAAATAGAAGCCATTAGAGCTGCCTTAACTATAAAAATAGTAAACCAAAAGCAATAGCACATTCCTACAGGGATTGGAGTGATTTTGCCACCATGAGAATTAGAAAGAAGCAGAGTTGTGATTCTTATGACATCCCTTTCAACTTCCATACCTGTCCTGCGCAAAAAAAAGATGGATCTTAGAGAAAGACAGATGATTATGATCAACCTAATGGTGGTCATTCCAATTACAGCTGCTGTCCTGCATGTGGTTTTGTTGCTTTAGCAATCAACACATCCCCAGACACCTGGTATACAGCATTGATTGGGCAAATGCTTTTTTCCTTCTTCGATAAATATTACCAGAAGGAGTTTGCCTTGAGCTGGGAAGGGCAGCAATGCACCTTCACTTCCTACCTCAGGCTTATATCAACTCTCTGAGCTTATGTCATAAACTATGCCTTAGAGACTTTGATTAGCTTGCACCAGGCATGATACTATTTTTTTGCATTGATGACATTATTTTAGTTGATAAGGAGGTAGAAACTAATATAGACACATTGGCAACGCACTTGAATGAGAGAACATGGTAAATAATTCCCACACAAAATCAGGGGTCTTCCAAATGAGTGAAATTTTTAGTGATCTAGTAGTCTGGGAAATGTCAGGATAGTGCTCATTAGTGAACAGAAAGTTCCTACATCTTGCTTTTCTTACCACCAAAGAGGAACACAGCAATGAAGTGGCCTACTAAGATGCTGGTTGTAACGTATAACTCATTGTGGTACGCTACTATGACCCATTGACAAGTGATCTGAAAACCTGTTACCTTGGAATGGGACCCAGAAAAAGAGAAAATTCCGTGATCCTGTACCCATGGCTTCACAGAGAGTTCCCTGTGACCAGATGACTGGAAAAGAAAAAAAAAAAAAAAAAAAAACATTGTGCCTGATTTTCAGTTGTTCCTTCACAATAGCCATGCACCATCAAGTTAGTTTTCTATTGTTGTGTAACAAATTACCCCAAATTAACAGCTAAAAACAATGCAAATATTTTAACAAGCAGTTCTGTAGGTCAGAAAGCAAGGCAGGCTCCATTGGTTTCTCTGCTTAGGATCTCATAAAATTGAAGTCAAGGGGTTGACCATGCTGGGTCATTAGCTAAAGACTCAGAGAAAGAAACTGCTTTCAAGCTCGTTCAGGTTATTGGCAGGTCCAGGATGTAGGACTGAGGACCATTTCCTTGCTGTCGCTCAGATGAGGCCACTCTAAGTTCCTAGGACCGCTCCCACACTTTCTTCAAAGTGGTGCTGGAACATTATGGTCACGGTGGCTATGATGGAGGTTACTCATGGGCTCAACATTAACTTCCACTTACCATGGCCCATCTCAATACAGCCACCGAAGACTGTGTAATCTGCCAGCAACAAACCAGCACTAAGCCCCCAGTATGGCACCGTATCCCCGAGTGGTCAGTCAGCTTCAAAGTGACAAGGTGATTACTTGGGTCTGATTTCATAATGGAAGCAGTGCTTTGTTCTAACTCAAACAGACAGTTATTCTGGATATGGATTTTCTTCCCACCCAGAGTTCTTATAGAAAACCAACATTTGTAGTCTTAAAAATGTCATATCCACCACCATGGTATTCTACACTGTATCATGTCTAAGAATGAAACTCACTTAACAGGAAATGAAGTACAGCAATGGAATCATGCTAATGGATTTCACTGGTCTTATGTTCACTATCATCTTGAATTGACTGGCTCAATAAATAGTGGAATGACTTCTGGAGCCTCATTTATAGTTCTAGCTTGGTGTCAATTCCTTTTGGAGCTGAGGCCACATAATCAAGGAGGTGGCGATGCTCTATCTTAGTATTCAGTATGTGATGCTGTTTCTCCCATAACCATATTTGCATCTTCAGCAATGAAGAAATGACAATGTGAGGACCTCCTCTCATTTACTCCTCCATATCCAGTAGCAAAATTTTCCTTCCTGTCCTTACAACATTAAACTCTGCCAGACTAGAGGTTTTTGTTCCAAATGGAGAAATTTTATCAACAGATGACCCAGCAATGACTCCTTGAGATGGAACTTGAGACTGCCAGTTAACCACTGTGGATTGTTCATCTGTCTCAATCAACAGATATAAAGGGGGTTTCTGAACTGGCTGGGGTGATAGAATCTATCAAAGGAAATTGAGTTCCTGGGCCTAGGATAAGTATGTGTGGAATGTCTACAACACTTCCTAATACTCTCATGTTTTGTAGTTAAAGTATGTGGAAAATTACAATAATCCAAATCAGGCAGGACATCTAATGGTCCAGATCCTTCAGTAAAAAGGGATTAAGTCACCCCACTCCAGGCCAAACACCATGACCAGCTGAGCTGCAGTCTCAGGGCAAAGGGATTAAGAAATGGGTAGGGGCGCCTGGGTGGCTCAGTCAGTTGGGCAGCCGGCTCTTGGTTTTGGCTCAGGTCATGATCTCAGGGTGGTGGGATGGAGCCCCGTGTTGGGCTCGGTGCTCAGCGGGGAGTCTGCTTGAGGATTTCTCTCCCTCTCACTCTGCCCCTTCCCCCTCTCTTTCTCTCTCTCTCTCTCTCAAATAAATAAATACATCTTTTTTAAAAAAAGAAGTGGGTAGTGAAAGAACACTGTAATGAATACCAGTTATGACCACGCGAACTGTTGCAGAAACTAGGACTCTACCATAGCCTGATGACGTAATATCTCCCACCTCAGGTGGGAAAACAAACAAACACAAATGATCCTGTCAAATGAATTCTTAGGGCAGAAGCCCAGCTTTTACTAACAGAAATTCATAATATTTTTTTTTTAAAGATTTTATTTATTTATTTGAGAGAGAGAATGAGAGAGAGCATGAGAGGGGTGAGGGTCAGAGGGAGAAGCAGACTCCCTACTGAGCAGGGAGCCTGATGCGGGACTCGATCCCGGGACTCCAGGATCATGACCCGAGCCGAAGGCAGTCGCTTAACCAACTGAGCCACCCAGGCGCCCCCGAAATTCATAATATTTTTAAAGCTCCAGCTACTTGTTCTTAGTGTCTAGCAGGCAATTCTTTTAACACATGCGAGGAGGCTTCAACAATACCCCATCCCATTCTAGAAGACAGCAAGCTGGTTCTTGTTTTTTGATTGTTTGAGATAATGGGATTATAGGTTTGGACTATGCTTATCTTTGCTGAGAAATTGGCAGATTCTACTTTTTCTAGTATCTTTTCAAGGTGCTTAATTAATCATCTTTTAATCGTCTTTTAAACGTCTTTTAAACAATTATTTGTCTTTTAAATCTGAAAATAAAGAGACAACTCATTAACCAAAAGACACCCAAAGAATCTATGATGCAGGAGGCTCTATAGTAAATGCAAAGAGAAGCTCAAGTTACAGGAGAACAAAAAACACATCTGCATGGTAAGGGACAATCCAGCAAATACAGAGTGCCAGTTCAGGGTCAAGGCCCACCTCAAACTCTTGGTGTGAACAGAAGGCTCCTTGAGCTTAGAAGAAGGAGAGACTCAGATAATATCAATCTAAATAACTGGAGACAACATGAACTCTGAGCGAGGACCAGGGTTTGAGAAACGCCAGGCAGGGCCCGACCCCACCCCTCACCCAGCAGCGCACTGGGCCCCGCTGTGAAACATACTGGAGTTCTTCTCTCTACCCACCTTGCTGCTTCCCTGATGGCAAATTCAACAAATTGTTTCCTCGGTTCTAGAGGTCCTTGCACTCCTTCAAGCAATTTGAAGATTTTTTCATATTCTGGAGATATTTAGGAAAAAAAAACCCTTCAGTATTTCTGAAGAACAAAGAGGAGGTAGAACTCAATCTTGGAGTCTCAGCGATCATTCAAGGGCTAGAACGTTACAGAGTACCTGTGTTTTCCATGCTTACATCAAGACACTTGAATCTATCTACCTATGGAATTCTGGTAAAACAATAACCAACTAAGAACTGAAAAAGAACAAGAGAAGTATACTGGGACATTTTAGTCAGAATGAAAAGGAGCTATCCTAAATTATATGAAAACCCAATTCTGGCAACAGATGAACCTCAAGAGGTAGGTTGGATTTATTCCAAGTCATTAAATGAGAGAGACTTCCCATGGGTTTTTGTTTCGTTGGTTGGTTAGAAGTTCTTATATTACTTACTTCATCCAAACTGTCGAATTTCCTTCATTAATTGATGTTTTATATCAGCATTGATCTCTTCCGGACTTAATGATGATTTATTGGGCATCATTCCCAGCACAGACATTGCTGTGAAACTTGCGGTCATCTGCAGAGAGACAGCTGGGAATGATTCCTCCCACCAGTGCATGACTACCAGGTTTGTGAATCGGCCCACCCTTGCTGACACTGGCTAAGTCATGACACAAAGAATCCAATTGACTGTGTGGAACACCATCTCCTGCCATGTTCATAAGGTCTGGAGGAACAGATTTTGACCAGAAGCCATCAGATGGGGATCGACCACTTTCCCTTCCCTCCCTGTGGATACTGTGAACGACAGGTGCATCTGGAAACCAAATTTAGAGATTGCACTGCAATTAGGTGCAGGGGTGTTCGAAAAACCCCACACAGACATTTGTGAACTCCGTGGTTTCTAAAATTTTGTATTTCATAGCAGAAATATAGGCCAGAGAAAAATCTCAGACTTGACACGTTCTCATGGGGAAGTCAGAGGGTATGTGCACAATGAGCAAAGGGAATGAAACAGTTTGACTTTGTGTTAGGAAGGAAGTCAGCAGGGATGTGAGCGAGAGCAGGAGGGGAAGCCTCCATGATGCGTGCTCAGGCAGGGCCCTCTGAGGAGGTGACCCCTGGGCAGAGCCAGGAACAGGAGACAGAGGTGGCCTGTGCACATGCAGAGGAGGAGGTCCAGCTCCTGTGAAGGCCATGCAGGACCCCTAGGAGGGGACGAGCCGGGGCCATGGAGCAAAGGACAGAGGCAGAGAGAGTAAGAAGGACACGGAGAGGACACATGTAGGAAAGGATGACAGGGTCAGGCCATGCAGGGCGTGGGGACCAGCGTCAGGAGCTCAGACTCTGTTCTGAGTGCTCGGGGGGAGTTGATGACAGGTTTCAGGATATGCACATAATGATCTGATATCTGTGTGGACATGGTCACTCTGGGTGCACGGGAACAAATGGGCTACACAGGGTCACGTGGGAAAGCAGGATGCGAGCTCAGAAGCTAGTGGGGCAGCTTGCTGAGTGCTGAGGCAGTGTGGGATGAGGGACAGTGTAACAGTGGGACTCAGGAACGATGACAGTGTTAAGAGGAGAGAAGGAAGATCAGAAAGGAGAACGGAGGCAAATTCAATGAGGAGAAGGAAACGAGTAGAGTGTGGAGCTTGGGAAGCCAGGAATGTTTCCAGGAAGGACAGAGTGAACACCTGGTCCAGTGTGGCTGAGAAATTAATGGCAGCCTCACCCAAAGCCGGTGACCTTGATAGGAACTGATCCCGAGGCGTGGAGGAGCCAGAGGCCTGGCTGCCCTGGGTCAGGTCAGGTCAGGGAGGGGAGGACAAGCATCCTCACCATCTTCCCTGGACATGGCTGAGCCCCCGGGCTGGGATGCTCCGTCTTCTTCCTGTTTCACTGACAGCAGCACCATGCTCAGCTTTCTCTTAGGAGGAGGACTTGTGGGTTCTCCACAACATTTTGTTTGGCTTTCAGCCCCAACAACAGACTCCTCTGCTCTAGGGGTCATCATTTCCTGAGAAACATCAAGAAACATGTTCCATTAACGACAAAACTGCAACCATGCCCAAACTGCATTCTCCATTTGCATATGCAACATGCATCTGTGTTGTTAATATGAGTTTTCCTAGGGGCGAAGGTTTACCATGCCCCACAAACACTCTGTTCTTAGGAAACCCAGCCTAATTTCTGTCCAGCCTATGGGGAAAATGGAGGACACTAACATAGAAGACTGTGCAAACATGTTATAATCATAATTAATCAGAGTGCTTAGGGAATGAGCAGCTCTCATCAACCAAAAATGGATAAAAACATGATTACCTCTTTGAAGAAGTATATGCCAATCTGTGTCAACCTGTTAGGGGAAATAATTCCTCTTCTTTGTCCTCTTTTTAGGAAGCCATTACAAACCTGTTAACAACAGCTGAGAAGACAATAGTAGAGAGAACTACAGGCCAAGATCTCTCCTGAACTTAGACACAAAAATCCTAAACAAAAGATTAGGAAGTAACGTACACTAGTACGTTGAAGGACGCGCATCTTGTCTTGGTGGGGGTACATTGCAGGAAGGCAATAATGTTCTGAAATTTGAAAAGCAATGTATGTAATGTGCCAGATTAACAAAAGAACACAAAAAGGAAAAACTTTATGATAATTTTTATAAATGTGTTAAGTTTCAACACCTATTCATGATAAAACTACTAGCAACTTAGAATACAAGGCGACTTATTTAATCTCATAAAGCGCATCTACAAAAAAAAAATAAACAACGATACTTAATATCATACTTAATGGTGAAATGTCAAAGAGATTTTTCCTGAGTTTGGAAAAAAGACAAGGATGTCTACCATCTATTTAATAATTTCCCGAAGGTCCTAAAAAAGTGCAGTAGCCCTAGGAATGTATAATAGCTATAAAGTTTGGAAAGGAAGAAGTAAAACTGCCATTATTCACAAATGACATTTTTCTGTATATAAAATATGCAAAAGAATATAAATCATTGGAGTTAATAGGTGAATTTAGTCAAGTTATTAAACATAATACAAACCACTTTTTCTATTTCTGCAACAAATAATCAGAAAAAAATTTTAAATGCCATTGAAAATAGTATCAAATACATCAAATATCTAAACCTAATGAAAGCTGTGCTAAAGCATGACACAAAATGTACAAAACATCACTGAGAAATTAAAAATCCTAGGAAATGAGGAGAAATACTTTTTGCCTAGATTGAAAGACTTGTTAGTAAGACTCATTATTGTCAATTCTCCCCCAAATGATCTCTACCAATTCCGCTTAAAATTCCACCATGTTACTTTTTTTTTTGAAAAATTGACAAGCTGAGGGGCGCCTGGGTGGCTCAGTCAGTTGAGCATCTGACTCTTGATTTCAGCTCAGGTCATGATCAAAGGGTCATGAGATCAAGCCCTGAGTCAGGCTCCGCACTCAGCGTGGAGTCTGCTTAAGATCTTCTCCCTCTGCCCTTCCCTCCACTCGAGTGTGCAATCCCTCTCTATCTCACTCTCCATCTTGCTCTCTAAAATAAACAAATAAAATAAACCTTTAAAAAGAAAAATTAACAAGCAGATAGTAAAAAGTCTATGGATATCAAAAGGCTTACAATAGACAAGACAGTCTTTAGGAAAAAGAACAAAGTTGGAAGACACACGCTACCAGATACGAAGATTCACTTATAAAAATATTGTAATTAAAACAGTGTGGTCATGGAGCAAGGTTGGGCAAATACACCAGTAGGAGGACAGAGAATCTAGAAACAAATCTGGAAATACAAAACAGCTAGATTTATCACACAAGAGCCCCTGCAAATCATTTTGGAAAGGAGACAGTGTTTTTAATAAATCCACATAATATGTACAGGGGGAGAAAATGAACTTTTATTCTTACCTCATTTCATTCCATAAAACTTTATTAGATATGAATGGGAGATCTCGTAGAAAACTTAGGATAGTATCTTCATGGCTTTAGGGTAGGCAGAGATTTTTTTTAACAAGGAGAAAAAAAGCACTAACTAAAAATAATAGAATTTAATTAGATATAATTACATTTTAAAATTCTGTTCATCAAAAAGACGCTATTAAGAGAGAGTAAAAGCAAAACAGATCTGTAGGAGAGACTCAAAATTATATATATAATTGGATAAACATTTATATATAAAATATTCATATATTAATAGATTTATAATGTATAACTATATAATAAATAGAAGTAACATGTAAATTGTCTATATTTAAATATATAAATCTGTATGTATAATTGGATATATATACTTCTCTCTCCAAAAATTGCTGGAATCCAGAATATATGTAGAACTCTATCAATGTAAAATTTACAAACATCCCAGTACAATATAAGCAAAAGACCCGAGAAGGCACTTCAGAGAGACATACCCAAGTGATCAACCCGTATCTAAAAGGTGCTCGACTTCATCAACCAGCAGGGACATACAGCTTAGACATAATGAGAGGTCCCTGCACACCCACCAGACTGGCCAAGATTCCCGACTGCCTGGATAGCAAGCATCTGTAATGTGGTGCTGCTGGAACTCTCATCCATTGCTGGGCCCCGACTCCCACCTAGATTCCCAAGGCCATAGTTGAAAGGTTAGACAGAAGTCTTTCAAGGCTGAGATAAAGAAATCAAGGAAAATACAATTGAGCTATCTGGTTTCAGCTGGAACAAGGGAGTTCTGGAGATACAAGAAGCATGAACTGATGGAGAGTTTAAGATGTTGTTGTTTGAACAACTCAGCCTTGACTTTTCTCCGCGAAGAGTGCTGATTGCCCTAGTTTGCGTCAGGAGGGCACAGTTCTGGTAAGACCCTGTGGGGGAGAGGAGGCATGCCTCCCCAAAAGGACACAATAGACAAAATCACAGGACATCAACCTTGCTAGTGAAGAAAAACCTATCCCTATACCCTTGTTGGCTATTGTTACTCCTCCTTTAGTGAACTGCTTCTTCTTTAAATGCCCATAACGTTCCCAACTATTACATCAGCTCTTCTCTTACTGAGTTTTAGCTTTTTATATATTAAAACCATCTGCCCCATATCTTCCATATTCATTGTAAATATTTTCTTCCCATTTTGTTAAAAGTTACCCGGTATTCTTTTAAAAAAATTCTTTTTTCTTACTAGAATTAACCAGCGCCTGTTCAAGATGTTTGAAATGAAATAAACCTAACACCAAAAAAAAAAAAAAAAAAAAACTATATTAAAAGTAAGTCAAGAAAACACTACATTCCATATAAATACTAAAATTAAATAATAACAGGAGTTATTATGGTGAAGATGACAAGAAAATGTGCCTTCTCATAAAGTTTTTTTTTTTTTTTTTAAAGATTTTATTTATTCATTTGACAGAGATAGATACAGCGAGAGAGGGAACACGAGCAGGTGGAGTGGGAGAGGGAGAAGCAGGCTCCCTGCTAGCGGGGAGTCGGATGCGGGGCTTGATCCCAGGACCCTGGGAGCATGACCTGAGCCGAAGGCAGACGCTTAGCAACTGAGCCACCCAGGCGCCCCGCTTCTCATAAAGTTTTAAAAATGCTGCAATTTTGGGTGCCTGGGTGGCTCAATCGGTTAAGTGTCTGCCTTCGGCTCGGGTCATGGTCCCGGGGTCCCGGGATCGAGTCCCACATGGGGGTCCCTGCTCAGCGGGGAGTCTGCTTCTCCCTCTCCCTCTGCTGCTCCCCCTGCTCCTGCTCGCTTTCTCTCTCTCAAATAAATAAATAAAATCTTTTTTTAAAATGCTGCATTTTTTTTGAGGGTTAATTTCTCCTGATTTCTTCCCATGCAATACGATTTCTATTCATTTATAAAAGTGAATTTTATTGTAAAATATTGTATATAAATATATTATAAATACAATTTATAAACGTGGAAAGTTACAAATAAATTGAATGCATAACATACAGAAGTGATGAAATAATTTTATATCGTTATATAATTAAATACTTTGCAACCATTAAAACACAGGTTTTAGGGGCACCTGGGTGGCTCAGTCGTTAAGTGTCTACCTTCGGCTCAGGTCATGATCCCAGGGTCTTGGGATTGAGCCCCCCCATCTGGCTCCCTGCTCAGCGGGGAGCCTGCTTCTCCCTCTGCCTGCCGCTCCCCCTGCTTGTGCTCTCTCTCTCTGTGTCATCAGCCTGGTGCGGGAGAAGCCTCATGCCCCCCAGGAGCCTGCTGGGTCAGCTGCCCAGAACCAGGAAGCAAGTCTTCTCCTGCCACGGCTCAGGCGCCCCCTACAGGCAGAACTCGGTCACACAAGCCACAGGAGAAAAAAACAAAAAAACATTTATAGGACCTGGAACATTTTTCACATATCGGACAAAAAGGGTGAGTTTGAGGCTGAGAGGTAAAAAATAAAAAACCAAAATACTATACTCACCAAAAAGGAGGAAGGTTATGATAAAAAAAAATGCAACAAATATTCATGAGGAAAGATTAAAAGCATTTGTTAAGCAGAATCTCCAGCAGAAATCTACATTGTACATTATTCCTGGGGGAGAAACATTAGAAGTATTCCACATAAAATCAAAGCAAGACACGATTGCTCACCGTCATCCCTTCTATTCAACCCTCCCTACAGGGGTCCTGCCTGGCACCTTAAGATGGGGAACAGGGCTGTGCCCACAGAGCGAGCTCCAGACTGTTCCGTGATGGACGAGCCCCAGGAGTGGTGCTTTTCAGGGAGTCACCAGGCACGTCAAATAGTGACAACTGTCTGGGAATAGAGAGTTGTGGGGAGCTCCGATCAGTTTAGTCCCCTCCCGCGGCTGACAGGTGGCTGGTGTTCGGAGCTGCTGTGGCCGTGAGGTCCTTGGTTTCAGGGCCACCACGGAGCTGAGGAGAGGGCGGTGGGAACAGTGCTGGTCACAACAGCCCAAAGCTCACTGTCCCTCCTGGGCTGGAGCCATCTCTCCTGACGGAACGCTCTTCCGGGTGTTGCCAGGCTTGGGTGAACTTGCACGGTCCCGAAACCATGTATTTGGACAGGGTTTGCCCGTGTCCTCCCCGCTCGTAGCTGGAGTGGGTTTTCACAGGCCCTTCGCCCACCAACCCCAAGCGCCTCCTCCTCTAGGCTACAGATATACTAAGTATCACTGCCGTGTATCCGACTGTCAATCATTTCTACTGCTTCCCTTCTCGTGGGGAAGGAAACTAGGATCGGCAGGGCCTGCACATCAGGAAGAACTATCTCTAATCCAGGCTTCATGGATCGCTTCTCTAGCCAGCTGGTTGTAGTGAAATCCACACGAGCGTATGTGGATCCCCATTCAGAGAGGCTATTTATTCATTTTTTATTCTGTGTGACAAATTACCCCCAATTTAGTGGCTTCAAAAATTTTACCAGACTTAGAGGCTTGAAACAATATTTGTTCTTTCTTCTCTCACAGTCCTGTAGCTCAGAAGTCTGGATGGTTTCCACTTGGTTCTCTGCTTCAGGGCTTCAAAGGCCGGAGTCAAGATTTTAGCCAAGCTGGGTTCTCACCCGGAAGCTCTGGGGTGGAATGCGCTTCCAGATTCACTGGGATGGTTGGCCGCATTCAAGTCCTTTGTGCTGTGAGACAGGTGCTGCCTTTCCCACAGGCTGCTGGCTAGGGCTCAGTGTCACCTCTAGAGGCCACTCTCAGGCCCTTTTCCTGGGGCTCTGTGCATCTCCAAGTCAGCAATGACACATCAAATTCTTCTCGTGCTTCCTAACCACCTCGGCCACCGGTGCTACCCGCTGGAGGAAGCTCTGCTTCAAAGGCTCAGGAGGGTGGCTTGGGCGCTCCCGCTCATCCCACTATAAGGGTCAAATGATTAGCAATCTCAGTTCCATCTGCAAAGTCCCTTTTGTCCTGTAACGTCATGATGGGAGAACACCAGAGGGCGAAGGTCATGGAGAACATCTTAGAATTCTTCCAAGCCAGAGAAAGAAGTTAGGTAGCAGGAGTCGGAGCCGTGGGTTTGGGGCCACTTCCTCATGCAAAGCCCTGGTGTCTTCGGGACCTGCATGGGTTGATCTTGCACACACCGCTTCCATTTGAAAAGGGGTGCTTCTGTGCACACCCACGGCTGTGACTTGGTGGGTCGGAAAGCACCCAGGTTAGGACGGACAGCTCAGGCGGCATGGGGACTCGGTGTCACCTGGTCAAGCATTCAATCCTGCTAAGGCCCAGTAGTAAGCCCACTGTTGTTCCAAAGGACCAGAATGACGTTTCGTGTGTCCAGGACATTAGTGTCCATTCGGAGCCAGGGTCTTGTGCCGGGGTCCTGTGCCGGGGTCTTGTAATCATGGACAAATCTGATTATTTCTCGTCCCCAATGGACAGTCACACTAGTAAAGGGTTGCAGGCCCCTTTGGGTATGCATGGGAGAAAGATAATAACAGAAACATTTTTAGAAGCTTCCTTCCTTAAGAAGCGTCCCCTTCATACACAAGTTTTTGGATCTTTAACCAAGTCAAGTGTGGGGTTTGATTAATTCAGGGACCCTTGGTCAGAAGGGGAGTAAGCAGGTGTATGGGTGCAATGCAAGAGATACTCCCACGTCAATACTCCCACGTCCACTTACTACGGTCAATGGAAACTACACCAGGCTAATCAACTCAGGACTGCTAATGGCCATGAACCTTGGGAGAGAAAGTTTGAGTCACCCCATCAGGAAAAGGAGCATCCCCAGAAAAAGTGCCTGTAAGGGTAAGAGAAGGTGGAATGTGGAAGAAGTAATCACATAATCATATGCAGAAAAAAAGGACTGTAATAATATGAGTATTTACTTCTTTATTTTCATAGGAATTTACTCACATATATATGAAGCAAATAATTTTGGTTTTGACACCCTCTCATCCCCTTATCTTATAACACAAGATGTGTTATTAGTTAACCTTTTTTCAGTATTTAAGGTATAAGATATTAAATTGGAGGGGTGAACAGGTAGCAGAAGAATGAACAAGACAAGAAAATATAGGACTTAATGCCCTCTTATTTAGGGAAGGGTTGGGATTGTCTCAGTTGTAGGTGGGAGAGATTTGTCAGGTTAGGCAGAAGTATGACTTTGTCATTGTCTGTAGAGATTAAGCATGGTTTAAGGAGATGGGCACGTGTACCAAGGTGACAAGGGTATCACTTGTAATGTGTCGATTTGGCTAGGCCAAATTACATCACCCGCAATCCCCTTTCCGATATGTATGTGGTTAGAGTGTGCCACGGGCAGATTCTTTGAACATTGGGGATGGTATATGAGGGGAAGCAGCAACCATTTTGTAACTCCCATGCGCTGCTGCTACTTGGCTGATTCACCTTACTGGGGTGAAGTAGGAGCTGGCCCTGCAATTTCTCTTCTTTCCCCTGCATCCTCCGTCAGCTGCTCTATCTTCTGGGCCACGTGTGTGCACTTAGCTCCATGCAAAGGGACCTCCTGGCTTCTGCAGGTTAACATCATCCCCAAAGTCAGAGGCAACAAGGATGAGTATGTACTTCAATCTGTCCTTATGTGTTCCAGATCATGTTTGTGGGTTCTGGCCTGTTTGTTACCTCCCTACCCTTAGTTTAGGTGACAACAACCTTATAGAGCCTGCTTAACTGCTTTCCACAGTTCTGTAAGGCCAATTTTCTTTAACAAATCTATCTATCTATCTATCCATCTATCCATCCACCCATCCATCCATCCATCCATCCATATATCCATTCATCTATCCCCCCTACTCTTTCTGCAGCTGGCTGAATGCTAAGGGAGGGAGATGACCAAACCTTTATTAATCCCATTATACCACCTGCTTCTAGACTTGTGAGGTTTCCCTCTGTGCTGATATCTTAAACATTGCCCTGTTTTGAAATCCATCTTTTAAAATCACTCTGCTGTTGGGGCGCCTGGGTGGCTCGGTTGTTAAGCGTCTGCCTTCGGCTCAGGTCATGATCCCAGAGTCCTGGGATCAAGCCCCGCATCGGGCTCCCTGCTCAGCGGAAAGCCTGCTTCTCCCTCTCCCACTCCCCCTGCTTATGTTGCCTCTCTCGCTGTGTCTCTCTCTGTCAAAAAAATAAATAAAATCTTTAAAAAATAAAAATAAAATAAAATAAAATAAAATAAAATCACTCTGCTGTTAAGTTCAACATTTTGGGACCAAACGTGAACAAATACCATTGATGACAATGAGGGATGTTTTGAAGTCAAAATTCTTATGATCTCTTCTGAATTTTTTAGAAGAAAATGGTACAATTTATTTTTCCATGAAGGAATGACAAATCATAAGAAAGATATAACTAGAAATTTCTCCAGCATTAATGAACTTGTGAAAAACCATTAAGATGTATTATTTTTATATATGCATCGTCAAAGTTTCTTTTTATGTAAAATACCGGCAAAGTAATGAGAACATAACACTGCCAAATATAAATTTGTGTATAAGCGTGAAAGGAAAACCTCACAATATCTTGTTTTTCTTTTAGTGTTTCTTAAAATTACTTATTTATTTATTTTAAATAAAAAAAATTGTACACACTTAAGTTTTACAACACAATGATGTATACACGTATACATAGTGAAATGGCTATTACAGTCAAGCTAATTAACATCTCCGTCTCCTCACATAATTACTTTGGGGGGGTGAGAGCACCGAAAATCTCCTCTCTCAGCAAATTGCCAGGACTTGATATAGTATTAACTGTCGCCACCACGCTGCACATCAGAATCTCTAGACTGATTCATCCTATGCAACCACAACCGTATCCTTTGACCAACAGCTCCCTCTTTCGGTGTTTTTAAAGCATAGAATGTGCGAGTCAACCCGCACGTGGTCTTCCCTTCCTACCTGCCTGACCGGCTCCAACATCATACCTGGAGACAGTGTCCTTAAGGGACTGCTTGAGCCAGTTCTAAGTAGCAGCCAAGTTCATTTTATATATATATATATATATATATATATATATATATATATATATACATACTCGTATATGTAATATACATACATTAAAATCTCCCATTAGTTCTGCTTTTCGGGTTGAAAGCTGACTGATACAGATTGTGATACTGAGAGTGGTTCCAAAGGAACAGAATCTTAACAGTGTGTTCTCTGAATTTGTACTGGGTTTCCTGGACTACATCTCCAGTTAGACTGGAAGGCTTTAATACCCTGTTTCCAATGGTAAAGTGGGCACTGTTAGTCCACAGCAGGAAGTGGCAGAAGTGGTAGTGAAAAGTTCACCTTTAGGGGCGCCTGGGTGGCTCAGTTGGTTAAGTGACTGCCTTCGGCTCAGGTCATGATCCCAGGGTCCTGGGATCGAGCCCCGCATCGGGCTCCCTGCTCGGCGGGAAGCCTGCTTCTCCCTCTCCCACTCCCCCTGCTCGTGTTCCCTCTCTCGCTGTCTCTCTCTGTGTCAAATAAATAAATAAAATCTTTAAAAAAAAAAAAGTTCACCTTTAGTTACCTATGATTAAGTGCCTATAAAAGACAAGTCTCCGGGTCACCAAGTATATGATATGTCAGAATATTTTCATCAAAATAAGGAAGATTATGAAGGAAAAAAATAGGAGTATTATGGAGTTGATTTGTTGTTTCTAAATGAGCTTCAGAACTTGAGGAGAGAAAAGACTGAGCTCGGAACCTTACAGTCCCAGATCAAGGTCCAAATGAAGGACCTGAAAAGTCCTGATACAGGCCTGAAAGAAATCCTTCTCTTGTAGCCATGGGTGCAATATTTGGGGATTCCAGTTCCAAAGTTCAATCTTCGAGTGGCTGAATTACAGCACAAATTAAATTCACAACCTCACCAGGGCTCTTCTGTTAATATTAGGGCACTGATTGGGAGAAACAGGATACTGGAAATTGGAATGGGAATATATGGGTGCATGTCAATGAGTCCAGGTCCCCGAACCTCTAAATTATGTGTCTTTGCCAGCAGAAGCAGCCCTTCCACTCCTACCTGAAGAGGTTATTTCCCCTTTGCCTGAAGAACCTCTAAGGGTCTCACCTGAGATGGTGGCCTGGCAGGGCCCTGCTTATCCTCCTCTAGCTCCTACCATCACCTCTCACTGCTCCTTAACCTGCACCTAGACTCGAGGGCCCAGAGGCCAAGACAGTGAGTGAAAAACTGAGACCCATGGCAAGATGTGATATTCACCAAAACAACAGCACGTCTTTTCCAATAGATATACAGTAGCCTGGGGTAAATGTGTGAGAATGGTTCTAAAGGTTGGGGTAAGGAGGTGGAAGCAGTATAATGTTGGATCCTGTTCATGTACAAGTTCTTGTGTGGACACATGCGTCTATGTCTCTTGAGTATGTACCTAGAAGTGAAATTGCTGGGTCATTTGGTAACTTTATGTGTAGTTTTTTCTTTTAAAGATTTTTTATTTATTTTTTGACAGAAAGAGAGACAGGGAGAGAGGGAACACAAGCAGGGGGAGTGGGAGAGGGAGAAGCAGGCTTCCCGTGGAGCAGGGAGCCCGATGTGGGGCTCGATCCCAGGACCCTGGGATCATGACCTGAGCCGAAGGCAGACACTTAACGACTGAGCCACCCAGGCGCCCCTATGTGTAGTTTTTTGATGAAATGCCACCCTGTTGTGCCAGGATGCCCCATCATTTTGCATTCCCACCAGCAATGTGGGAGGGTTCCAGTCTCCTCAGGACACTTGTTAAACACCTGTTAACAGCTATCCCCGTGGGTGTGAAGTGCTAGCTCATTGTGGTTTTCATTCCCAGCTCCCTCCTGACTGATATGTTGAGGCTCTATTCCCGTGTTTAAGACTGTAAACATGAGGTCCCCCTCGCCTTGCTGGGTGTCAGCCAGGGGCCACTGTCAGGTCCTAGGTCCTCCTGCACACCTTCCCACGTGGACCCCTACACCTTCAAAGCGGCAACGCGTGACAAATCCTTCTTGACTTCCTCTTCTCCCTGATCGAGATAGCTGCCTGCCTTTAAAGGACTCACCTGCGTGCGTCAGGCCCAGCCGCAGGACATCTCAGGGACAGTGGAAATAGAGAGCTTCTGCCAGCTGCAAAAGCCCATCACAGGAGGTCACTGCCGGGGTGGGAGGAGGCTGCGGGGCCGTGGCAGCGGCGAGGACCAGGACGCGAGGGCGCTGGAGGACCAGGTCACGGAGCTGGGGTGCGGTAGGGCGGCGGCGGTGGGATGCCTTCCCGGAGGCCCAGGACCGGGCAGACCCCGAGCCCTGGCTCCCAGTGGCGGGGGTGATGGCCATGCTGCAGCTGCCGGGCAGGGACGTGCAGGGAGAGGGGGGGTCCGGGGGCGCGGGCGAGCTGAGAGCCTTCGGGGCGCCCCCCCCACCATCCGGGGCCGAGGTGAGTCAGCGAGGGCAGCTGCGGGGTCTGGCGACGGCCCCGTAGGTTTCTGTCGGGTCCCGCAGGTGTCTGTCCTGGCACCATCCAGTCGTTCCTCAACGAGTCTCCAGGCAGTGACCCAAGAGACTGCCGCAGAGACCCGCGTAATGCAGCTTTGAAGATGGGGTGCGTTCACGCCCGATATCCCGACTCCTTCGGCCGCTAGGGAGGGGCCGAGTTCTCCCAAACCAAACATCGGTGGGGGAAGCGGCATTTTGTATGGGACATGGTCAAAAATACTCCGGACGCTGCTGGACTCGTGCTTATGCTAGACAAGGATCACTACTTAGCCTCAGGCTTTTACCACGTCTTCAAAAAGATGGGAGAGTTACAACAGCAAGAACGTCCCGAGTGCGATGTTCTCTCTCTAGGGACCCAGGCTGCCGCGCGCAGTTTCTCTGGCACTGCAGACAAGCTGAAGACCCTTGGCAGGCCACCGAGCACAGTATGGGGCTGGCCTTGACCCAGGATGTGTATCAGAAGCTGAGTGAATGCAGACACTTTCTGTACTGATGATGATTATCTCTGGGACAGGATTCTTCAATATTTGACAGGACCCTGGCTGCCAACGTTCTGGAAAGTGCGGTTCCTCAAGTTCCTAGCATTTTTCATGCTGGAGACTGGTATGCAGCACAAGAAAACCGGTAGGCCATCTGCCCAGAATGCCCAAATTGAGTCCCTCTTAAATAATAACAAACGGCACATGTTTCCAGAAACTCTATCAGTGAGAAGTTCATTATGGCAGCCATTTCTCCACCCAGGAAACAGGGGTGGGGGGATATTAGGGACCATGAGCTCTGTAAAAGCTATAGAAGAGCGCAGTGAAAAATCACTATTACAAAAGCAAAAATGACAGTCCTCTATCAGATGTTAGTCCAATCAGGATATATAATTGAATAAGAGGTTTGGGGAACTGGTTTCTGCTTTAATACAAAAAAGAAAAGGTTTTATAAAAGGCATCCAAATATAAGTAAACTTTTCCAGTTATATCTGATTAAGATTTAAAACTTAGGTTTTCAGGGAAACAAGCCATAAGTGACTCTTAATGACAGAGAACAAACTGAGGGTTGATGGAGGGAGGTGAGTGGGGGATGGGCTAGATGAGGGATGGGCATTAAGGAGGGCACTTGTTGTGATGAGCACTGGGTGTTGTATGTAAGTGATGAATCGCTGAATTCTACTCCAGAAACTAATATTGCTCTGTATGTTAACTACCTAAAATTTAAATTTAAAAAATGATAAAAGGAAATACAATAAAAAAATAAAACTTAGGTTTTCATTTGAGGGGTTGTATTTTATTTTGTTTTTTAAAGATTTTATTTATTTGAGGGGGGTGGGGGCAGAGGGAGAGGGAGAAGCAGAGACCTCACTGAGCAGGGAGCCCAATGTGGGCCTCGATCCCAGGACCCTGAGATTATGACCTGAGCTGAAGTCAGACGCTTAACCAACAGCCACCCAGGCACCCCAGAGGGTGCAATATTTTAAAGTTTAACTCCTAGCTGCTAAAGGTAATCATCGGTGATGTGGGAAGGGGAAACCTTATTAAATTGCATCCCTTAATCATTTTATCTGGAATTTTGTACACTTTTCCATTTTCAAAGCCTATTTTAAGTATAGCAAAATTTATATAAAATTGTCATAGCAGTAAAAAGTATTACAATGAAATTGTTAGGGTATTAATGGAACATACTGTTTCACTCTTGACACAGTTGTTTGGAAGGGATTGCTTGACTGCTTTTAGAATTCAAAAAATATGTTTTTAAACACCCTGTCAGAGAGAGCTATTTTCAGTATTACAGATTCCCGTACCATTGTGTTAAGATTTGCCTGTGCTTTGGGACCTTCATAAAACATACTCTCATTTGGAAAATATTTGATTGATAATGAAGTTTAAACATTGTTTTCACCTCACTGTAGAAATACCATTTTGTTTTTCTTTTAATGCTATCAAAATAAAATACTCATTTTTTCAGTAAAAACATCCCACCACAGCAGTATTCATACTAGTGTTTGAATAACCAGAAGCCTGGAATATGGCAGCGGGGGGGGGGGGGCATAATTAGAATCCTGCCTCCTACAAAGGCCAAAAGACAGCTGCTACACTACAGTCCCACCTGGGACAGCTCTGAAGGACACTGGTGAAGGGTAAACCTCCCAGAGGGAAAATTTTGAGCAGTGTGCCTGCTTGTTCACTCTGCCTGGAGGAGAGATGGCCAGAAGTATGAGTGTATAACCATGCATAGGCCGTGTCCGAGTCATTAGCTGAATGGTCAGGGACTTTGAAAATACATGATTGAAAGTTTGTGACAAGGAGGCCTAGGGAAGAGGTATATGGATACACCCATCCGAACAGACATATGATATGAAGTGTGTCCCATGGGTGACCAGCAAAGAATAAGCTTACCAGTGCAGAAGTTTAATAATCTGCTGGCTAGGGGACCCATTATGCAAATACCCATCAGGCCCTTCCCCAGCCGTCATGTCAGAACCCAGCGGGGCCCGGAACTAAGTGGCCAAGTGGCAGGGATGGAGGTTATACTCAGCAACATGGGCCTCCACTCCCCAAGGCTGATCTCACTATAGCCGTTGCTGAGTGACCAGTCTGCCAGAAGCAGAGGCCAACATGGAGCCCCTGATACGGAAGTCTCCAGAGTGATCAGATGACTACCAGGTGGCAGGGGGTTCACGGTGGAACACTTCTATTAAGGGAGGAGCCATGCTTTGTTCTTACTCAGATAGACACTTAACTCTGGATATGGATTTTCCTTCCCACATTTAGTGCTTTTGAGAAACCAATATTTGTAGATTTGAAAACCGCCTTATTCACCATCACAGTATTCTAAAGAGCATCGTTTCTAAACAAGGAACCCATTTTATAGGAAATGAGTGCAGCAATTGAGCAATATTCATGTAATTCACTAGTCTTAGGTTTCTCCTCATCCTGAAGTGGAATGACTTTTGGAAGACCTCACTTGTTTCTAGCTAAGAGGATCTGGGACAACAGCCTCTAGGAGATGGTCATGATCTATCTAAGCATTTATATTCATAGGTATAAGGTGCTGTTCCTCTTATCACATGGATTTATGGATCCTGCAATCAAGGTATGGAAATGGGAGCGCCTCTCCTCACTATTACCCCAGCAAGACAATAGAAAATTTTTGCTTCCTGTCCCCACGACAAGAGCTCTAGCTCTTCTGGACTAGAGGTCTTCGTTCCAAAGAAAGAAATGCTTTCACCGGGGGATAAAACAATGACTCCATTGAATGGGAAGTTGAGACTTCCAGCTGGCCACTTTGGACTCCCCAGACCTTTCAATCAACAGGCAAAGAAGGGCTGTACTGTACTGCTGGGTGACTGAACCTGGCTATCAAAGGAAATTGAGTTCCTACTACACAAGAGCTATGGAGGAGTATGTCTGATATGTTTAGAAAGCTTCTTGATACTCCTGTGTTTCGTGATTAAAATTAATGGACAGCATATGTATATCACATCATCACGACGTACACTTTAAATATCTTACACTTTTATTTGTCAGTGAAGCTTGGAAAAAAGTCAATGGATAATTATAATAACCTAGCGGAGACAGAACATATAATGGCCAAACCATTCAAGAATGAAGGTTTGCAGGGCTCCTGGGTGGCTCAGTCAGTCGAGCGTCTGGCTCTTGGTTTCAGCTCAGGTCGTGATCTCAGGGTCATGAGATCGAGCCCCGCACCAGGCTCTGCACTCAGCTCGGAGTCTGCTTCAGATTCTCTCCCACTCCCTCTGCCCCTCCCTCCCCCGCCCCGCCCTCTGCTGTCTTGTGCATGCCCATGCACGTTCTCTCAGATAGATAAATAAATAAATAAATAAATAAATAAATAAATAAATAAATAAATAAAAAATTAAAAAAGAATGAAGGTTCGAGTCATCTCCCCAGGCAAAGAATCATGAGGCGCTGAGGTGCAGCCGAGGACAGCAGTAGTGAAAGAAGGCAGGGGTCAGTGCAGCAACATGACTTGCTGTAGACACCAGGACTGTAGTAGGATTTGGCCTCAAGAGTTAACACCGTACCCTACCTCTAGTGGGAAAACAAATAAGAAAGCAAACTATATTTTCAATGGATATTCTTAAGGCCAAAGCCAAATTTTACTGATGGAGAATCACAACATTAAAAGGCTCCACTGCTTTGTCGTAACCTCTTGAAGGCAATTCCCTTGAGTGTCACGGTCTAGGAAGCCAGCAATATCCAGCACCATTCTACAGCACAGCAAACTTGTCCCTGTTTCTCACAGATAGATGTGATAACAGGCTATGTTTGTGATGTAATTAACTTTGTTGTGAAGATGGTGAAAATTACTTTTTCTAGTACCTTCTCAAGGTCGTGAATCCTTTTTTTAAACCTGAAAATGAACAGAAATGTCATTAACCAAGAGATGCTTAAAACACCATGCCGTGTAAGACATTGTGGGGGATACAAAAAGGAGCTTACAGTGTACATGGGACTATAAAATGAATCTTCATGGAAAGTTGCAGGATACTAAACACACAAAAATCAGTTGTGTTTCTGTACACTAACAATGAAAAATCTGAAATGGAAATGAAGAAAACAATTCCATTTATAATAGCATCAAAAAGAATAAAACACTTAGAAGGGCACCTGGTGGCTCAGTCAGTTAAGTGTCTGACTCTTGGATTCAGCTCGGGTCATGATCTCAGGGTCCTGGGATCGAGCCCTGCGTTGGGCTCCATGCTCAGTGGAGAAACTGCTGGAGATTTTCTCTCCCTTTCCATCTCCCTATGCCCCTCCCCCCCTTGTGTACTTGCACGCTCTCTCTCTCTCTCTCTCTAAAATAAATAAATAATTCTTGAAAAAAAGAATAAAATACTTAGAAATAAACCTAACAAAGCAAGTGAAAGATTTGTACATTGAAAACTATAAAACAGGGCGCCTGGGTGGCTCAGTTGGTTAAGCTACTGCCTTCGGCTCAGGTCATGATCCTGGAGTCCCTGGATCGAGTCCCACATCGGGCTCCCTGCTCGGCAGGGAGTCTGCTTCTCCCTCTGACCCTAACCCCTCTCATGTGCTCTCTCTCATTCTCTCTCTCTCAAATAAATAAATAAAATCTTTAAAAAAAAAAAAAAAAGAAAACTATAAAACATTGCTGAAACGGGGCTCGGTCAGTAGAGCATGTGAGTCTTGATCTCAGGGTCATGAGTTCAAGCCCCATGATGGGTGTAGAGTTTACTTTAAAAAATTGCTGAAAAAAATTAAGATGACACAAATAAATGGAAACACATCCCATGTCCGTGGGTTGGAAGATTTAATATCGGTAAGATGTTTATACTACCCAAAGCAATCTACAATGTAATCCCTATCAAAACTGCAATGGTGGGGCACCTGGGTGGCTCAGTCATTGGGTGTCTGCCTTCAGCTTGGGTCATGATCCCAGGGTCCTGGGATCGAGCCCCGCATCAGGCTCCCTGCTCAGCGGGGGGGCCTGCTTCTCCCTCTCCCGCTCCCCCTGCTTGTGTTCCCTCTCTCGCTGTGTCTCTCTCTGTCAAATAAATAAATAAAATCTTTTTTAAAAAGAAGAATAAGAAAAATCTTTAAAAAAAAAAAAGAAATCAACTACTACAACATTCAAAAAAAAAAAAACTGCAATGGTGTTTTGTGCAGAAATAGAAAAATTCATCCTAAAAATTCATATGGAATCTCAGGAGACACTGAATAGCCAAAACTATTTTGAAAAGGAAGAATAAAATTGGAAGACTCACATTTCTGATTCTAAAATGTATTATAAAGCTTCAGTAATTAAAACAGAGTGGTAATGGCATAAAGATACACAAATAGACCAATAGAATAGAGATCCTAGAAATAAATCCTTGCATATATGGTCCAATGTGCTTCTATGAGAATGTCAAGACCATTCAATGAGGAAAGGAGTCTCTTCAAAAAAATGTTACATGGGGGGGGCATGGGGGGGGTTGTTCAGTCACTAGAGCATGTGACTCTTGATCTCAGGGTCATGAGTTCGAGCTCCACATTGGCTGTAGAGCTTACTTTTAAAAAAAATTTAAATGGTATTGGGATGGAATATTACTCAGACATCAGAAAGGATGAGTACCCACCACTTGCACTGACATGGATGGAACTGGAAGGGATTATGCTAAGTGAAATAAGTCAAGCAGAGAAAGACAATTATCATATGGTTTCACTCATATGTGGAACATAAGGAATAGCGTGGAGGACCACAGGGGAAGGGAGGGAAAACTGAACAGGAAGAAATCAGAGAAGGAGACAAACCGTGAGAGACTCTGGACTCTGGGAACCAAACTGAGGGTTACAGAAGGGAGGGGGTTGGAGGGATGGGGTAACCGGGTGATGGGTATTAAGGAGAACACATGTGATGAGCACTGGGTATTATACACAACTAATGATTCATTGGACACTACATCAAAAACTACATGCTGGCTAACTGAACATAATAATAAAAAATAATACACATAAATAAACAAACTGGGAAAACTGGATACCCACATAAAAAAGAATAAAGTTGGGCCCTTATCTAACACCATAAATAAAAATTAACTCAGAATGGATTAAAGACCTAAATGTAAGACCTGAAACTATAAAACTCCTGAAAGAAAACATAGGGGGAAAGCTTCATGACATTGGACTTGGCAATAATTTCCTTTTTCAAAAGATTTATTTATTCATTTGGGGGGGGAGGGGCGGAGGGAGAGAATCAGCAAGCAGACTCCCTGCTGAGCATGGAACCTGACCCCAGGCTCAATCCATGACCCATGAGATCATGACCTGAGCCGAAACCGAGAGCTGGACACTCAACCGACGGAGCCACCCAGGCGCCCCAGTGATTTCTTAGCTATAACACCAAAAGCCAAAATAGACAGTGCTGTATGTAGAGAAGGTATGTGCAAGGGAGGAAGTTCAGGAGTTCAGGAGTGCAGTTTAAACACATGGCATGGGTTGAGTTTTAAATGTCTCTTAGACATGCAAGTGCAGATACCATGTATGCATTTGAACTTGAGTCTGGAGTTCAGGAGCAAGTTGTAATCTACAGGTATCAATTTGGGACGTTGTTGAAATACACATCATCATATTTAAAGTTCCAAGACTATGTGGGATCATCTAGGGAGAGGGTATATTCAAGGGAAGAAGGCCCAAGATCAGGATTAGTGGCCCTACAGTATTTAGTGGTGGGAATGAAAAGAAACAACCAGAAAAGGGGAATGAAAAAGAGTCCCAGTAAGAGGGGAAGAAATCAGGAAAATGTGGTTTCTAGAAACCCAAGAAGGTTTTCATGAAGGACTGAGTGAATGACTGCGTCAACTACTGCGGAGAAGTTAAGGACAACATGCAGCAGACACTGGGGACTTGACAAGGACAGTTTCAGTGGGGCAGTGGAGGCAGAAGCCAGACCGCACTGGGTTAGAGGATGAACAGGAGGTGAGAACATGCAGAGAGCGAGTGCAGGCCCATCGTCCTGTTGAGCCCATCATCTCCTACTGCCCCAGAGACCTGCTTCATCCTACTAACTCTTGCAGCAACTCCAAACGGTTGCAGCTTATTAGATTCTTTCCCTTCTACTTGCAAACATTCTCATATCTGTTTCTCAAAGACATAATTACCATCTTCCTTCCTATTTCATTCACAGCAAGGCCATCCTCTACCTTCTTTTAGAGGACAAAGGACTGTCGGGTTCTCCAGGATTTTTCATTTTGTTTTCAAGCCCTGCAGCAAACTCATCTGCTTCATCCGTCATCAGTCACTGAAAAAAATCAATCAACATTTTCCACTAGTGACAAAAATGCAACTGTTGCAAAGTTGGAAAGTCTGCATATGTGTCTAAAATCATGTATTTGCATCATTAATGTAGGTTTTAATCATGCAGCAAAAATTTACCATCCACCAAGAAATGCTCTGTTCTCAGAAATGCAACTTAATTTTAATCCAGTCTAAGTGGAATGAGGAGGAAGTGAAAATACAAAGTGCTGTCTAAAGCCAAACATGATACAACCATGATTCATCAAAATGTTTGGGGAATGAGTGGCTCTCATCAACCAAAAGAAGCCATACACATGGTCACCCATTAAAGAAGTATAACCCATTCTGTGTTAACCCTCTTTAGGGGAAATCATTCGTGCGTGTGTGTGTCTTTTTATGCTTTAAACTCATCATTAACAAAATTGATTACCACTTAACTTAATGCTACACATAGATGGTGAAGGGTAGGGTACTTGGAAAATATAAGTCCCCAAACACAGGGAGATTCAAATATGTACACCTAGGTGCCAGGTAGAGAGGGGTGCTTTTCGATGTTGGGGGATATGGACCAGAAGTATAGAAGGTTATCTTTAAAAAAAAAAAAAAAAAAAGCTTATCTTTAAGCTGTTATCATCCAAGAATAACCAAAACTATGCCCCTGTTATTTGAATAAAATCACAAGAAACAATTTTTCATACAGTTTGCATTTCCCACAATAGAAGAGTACAAAGAGGGTGAAAACATTTCATTGAGCGTTTACTACCTGCCAGGTACTATTCTAAATGCTTTACCTGTAACTCACTTAATCCTCTGCAGAGCCCTGTGAACTAGGTGTGACTATCATCCTCATTGTTATAAATTTCATGAAATAAATTGAGGAAGACACAAAGAAATGGAAAAATGTTCCATGCTCATGGATTGGAAGAACAAATATTGTGAAGATGTCAATGCTACCTAGAGCAATCTACACATTCAATGCAATCCCCATCAAAATACCATCCACCTTTTTCAAAGAAATGGAACAAATAATCCTAAAATTTGTATGGAACCAGAAAAGACCCCGAATAGCCAGAGGAATGTTGAAAAAGAAAAGCAAAGCTGGCGGCATCACAATTCCGGACTTCCAGCTCTATGACAAAGCTGTCATCATCAAGACAGTATGGTACTGGCACAAAAACAGACACACTGATCAGTGGAACAGAATAGAGAGCCCAGAAATGGACCCTCAATCTATGGCCAACTAATCTTCGACAAAGCAGGAAAGAATGTCCAATGGAAAAAAGACAGTCTCTTCAACAAATGGTGTTGGGAAAATTGGACAGCCACACACAGAAGAATGAAACTGGACCATTTCCTTACACCACACACAAAAATAGACTCAAAATGGATGAAAGACCTCAATGTGAGACAGGAGTCCATCAAAATCCTTGAGGAGAACACAGGCAGCAACCTCTTCGACCTCAGCCGCAGCAACTTCTTCCTAGAAACATCGCCAAAGGCAGGGGAAGCAAGGGCAAAAATGAACTATTGGGACTTCATCAAGATAAAAAGCTTTTGCACAGCAAAGGAAACAGTCAACAAAACCAAAAGACAACCGACAGAATGGGAGAAGATATTTGCAAATGACATATCAGATAAAGGGCTAGTATCCAAAATCTATAAAGAACTTATCAAACTCAACACCCAAAGAACAAATAATCCAATCAAGAAATGGGCAGAAGACATGAACAGACATTTTTCCAAAGAAGACATCCAAACGGCCAACAGACACATGAAAAAGTGCTCAACATCGCTCGGCATCAGGGAAATGCAAATCAAAACCTCAGTGAGATACCATCTCACACCAGTCAGAATGGCTAAAATTAACAGGTCAGGAAATGACAGATGTTGGCGGGGATGCGGAGAAAGGGGAACCCTCCTACACTGTTGGTGGGAATGCAAGCTGGTGCAGCCACTCTGGAAAACAGTATGGAGGTTCCTCAAAAAGTTGAAAATAGAGCTACCCTAGGACTCAGCAATTGCACTACTGGGTATTTACCCCGAAGATACAAATGCAGTGATTCGAAGGGGTACGTGCACCCCAATGTTTATAGCAGCGATGTCCACTATAGCCAAACTATGGAAAGAGCCAAGATGTCCATCAACAGATGAATGGATAAAGAAGATGTGGTATATATATATATATACAATGGAATATTATGCAGCCATCAAAAAATGAAATCCTGCCATTTGCAACAACGTGGATGGAACTGCAGGGTATTATGCTGAGCGAAATACGTCAATTGGAGAAAGACATGTATCATATGATCTCACTGATATGAGGAATTCTTTTTTAAAAATTTTTTATTGTTATGTTAATCACCATACATTACATCATTAGTTTTTGATGTAGTGTTCCATGATTCATTGTTTGTGCATAACACCCAGTGCCCCATGCAGAACGTGCCCTCTTTAACACCCATCACCAGGCTAACCCATCCTCCCACCCCCCTCCCCTCTAGAATCCTCAGTTTGTTTTCAGAGTCCATCGTCTCTCATGGTTTGTCTCCCCCTCCGATTTCCCCCCCTTCATTCTTCCCCTCCTGCTATCTTCTTCTTTTTTTTTCTTAACATATATTGCCTTATTTGTTTCAGAGGTACAGATCTGTGATTCAACAGTCTTGCACAATTCACAGCGTTCACCATAGCACATACCCTCCCCAATGTCTATCACCCAGCCACCCCATCCCTCCCACCCCACCCCCCACTCCAGCAACCCTCAGTTTGTTTCCTGAGATTAAGAATTCCTCATATCAGTGAGGTCATATGATACATGTCTTTCTCTGATTGACTTATTTCGCTCAGCATAACACCCTCCAGTTCCATCCACGTTGTTGCAAATGGCAAGATTTCATTCCTTTTGATGGCTGCATAATATTCCATTGTATATATATATATATATATATATATATATATATATATATATATACCACATCTTCTTTATCCATTCATCTGTCGATGGACATCTTGGCTCTTTCCATAGTTTGGCTATTGTGGACATCGCTGCTATAAACATTGGGGTGCACGTACCCCTTCGAATCACTGCATTTGTATCTTTGGGGTAAATACCCAGTAGTGCAATTGCTGAGTCCTAGGGTAGCTCTATTTTCAACTTTTTGAGGAACCTCCATACTGTTTTCCAGAGTGGCTGCACCAGCTTGCATTCCCACCAACAGTGTAGGAGGGTTCCCCTTTCTCCGCATCCCCGCCAACATCTGTCATTTCCTGACTTGTTAATTTTTGCCATTCTGACTGGTGTGAGGTGGTATCTCACTGAGGTTTTGATTTGCATTTCCCTGATGCCGAGCGATGTTGAGCACTTTTTCATGTGTCTGTTGGCCGTTTGGATGTCTTCTTTGGAAAAATGTCTGTTCATGTCTTCTGCCCATTTCTTGATTGGATTATTTGTTCTTTGGGTGTTGAGTTTGATAAGTTCTTTATAGATTTTGGATACTAGCCCTTTATCTGATATGTCATTTGCAAATATCTTCTCCCATTCTGTCGGTTGTCTTTTGGTTTTGTTGACTGTTTCCTTTGCTGTGCAAAAGCTTTTTATCTTGATGAAGTCCCAATAGTTCATTTTTGCCCTTGCTTCCCCTGCCTTTGGCGATGTTTCTAGGAAGAAGTTGCTGCGGCTGAGGTCGAAGAGGTTGCTGCCTGTGTTCTCCTCAAGGATTTTGATGGACTCCTGTCTCACATTGAGGTCTTTCATCCATTTTGAGTCTATTTTTGTGTGTGGTGTAAGGAAATGGTCCAGTTTCATTCTTCTGCGTGTGGCTGTCCAATTTTCCCAACACCATTTGTTGAAGAGACTGTCTTTTTTCCATTGGACATTCTTTCCTGCTTTGTCGAAGATTAGTTGGCCATAGAGTTGAGGGTCCATTTCTGGGCTCTCTATTCTGTTCCACTGATCAGTGTGTCTGTTTTTGTGCCAGTACCATACTGTCTTGATGATGACAGCTTTATCATAGAGCTGGAAGTCCGGAATTGTGATGCCGCCAGCTTTGCTTTTCTTTTTCAACATTCCTCTGGCTGTTCGGGGTCTTTTCTGGTTCCATACAAATTTTAGGATTATTTGTTCCATTTCTTTGAAAAAGGTGGATGGTATTTTGATGGGGATTGCATTGAATGTGTAGATTGCTCTAGGTAGCATTGACATCTTCACAATATTTGTTCTTCCAATCCATGAGCATGGAACATTTTTCCATTTCTTTGTATCTTCCTCAATTTCTTTCATGAGTATTTTATAGTTTTCTGAGTACAGATCCTTTGCCTTTTTGGTTAGATTTATTCCTAGGTATCTTATGGTTTTGGGTGCAATTGTAAATGGGATCGACTCCTTAATTTCTCTTTCTTCTGTCTTGTTGTTGGTCTATAGGAATGCCACTGATTTCTGTGCATGGATTTTATATCCTGCCACTTTACTGAATTCCTGTATGATTTCTAGCAGTTTTGGGGTGGAGTCTTTTGGGTTTTCCACATAAAGGATCATATCATCTGCAAAGAGTGAGAGTTTGACTTCTTTGCCGATTTGGATGCTTTTTATTTCTTTTTGTTGTCTGATTCCTGTGGCTAGGACTTCTAATACTGTGTTGAATAGCAGTGGTGATAGTGGACATCCCTGCCGCGTTCCTGACCTTAGGGGGAAAGTTTTTCCCCATTGAGAATGATATTCACTGTAGGTTTTTCATAGATGGCTTTTATGATATTGAGGTATGTACCCTCTATCCCTATACTCTGAAGAGTTTTGATCAAGAAAGGATGCTGTACTTTGTCAAATGCTTTTTCTGCATCTATTGAGAGGATCATATGGTTCTTGTTCTTTCTTTTGTTAATGTATTGTATCACGTTGATTGATTTGCAGATGTTGAACCAACCTTGCAGCCCAGGGATAAATCCCACTTGGTCGTGGTGAATAATCCTTTTGATGTACTGTTGGATCCTATTGGCTAGTATTTTGGTGAGAATTTTTGCATCCATGCTCATCAAGGATATTGGTCTGTAATTCTCCTTTTTGATTGGGTCTTTGTCTGGTTTGGGGATCAAGGTAATGGTGGCCTCAGAAAACGAGTTTGGAAGTTTTCCTTCCATTTCTATTTTTCGGAACAGTTTCAGAAGAATAGGTATTAATTCTTCTTGAAATGTTTGGTAGAATTCCCCTGGGAAGCCATCTGGCCCTGGGCTTTTGTTTGTTGGGAGATTTTTGATGACTGCTTCAATTTCCTTAGTGGTTATAGGTCTGTTCAGGTTTTCTATTTCTTCCTGGTTCAGTTTTGGTAGTTGATACATCTCTAGGAATGCATCTATTTCTTCCAAGTTATCTAATTTGCTGGCATAGAGTTGCTCATAATATGTTCTTATAATTGTTTGTATTTCTTTGGTGTTGGTTGTGATCTCTCCTCTTTCATTCATGATTTTGTTGATTTGGGTCATTTCTCTTTTCTTTTTGATAAGTCTGGCCAGGGGTTTATCAATCTTGTTAATTCTTTCAAAGAACCAGCTCCTAGTTTCGTTGATCTGTTCTACTGTTCTTTTGGTTTCTATTTCATTGCTTTCTGCTCTGATCTTTATTATTTCTCTTCTCCTGCTGGGTTTAGGCTTTATTTGCTGTTCTTTCTCCAGGTCCTTTAGGTGTAGGGTTAGGTTGTGTATTTGAGACCTTTCTTGTTTCTTGAGAAAGCCTTGTATTGCTATATACTTTCCTCTTAGGACTGCCTTGCTGCATCCCAAAGATTTTGAACAGTTGTGTTTTCATTTTCATTGGTTTCCATGAATTTTTTTAATTCTTCTTTAATTTCCTGGTTGACCCATTCATTCTTTAGTAGGATGCTCTTTAGCCTCCATGTATTTGAGTTCTTTCCAACTTTCCTCTTGTGATTGACTTCTAGTTTCAAAGCACTGTGGTCTGAAAATAGGCAGGGAATGATCTCAATCTTTTGGTACCTCTTGAGACCTGATTTTTGACCTAGGATGTGATCTATTCTGGAGAATGTTCCATGGGCACTAGAGAAGAATGTGTATTCCATTGCTTTGGGATGGAATGTTCTGAATATGTCTGTGAAGTCCATTTGGTCCAGTGTGTCATTTAAAGTCTTTATTTCCTTGTTGATCTTTTGCTTAGATGATCTGTCCATTTCAGTGAGGGGGGTGTTAAAGTCCCCCACTATTATTGTATTGTTGTCAATGTGTTTCTTTACTTTTGTTATTAATTGCCTTATATAATTGGCTGCTCCCATGTTAGGGGCATAGATATTTACAATTGTTAGATCTTCTTGCTGGATAGACCCTTTAAGTAGGATATAGTGTCCTTCCCCATCTCTTATTATAGTCTTTGGTTTAAAATCTAATTTGTCTGATATAAGGATTGCCACCCCAGCTTTCTTTTGGTGTCCATTAGCATGGTAAATGGTTTTCCACCCCCTCACTTTCAATCTGGGGGTGTCTTTGGGTCTAAAATGAGTCTCTTGCAGACAGCATATCGATGGGTCTTGTTTTTTTATCCAATCTGATAGCCTGTGTCTTTTGATTGGGGCATTTAGCCCATTCACATTCAGGGTAACTATTGAAAGATATGAATTTAGTGCCATTGTATTGCCTGTAAGGTGACTGTTACTGTATATTGTCTGTGTTCCTTTCTGGTCTATGTTGCTTTTAGGCTCTCTCTTTGCTTAGAGGACCCCTTTCAAGATTTCTTGTAGGGCTGGTTTTGTGTTTGCAAATTCCTTTAGTTTTTGTTTGTCCTGGAAGCTTTTTATCTCTCCTTCTATTTTCAATGACAGCCTAGCTGGATATAGTATTCTTGGCTGCATATTTTTCTCATTTAGTGCTCTGAATATATCATGCCAGTCCTTTCTGGCCTGCCAGGTCTCTGTGGATAGGTCTGTTGCCAATCTAGTGTTTCTACCATTGTAGGTTACATATCTCTTCTCCCGAGCTGCTTTCAGGATTTTCTCTTTGTCTCTGAGACTCATAAGTTTTACTATTAGATGTCAGGGTGTTGACCTATTTTTATTGATTTTGAGAGGGGTTCTTTGTGCCTCCTGGATTTTGATGCCTGTTTCCTTCCCCATATTAGGGAAGTTCTCTGCTATAATTTGCTCCAATATACCTTCTGCCTCTCTCTCTCTTTCTTCTTCTTCTGGGATCCCAATTATTCTAATGTTGTTTCATCTTATGATATCGTTTATCTCTCGAATTCTGCCCTCGTGATCCAGTAGTTGTTTATCTCTCTTTTTCTCAGCTTCTTTATTTTCCATCACTTGGTCTTCTATATCACTGATTCTCTCTTCTGCCTCATTTATCCTAGCAGTTAGCACCCCCATTTTTGATTGCACCTCATTAATAGCCTTTTTTATTTCGACTTCGTTAGATTTTCGTCCTTTTATTTCTCCAGAAAGGGTTTCTCTAGTATCTTCCATGCTTTTTTTCAAGCCCAGCTAGTATCTTTAAACTTATGACTCTGAACTCTAGATCCGACATTGTACTAATGTCCGTACTGAGTAGGTCCCTGGCAGTTGGTACTACCTCTTGTTCTTTTTGTTGAGGTGATTTTTTCCGTCTTGTCATTTTGTCCAGAGGAGAATAGGTGAATGAGAGAACAAAATGCTAACAGGGTAACAACGTCCCCAGAAAATATACTCTAAACAAATCAGGAAAGACCTGAACCCGGGGGAAAAGAAAGGGAAAGAAAGAAAAAAGAAAAAGATAAAAACAAACAAAAACAGAACAAAACAAAAAAAACAGAATATGATCAAATATGATCAGGCTGGTGCATAGATCAGTGCCACACACTAGATTTTGGGTGTATTTTGGTCTGTTAGAAGAAAGTGCCTCCCAAAATTTTAAAGAAAGAAAAACTTATAGATGTACAAAAATAAGGGTTGATATGATGAAGGTATGGAATATGACCATAAAGATGAAAATTATAAAAAGTTTTATAAAAGGAATTGATAAGAAGTTGTTTGAAAAAAGAAAGAAGGGGATTTTAAAAAAAAAGGGAGAGAATGTGATCAGGCAGGAGACTAGAACAAAGCCATATACTAGAGATTTAGGGTGTATTTTGATCTGTTAGAAGAAACTATATCCCAAAATTTTAAAGAGAGAACAACTTATATATATATGCCAAAAATAAGGGTAACTACTATGAAGGGATAGAATATGACTCTAAAAATGAAAAATAAAAATGTTTTTTAAAAAAGGGATTGATAAGATGTTGTTTGAAAAAGGGAAAAAGAGGGGCGCCTGAGTGGCTCAGTCATTAAGCGTCTGCCTTCAACTCAGGTCATGATCCCAGGGTCCTGGGATCGAGCCCCACGTTGGGCTCCCTGCCCAGCGGGGAACCTGCTTCTCCTTCTCCTCCCCACCTGTGCGCTCTCTGTCTCTCTCTCAAATAAATAAAATCTTTAAAAAAAAAAAAAAAAAAAGAAAAAGGGAAAAAGAAAAATTCAAAAAAAAAAGTTAAAAAAAATTTAACTTTGAAAGACTAAAGAATCATGGTAAAAAAGCCATGGATTCTATGTGCAGTATTGCCCTAACACTGGAGTTGTGCCGTTCTCATTGATCGGTAAACTTGGTCTTGGCTGGCTGTTCTCACTGATCTTCTGGGGGAGGGGCCTGTTGCCATGGTTCCCAAATGTCTTTGCCGGAGGCGGGATTGCCCCGCCCTTGCCCAGTCCGGGCTAAGTCATCTGCTCGGGTTTGCTCTCGGGAGCTTTTGTTCCCTGCAAGCTTTCCGTACAGCTTTGGGGGCGGAGAGTGAAAATGGCGGCCTCCCAGTCTCCGCCCCGGAGGAGCCGAGAACTCGGGGCCCCGCTTCTCAGTGAGCCCCCAGAGAAAAGCAGTCAGTCACTCCCGTCTCCCCGGTCTCCGGCCACACTCCGCGCTCACCCGGCCTGTGACCGCGCCTCTCTATCTCTGGCACCCGACCCCGTGTGGAGTCTCCAGACCCAGTAGATCCCTGCGGTGCGCTCCCGTGCCGCTCCTCCCAGGGGAAGAAGGTGAGTCTCCCCGGATCTGCTGCTTGTTGGGTCCCTGCTGGAGGAGCAGTGGCCCGACTGTGCCGCGGATCACGGTTTATGGCAACCCCGAGCTGAGAGCCTGTGCCTCGGCTCCGTCTCTGCAGCCGGCTTCCCCGCTCCAATACCTGGGAGCCCTGCCACACTCAGGCGCCCCTGGTCTTTCTGTGACCCCGAGGGTCCTGAGACCACACTGTCCCACGAGAGTTCCACCCCCCCCTTAGCCACTGGAGCGACGTCCCTCAGCGGAGCAGACTTCTAAAAGTTCCGATTTTGTGCTCCGCGGCTCTATCACTTGCCAGAAGCGGCCGTCAGAGGCCCCCTCCCCCGCCGTCTATCCTCCCGAATATCGCCTCGGATTCACTTCTCCGCACGTCCTACCTTCCAGAAAGTGGTCGCTTTTCTGTTCAGAGAGTTGTTGCTATTCTTTTCTTTGATCTCCTGTTGAGTTTGTAGGTGTTCAGAATGGTTTGATCCCTATCTAGCTGAATTCCTGGGACCAGACGAAATCCAGGTCTCCCACTCCTCCGCCATCTTGCTCCCGATATGAGGAATTCTTAATCTCAGTTAACAAACTGAGGGTTGCTGGAGTGGTGGGGTTAGGAGGGATGGGGTGGCTGGGTGATGGACATTGGGGAGGGTATGTACTATGGTAAGCGCTGTGAATTGTGTAAGACTGATGAATCACAGACCTGTACCTCTGAAACAAATAATACATTATATGTTAAAAAAAAAAAAGGAGATAGTAGGAAGGGAAAAATGAAGGGGGGGAAATCAGAGAGGGAGACGAAGCATGAGATACTATGGACTCTGAGAAACAAACTGAGGGTTCTAAAGGGGAGGGGGGTGGGGGGATGGGTTGGCCTGGTGATGGGTATTAAAGAGGGCACGTATTGAATGGAGCACTGGGTGTTATACACAAACAATGAATCAGGGAACACTACATCAAAAAGATAAATAAATAAATAGAGAAAAAAATGAAAAATAAAAATAATGATAACAAAGAGTAAGATATAAGGTTAGCATACAAAACTCAATTGCTTTCCTAAATACCAACAATTAAAACTGGAATTTGAAATTTAAAAAACAATACCATTTGCAACAACAGTATTGTGTTGGCTATTCAGGGTCTTTCATCTTTCCCTATAATCTTTACAGCCAGTTTGTCAATAACTACAAAATAACTTGCTGAGATTTTGATTGGAATTACTTTGAATCTATAGATCATGTTAGACAGAACTGATATCTTATTGATACTGAATCTTCCAATTTGTGAACATGGAGTATCTCTTTATTATATAGAATTTGTGGTTTTCCACATAGAGATCCTGTACATATTTTGTTTGATTTCAAACAAGATTCAGTATTAATAAGATATCAATTCTGTCTAACATGATCTACAGATTCAAAGTAATTCCAATCAAAATCTCAGCAAGTTATTTTGTAGTTATTGACAAACTGGCTGTAAAGATTATAGGGAAAGATGAAAGACTCTGAATAGCCAACACAATACTGAAAAATAAGAACAAAGATGGAGGACTCACACTACCCAATTTCAAGACTTAGTATAAAGCTACAGTAGTCAAGAGTATGGTATTGATGAAAGAGGAGACATATAGAAGAATGGAACAGAGTAGACAAACCAGAAATAAAGCCACACATATAGTCAACTGATTTTTGACAAAGGAGCAAAGGCAATTCAATGAAGAAAGCGTAGCGTTTTCAACAAATGGTGTTGGAACAATTGGATGTTCATATGGAAAAAAAAGGAACCTAGACACAGATCTTATATCTTTCACAAAAATTAACACAAAATGGATCATAGGCCTAAATATAAAGTGAAAAACAATGAAACTTCTATAAGAAAACATAGGAGAAAACCTAGATGACCGTGGGTTTGGAAATGAGCTTTTATTTTTTAAATTTTAATTTAAATTTTAGTTAGTGAACATACAGTGCAATATTGGTTTCTGGAGTAGAATTCAGTGATTCACCACTTATATACAACACCCAGTGCTCATCATAAGTGCCCTCCTTAATCCTCATCTCCCATCTAGCACATCCCCCACCTACCTCCCTCCATCAACCCTCAGTTTGTTCTCTATCGTTAAGAGTCTCTTATGGTAGGGTGCCTGGGTGGCTCAGTTGCTTGAGCATCCGACCTTTGATTTCAGCTCAGGTCATGATCTCAGGGTCCTGAGACTGAGCCCCATATCAGGCTCCATGCTCAGTGGGGAGTCTGCTCAAAGATTCTCTCTCCCTCTGCCCCTCCCCCTGCTCTTTCTCTTTCTTTTTTTTTTTTTTTTTTAAAGATTTTTTATTCATTTATTTGACAGAGCGAGAGAGCACAAGCAGGGGGAACAGTAGAGGGAGAGGGAGAAGCAGGCTCCCCGCCAAGCAGGGAGCCCGATGTGGGGCTCGATCCCAGGACCCTGAGATCATGACCTGAGCCGAAGGCAGACGCTTAACCGTCTGAGCCACCCAGGTGCCTCCTGCTCTTTCTCTTTCTATAATAAATAAATAAATCTTTGGAAAAAAGAGGCTCTTATGGTTTGTTTCCCTCTCTCCCTTTGGAAATGAGCTTTTAAATTCAAAACCAAAAGCATGATTCATAAAAGCAATTTGATAAGTTGGACTTTACTAAAATGAAAAACTTCACTGTGATAGACACTGTCAGGAGAATGAAAAGACAAACCACAGACTGGGAGAAAATACTTGAAAGACACACGTCTCTAAAGGACTTGCATTCAAAATATACAAAAAATTCTTAAAACTCAATAAGAAAACAAACAACACAATTTGAAATTGGGAAAAAGATCCAAATAGATACTTCACCAAAAGACAAATACAGCTGACAAATAAGCGTATGAAAAGAGGCTCAACATCATTTGTCATCAGGGAACTGCAAATTAAAACAAGATATCATGGGGCGCCTGGGTGGCTGACCCAGTTAAGCGACTGACTCTTGGTTTTGGCTCAGGTTGTGATCTCAGGGTCATGAGATCAAGCCCGGTGTCAGGCTCTGCGCTTAGCAAGGAGTCTGCTTGTGACTCTCTCCCTCTGCCCCTCCCCCTACTGTCTCCTTCTCTCAAATAAATAAATCTTTTTAAAAATAAATAAGCAAATAAAACAGGATACCTATTAGAATAGCTAAGACCTGACCATGCCAGCAGCTGATGAGGATGCAGAGCAACAGGAACTCTCATTCACTGTTGATGGGAATGCCAGATGGTACAGCCACTTTGGAAGACAGCATGGCAATTTCTTATAAAGCCGAACATAATCTTACCATATGATCCAGCAATCATGGACCTTGGTATTTACCAACTAATAGGAATAATTATGTTCACACAAAAACATGCATGCAAGTGTTTAGGGCAGCTTTATTCACAATCGTCAAAAACTGGAGATGTCCTTCAATAGGTGATGGGTAAACAAACTGTGGAACATTCATTCAATGGACTAGTATTCAGAGATTTTAAAAAATGAGCTAAGCCACAGACAGACATGGAGGAATCTTGAATGTATACTAAGTAAAAGAAGCCCATCTAAAAAGGCCACATACTGCATGATTCCCCAGCTATATGACATTCTGGAAAAGGCAAAACTATAGAGACAGTAAAAAGACCAGTGGTAAACTGGGGCTCCAGGGAGAGGGACAGGGTTGAATAGGTGAAGCGCAAGGGATTTTTAGAGCTATGAAATTATTCTATATGATAATGCAATTGTGGATACATAACATTATGGATTTGTCAAAATCTGTTGAACTTCAGGGCACAAAAAGTGAACCCTGGTGTATACAAATTTTTAGAAATCATTGAGGTCAGGGGAATTCCAGGGCAGAAGGCAGAATGTGACAAAGCAATCTAACTGTATTAGACTTGTGAAACAAACATACTGAAGGAGAGGGGGTGCTGACTTAAGTAACTTTGGAAATGAGTGGGGTCTGTAAAATAACGGCAAACACACACACAATCGCTGCTGTAGTTGGAAATGTTGTCTTCCATGGGAGTACAGGGTAATGTTTCTGAAATTGTGTATATACTGGATTTAACAATTCAAGTAAACGGGTAGCAGACGGTGGGAACCAGGTTTCTTAGTGTGGGAGTGGAAGTCTGCAGATCAGCAGGAGAGGTGGTTAGAAAGATTTATGTGGTGATGGATGGAACATCAGTATGAATTCGTGTTTCACGTAATAGAAATACAGAGGTTACATCCAGAAATATTTATATATGTATATATGCACAGGTTAGCGCACACACATATTTTCTTGCTCTGTCAGCTGAAAGGGCCTCAAAGCAACAAAACGCCAGCAGCACTGGGTACAACTAGGGCCCAGATCCTGGTTTCTAATACCATTCTTCTGTAAAAGGAACCAGGTTCCCTGGAGAAAAGGCTGATTCTAGGACTGGGGAAGGAAGTATACACGATGAGCCGGGGACATCTTGTAGTGCCAGAAAGTATGGAAGTGCTCAAAACAAAACAAAAAAGTCCAAAAAATTTTTTACGAGTATGTCAAAGGGAACAGGAGCCCAATGAAAAGCTCTCAATGTCCAAAACTAGAATAATTTCAACCTCAAAATAAAGCAGTGTTACAGGATAACCCAAAGTATAAAAAAAAAATCCAAGAGCCCAAACTCCTATAAATAAATGATTGAATAAATTAATAAGTGGGAAAGAAGAAATATACCTCCTGTGCAGAAGAATGCCAAATAATTGATGTAGATCCTCCATCCTTGAGGAGGTGGAGCATAATTCCCCACTCCCTAAGTGTGGGCTACGCATAGTGACTTCCTTCCAAACAGTACAGTATGGAAATGGGGAAAAAAGGGTAGCTTCACAGTGGAGAAACCTGACAAACACTAACTTAGGTGATCAAGAATAATATCAACAGTGGTAAGTCATGTTAATAAATATGCACCCTTGATACGGTAACAATAGCACACATAATCCTAGTATAATAATGGTAAAAACATCAGACAAATCCCAATAAAGGAACATTTTACCAAATACCTGACCAGTATTCTTCAAACTTGTCAAGGTCGGGGCGCCTGGGCGGCTCAGTCGGTTAAGCATCTGCCTTCAGTTCAGGTCATGATTCCAGGGTCCTGGGATCGAGCCCCGTGTTGGGCTCCCTGTTCAGCACGGAGTCTGCTTCTCCCTCTCCCTCTGCCCCTCCCTCCAACTTGTGCTCTCTCTAAGAAAATCTTAAAAAAAAAAAAAAGCTGTCATCAGAAACAAGGACAGTATAAGAAACTGTCACAGCCAAGAAAAACCTAAGAAGACTCACAATTAAATGTAATGCAGTATCCTGGATGGAGGCCTGGAACACAAAAAGGACATTAAGTAAAATCTGCAGAAACTTGAATAATAACTGTAGTTTACAATAATGTATCAATATTGGTTCCTTGCTTGTATCAAATGTCTCATGGTAACCTAAGATGTTAGCAGTAGGGGAAACTGAGTATGGGGTATGCGGGAACTCTGCACCATCTTCCCAATTTTTCTATAACTCTAAAACAGTTCTGAAAAATAAAGTTTATTTAGAAAATATCATTTTAAAAAAAGAGGTAGGGGGACTGTTTAAAATTAGAAACTGGAGAGACACACTGAACAATATAGTTTGCGAACCTTGGTGGGGGCAGCTATGAAAGTCATTCTGGGGACACATGGGGAAATTTGAATATAATATTGGATGATTCACCATTTTCTTCAGGGTGAGAGTGGTATTGTGGTTAAATGGGAAATGTCCTCATCCTTATAGGAACAGAACACTGACGTATTTAGGGATGTCATGGTGTTGTGAAGTGTGATTATGAAGTCCACACTTAACCATAAACTATTCAGGAGGGGACAAAAGCACGTTTGGAGACAACAAAAGCAAAAGTGGCAAAATGTTAGGAATGGTGACCAAATGAAAAATGTATTGGCATTCCTCATAGTATTCTTTCATGATTTCTGTAAGTTTGAAATTTTTCAAAGTAAAATTTTAGAAAAATATCAGTAGGATTCTAGAAATGGACAAAATGATACTAAAGTCCCTCTGGAAATATAAACATGCATGAATAACTAGGAAAAAGTCCTGAAAATAGTAATAATGCAGTGTGGACTAGCAATGTGAAATATGAAAGTGTATAGCAACTTAAAATAATTAAAAGACTGGTAATTTTTGTAACAGACTTCAGAGCTCAGAAACAGATCTAAATATACACGGAAATTCAATGTATGGATGAAGATGGCTTTTCAAATCAGTGTGGGGAAAAAAGCAAAAAAGTGGGGCTGTGATAACCAGATAGCCATTTGGAGAGAAAAGTGTTGAATCCTTACCTCATTCCTTCTACCTAAATAAAGTCCAAATGAATCAAAGATTTAAAGGTTAAAAAAAAAAACTTAAAAGTACTGGAAAAATACATTAAATTTATTCTTAAATGTAAAGAAGGCCTTTTTAAGCAAGGCATGAATCCCTGAAGCCATAAAGACTGATAAGTTTAACTACATAAGTAAGTAAATAAATAAATCAATCTCAGGAAAATATTCTTAAACATATGACAATGGACCAATTTTCTTAGCTTACAAAGAGCTCATACAAATCAGTAAAAAACAAATCATCTAATAGAAAACAGAACATGACCACACAGTTCACAGAAAATGAAATATAAGTAACCAATAAGCATGAAAATGTGTTCCATATCCTTCATTAACATGCAATATAGCTAACGCAAGATGTAAGATATCATTTATTCCGTTTCAGATGATCAAATGTTTAAAAGTTTAGTACCCAGTATCAGCGTGGGCCTCGGAAATAATTGTTCTTACAAATTATACGTGGGAGAATAACTGGGCCAAGATTCCTGGAGAACAATTTGGCAATAACTACTTAATTGAAAATGAAAAATACCCTTTGATCCAGCAATTCTATTGCTAAGAATTAACTCTGGGTATAATCTCATTATAACTATGTTCACTGCAATATGGTTTAGCTATAGTAAAATATTGAAAACAACCTGAGATCCTCTCAGTGTTTGAACATTTGTAACACATTCCTACATTGGAAAACCACACGGTCATTAAAAATACTGAGGTATTTCTGTATATTCTGATACAGAAAGATCTTGTAAGACACAGGTAGCAAAAAACAGCAAGGTACAGAAGAATGTCTGATTCCATTAAGGTAAAGTTTTTAAAATATATATTTGCTGGCAAATAATTTTTCCCCAAACGAATATACAGGATACTCTAAGCTGATTCCCTTTGGAGAGAGGCATTAGGCACAGGAGGGAAGGGGACAAGTTTTAATGACATGCCTTTCTGTACCGTCTGATTTTTTTGTTTTTGCCACATGCATATATCATCTTTATTTTTCCCTTTTTAAAGAATACTTGATTTGGATAAGTGCCAAGTTTTACAAACCAGAACTGCCCCTTGGGTTTTCATCAGACTCTGGATTTGCCCCCTGATGCTTTTAATCATAATGATTTCCCGTTAAGTCTAAAGTTATAACAAATTTGTGATGGAATGATGGGACACTGCTACTCAAGGACTGAAATTCTTATACCCCAAAGGTCCTTTGATAATTTAGAAATATAAATGAGATTACACATTCTATTTCGACTCTAAAAAAAACATAAAATTGCAATTCGACTTTACATGTACAATAAAAAGTAAAGTATCCATTGAATTTAGTAGAACAGCATCACAGTTGGAAAAAAAAATACAGTCATAAAATTATCTCTTACATTTTTCTGGGGACAGAGAAGAGAATGAGATTTAAAAAACAAAAACAAAAACAAAAACCACTACCAAAAACAGGGTGAGACAATCATTTATTTATTGGACAGGGCAAGGCCATTTAAAGAGAGGAAACATATCCAAAAGAAGGTGTTTAGCTTGGTGTTACAGGCATCGATGTTCACAACAAACAACACTACTCAATACATCATGGAAACAGGCCACATACAACCAGGAAGCTGCTGTCATGCCACTCAAAAATAAGCCACAGTGCTTTGGAAACAATCATTAGGGAGTTACAGAGCATCATGGTCTCCAATCCGCCGATCTGCATTTTCTGTGGCTGGGCCATTAGCCCATAGCATTTGGCTGGTTCCCTAGTTATTCAGAAGTCTCTTCCTATGTTCTAGAGAGCCTTCAATAGTGCACACTTCTGAATGTCACTAAAATCACAATCAACTGCAGGCTTAACTAGCTTACATCACTACATTTTTTTTGGACTACCCTAGGTAGTCATGGACTGTCTCAAAGTATTATAAATAAAATTCTGAATTTAATCCTTATAGCACTGTTACGATGCACCCAAATCACCTCTATTCCTATGGTACATACTGGAAAAAGAAAACAGAAATTCACTGGAGGAAATTGAAGAAGAAATTTGGGAAGCTCACCTGGCCCGAGGTATACAAGCTGCTAGCAAAGTTAGATGCACCTGAAAACTATGTCAATTCTCTGCCAAACTATGGGGCATCATTTTTACTGGGACTTTCCTGACTGGGCAGGCAAAGATTTCAATATCCATTCTAGAGACTAGCCAAAATATTATAAATAGTAGTATATCACGAGTGCTTGGTTATGAGGAAAAGCCATTCAGCCTAAGATTGACAAAGAAACGTGGTAAGTGCCTGGCCCTCCCTACTCCACATCTACTGATTTGACCAACCACTTCCTTTCACAGCGATCACAGTTCTCAAGGGGAGAAGTTCTCACTCCACATCGAACAAAACTATACTTGGGAAGCCAGTCACTAAAGACCAGACATTGTGAGAATCCATTCATATTAAAGGACCAGAATAGGCGAATCTAGAGAGGCAGAAAGTACATTAGTGGTTGCCCGGGGCTGGGAGGCACTGGGGCAGGGGGATATGAGAGGCGCCCACTAAAGGGTACAGGGTTTCTTCTGGGGGTGATAGAAATGTCCTAAAATGCATTGTGGTAGTGGTTGTACAACTTTGCGAATATATGACAAAACATTGAACTGTACCCTTTAAATGGCTGCATTGAAGGTATGTAAATAATAAAAAAGGAAGGCAGCCCCCAAAGAGAAAAGGCTCTTTCGAATCAAGTCACACCTGAGGAAATGGCAGGCCAGCCTGATGGAAAGAGCTTGTTTCTCATACAATATTTTGATTTAATTATCACATTAACCCCTGAATTCCATTTTTAACTCATTTCTAAATTATCTTGGGCTATCAGCAGATTTCTAACTTTGTTCTCCTTAGAGAGCAGAGTCAGTGTTCCATTGATATATTGGGTTGGCAAAACAAAACTAAACAACAGTAAAAGCTCAATGACAAAAGAGTCTCGTGCTTTGGGGCTGTGTGTTACCAGGCAGAATAGAAGAGCTGAAGTCCATTTCTAATGGGAAAAATGCCATCCAGCAGAAGGGCCTCTTATGACTCTTGCCGAAAGCGTGTTGCTTTTCAAGTCTGCATAGTTATTCCCTTTGCACCTATACAATTCAAAGAAAGCAATGTTTTCATACCTGTACAGTTCAACAAAAGCAACCTCCTTTACAAAGAAATATTAAGCTCCCTGCAGATCAAAGGGCTAGCCAAATCCCCTAAACCCAAAATTACTGTTTCTAAAAAAAAGTCTACTCTGTCCCCTCATCCTCAACTTCGGCAGCATCCAACAAAGATGGAAAAACTCTAAGCCTGCTAACGAATCCGAAGCTATAAAACAGTTTCTTAAATGACTTTAATTGTTTTTCATTGAAGATATTAGTTCCAAATATTTAAAACATATTTGTCCCAATGCCTTTGAAGCCTACCTTTGATGAGAAGTTTCCTTTAGTTTTACTAATTTGCTAGTTTAGTAAGCAATAAAATAACAGAGACTTTGAATAAGTTAAACTGGCTGATGACGAGTAATCAGTTTTCTTCAGTGATTACTATTTTTCTACACAGGCAGGATAATTCATGAAATCATGAACGGTCTTTTGGTCTATCTTCAACTATTCTTTAACTACATAACCAACTGGGGAAATTTCTGACAGAGAAGTGAAGAGAACACAAGTAGCTTTACAGCAAGTTGAATTTGTTAAATATATTTATGACAAAGAATTTCTGACACAAGAATTGCTCACTGCACACAGAACCCCAGAGAAGTGATGAAACAAGACAGTCGATGTTAGGAGGTATATGGGAGTGGGGTGGGGCAAGAAGTCATGAGAAATTAAAAACTGGCAAGCATCTGCTGAAGCAGAGCCACTTTTTAGGGGTCGTAAGAAAAACTGATAAGCCACCATTTTGGTCTCTTTAGAGAAGTCCGTTTGTTGTTAAGAACCGAAGACTTTTTAACTTTCATTCATGCTGCAAAATGCAGTAGTCACATTATTTCCAAAAGGATCCTAAAAACTCAAGTGCAAAAGAAAAGAAATCTAAGAAAATAAATAATTACAAAATCATCAACATTTTTCAAAGTAATGTGTTCAAAACAGTGACTTTTACAAATGATATGAATTTGTTTTAAATGGAAAAAAGAATTCTCTCTATGAAAGATCAAAGACTCATTTCACATATAACTTATACTCCATTAACGATCTGATTAACAGTGTACAAACAAGGGCCACAGACTTTTTTTAATTAGGTCTGAAAGATCAATATAATATAAATACTGATGATGGGGGGAGTGTTTTATACCCCAAACTCCAATATTCCAGCTCTGTGTCCTGTCCTATTATTATAATTTGTAAAAATCTTAACGACGCAGTGATTCAAGTTTTCGTAACTTCAATGATGTGTTCGAGGACAATGCATCTTCATTTGAAGAGTTTGTTGTATCCGAAGGCCGGAACAGTACTCGACCACGATGGTTAAATACATAAAATGATGGGTGATTCCTTAATGTGTCAAATGTCCTTAAAAGAAAAAAACAAAGTATCCACTTTAGATACACCTGTACAAAAGCCTATTTGAAAACAAGCAGGCTTCTAATGAATTATGAATTTGCTATGGGTTATACTCTTAACTAAGTTTAAATCCATGAGATCAGGCTATACATGGCAATCATATTGTGTCTCGTGATTTTTTTTTTCCTGTACAAGGAAAATAAGAAACCTGGAAAAGCAACATAAAGCTCTCAAATCTTTCTTTCAGCCACTCCTTCCAAGATGCCTATGACTATAGCACAAATAATCGCTCAGCTTTAATCACTTCTATATATCTTAAAACTAGCTAGCCCATGCCAAATAGTCTTTTAAAAAACCAGTACATAGATTGTACCTTTGATTGTTCTCATTTGGCCCTCACTATTCAAGCAATATGATCATTTCATAGATCTGTTTCCAAGAATCTTTCAAACACAACAAAAAAACTCCTTTGGCCCTTCTGTACCTACTGTTGTCCAAACTCATATATTTTGCTACCACCTACTAAATTTATATATTTTGCTACCACCTACTTAATGCCATTCTGTTTTACTTCTTTCTTTCCTGGCCCTTTGCCTGTGATTCTTGGTAGACTCTTTGTAAGAACTATAGTGGGTGGTAATAGTAGAGTATCCTTTCTTCTTTCCCAATGAGATATGTGTAGTCGAAAAAAGTTCACAAACACCTAAGTGTACGGCTTTTAGTACTGGTTTGATTAAACATTATTTTCCTGAACAAAGACAACTCTGCCTTGATAAAACTCAAATCTCAAAGTCAGCCCACCTAAAATTCCAAGCATACTCCTACATAAAACAGGAAGCCTGACATGTGACTATTTAAAATGTAAATTGAAAAGTAAAAGTAACAAGGGGGTGAGTTTCTTCTAACAAATAAATGTTTATTGTGAACCCTTCTGAGGACACATTGTAAAGGGTTAAAATTTCCAGGCTCAAGAAGGTAGGTAAAGTCCAGAGATGGAATTGAACAAAGCTAAAGGATAACTTTATGAAAGTAAGCAATATGGAAAAGACAAGCAAGCCAAGCTCAAGAAAATAGCTTAGAAGCAGCACAGGAGAAAAGAGAAAGCAGAATAACAAATATACTGTAATCCAAGAATGGGAAAAGGCCAAAGAGCAGTTTAGGTCACAGTCTAGGCTCAAGTGATAGAGGAAACGGACCAAAAACCCCTATTCTTCCAAAGACTAAGCTGGGACATGAGGATAAAAAGAGGAAAAAATGGAAGGGAGGGGGGTGGGAGGGGAGGGAAGGAAAAAAGAAAAGATGAAAGGAAAACATTTCTGAGGGAATATCTTCCTATTTGTCTATCCCCTTCCACCCATCGAACCAATAAATAATTTTAGGCAAATATAACATGACATCTGAGTCTAATGTCAATAATCTGTCATTCAACTTCCATTTTTCTATCATATCAAACACTGCCTCAATATTTTGACCTCATTATTCACACAAACTGCATCATCAAAATGTAAAAACAAAATCAACTTTTATGTACCAGAAAACATACATTTTAAATTATGTAAATGAAGCAAAACCCCTATGAAACGAAGTGCCTATGAAAAGGGAAGGACTTACTTATTTTTTAGTTCTGAAGTGGCATCCATGTCTTTAAACTCTCCTGCAATATGAACTATACCATAACAGGTAACTGCAAAGGCCAGAAGTGTCTGAAGAACTATCTGTGAGTATAAAGATTGAGATTATCAAATAACATACAAATGTTATCATAAAAATTTATAATTTTCCCTCCATCTCTTTTTAGCCTCTGACACGTATTTCTCCCAGATCCTATCAAGGAGTCAATTCTCACTTTAAATAATTTGAACTCAGACACAATAAAATCTTCTACAAATTCTGTGGAGCAGCTGCAAAAATACTTCTAGGTTTTGCTCAAATAGCCAACAGGTACTGAGCCATTCAGAACTCAGTTACCAACTATTACCTGCTTCCAAGAGCAACTAAGAATTTGTTAATGTATTATTGTTAAATATCATAGAGTATAAAGAAGAATACCCCTGGACCCACCACCCAGCTTAAGAAATAAAACTACCAGTCCCTTTCAAGTCCCACGTGTCCCTCTCCAATTATTTCCTTCACCAACCCCCTCAAAGTTAACGATAGTTAACTATAGTTAACTATTGTACTGAATTGTATATTAATCAATTCTTTAAGGCTTTTCTTTATAATTTTACCAGATATGTATGTACCTCTAAAAAGTATATTGCTTACTTTTTCCCATCTTTGAACTTTTTTTGTGAGATTCATCCCTGTTGTAGTATATCCTTAGAGCCATTCATTTTCTTTGTATTTTATATTTCATTATATGAAAATACCACAATTTATTCATTCCACTGCTGATGGCTATGTGGGCTGTTTCCTGTGTGTTACTTTCACAATGCCTATAGAGATATCCTGCAGTAGGTCCCCTGGCACATGGGAGTAGAATCACTGGGGGAGAGTATACACACATTCAACTTCACTAGGTAATACCAAAACGTTTTCCAAAGAGGTTGTGCAAGCAAAAACTTGCAATGTTTGATATTAACCAACCTGGGATTACAGGCACATTTGATTTTCTTGATTGTGATTTTTCTGCATTTTTCAGACTTCCCAGTTTGTAAACAGAAGCAAGCCATTTTAAGTAGATATAAATGAATATGTGTGTGGTATTGGGGGAGGGGTAATCTACCACAAAGCAAAGCAAAGGTGATAGGAGAGTGGCTTAATAGTCCCATCTATCATAACTTTCATTACAGACAACTAAAGTCAAAATTAGCCACAAGCTATTACTCTAACTTTCTGAATTAAAACTAATGTCACATGTTATACCAGCTTACACATTCCTGCCACCAGTGAACCAAGACCTATTTCATACAATGCAATCATAGGCACCATTAACAAGAATGTGGCAAATCTATGAGTTATCATGAAGTTACGTCAAGATAAATAATGTTAAGTAATAAAAGGCTAATTATAAAACTATACATATATACACATAGATAATAACTTTTTAAAAGAAAAACTGTTTTGATTAGGTAAAACTATACATAATGTAAACAAAGAATGCTGTTTATGCACAGGAGGAGAGCTGAACTACTGACATACTCCAAACTGGTGGGAGTAGCAGCAGAACTGCTGAGCAGTGAGGTCACTTGTCTTTTTTATTGTATGGGGTCAGTTTTACTTTTTACGCTTACTGCTTGATTCTGTTACAAAGAAGTTACTATCTTGTCATTTAAAATCCATTAAAGATAAAAAAAAAAATGGTGAGTGAAGTTCACATATCATTTCAGCTTAAAAAAAAAAAACACTTCCTTGTTTTTCTTTACTTTTGCCACCTACATATATGTCCCTAAACAATGTTTAGTTTTGCTTGTTCTTAGACTTTACATAAAAAGGAACTTTGCCAAGAAATAAAGTCAAGTAATCAACTTAAGTCCATCTCAGACTATGAACAGAGCAACTTCTAGAACGACTACTTAAACTACAGTTCTAGAAACCAAACAGAGAAATCTTTTGTTTCCAAATCTTTGGGTTTCACAATGAGTGACAAAGAGTAAAGTAGTGAACAGATGTTACTTCATGTCTGGAAAATTTTAAGAGAACAAGAACCTGTAAAAAATTATTATAAGCTATGTGGCTAATTTTTAAAATATATTTTAATGGAATATAAATGACCAACTTACATCTATTGGCAGTGATTCATCTTCCTTTTCTGTTAATCGCATATAAGAACGATCTATAAACCAGAAGCATACCATTAAGGAAATTGTAGCCCATTTTTCTTTCTTAAAATGCAAGCAAATCAATATACCAAAGAAGCGGCTGACTTATATGCTACATAAAGTAATGCTAATCCCGGATTCCTCAAAAACCTCTATCTTCTAAGGCAGTCAGCCTGATCTTGAACTATTTTACTTTCATTATGACCTGCTTTGTCACCTTATAAAACACGGTAAGAGTGAAAGGTGAGCAAGTATGAGGAAGAAATATCTAAACATGTTTTTTTTTCTTTCGGTACTATGGGAAAACTAGAATCCTCTGAAACTAACAAGTTTCTTTCACTAACTGGTCAAAGAAATCACAATTATTTAAAAACGGATAATCCTACAGAAAATCTCAACTCTGAAATAGCACCGCCATCACATAGTATGGATAAAGTAATACTGGCATGGACATGTTTTTTTCCTGAGAGACTATGTTGGGGCAGTGGTGGGATAGGAGAAATTCCAGAACGTCAATTTCTGCCTCTCTGATTAAGTCCTAATTCTGCTGCTGCCTTAGCCTCAGGAAGCAGCAAGGTATGAAAGAAAAGGACCAGGATTTGGAAGCTGATAAGCCTGGATCATAAAACCAGCTCCTCCACTTACTGTCACTGACTTTATCTCATCAAACCTTAAGCCATCTTCATGCACTGTAACATGTATCTCAATTTCAGAGTGTTAAAATGTAGGAGTGGGAGGGGGAGTGTGTCTTAGAATCAAAGAAATACAGTATCTTTCTGCTAAGTGTCTGCAACAGTAAAATGGGGATAGTGTGAAGATTACAGTAGATACATGGTAGCCATTCCGCCCTAACAAAGTTCATCCCAGCAGAGGTGCGCGTGCCACAGTACAACAGTGTGCTTGCTATCTGCTGCTACGGTCTGACAGGACACAATTAGCTTCAAAGGTAACTATTAGTCCTTTTGCAACATGAGCATTATAAAGAGGTCCCACTGCAGTGACAAATGCCACAAGGCATTCTCATCTCACCGGAGACACAAAAACACAAAATCCTAATTCTAGAAAAACCTGGCACAATCCCTACTTAACAATGTGCTGTGGACTTAAAAACCCAAATTGCTGTGAGTGAACATGCAGTGACTCTTAAAAGAAAATGTGTTTAGAGACATTTCTGAAGTTTTATCTTACAGGTTTAACATAAGGACCGGTGTAAAAGAAACATCAATCCAATACCAAAAACAGGTTTGGCTAACTTCCTATTTGTCCGTTCAATTCCTAGCCAGCTTTCTTCTTTGCATGCAGCCTAACCTGACTCTAACACTACCTCTAACCAGGCATTTCCTCATCTGTAAAACGAAGGGGTTGGACTTTAGAGATCTCCTTGCTCGAGTACTGTAAAATTTTACAGCTGAAGCCAACTGTAGAAAATGACGCAGTACTCCACAGTATCCTGATCTCTAGGGTAGTGCTTCTCAAACGAATGTGCAGACAGATCACCTGGGGATCTTATTAAAATGCAGATTAGGATTCAATAAACTCTGGGGCGGGGCCTGAGTTTCTGCATTTCTAACAAGCTCCCAGGCGATTCCCTGGAGGCTGGTCCGTTGAACACCCTTGAGCAGCAAGGCTCTAAGATATTCCCTTAACCCCCTCGTCTCCCACCTCCCATCCCCGGCCTGTCTCCACGCATCCTGACATACTCTTAGCATAGCATCTGTATCACTTTATTGTGGTTCTTTACTGATTCCACTTGACTTTGAACTCCCTTGGGGCATCACTGTACCTCTGGCACCTAAGCACAGCGCAATTTCGACCACTTACACAAAACTGAATTTCATAAAGCAGTGTAGCACACAGGCTCTAGAGTCAAACTGCTTGTCTTTGAATCCTGGCCCCACCATCATCGCTGTCAGTTTGTGCAAGTTTCCCAGCTTGCACAAACTGCGTGTCTCAACTTCATCTTTCAAGAGCGGTAACAACAACAATAGCTACCTCACAGGGCTTTTGGTAGGACTGAATTAGATAATACATGTAAAGCGTTTAGTTCAGTGCCTGGCACATAGTAAGCATTTAATAAACGTTAGCTATTATTATTGTTATCATTTAAGACTGGAGCTTTGGAGAAACTGTCACAGAATAGAGAAGACCGGGGAAACATGACAACCAAATGTAATGTGATACCCTGCTTGATCCCTGGAATAGAAGACCTTATTGGAAAAACTGGTAAAACCCAAATAAAGGTTAGACTTTAGTTAGTAGTATTATACCAATGTCAGTTTCTTAGTTGTGACAATATACCGTGGTAATAGAAAGTGTTATCAATGCAGGAAACTGGGTGGGGGTATACAGTAACTCTACTATCTTTGCAACTTTTCTGTAAAATTTCAAAATAAAAATGTATTTAAAAAATAAAGCTGAGTTTCCACCAGACAAATGTCAATACATGTTTGTAAAAAGTAGTTAAAATAACTGGATCATTTTAATTCTATATAACAAACAAAAGGTTTTATCTTGAAAAAAAAAATTAAAGCTTTGGAGGAATTCACATTTCATTTTCTACTTTATTCCTGAAGATGGAAAGTAATCTAGCAAATGAATAAAGTTCAACTTTGAATTCACTTCCTTCATTCAACAAATTTACTGAGTACCTACTGTGGGGAACATTGTGCTAGGCACAAGGATCGCAGCAATGAACAAAAAGGGGTGCCCTCGTGGGCTCTATAGGCTGGGACAAAGGTTAGCAAACTTTTCCCGTAAAAAGTCAGATAACAAATATTTTGGGCTTTGCAGGCCATACCGTCTCTGTGTCAACTACTCAACTCCCCACTTGGAAAGCAGCCAGACAATACCTAAACGAATGGGTGTGACTATCTGCCAGGAAAACTTCATTGATGGACACTGAAACTTGGATTTTATATAATTGTCATGGATCATAAAATGATATTCTTTTGCTTTTTTTCCCCGACAAATTAAAATATGAAAACATTCTTAGCTCACTACAAAAACAGAAGAGAGTCTGCATTTGGCCCACAGGCCAGTTTGCTGACCCCTGGTCTAGTAGAGAAGGAAGACCACAAAACAGATCAGCTGTCTCAAGACGGCACTACCTCCTCTGCTAGACTCCAAGTTTCTTCTTGATGATACAATTGTATGTGTATGCTAAAGTACTTTTACTTTTTTCTTTTAAACTTCCCAGTGACTCTGTGACATAGAAAAAGCAAGAATTAAAATCCACCTCAATGAAGGCTCAGAGAAGGGACATGACTTGCCCAAGGTCACACAGATTTAGCGGTAAAGCAAGTTTTTCAGAACCAGCCCTCCAGACTCCCAGTCCAGTGCTCTTTCTCCTGTATCACAATGCCCCCATGAGGCAAACGGTCACTTAACTTCTCAATCTCTGCCTGGACAGCCCAGAAGTGCCCAAGATGTTGTCCACCTAGTTGTCATGGGACCATGAGCATCGAGGTCCTCAATCTGACACTTTGCCTGCTCAGTCCCACGCTGGATCTGACATCACCTGTCCCGGATTCCCGGACCTACTCCCTCTCTGGCCACCCTGCAGCCTGACACAGACTCCCTCTTTGCCCACCCTGCAGCCAGCTCAGAGCCCTCTCCCAGACACCCTCTTCCCCTTCCACCCCTGCTGCCATCTCAGGTGCCCATCTCCTCAAACTCAGACTCCGAGCCTTCCACCAGGAAGCCCCGCGCCGCTTCTCGGAGTCACCACCCAACTCTAAGGGCTCAAATGACCATTCCTGGGACACTCGGTCCGACACTCCCTCAGGGCGCTCCCACACACCACCCCCGGAGTCCCACACAGGAGCGGTCGCGGTTCCCCCAGCACTTACGCTGCGCAGCGGAAAAGGCCGCGTGGGCTAGGGCAAAGAGGCCGACGCCCACCAGCCCCTTCCACAGTGACGGCGCCATGATTCCGGAGAAGCAGCAGCCCAACAAAAGAGGCGAAGGGCGGCGAGCGGTTCCTTCTTCCACTGGCGGGTGTCCGCGCAGCGCAGAGAGATGACGTCACCGAACCCCTGGGCGCGAAGTGCCCCAGAGGTGGAAAAACCAAAGAGCCGTGAGAGAGCGGAAGCAGGAATGCCGGGAAGAAGGGGAAAGCGACACGGAATAAGGTCCGCGAGTGACCATGAGCCGAGCCTGCGTGCACGGTCTCTCCGTGAGGGGCGGAGCTAAACGGAGAGCGTACCGAAGGAGGCGAAAGCGGATCAATGGGGAAGCGGAGCGGAAGGGCGCCAGCGAATGAGCGCGGGCCGCGGAGCAAGGGGCGGGGCCCGCGAGAGGCGCGGGCGGGGCCGAGGGGCGAGGCACCGGGAGGGCTGGAGGCGGAGGTTCAAGGCCGGCGGCGCTGGGTCTCTACTCCTCGCAGGGGGGTTTGTTTGTTTGCTTTGCTTTTCCGTCCCGCTGGGTCCTTTGTTTTCTGCTGGCGGGTACAGTGCTTCAGCCCTCTGGGAGCCAACACTGCTGAAGGAGGCAAGGGTGTGAAAGCGAAGAGGCGGGTGGGGTGTAGAGGAGAACAACCCGGTATTTGGAACCCCAAACACGTGGCACGCGTGGGATGCTCCGTAAAAGTTAGTTCCCTTCTCCTTACCTTCAAAAGGTCTTGAAGAAAGACTCGCGCCCCAAGGGGTGTGGTGCCGCGCGGAAGGGTTTTGTCCTGAAGAGAGGCAGTTTACCTTAGGGAGAAATGAAAGGGGAGGAATAAAAGGACGCGCACAACGCCAGCCCACCTCTATCTCTGATCAGAAAAAAAGTGTACTCTCCTTTCTCGATTTGTCTTTGTCTCCATCCCCTAAAATGTACACATTCATTAGTGAGAGTCTCCCCTTCTTTCCACTCTGCTCTCCTATGGCGAGCTCACCTCTTCATTCCCACCGCAAGCGGTAACACAGTAATTCCAAAGTGACATCTCAATCTCAAACGTCTCTCTTTGGCTCCAGACCTGCATTTCCAGACCTGCTAATCGCTTATTTCTATCCTGCGGCACTTCAAACTGAATATGGCTAAGACGGAATTCATCCATTTTTCCAAACTCTGCACCAACTCCTCCAGTGCCCCTTGTCTGATTGGCACAGCGTTGTAAGCTGCGTATCACAAGGTAAATGCCCTCAGCCCTGTCAGGATTCTACTTTCTAGCTGCATCAATTTTGCTAACTCTCATTTGCTCAAAGATGCCTATCCTGGACACCCCTTTTAAACTTGCAGTCTTCCCATTCCTGGTCCCCTTAGCCTGCTCTATTTCTTTCTTTCTTTTTTTTTTTAATATCACCTTCTGAAATATTCTATAATTTACCTGTTTATTATGTTTGTTGTGTTATTATTGTTCACTGTCTCTCTTCCCCCATTGGAACGTAAGTTCCAAGAGAACAAAGATTTCTGTCCATGCCTAGAATATTGCCTGTCACATATGGTAGGCATTCAAAGAATGTTTGCTGAATGAATTATGGGAAAGAAGTGGGGAGTGATGTAGCCTTGTTTGAAAGGATCTCTATAGAGAGTCCTTCCATTTTTTTGAATTGGGTTCAGAAATCCCTGGGACTTGCATATACTCTTAAATTTTGATGACCCCTTGATTGATGATAAACATTTTCTGACATACTTGAGCTTCCTCAAAGCTGAAAAAAAATTAGAATATAAAGAAGGCATCCAAGAGCCTTCAGATTACCTTTATACAATTTTTGTCCTCCGTCTCATTTTCCAAACTTTTAATTATGGTCATTATTTTCGTCTGGGCCCACTCCAATTCTTTCACTTCTAAGCCAGGATTTGACACAGTACTCAATCAATGTCAAGTACAGTGTAATGTATTCCTTACAAATGTAGGCATATTTATAAACCACACAATCAGGAACAACCAGGAAATAATCTTTCTGTACTTGACAGGAAAGTGCTTCCTTCACCCCTGGGAGGTGGCAAGATAGAAAAGATAATTGACCGGGAAAAAAAGTCTTAACCCTTGGTTTTAGCTTTGATAATGGTCAAATTGAAAATAGCCTTTTCAGGCATCCTACTAAATTATCTCTGCTAATATTAATTTATCCGAAGCAGAAAAATGATTAGGTTTCTTAAGGGAGCTGAGATCTGGTTCCTTTCCTTTGAAAAGATGAGGTTACAGGGGAAAAAAAGAGCCGGTAAGAAATCTGGTATTTGTATAAGCCACCAGTACATTATCCTAGTCTTCAGGGAAGTGGCCAGGCATCGAATTTAGTTTTCTCCACTACACCCTTAAGATGCATGCCCCCATTCTCTTCTTTTGAACATCTTACCCATGTACGGATGCAAAAGAAACTACACTAGATTCACATTTTCTAGAAATAAATGGTTAACTCCTATTCAGGGAGTGGGATTTTAATGGTCTCATCTGTAAATTTTAACATGAAGGGAAGCCAAGGTATTCATAGTCATAGTTAACTAAGGATTGTATCCTTGTATCATTCAAATAAGTACCTTGGGTCCATTCATACGTTGTTTTCTAGGTTGGAGTTCATTCCAAAAGTGCAGGGTACAGCTAGGAGCAGCAATGTTTTCATGAGCTCTTAGAACAGAAGTCAAACTTCATGCGAAAGAGCATTTAAATTCCTAGGTGACCCCAGAAGTGCTTTTAGTTTTCCTAAAGAAACAGCTATTTTCCATATGCACAGAGGATCCATGATGTGAAATTGTTAAAGGTGGGGATAATGATCTCTAAAGCGTTTCCTACCCAGATGTTATTTACGAAGGCTCATCACGTCTTCCCAGGATAGTCTGTTGAATAGAGAAAGCACTGCAATCCCAAATTGTTTTCAAGTTAATTAACTCGGTTACATGCCACCCAACTAGGCGAGTGACTTCATGCACCACTCAGATGTGCCTCTATTTTCCACGCAGATTCTCCCTTTCCTGAACACTCTGTCCTTTCCTACCTAGTTCAAAAATCCACTTTCCCTAAGAATATGTTGCTATTATAGGTATCTATAAGAGGAATATATCTATTGTAGGTACTAAACCTTTCTTCAAACTATTTATATTTATTCCAACCTCCCTGGGTAACTAATTCTAGAATTTTACTACCTGCTTGATTAACTAGTATTTTCAACATTTATATTGAAATTGCATCATCTCTTTTTTATTTCTTTGCAAAAATGGTGTATGTTCGGTGTAAGAAATTCAAACAATGAAACGATGTATCCCTCTTAATGCATTAAGTGGCACCTTGGCATTTACTGAGTTTTGAATCTCAGTAAACAAGACTGTGGTTACTTGATTCATATCTTTAAGACCTATTTACTGAAAGGTTTATACCCCTGTGGTTAAAAGCATATGCTCTAGAATCAGATTGGGTTTGAATCCTGGCTTCTCCTTTACTATCCGGGAGATTGGGCAAGTTACTTAATTTCACTGTGCCTCAATTTCCTCATCTGTAAAGTGGAGATAATAATAGTACTTACCTGGTAAGATTGTTGTTAGGATTGAGTGAGACAACACAATTCTATTATTTAGAATAATCCCACTCTTGATCTCTGGATTGTAAGTTCGAGCCCCATGTTGGGTGTGGAGATTACTTTAGAAAAATAAAATCTTGAATAAAAGAATAACCTCGCATGGTGAGTACTCAATAAATGTTAGCCATTATTATTGCTGCTGCTGCTTCTGTAGATTCTTGTAGCTATTTTTCCAGACTAAAGCGGTTCTTTATCCCTTTAGTCTTTCTAAAAACATCAGTTGCTTCTCCCCTTTGGTTATTTTAATTGCTCTTCTCTGGACCATTTCTAGATCTACTAATATCTCTCTTGGGGTTTCATTACCACATCTGCACAAAGTATCCTAGGTTACTTGTCTGGGGTTAATATGATTATTTATTTCAAGTGGCCTTGACATTGAAAATGACACCAAAAGTCTTATTCGCTTTTGTAGCACACTGAGCTGGTATGTTCAGGAAATAAATGTAAAACTCTAGCACTATACTGGGTCCTAACTGATATTTGGGTTTTTGTTGTTGTTGTTGTTTGTTTTCTTTAGAGAGCAAGGGAGAATGGGCAAGCATGCATGTGGTGAGGGGGAGGGGCGCAGAGGGAGAGGGAGAGAGAATCCCAAGCAGACAATGTGCTGATCAGGGAGCCCAGCGCAGGGCTCGATCTCATGAACCTGAGATCATGACCTGAGCCAAAATCAAGAGTGGGGCATTTAACTGACTGAGCCACCCAGAGACCCCCCCCCAACTGATATTTGTGACCTATTCTTCCTCCCACTTCTTTTTTTTTTTTTTTTTTTAAGTAGGCTCCACACCCAGCATGGAGCCCAATGCAGGGCCTGAACCCACAACCCTGAGATCAAGACCTGAGCTGAGATCAAGAGTCCGACGCTTAACTGACACTTAACCGACTGAGCCACCCAGGTGCCCCTCTCCCACTTCTTGAATATACACATTCCTTATACCACTGCCCTAAAACTGGGTCTCTTTCTACCCTCTGTTCTTTGGAGAACACACGAACTCCTATAACTTCAATATTGTGTGTGTAGCTCCCACATCTTTCACTGGTCCTGACTTCACTCCTGAATTGCAGACCCTCCACTTGGATATCCCGCCAGTCCCTTAAATCCAACCTGTTCACAGCCACGCTGTACCTCCTGACTCCCATTTTATTTTATTTTTTTTTTAAAGATTTTATTTATTTATTTGACAGAGAGAGACATAGTGAGAGCAGGAACACAAGCAGGGGGAGTGGGAGAGGGAGAAGCAGGCTTCCCGCGGAGCAGGGACCCTGATGCGGGGCTCGATCCCAGGACGCTGGGACCATGACCTGAGCCGAAGGCAGACGCTTAACGACTGAGCCACCCAGGCGCCCTCCTGACTCCCATTTTAATGCTATTAACAGCCCTAGGTTTTCAGGTTATGTGGGTTCAGAACCTTGGAGTAGCCTTCCAATCATTCTTCCTCAAGCATTCCCTATCTACCCACCCAATCAGTTGCCATGACGGGTTAGTCCTACCTCTGCATCAGCTGCTGTTCCCAGCCTCCCTCCTCTCTTTTCCATTCCTACTGCATCCAGTAAGTTAAGGCCTCCTGACTTTTCAGCAAGACTATGTTTCTAGCCCCCCCCTTTTTTTCTTTTACTTTTCTAACCTCTGAACCGGCCTCCCCTACTGCCCATCTCTCTACATTTCATTCTTCCCCCTTTCTGCTGCCAAATTAACATTGGGGAAGCTTTGACCAGGGAAATGAATGAGTTAAAAATGTCTGCGGCATAAAGATCTTCCACAGTATGGCCTCAACTTTGCTTTCCAGCCTTCCCCTTTCCCCCAGTATGGGAATGAGTCAATTCAGTGTTTATCAAGCACCTCAAGTGAGCCAAGGACTGTGCTAACCACTGGGCTAAACTTACCTACACTTTTCAGTGATCAGGTATTTACTGAGCACTTACTATGTACCCAGTACTGTGAAGTCCTCTTTCAGTTTAATCCTTGAACTGAGTCTATGTCCCTAAGAGAATTTAATGTCATCTGCAAACACGGAGATTTCCTTGGTCCTCAGTTAAATTTGAGAGATATTCATTGATGCTCAGGTGTGTTTTATTTTTTTTTTAAAGATTTTATTTATTTGACAGAAAGAGAGAGAGAGAGAGCACACACAAGCAGAGGGAGTGGCAGGCTCCCCACTGAGCAGAGAGCCTGACATGGGGCTCGATCCCAGGACCCCGGGATCATGACCTGAGCCAAAGGCAGACGCTTAACCCACTGAGCTACCCAGGCGCCCCTCAGATGTGTTTTACTGAGTACCTATTTTGGTTAGACCTTATGCTAGATGTTGTCAGTAAAGAAATAAGTAATGCCCGGTTCCTGCCCTCAGAGTACCCATGACCTATGGAGTAACAAACATGTAAATCAAGCATGACAATATTTCAGGAGGGCTAAGAGAGAGAGTTGCCCAGTGGCCTGTGGGAGCTCATACAAGGGGCCCCAAACTCAGCCTCAGGACATCCCAGAAAGCTTAGTGACCTTTATTCTGAGTTTTGTCAGAGGAGAGAGGTTAGGTGAGGAAAGGGTTGAAGGACATTTAAGCAGAGGGAACACATTGAAAGGCACATACGTGTGTGGAAACCACGTGAAGCATTCAGGAGACTGCAGAGTTCAGAATGGCTGAAGCAAAAGATATTTGGGGGAGAAGGGTGGGCTATGAGGTGAAGAAGTGGTCGGGAGTCGGGGCTTATGGAGCATCATGGGTCAGGCTAAGGAGCCACAACTGACGACAATGGGGTCACTGGAGGGTTTGGAGCAGGGCTGTGCTATATATAATCAGATGTGTGCTTCAGAAGGATCCCTCTAGTAGAAGTATGGAATGACAGTTGGTGGAGACCAAGGCCGAGGTCAGCAAACCTTGCCCGTAAAGGACCAGACAGTAAATAGTTTAGGCTATCTGCAGACTCTATAGTCTCTTTGGCAACTACTTAACTCCGCCTTGCAGTGCAAAAGCCGCCACAGACCATAGGTAAACAAACGGGCACAGCCGTGTGCAATAAACCTTTACTGATGGACACTGAAATGTGAATTTCACATCATTTTCATGTGTCACGAAATGTTCGTCTTTTGATTTTTGTTCAGCCATTTAAGAAAATGTATAAAGCATTCCTAGTTTCAGGCCATACCAAAACAGGTGGCAGACCGGATTCCATTGGCTGTACATTGCTAATCTCTGGACTAGCAGATGAGAGTGTGGAGAATGTAGCCAACTCTTTGGAGAAGCTCATCTCTGAGGGGGAGAGAAAACTAATGTGGTAGTGGAGGCAGGTGTAGACAAAGGCCTGTTTCTCAGAAGAGATCTGGAAGTGGTTTTGGAGAACAGGAAGAGATAGTGGGCCAGTTTTGTAAGAAATGAGTCACAGGGATGAAAGGCACAGCATAGGGAATATAGTCAGTGGTATTGTAATGGCATTGCATGGGGACAGATGGCAGCTACACTTGTGGTGAGCCCAGCAGAACATATAGACTTGTGGAATCACCATGTGGTACACCTGAAACTGATAATGTAACACTTAGTGTCCACTAGACTTCAATAAAAAGAAAGCTAGTGGGGCACCTGGGTGGCTCAGTCGTTAAACGTCTGCCTTCAGCTCAGGTCATGATCCCAGGGTCCTGGGATCGAGCCCCAAGTCGGGCTCCCTGTTCGGCAAAGAGTCTGCTTCTCCCTCTCCTTCAGCCCTTCCCCCTGTCTCTCCCCCTGCTTGTGTTCTCTTTCTCTCTCTCTCTCTAATAAATAAATAAAATCTTTAAAAAAAAGAAAAAGAAAAAAAAGAAAGCTAGTGGACAAGGAGCCATTGAAGATGGTGGAGGGAGATGATGGTTGGAGTAGATCCTGGAAGAGGCAGGGAGGAGGTGATGGAATGCAGAGTACAGATTGCAGTGTATGTTTCGTAAGGGAGGAGGAAACATCTCTTTCACTGAGGCTAGAGGGGAGGAAGAAAGAAGGGGCATTAATAGGCTACCTAAGTAGGTGGCAGGGTAAGGAAGGTGAGGACTATTTTCTTGAGGATCTTGATTTTCGCAGTGAAAAAGGAGGCAAGGCTCAAATTCCAGGTGATTTATCGGTATGGGCATCGAATCAGCCAGGATGAAAGCAGGGCTGGGGCGGGGCGGGAGGGGGGTTGCTGTGACCCAGATGCCCACATCCTCCATGAATGTACAGGAGTGACCAGGAAGTCATTAGGTGACAAGGAATGGAGAGCGTTAGAGCTTAAAGTGAAGGCTGGAGGAGTGAGGAGCTTGGAACAACAATGGGGAAGTGAGCTGAGTGGCAACTCCTTCAGGCCACATGATACAGGGCGCGAGTTGCACATACTTTATGTGTGCGTGTGTAAGACAGTGGGGTGGTGAGGAGATAGCACCCCCTGAAACAGCCTGAGAGCACGTGATGTCCTGGGTGAGATCCAAGTACCCGTTAAAGGAGGAGACAGAGGGGACATCAGTGCAGCAACTGGCTTGGGTTGAGAGAGGGGTACATTCTCAGGGGAGCCAAAACTCATGGCGATTGGCCCGCTTGGTAGAATCATTGCCATGTCGAGATTCCTCCTGGAACTGTGATATAAAGAGGTGGCTGGGTGAGGGGGCATACTAAGTCGCTGGAGCCTGTAAACAGAGGTAGAGTCTGGCGCTTGAAGACATTTGCTTACTGGTCAGGCAAGCAATCTCTGACTTTGGTTTTTTCTTTTTTTTCCAAGTTCCAAACACTAATAAGAGACTGAAAAATGATTTTGTGCTGAGGCAAAACAGCCTTGGATTAGGTGGTCAGGCCTGAAGAAACAGGTAAACTAATTTGCTAGGTCTTCTGGGGTAATCAAGCTAGGTCTGGGGAAGGGACAGTGGGGAGACTGAGAAGGATCCTCACCTGGGTTTTGTAAAGGCCAGCCCTGTGCGCACAGGGCAGTGTGGTTAGGCTGGAACCAGGGTATAGGGGACAGGCAGCCATGAGATTTCTTGGGAAGGTATAGACAGACCCAAGTACTAACAGGAGAAAATGGGCTCACAGTCCCTGGGACAGTTCCTGACCTGACAGGGACAGTTTGGAGTTGAACACCTGTTCTGGGTCTTTTTTTTTTTTTTTTTTTTAAGCTCACTATCCTCACAGAACTTAAAGAGCTGGTTAGTGGGAGTGCATCCAGAATGGGGTAGCTTGGAGTTGCCTGGATGTTATTTGTCTTAGCAAGGAGGTGATATAGCCATGAGATGAAAGCATTTAAGAATCAGGACTTCTAGCGGGGCGCCTGGGTGGCTCAGTCGGTTAAGCGTCTGCCTTCAGCTCGGGTCATGGTCCCAGGGTCCTGGGATTGAGCCCCGCATCAGGCTCCACGCTCAGCGGGAAGCCTGCTTCTCTCTCTCCCTCTCCCACTCCCCTTGCTTGTGTTCCTGCTCTTGCTGTCTCTCTGTCAAATAAATAAATGAAATCTTAAAAAAAAAAATCAGGAGTTCTAGACAGAATGATAGGAATTGGATTGATGGTACCACTGATGGTATGCAAAATTTGAGAAAGAATTCATGTTTGTAAGGGGAAGATGAGCTCATTTCAAAGCAGTTCTAGGTTTTTGAGCTTGGTAGGTCCCTCAACAGGATGTGCTCAGTATCCCACTGGTAGAGGCCTGAAGGGAGAGTGGCAGGTCAGGGCTGGGGATTTGTAGTGCATACATGTAGAGGTAGAAATGAAAGTCCAGAGAAGGGGCGCCTGGGTGGCTCAATCGGTTAAGCGTCTGCCTTCGGCTCAGGTCATGATCCCAGGGTCCTGGGATCGAGCCCTGCATCGGGCTCCCAGCTCCACGGGAAGCCTGCTTCTCCCTCTCCCACTCCCCCTGCTTGTATTCCCTCTCTCACTGTCTCTCTCTGTCAAATAAATAAATAAAACCTTTAAAAAAAAAAAAAAAAAAAGAAAGTCCAGAGAAGACGAAAAGCCCACAGAGACTAAGGTGTGATTTGATAAATATGGAGAAAACAGGAAGCCACTGTTCTCCAAGAGGTGAGAACTGTGAATCTTCTGGGGTGCCAGGTGGAGAGGCTGAGAGTAGAGAAAATACTCTTGGAGGAAGAGAGATGAGAGATGGTGTCAAAGGTGACTTCCAAGCTGGGGAAATTTGTGTTAGAACAGCAGGAAAAAGGAGCAAGAAGAGAAAGAGAAACGCACCACACCTCAAAAGATTTCCTCTTTGGGAAGGGAGAGGAGTGTTTGGAGCTTCGGTAAATTTGAGCACACACCGATTGAATCTTCTTTGCGAGATGAACGAGTGTCTCTGTACAGGTTCCTGACGTGAGAGATGACTCGCATCTCGGGTGGTTGACATGTAAGGAAAACTGAACGTACAGACACACGCATATTCCTTGCCTTTGAGTCAATTTTTTTATGAACTACTACAGTGTTGTTGGTTTTTTCCCAGTGAGGACAGAACAAGGAGAATCCGATTTAAATGACAGAGATGGAGTTCTAGGCGTCCCCCGAGGGGACAGCTTCTTATCCAGTTAAGAGACACTGGGGGACAATATTGAGATGTGTTATGAAAGCTCGATTCCCCCGAGAGCTCTAAGAATAGGACCAAAGTAGACCTAGCTCGATCCGCCTCTGCTTGATTACGCCGAGCTGAGGTTTCTTTTCCGGAAGGCCGTGGGCTAGATGCGACAGCCTTTCGTTCCCTGGCAGCACCTGAGTGTGCGGCTGGGGGGAGCCGGTGCGGTGGAGGCCCGAAGGGCAAAGGGATGGGGCCGAGCGAGCCGGGAGTGCCGCGTCCCCTTTAAGAGCGGCGGCGGTGGCGGCGGCCGCGGCGGCGGCGGCGGCGGCGCGCACTCCGACGGCTACCCTGGGGCCCCGCCCCTTTCCCGTGAGCCCTCGGGGAGTGGTCCGACCGCGGGCGGCTGCGGGTGAGGAGCGGGGCGGGGGGCGGGGGGAGTCATGGCTCGGCGCGGCTGGCTGCGGGCGCCCCTCAGCCGCGGCGGCGGTGGCGGCGGCGGTGGCCCCGGGGCCCGCCGGCTCATGCGGCCGCTCTGGTTGCTCCTCGCAGTGGGCGTTTTTGGCTGGGCCGGGGCTTCGGACGGCGCCGGCGGAGCGGCGAGAGCCATGGACGAGGAGATCGTGTCCGAGAAGCAAGCCGAGGAGAGCCACCGGCAGGACAGCGCCAACCTGCTCATCTTCATCCTGCTGCTCACCCTCACCATCCTCACGATCTGGCTCTTCAAGCACCGCCGGGCCCGCTTCCTGCATGAAACCGGCCTGGCTATGATTTATGGCAAGTGCCTCAACCCTTGTCCGCCCCCTGGCGCTCCCCCTTTCTCTGCCCGCCGGCTGCTTCGCCTCCTCTCCTGGCCCTGCTCGGCCTGCGTTCGGCTCACCTTCTGATTCCTTTCATTTTCTGCCTCGCCTTCTCCCCCACCCCCGTTTCTCAGCCTCATCTCCCCTTTTTCTGTTTTGCCCCCCGTTTTTCTCCCTCACTCCATTTCCTCAGCCTCGCCCCCCGTTTTCTCTGCTTCGCACCCCCTTTCCTTTGCCTGTCCACACCTTTTTTTCCTCCGACCCCACCCCCTTTTTCTTCCGCGCATCACCCCCCCCCCCCCCTCCGCCTCTGCCTACCAAGCTCGGGACCCGGGACTGAGGATGGGAAGGGAGTGGGTGCGGTGTCTCGGATTGGGCTGGGGACTGGGGGAGGGGAAGACAGCATAGCGATCTATTTCTCTGGGGTGTCAGTTTGTTTAAGGTCCACGGAAGCTGCAGTAGTATCTCTACTGCTCAGGATCTGGCTTCCTTTTGGAACCGGAGTCCACCTTTACCCATCACCCAGCTCTTGCTACGCCCTGTCCTTTCGAGGTTGAGAATGAAAACCGTACCTCCCGTGTAGCCCAAGTGAAAACCCGAACGTAAAAGAAGCTACAAGGAAGGCTTGGGGTATTTTTAATGACATCCTGATTTATTGTACTATGCTCGTAATATCTGATTAGGATCCGTATGGTCTACGGTCCTAATCCAGGCGTATCGAGGTGAGGACAGGAAAGAGTTAAAGAGCTCCCAGCAGTGTGTTGTACTATACGGTGATCAGGACAGTTCAGCCAAACAGTGATTAGGAACACCACGCATATGCAGTATGGGTGACTTGCTGGTGGCATGAGGTTATTGACAGATCACTGAGTAAATGGCTGCAGTTCTGGTGTCTTAGTGTGCTTTCTTTTTGAGGTTTCTTATTTATGTATTTTTATATTTTGGTCTTAAAGCGAGAAGGGCAAATCAAACCATGGGCTCACAGGCATTTTGGCCTGCTCCGAGGCCTCATGAGAGGTAAAGATGTATATTGCTGACTGTCTTAATGTGACTATGAGGGTATAGGTGGCTGAAGACATGAGGGTGGACAGACAATCCTTTCTGTGCAGTCCGTGAGTGAAGATTATCTTCATATGGAACAGGCTTAAACTGATGAGCTTGTTGAGCTTTGTTTCTCAGACTTGCAAATAGGTAGAAGAAGCCTTGGCACAAAAGAGACATTTCTCCACGACCCTCCTCCCCAGCCCTTTCCAGTAAATACAGACTTCTGGAATGTGCATATGTGCATCTCAAGGATGACAAAACAAGGCAGTTGTGTGCATCAGGAAAATGCATGAACTCAGGTTTATTTTTCATCTGTAAGGTAATATGATTCTAAGCCTGTGTGCAAATATCTCTGCTCCCTAGGATTCTTAGTTTTTAGACATATTAGATGGTTTTCATACTTCATATTTTTTGCATTTTACTTGCAGCGCCCCTTAAGCTACACATCTCTATATAATTTCTTTGTATAACAACGTATGATTTATATTTACTATATTGAACAAACATTTGCTAGTCAGCCAACTATGTATTAGGCACAGAAAATACAAAGAAATAGAAGATCCCCACCTTCAAGGCACTTAGCTTTCTTGGGTAGACAGATCACATAAAGAAAATAACGGCATCTTAAATTCAGTTAAATGCCAAATGAGTATTATGGTGTTAAAATAAGGAACTGATCACAGAAGCCTCTTTCCTCCCTATGGAGAGAGTATGATGTAGTGGTTAAAGGTGCAGGGCTTCAGACCAGAGGTCCACAATTTTTTTCTGTAAAGGGCCAGATAGTAAATATTGTTGACTTTGTGGGTCACATAGGTCTCTGTTGCATTTTCTTCTTTTTGTTTTTTTCTTTTTACAAAGCTAAAAACCATAAAAAACTGTTCTTAGCTCATGGGCCATACACAAACAAAGCATCACTGTGGTTTGCCAACTCCTGCTTTAGAGTCAGACCAGGATTCCTGTCCCACTGTGCTAATTGTCCTGTGTGATCTTAAGCGAGTCCCTTACTCTCTTACACTGTGATCTATAAATTGGGGGAAATGATAGGAGGGTTATTGTGAGGAAGAAATGTTTTTAGCTTAGTACCTGACCCCTAAGTAAATGTTCAATAAATGATAGCTGTGATACTATTATTATTGTTTTATAACTGCATTTTCTCAGGTTAGGCTTAAAATAGTTCTTTTAATTCCTTAGTCTTATAAGAGGCAAACACAGTATTTTTTTAGTATCAAATAAGTACTTAGAATTGCTCTGAAAATATTTGCTCCTTAGTCGTTGATATCATTAACTTCCTCTAACTCTTGAGCTAAATAGAAAAGTGGTATTACTGACTGCATTTCCTGATGTTTCTGGTACTAAAAGGTAATGGAGTATCTTAGTGTTAGTATTTTGTAAAGGAAAAACAAGGGTATCTCTTGCCGAATATCAAGTGGAAGGGTGTTATCTGGGAGTCAAATCTGGGCTTGCTTTGTCACGACTTGGCATTCTTTAGCCTGGTCCATTTTCTCAGTATGGCAATGGGGGCTATGGATAAACAGCCTCCTAACTAACTCCCAAGTCCAGTTTGAGAATAGATGGGATTGGGTCAAAGTATTTTCAGTGCCATGGGAATCAATGTTTTCTAATCCTAATTACTGCCTGCCATTTACCTTTTCTTTGACTCTTATACCATCATAGCTGTTATGTCAATATATTATTTTAAGACCTTTATTTTTCAGCTTGACTTCTGGATGAAAAGGCTCCTTACTCTGGGAATATCCACCCCTCCAAGATTCAGCCCACCGATGATTTTATTTCTGTCATGTCGGTTTAGCTACCTAAATCCTGGAAAATGCTATTTAAAATAAGCCTCTCCTTTATCTTTTCGAGAATCAGGAGTAAAAAAAGAAAAGATTAAATTGTGATCAGTTTCTAGATTGTAATATAGCCTAATTGCTCCAATTACAAACACAATATGAAAGCACCCAAGTGTTCTGTTCACTGGGCTAACTTGCTTAAGAAACTTAAAAGTGAGTCGCCATTAGTAAAAATTGTCAGGGTAGTTAATTAAGTCTGAAAAGTGATCACTCACTGTAGTGTGTTCACAGATGGTATAGAAAGCAAGGGACAGGGAAGAAATATTTTGCCTGAAATTTCCAGCATCCAGAGTCCTACGCTTAACTGACGTGATTCATCAATAAATATTAAGTGTCTTTGACGTATGAGATATGATGGAAAATACAGATATTAGTCATCTTCCCTGCCCACAAAGCACTTACGATCTAGTGCCTTAATAGGTAATGTTTATTGAGCATTCTAATGTGTTCATTTAAACCCCCTAACAACCTTGTGAGATGGGTACTATTATCTCTCCCATTTTACATATAAGGAAATTGGGGCAGAGAGAGGTTAAATGACCTTCCTGAAGTCACATAATTTGTAAGTATTGAGCCAGGATTCGGACCCAGTCAGTCTGGCTCAGCAGCCCCATTCTCTTAGCCCCTAACCTTATTGCCTTATACTGAAGAGATAAAACTTAACTATAAAGATAAACCGGTTAGTATTATCATCACTACACATAAGGAAACTGAGGTTCAAGGAGAGGTTATCGACCCTAAGGTCACAGACTAGAACTTGATGGAGCCGGAATTCATACATCTATCTGACTTTCAAACTTGTGCTTTTTCTCCTACATCATGCTATACTAAATTTCATACGATCATATATGTAGAGAGATAATACTTATGTTGTAGAGGTTTTGAAGGTAGATTGTGAGGGAAGGCTGTGAGGGAGTAGAGACCTTAACCACTGGAGCAGTTCATTGTGACGTGAGAGCGAGAAGATGATCAGAAAGTTAAGAGAGGCTTGGGGGACTCAGTCGGTTAAGCGTCCAACTCTTGATCTCAGCTCAGGTCTAGATCTCCAGAGTTCAAGCCCCACACTGGGCTCCACGCCAGCATGGAGCCTACTTAAAAAAAAAAAGGTGGGGGGGCGCCTGGGTGGCTCAGTCGCTAAGCGTCTGCCTTTGGCTCAGGTCTTGATCCCGGGGTCCTGGGATCGAGCCCCACATTGGGCTCTCTGCTCCGCGGGAAGCCTGCTTCTCCATCTTCCACTCCCCCTGCTTGTGTTCTCTCTCTCGCTGTCTCTCTCTGTCAAATAAATAAATAAAATCTTTTTTAAAAATTTAAAAAAAGAAGAAGAAGAAGAACATTAGAGAGGCTTTGGAAATAGAAAAACCAGACTTCAGTGCTGGTTTTATCACTTAATGCCAAATACTGTTGGCTAAGTCATTTATCCCCATTTTAGAGATGAAGAAACAATGATTGAGAGATTTATAATAATATCTACTACATAAGGTTATGAGGATCAGATAATATATGAAAGAATTAGGATGGGGATTGATTGATTCAGGTGCTAAGTGAAAGAATTCCCTTGGAAAAGAGGTTGATCTTTCTCCCAGAGAGGGGCTAAAGAGAAATGAGCTAATGTTGACACGGGGAGGCTTGGAATTGAGGCAGCTTACATCAGATGGCCTGTGGCTTCTCCGAAAAGGAGGCAGTGAGATTAAAGATTTGAGAAGGAGGGTAAAGGTTGGAGGAGCTGCTGTAGAAAATGTTCTAGGAGACAAAAAGATGAATAAACACATATAAAACTAACCAGAGGTCGGCAAAGGCCTTGCCTTTTTTTGGCCATCTTGAAGTTGAATTAGCTTTTAAAACAAATTCTAACAGCATTCTTCAAGAAGTAGATAAATGTTACATAATACACACACATACGTGTATATAAATCTCTTTGTACATACATACACTTGTTAATCTGTAGAAATTTTATCAATTTTGACCACAGTTGATATCCCAGCAATATTCCTTCCATATTTTTGACTATCAGAGGCTTTTAGTGTCATAGCCTGGGAGAATGGGCCGAGATCCCTTAGAAGACCAATTTCCATTGACTGTGAGCCCCATACAGTGTTGGAGCCCTGGGTGATACACTGAGTTCTTTATCTCTGGGAGGGGATCCAGCTCAAGAGGGTCAGGAATGTGTAGGAGAGGTGGGACCTTTCTGTTTTGTGAAAGATACCTCTTTGAGGTTGTATTCTTTGTTGCCTGTTAGTGGTAATTTTAAATTTCATGATGTCAATGTTTTTTTGTGCGTCTAAGTAGGAGGCTGGAAGTTTCCTCCTTATCCCCTTAACAAAGCACTCTTTTTGTGTACTTCTCTTCACTGAGAATTGCTTTAACTCTATGATTACGATTTGAGCTTTCACAGAACCCAAATTAACTTGAACTGTCAATTTTATTCAGAGAAATTCCAATTTTTCAGATGTCTGATGCTGTAATAAAAGGATCTCAATTTTTTCCAACCGAAGTAATTATTCTCCTTGCTGAAGTTTTAACTGCCAAAGTGTGTGTTTCAAATTTGTCCAAGTGCTGAGTCCTCCTCAGGGCACCCAGTGACATTTCAGCATTGAGTCGGAGTGCAAAACTGGTAGATACCATTCCTTACACAGTTGGCCTTAAGGACATGGAAAGAATTTGTGCTGCTGTTATTATTTGTAGTAGCTTAGCTATGCTTTTGGCACATAAATATAAAGGGGGGGCGGCTTTTACTGAGCCCCTTAATTAGGAGGTCTTATGGGATAGTAGAGAAAGAGCTCTTTCTGTATCATATAGGCAGGATGACTGTGGATCTATAGCCTTTGCTCACCCAGGTTATGTTTATCAAACCCAGCTAATACCCAACCGTCCCTTTTTTATTTTGTTTTTTTAGAGGTTAGATATTTTCACAGTGTATCTTTCATTTTTTTAATTTTTAAATAAACATATACGTCTTCACTAATTTCTTCCACCTCCCACACCCTGCCTCTGGCAACCACCAGTCCATTCTCTGTTATCTATGAGCTTGGTGTTTTGTTTTGTTTTAGATTCCACATATAAGAGGGATCATACGGTATTTGTCTTTCTCTGTATGACTTATTTCACTTAGCATAATGCCTTCAAGGTCCAGCCATATTGTTGCAAATGGCAAGATTTTATTCTTTTTATGACTGAATAATATTCCGTCATGTATATACACCACATTTTCTTTATTCATTCATTGATGGGCACTAGGTTGTTTGCATGTCTTGGATATTGTAGATGATGCTGCAGTGAATATGCGGGTACATATATCTTTTTGAATTAGTGTTTCTGTTTACTTCAGATAAATACCCAAAAATGGAATTGCTAGATCATATGGTAGGTTTTTTTTTTTTTTTAATATTTTGAGGAACCTCCGTACTGTTTTTCATAATGGCTGCACCAGTTTGCATTCCCACCAACAGTGCACGAGGGTTCCCTTTTCTCCACAGCCTCGCCGACACTTATTTCTTGTCTTTTTGATCTTAGCCATTCTGACAGGTGTGAGGTGATCTCATCATGGTTTTAATTTGTATTTCCCTGATGCTTAATGATGTTGAGCATCTTTTCATGTACCTATTGTCCATCTCTCTGTCTTCTTTGGAAAAATGTCAGTTCAGGTCTTCTGGCCATTTTTTATGGAAAAATGTTCAGATCTGGCCATTTTTTAATCAGATTTTTTTTTTTTGCTATTATGTGTATTTTGGATATTTTGTATCCTTATCAGATATATGTATTTTAGATATTAGTCCCTTAGCAGATATATGATTTGCAAATATTTTGTCTTTCATTTTTTTTCAATCTGGGACTTTGTTAAAAACTTTTTAAAAATTTCAGGTCATCGTACTGTTCAGCAGTTACTCATTGCTGCTCGCTTTAAAAAACATGTGACTGTAAGTTGCCTGGAGAATCCCTCATCTCTGCACCCTCCCCACTTCCCACATTTGTCCCCTCTCCTGCATTTATCACTTCCCACTTTGGCCTGGCTTCTGCCCCCACTACTCCACTGGAACTGCCCTTACCAAGGTCACCTGTGAGCTCCTCGTTCCCACACCCGATGGACCCTTCTTAACACCTGTGTTCCTTGAGTTGGCTGCAGCATTGGCTAGTTTTCATCACTTCCTCCTCTTCCTTCCTATTCCTGGTAGTTTTCTTCCTTCCACTCCTTCATCAGCTCCTCCTCCTCTACCAGCTCCTTTACATTGGCTATTAAATGTTGGGATAAAATTCTGGGCGTATATCCATAGTCCTCTTCCCATTTTATTTGCTCCCCAGGTAATCTCAAAGGCACCTGACTTCAGCCATCTCCACTTGAGACCCCCTACTTCCTTGAGCTCCAGATCCCACACACTGAACTGTACATGTTGTCACAGGTACATCAAACTCAACAGGTCTGAAACAGAACTGTACGTTTTCCCCTGTGAACCTGTTCCCTTTCTCACTGAATGGCCCTGCTACCTATCTGGTTGCTCAGGCCAGCTTACCCACATAGTTGCCAAGTCAGTTTGGCTCCTCTTAGTCTTTCTCCCAGTCTCCCTTCCTCCTGGTCTACTCAGTCACTGAATTCTTCTAAAAGATAATACCTTCTAAAAATCTCTCTCTATCCCTTTCTCTGCCCTCTTAGATGAAGCCCTAAGCTCTTAGTGCCTGAAGGACTGCAGCAGCCTTCTATCTGGCCCCTTCAAACCACTGTGGTCTAGAACAACCAGTCTTTCTAAAATAGAAATCTGATGTCAAGCCACTGTTTATTTATAATCCTATGACTTCCTTTTGCTTTCAAGATAAAGTCTAAACTCCCTTCCCCAACTTGCAAGGTCTTTTATGACTCAGCTCCTGCCAATCTTTCACACTCAACTCTGTCACTTATAACCCAGCCATACTGAACTACGTGTGATTCCCTGAATGGCCTGTGTTCTCCCACTCTTCCATGACTGGATGTGGCCTACTGTACCTCCTACCTGGAAAACCTCTTCTCTTACTTTGTTTCCTTGCTTAGGTGACACCTCTGGAAAGACTTCCCTACCATCCCACTACCCCTTCCCACTTTCCCCGGCTGGGTTAGGTAACTCTTTTCTGTTTTTATAACACCTTGTATCCATATATACCATACTATAATTGTTTATTTGGTCTGTTTTCTCTAATTGGGCTGAGAAGGAGGGACCTTGTTTTCATCTCTGAACCCCGGGGGCCTACTCAGCATAGTACTCTAGTCACATATATTAAAAGAGTGGCTGGCGGGTTAGTGTGAAAGGAAACAGGGAGGTAAAGTGTAACTGATAGTGGTATGCGGTACATCTTGGAGTTAAGGGAAGTTCCAGAAGTTTGAGTTCAGTTTGCAGTTGAGCTATATCTATACCATGGAATATTCTTTGACCATGAAAAGGAATGAAGTTCTAATACATGCTACAACAGGGATAAACCTTAAAAATATGATGCTGAGTGAAAAAAAAGCCAGACATGAAAATTCAAATATTGTAAGATTCTGTTTAAATGAAATGTCCAGAATAGGCAAATCTATATATAGAGAAAAAAGATTAGTGGTTGCCAGAGTTTGGGAGTTGGGGGGTGTGATGGAAAGTGACTGCTAATAGGTATGGGGTTTCTTTTTGGAACATTGAAAATGTTTTGGAATTAGATAGTAGTGATCAGTATATGACTTTGTCAATATACTAAAAGCCACTTAATGGTTCAAAAGGGTAAACGTTATGGTATGTGAATTACATCTCAATAAAGCCATTATCAAACAGTTTGATCAATACAGGTGTTAGTACCTAGAACATTGTGCACATTTGAATATCAATATGATGATCCAAGTACAATTCTAGCAATATGTTGATGTCATAGTGCTGGACTGAGGACTTCGATTCCATGTTTTGATTTTGAAGCACATATTTTTATATTTTTTTAATTTTTTTAAGATTGTATTTATTTATTTGCCAGAGAGAGAGAGAAAGAGAGCACAAGCAGGGAGAGGGAGAAGCAGGCTCCCCACTGAGCAAGGAGCCCGATGCGAGACTCGGGGATCATGACCTGAGCCGAAGCAGACGCCCAACCGACTGAGCCACCCAGGTGGCCCAAAGCACATATTTTTAAATTAAAATATGACCTTTTAGTGGTAGAAGAACTCAGTCGATCTACAAATGCTATTGACGTTCTGATTTGTTAAACGTGTATTATTTGGCCAGCCAGGTGCTGGGAAGTGTTGTGTGTTTAACAGTCTTATGAATTGATGGATGGAGGTGGAGGTGGTAAACACATTTGGTTGGGACACCTTGGAGCATATTCTGTGTACACATCATTTGAAGGTATTTTTTATTTTGTTACATTACTAATCACCTACTTATTATCTGGATCTAGAAATGCAGTGATATATGCTGTAACCTAGGGAATGTTTTTTCCTCTTGTCGCACTGGATTAGATGAATATTAGACTCTTAGATTTTCAAATTTAATAATACTTTAAAATGGGGGCACCTGGGTGGCTCAGTGGTTAAGCGTCTGCCTTCGGCTCAGGTCATGATCCCAGGGTCCTGGGATCGAGCCCCGCATCGGGCTCTCTGCTCCGCGGGAAGCCTGCTTCTCCCTCTCCCACTCCCCCTGCTTGTGTTCCCTCTCTCGCTGTGTCTCTCTCTATCAAATAAATAAAATCTTTAAAAATAGTAATAATAATACTTTAAAATGTAACTGCATTTGGTCTAGAAATTGGTTCTGAACCACAGGGGACTATCATCAGAGTTTTTCTGTTAGCAATCCAAAGGTATGTGTGGGGTACAAAAGAAGCAGTCTTTGTCCAAAAGAAGAGCTTATATGGTTCTTTTATTATTTCCAGGTCTTTTGGTGGGCCTTGTGCTTCGATATGGCATTCATGTTCCAAGTGATGTAAATAATGTGACCCTGAGCTGTGAAGTGCAGTCAAGCCCAACTACCTTATTGGTAAATGTTAGTGGAAAATTTTATGAATATACACTTAAAGGAGAGATTAGTTCACACGAACTCAATAACGTTCAAGATAATGAAATGCTTAGAAAGGTAAGTTCTTCGTTAAAGGGAATATTTGGATTTTTTTTTAAAGTGTGTAACTAGCAGCAAAGCGATTCAAGAGAAGAATTAATAATGAATTTTTAATGATGTTTAAAATCAGTCTCTTGAAATGGAGAAAATCTCAATTAACAAGTGTAGTATAATGCTAAGGAAATGGACATCTGTACATTTCATTTTCTGATTGAGGCTAAGTACTATAATCCTTTTTGTTTCATTCTCTGATGTTTATAATTGTAATAAATGGTGACTAGTATTGACTTAAGCAGAATTTATAAGCATTTCTTTCAATTTGCAGATGGTCCTTAGAGTTTATTGGCACATTGAGTTTATTTGATAATACCTAAAATATTCCATTAATATTTCTTTGAATATTATTATTTCTTTCTTGTTTTGACTGTGTCCTATATGGAGGACAATTTAATCTTTCTTTGATTCATAATCTGGCACAACTTTAGGGGCCTCATTCTGAGGATCAGTTACTGTACCATGCTGTGCATAAAGCTTTATGTAGGAGGCTGTGCCGCAGTCTTACTGGCCCCCAGACGTTCCTGGAACTGCTTTCTCCTGTCCCCGCCATAGTCCCCCATGAAGCTTCTCGGGGCCTCTTTGCTCGGGTCTCTTGTTTGCCGCCCACCCTTGGCCATGTGCCTCCACTTCTGTCTTCTGCACGGGCAGGACTTGGCTTTCATAGCTACTTGGATTGTGGTTCTGACCATCTTTAATGCTTTTTACAATTTTATACGAGCTTAATTTACTTTGCAGCGAGAGTCCTTTCCACCTGTGGAAAATTCCAGTTCCTTAAAAGTTCTAGTAAATGAAATTTTAACATGGGTGTGTGTGTAGCTGCTTTGTGTTCATTTCAGATCCTGCTGCAGTCTTATGAACAGAAAGGGGCATCTATGTTATTATAGGGAATAGATATTAAAAGGAATAGGCTGTCAGGACTAGAAATCTTAGTCATTCAGAAATTTCTTACCGTAATATTATGCTGTATACCTTTAGAGGTGTGACCTGTGTAAGAAGTCTGTTTCTTGCCGGCACTAATGGCATACCCCCAAATTTTGTTACCAGTTTGGGGGGGGTCTCTTGTATTTAAAGCAAAGATATGTTCATGCTTTTTCCCATTTTTAAGATTTTTAATGTCATAGTATTTTACCACCCTTTCCACAGATATGACTTAACTGATTGCTCCAACACTGTCTCCTTGTCGTTTGGTTGAGAAATAGAACAGCAGCTATCCTATATGAAATACTTTGCAGTGACCACAGTAATATTCTTGCCTTTCACCAGTTTAACATTCAATCTTTTTTCTTTTTCATAATTTGATAATGTAATACGAGGTCTTCTACGGGAATTCATCTAAAAGAACTCTTTATTTTAACAGGTTACCTTTGACCCGGAAGTATTTTTCAACATATTACTTCCTCCTATCATATTTTATGCAGGATATAGTCTGAAAAGAGTAAGTGCTTATGTATTTCATATACTTTGAACAACTTTAAACTCCATGGACTTTGTCATGTCTGACACTTTAGAAACAGGCAGTTCTTTCCAGCTTTCCCTCCCTTCTCCTCTCCTTGCTGAAATTTATGCCTGCACAAAAATTCTTTCTGTTATTTCCTTTAACGAATAATGCATTTAATATTAGCAGAACACACTAGAATAGAAAACCTTTTCTTGGGGCGCCTGGGTGGCTCAGTCGTTAAGCGTCTGCCTTCGGCTCAGGTCATGATCCCAGGGTCCTGGGATCGAGCCCCACATTGGGCTCCCTGCTCAGCGGGAAGCCTGCTTCTCCCTCTCCCACTCCCTCTGCTTGTGTTCCCTCTCTCACTGTGTCTCTGTCAAATAAATAAAATCTTTAAAAAATAAAAAAAATTTAAAAAAAAGAAAACCTTTTCTTTTTCAAATAATCGGTAAATATTCTAACACACTGTAACTTTTTTCTTTCTTCTTTTTTGTTAGAGACATTTCTTTCGAAACCTTGGGTCTATCCTAGCATATGCTTTTCTTGGAACAGCAATTTCTTGTTTTGTAATTGGGTAAGTACTTGAAGGTTAAAACACTTTTTATCCTTCAAATTAGACTTTTTAAATAATGCATATTTTATTTATGCAGTATTGTATTCTTGAGTGTGTCTAAGGACCTTTTTCAATGAAATGCGTTCACATAGATAATAAGTTGTTTGAATTCTCCTTAAGGCCAAGGTATTACCATATTTAAATGACACGAGTTAAATTTGGGATTAGTCACAAAGTACTACAGTAGACCCATCTTATTCTTACTGTATTCTGACTTCTTTAACAGTTGCTGTTTTTTTTCTAAAGTAGAAATGTGTTTATTGACCAGGTCAATAATGTATGGCTGTGTCACACTGATGAAAGTAACTGGACAGCTTGCAGGAGATTTTTACTTTACAGACTGTCTGCTGTTTGGTGCCATTGTATCAGCAACTGACCCAGGTATGTGTCCATGAGAGTGGAGCTTCAGTGCTTAAAGTTACAGTGTTTTGCTAGCAAAAGCACATGTGTGCAGTCCTTCCTTTAGGTGTAGAATTCATAAATTCCCATAGTACTGTACTTCCAATTGTAGAGGAAAAAACAAAATTCATAGGTCCTTTTGGCTTAAGCACACATTTTTTTAAATTTCATTTTATTTATTACATTTGCCCATTACTGGTCCTTAGCTTGATGCTGTTTAGACAATGGCTGTAAGGCCTTTTCTTTAGAAATTCAGGTTGGTGTCTATCTTTAGTAATTGGGTATTTGGAGAATATGAACTAGATTAGTTAAAATGGGTAATAATGGTACACTTCCTTTCGTGCTTCTGGAAAACCAGTTCCCTAAAAATCTTCTGTTTATATTCAGCTATCCACATATAAGAATAAGAAAAACAGTTTTTCAATGATTGTTAGAAGGCAGTTGTGCTACTGTTAGTGTGATTTGGCATCACTGGTGGGCCTTACTATACATTAAAGAATTGTTTTTATAAAATCAGCTAGGGACGCCTGGGTGGCTCAGTCGGTTAAGTGGCTGCCTTCAGCTCAGGTCATGATCCCAGGGTCCTGGGATCGAGTCCCGCATTGGGCTCTCTGCTCAGCAGGGAGCCTGCTTCTCCCTCTGCCTGCAGCTCCCCCTGCTTGTACTCTCACTCACTCTCTCTCACCTATGCTCTCTCTAGCAAATAAATAAATAAAATCTAAAATAAAATAAAATAAAATCAGCTATATGGTTATGAAATAGTTTTCTAAGGTTTTATTTATTTGTTTTAGAGAGAGAGAGCTGGGGCACCTAGGTGGCTCAGTGGGTAAAGTAAGCGTCTGCCTTCGGCTCAGGTCATGATCCCAGGGTCCTGGGATGGAGCCCCACCCCGCCACCCCCGTCAGATTCCCTGCTCGGCAGGGGAGTCTGCTTCTCCCTCTCCGTCTCCCTCTGCCCCTGCTTGTGCTCTCTCTCACTCACTCGCTTGCTCTCTCAAATAAAATCTTAAAAAAAAAAAAAGAATGCTTTAGAGAGAGAGTGCACACACGCAAGCAACCGGGGGGGGGGGGGTAGAGAGAGAGAGACTCTCAAGCAGTCTCCGCACTGAGCGCAGAGCCCCATGAGGGGCTTGATCTCACAACCCTGAGGCCATGACCTGAGCCAAGACCAAGAGTTGGATGCTTAACCGACTGAGCCACCCAGGCACCCCTGAAATAGTTCTGATATGAGCACAGCTGGAGAATGAATACAATTCTATGGAGTTAGGTGGTAGTTTTCCTAATATAGTATTGGTGAGCCTCACAGCTATGTTCACTGTAGGAACTTAGAGAAGATGCGGGCTGAAGACCTAGCATTGGGACTGGGGTTTTTGAACTAAGGATGCAAGGTTTCTTTCACTGGACTTGAGGACCTTGGCATAGGTTTGTTCTGTTTTACTTTTTGCTCTTGTAAGTTAATCATCTTCTTTAATTGTCATGCAGCACAATTAAAGATAGGATCCTAAGGTTATCTCTGAATTCCTGTGTTAACTCTGATAACACAGGGCATTATATATAGGGAGTAGGAAAATATGTTCTCTACTTTATACGAGATGATTTTACAAAGCTCAGAGGGCATTTTACAGAGCGATTTGTATAGTTCAGCATTTTTAAAACTGAAAATCAAATTGCTCCTTTCAAGACCATCAAGGCTGCCCCCTTACTGTTTAGAGCTGCTCCCATTATCTGTATGAAGATAAGATGGTTTTTGCAAGGAGCCAATGGTCCTTTTGCTTAGAAGCAAAGTCCTTGACTTTTCAACATCTATGAGAAATCTAAGTCAATCGGACTGGCTGTGTTACTTCAACCTTCTGATTTTGTGTTGGTAGAAGTATTGCCGGGATGCTCAAGCAAAACTGTTCTGCTCATATTAAGTTGGACAGTTACATTTCTTCTGAGTTATATAGGCATTTTCCCCTATAATAATTCTGTTATTTTGCAATAGTTTACTTGCTAGAAGGGTGAGCCATAGGTTTTCTTTGCAAAATTCTTCAGCACCGCTTTTGCCCTCCTTTTCTCGGTAAGCTTTTGTATCAGTATATTCCAGATGAAATGCTTTGCAGTAGAAACTACATCTTTTTAAAGTGCAAGTATCCTGTTTTGTTGGTTGGCATTTGAAGGGGCTTTCCCATCTCTGGTTATAATAATCTTTCATGTCTGCTTGGGCTTATTTAGTGAGTGATCTGTATGTGACTCAGCAATTAAAGTTATAACTTCAATCTCATCTGATTTTTCTAAGAATTCTCATGGAATTGTTGCCTAGAAGAAGGTTTTTTGTTTTTTTGTTTTTTTTAAATCTTCTCAGGCTGTGATAGCCTGATCATTGGCTTCTTATTAAGTTAAATATAGCAGCTGTAATTCTGGTCATAAATTTTATCTCAGCCAAAAACCAAACTTGTGCTTTCATTTCCTACTGTCTTTGCTAAACTAAACCAGTGTGCTTGAAATTTGCAAGTCAGATAGAAATGAGTTGTAAGGCTCCAAGGAGAAAATGAAGTTTGCAGCAGGAGATGCTTTTCGTAATACCCTTCTTCATCAGATTAATGATCACTTGGTCTGTAAGAAGTTCTGTATATATTCTTTATGGAAAAGAAATGTGCAAGACAAGCTGATTAGCATTTGCATGAAACATATAGGTCAGCTCAATCCTCCAGGGTTAATTTCAGCTGTTTGTAAGATAAAGGAAATTTTGCGGGTACACAATTAGGGAAAAGAGAAGTATCAACGGGAACATACTGAATCTTTAATATGGTAAGAGAATGTTTATTGGGATCGGATCCTAAGAGGAAGAGATGAATTTCTAAGTAGCCATCATAATCATCTATGAAGGGGCTTGTGTTACATTTGTGATGTCTAAATACTCCCCTCTTTCTACTTGCTAGTGACTGTCCTTGCCATATTCCATGAGCTTCAAGTGGATGTTGAACTCTATGCACTTCTTTTTGGGGAGAGTGTCCTCAACGATGCTGTTGCCATAGTGCTGTCTTCGTAAGTGTTTGTTTTCTTGTTATTTTCTGTATTTAGAATGTTGGGGTACTAGGAACCGAAAGTCGCTTATTGAATGAAGTGTATTACGAATGCAGATGTTTGAAAGACTGAGGCATTGTTTTTTTCCTCTTAAAGAAATACATACTTACAGCCAACATGGAAAATGTGGGGAAGAAAAAATGGTATATCCTTCTCACACCTAAAGGCAATTACTCTAAAGATTCGAGGGCACTGACTTTTATTGTTTTCTATGCATGCTGTTTTTACACAGTTGTGATTGTGGTGTGTATATGATTTTTTATTCTGTTCTAACATTATAACATGAACATGTTTTCTTTTTTAATTAAATTAAATTTTTGGAACAGATAATATATTTACATGGTTCAAAAATCAAAAATGTACAGAGAGGTAACATAGAAAAGTCATGTTCTTACTCCTCTTTTCATCCACCTGTCCCCCCAGCCCCTTATATGTAACCATTTTGATTAGTTTCTTGTGTATCCTCCTATTTCTTTATCCAAATGCAACCACACATATGAATAAATATTCTCATTTGCCTCTTATTTCTTATTTTAAAAGTAGCATGCTAAATATGTTCTATGCCTAGCTTTCTCTCACATAACTATATTCTGGAGATCTTTCCATATCGAAGCAGAGAGTTTTCTCATTCTTTGTTTGCAGCTACAGAGTATCCTATGTGCTGTACTATGAACTCTTAAGGTTGATTTAATCAGTCTCCTATTGCTGGAAGCATAAAAGAGTTTTCAGTCCTTTGCTATCCCAAACAATGCTGCAGTGATTAACTTGACCTCACCTGTTTTATACATTAGTAGGATAATTTTCCAGAAGAAGTGAGATTAGTTATGTTAAAGGATAAATACATTTGTAATTTGGTAGACATTGCTACATTGCCCATCAAAGAGATTATGCCATTTTGCACTTTAAGCACTGAATTATGGGAGTGCCTGTTTCCTCATAGCTTTCCCAACAGAATATTTGTCAGACTTTTACATTTTTGCCAGTTTGATGATTGAGCAATATCTCATCGTAGTTTAATTTGTATTTCTCATATTTAACATAAGCATTACAGAAATGTTTGTTAATTTTTAGAAGTGTTAAGACAATTATTGAAATGAGCAATACTTTAATCTACTTATAGAAGTTACTATACATGTTATCAGAAAGTGTTTGCAGGTGAAAGAATGAGTCTGAACCTCTGAGGGACTCAATCCTGCCAACCCACTCCTACTAAGCAAATATCTAGCCCCATAGACAGTTGCCTTTACTCCATACCATCTAGTGGCTGGAGGCCAGGGACGCTGCTCAGTATCCTTCAATACACAGGCAACATCCACCACCCAACAAATAACTACCTGGCCCCAAATACCAACAGTGCCGGAACTGAGACACCCTGGGGTTTTAACCAAGATCACTTGTACGTTGTTCTCAACATTGCAGTTGGTATCATCTACTCTTTGTATGGTACCTTTTTGTCATTATTTATGATAATAAAACTAATACATGTTTGTAACAATCTAAAGTATTTGATTTAGTAGAAAATTCCTGAAATTTCAGTTCTCAAATAACCACTATTAAGGTTTTCATCTAGGCTTTTCTATTAGGATATTAACATACATATAAATATATTGATAATTTTTATTTTATTTTTTAAATTTAGTTTTGTTTTATTTAAGTTCAATTAATTAACATATATGTATTATTAGTTTCAAAAGTAGAGTTCAGTGATTCATCAGTTGCATATAACACTCAGGGGGCGCCTGGGTGGCTCAGTCGTTAAGCATATAACACTCAGTGCTCATTCCATCAAGTGCCCTCCTTAATGCCTATCACCCAGTTACCCCATCCCCCCCACCCCCTATATTCATAATTTTTAAACAAAAAAGGCATAGTACTAAACATACTCTTCTGTAACTTGCTTTTCTCACTTGGACATTTTACTGTGTTAATACTTCTATTATCCCATTGTATGGTACACCACAAATTTACCTCTCCTATCCCTTATTGGTTAATGTTTGATGTTTTCTAATATTTTTTGTTGTGAATGGCACTGCAGTGAACATATTTATGTGCAAATCTCTGTGAATCCTTGTGAGTTTTTCTGTATGATGATTTTTAGAAGTCGAATTTCTAGGCCAGTGGATATGATCAGTAAACAATTGAGAGATACAGTCCTATTTCCCTCCAAAAATGTAATATAGGTCTATTTGAAAGCAGTTGTACTGCATGTAAAAGGAGCCGTAGGTATAGTAATACCCAGCTTCCAGGAATGTAGCACAGGGAAATAGTCCAAAATTCGGAAAAAGTGCAAATATGCTCTTTCACCTGTTTATTATAGTAGCAAAAATATTAGAAGCAACTTTTACATGTTTAACAGTAGGGAAATGGTTAAACAAATGGTTATATCCATTTGGACCATTTTTGGTCCTAAAAACCATAAATGGTGGTGGGACCCTTTATGTATAGATAAGATAGCATGACATTAGAAGCCATTTCATATTTATGAAAATAATGTTTTTTTAACTTAACTATGGAGGTATGAAAAGAACTTGGTGTACATGGTATAGCAAGCCCATTTTTCAGCCTTGAACCTTAAAAAACATTGTGGTAACCACAGGGAGAATTCATTATATTCCTGGGAATGTGTTTTTTCTCCTTTTCTTTGACATGACTTGTATGATGTCTTTGAGTCCAGACTTTTTATAAAAACACTGGTACGTCAATTAACTGAGATGAGAACTGATTTACTAATGGTAGACACTCTCTCCAGACACCTGCTGACAGTGATTTTCTCAGCCACTTCTATTTCCCAGGGTGACCATTTTAAAAAGAAGCATTTTTAGACCAGGTTTGGACTTGTAAGTTCAAGGCAGAGAGTGTCTCCTGTAATTGTGTGTCTTGGCCTCTTGCAGAGTGACTTTCTTTTCAAAAGTTTGAGGTAGAGATTCAGCTGGGTAAGCTAAGTGGATTCTAATTCCTTGGATGGACTTTCAAGCCCTTTTCCCTATAAAAGTCTATTTCAGTGAGTGAATAGATGTTAGGCATTGGGCCCATTCTGGTATTCTAAAAGTTGAAAGGGTATTTCAGTCATCTTTTTTTTTCCCATAGGAAAAACAAAATGTGACCAGGTTGAGTATTGAGCAGTATTCTTTATATTCTTATGCCTCTGCTGAAAACAAGTGGAATTTTTCATTAGTTTGTTCACATTAGTATGTTAGGGCTTGTGGGCACTCAGTGGTAGGAAGTCTTGAACAGAGTCATAAAAGAATAGTACGGCACAGTATCTTGATGCTGGAGAAAAAGGCTCGGTACAACTTCACATAGAAGACCTTAGAATATTCTATCTCCTGAAATTGTCATTTAAAGTAAAAGCTGAATTTTCTTGCCAGCTGGATCCACCACAGGGTGTTTAGTAACCTTTTGTCCTTATTTTGGCAATTCAAATCAAAAGTTTATGTCCCCTCTCCCCCCGACCCCTCCCCCGGCCCTGATTTCATCTTTCAAGCTCTACTACCCTAGAGAATGTATTTATTTATTTATTTCATCATTTTTTAGATAGCTCTTAACGTAAAAGTTGCTTCTAGAAGTGAAAACAATCTCTCTCTTGTAGCTCAATAGTGGCATACCAGCCAGCTGGGGACAACAGCCACACCTTTGATGTCACAGCCATGTTCAAGTCTATTGGGATTTTCCTTGGGATCTTCAGTGGATCTTTCGCAATGGGTGCCGCTACGGGTGTGGTGACAGCTTTAATATCCTTTTGTTAATCTTTCCTTGTTAACCTAAAAAGTGCTTGAATCCTGTATTCCATGGTCTCTCCTGTTCCAGAATTGACGTTGTGTTACAATTATGTGTTTAAGATTTATTTTTTTAAAGATTTTATTGATTTATTTGACAGAGAGATAGGGAGCATGAGAGAGAGAGAGAGCACAAGCGGGGGCAGCGGCAGGCAGAGGGAGAGGGAGACGCAGGTTCCCCGCAGAGCAGGAAGCCCAATGTGGGACTCGATCCCAGGGCCCTGGGACCATGACCTGACCTGAAGGCAGATGCTTAACTGACTGAGCCACCCAGGGGCCCCCATTGTGTTACAATTATTAACCTTATAACCAGGGACTTGGTTTGAAAACATTATGTAATCATCTTTACCGATAAATAAATAAAGGAATTTCCTTGTTTTGCATTAGGCTCCGTGCTCTCCAACTTTCACTACACAAGTCTGATTAGACGCAGTGACCCTCTGGGAGTGAATTTAAAGGTTGTAGACAAAATTGATATAAAGGTAAATATATTCCAGTGAGCCTCTGGGTATTCTGTGCTGCTGTTCATTTGCTCTTTGTTGAATAGGACAAATAGAAGTGTACGACCATGATGTCAATTGAACAAAATCAGCTTCCTGGGTTTGGACAGATGGGAGTTCATCTCAGCTCTCAACGGTTTTAACCTTCTGTTCTAGAGTCCTTGGCACGGCCACTAGTTTGCTATTAGAAGTGTTGGGCAAGTCATTCTTGTGCTCATTCAGAAAACACTTCATTGCCTGCTGCATGCCAGATGCAATGCTCTGGGCATCAAAGATGGACAGGACAGACATGGCCTCTGCCTTCCTAGAGCTTCCAGTATAGGAGCACTGACACTTCACGTGGGCCCTCAGTGTAGGAAGGTGGCAGGTGGGGACAGCAGGCAAGATGAGTGGGACTTGATAATCTCTAAAGAGCTTCCAGCTCTAAAACTTCTAAGATATTTTCGTATAAAACAAATACTTTTGGGAGCACCTGACTGGCTCAGTCAGTAGAGCGTGTGACTCTTGACCTCGGGGTTGTGAGTTCGAGCCCCACATTGGGTGTAAAGATGACTTAAAAGTAAGATCTTTCAAGAAAATAAAAAAACAAATACTTTTTTTCAAGGATCTGTAAGTTTGCTCTCCTTCAGCCTTGTGCTGGAAGAGACTTGTCTTATGGCTTTTTACAGGTGAACTGAGGCATGAAGAGACAGTAAAAGGTTCTGAAGGAGGAGCCGGGACAAATCGTATCGCTGTCCCATTACAATCTCCTTGAGGGGAGGGAGTCTATCTTGTTCATCTTTCTGCTGTGGTACACATTTGGGGAAGCAGATGTAGATTCCAGCCTGAGATTTGTCACTGGTCTGCACAGGCCCTTCCCCGGTTGGCTAACAAATACTTTTTAGATTCGTATAAGTGAGTGACATGCCCTGGTTTCTTCATCGTGGAATGCTCTACATCACGGAGGTGCTAGAGGATCAAATAAACATGAAATCTCATGGAAATGTCATGTTCTTAGTAATTGTAAATTGCTATAATTAGGGCAGCTGTCTTGCTTTGGGTTGCAGATTAATAGAGGTGGCCTGTTGTGTGTCTGATCTGTTGCTCGCGTCTCTGTCCTTTATGATGTGGTTTCTGGCAAGGCATGCGATACCCATAAAACAATTGACAAAACTGTGTGACTTCCTCATGGAAGCAAAGACTGCTGACTCCTCAGTACAATGCTCACTTTAAGAGGTCCTTCACTTTGGCGCTTCCTTATTCTGTGACTTGTGTTAGATTGGAGAACACTTCTTGCCCTTTCATGGTTGCCTTGCCTCGACTATTATTCTTTGTAGTCTTACTTGTGTATTACAAGATCTTGTTACCAACCTTGACAGTCTTACGTGACAAAGTTCACCAAATTACGGGAGTTCCAGCTGTTGGAGACAGGCTTGTTCTTCCTGATGTCCTGGAGTACCTTCCTCTTGGCTGAAGCATGGGGCTTCACAGGTAGGGTCCTTTCTCCTTTTGATCGTAAGCCTTCACAGGGAGTGACTTTGCCAGTCATTGTTTCTACATGGAGGCACATCCTCTAGCATTTGAACATACTTGTTAGCATTGGGATTTATGCTGTCACTTTAGAATATAAGAAAGATGTTTAATGGAAGTGGTTCCTCTGAACAAAGTAAGTCACAACTGGAAATTTCAACACTAAGCATATGATCTTCTGTAAAATACAAGCCTCAGTATGAAAGTCAGGAAGTCTCCTTTGACGTGAACTTGGAACTTGCTCTCTTTATAGGTGTGGTTGCAGTGTTGTTTTGCGGCATCACACAGGCCCATTATACATACAATAATCTGTCCACAGAGTCTCAGCATAGAACTAAACAGGTAAGAGAAGCTTTATAGTTTGTGAATAAATGTTTCCTCCTTGGCAACAAAACCGAAGTCTTTCTTTACTGAAAAATCATCTTTAGTTGGTTCCAAATGATGTCTACTCATTTCAGCTCCTCTTCCTTGGACTCCAGAGAGAGATGGGATTGGCAGGTCGAAGGGTGGCTGCACTGAGGGTAGAGATAGTTCAGCAGAATGGCTAGGGGCCATTATTATTGTGGTTCCAGTGATCAATTGGCTTCCCTTCCTTGTTTTCCTGATCACATCGCTTTTAAGAGCAATGTTTTGGAAGGTCTGACTAGAAGGACTGCTGGGTGATAGAAACAAGATTAATTTCTGATCTGACTGGCTCTACTGCTGGGTGACAAAGAGAAGACTGACCTCCTTCGGGTACTTCGCAGCTGCTCTGTCTCCAGGAATGTCAACTACACCAGTGGTTGGGTTTTATATGGTGCCGAACGATCAGGTGTGCAGGGTACCTGAAGGGAATTATAAAGGAAAGAGGCATAGCATTTCCTAGTCTCATGAGGCGTTTGGGACAAATGAATGAATAGTATGTAATGTCTGGAATAGAAACAAATGCGTACTTGATTATGATTAGATGCTTTCAGTTTTGCCAAATGACTAGAACACAGTGAGATTAGCCTGGAAAGGACTCCTGATAAAGCAGGAGCAAATGTCCTTATTCTTTTCTTCTTTCTTCTGGAGCCACAAACTTAGTATATGACCTGTGCTTTTTCCTAACTCCTCAAAAGAGATTAGACTTTTCTTCCCCCATGCGTATACACTGAGGCTACGAATCCCTTTTACGAATTAATTTACTGCGGTAAGTGTAGAGAAGAAAATTAGCTGGGGTGTTTGGTATTTTTCTAGACAATGGAGTGGGGAATTAAAAAAAACAAACAAACAAGGTAGGCGTTTCCAGTCTTGTTGGTGATATGAAGCTTGAATAACATTAAAAAAAAAACAACCCAGACTAATGGAACTTCTAGATTGTATGTTTCAAATGATATGTCATACAAGAGGTCAGAGAAGTGGGGAAATGGTTTGAGGCTTGAGGAGGCTGGAAAACTGTCATTGAAGAAATGGTGTACCTAGAAAGATTGGAAGGATTCAGAAAAGCATAGAAAAAGGATAAAAAAAGAAGCCATAGGGGAAACAGTACTGGTAAAGGCAGGAACAAAAAGGTAGCTAGCATTAATGAATGGAAGGCCGCAAAGTGTGGCTCAGGGGTTGGCACACAACGGCCAGACCTCCCTCTAAGGTCTGTGAGCTGGGGATGGTGTTGACATTTCTAAATGGTTGGAAACAAAAGAAGATTTTTTGACACGGGAAAATTATATGAAATTCAGACTGCAGTGTCCATTAGTAGTTTTATTGGCACACTGCCACACCCATTTTTTAACATGTAGTCTCTGGCTGCTTTTGTGCTACACTGGTAGAACTGAGTGACTGTGACAGGGACCATGTGGCCCACAGAGTCTCAAATATTTACTTTCTGTCTCTGATCCTTCCCAGGAAAAGTTTGCCAACCCTTGGTGTTGTGTATTAAAGCAGAGAGTCTGTGTTGTTCCAAATCCTGGTTCCACTACTTGCTGGCTGTGTGACCAGGGGCAAGTTACATAACTTCTCTGTGCTTCAGTGTTGTCATCTTTAAAATGAGGATAATGATAGTACCTACCTCATGGAGTTGTGAGATTAATACGAGATAATGCTTGTAAAGTCCTTAGCATAGTATCAGGCACACAATAAAAACCAGATAAAGCTTAGCTATTATCGTTAAACAAATAAGTATAATTATAGTATATTAAGTCATTTAAAGTAAATTAAATATATACTTATTTCCATTTTTAATTCCCATTTTTCAAGAATGAGGCAAGCCTGGTTTAGAAAGGTTAACTTGCTCAAAGCCATGCAGCCAGCAAGTGGGAAAAGCAGGCTTGAAGCCAAAGCATTTTGACCCCTGGGCACATGTTACTTAACCACTACCCTGTTTAGTGGGGCAGAGGGCGCATGTGCAAGAGTAGTGGTAGATAACTACGACAGACAGGGGGATGCTGGATTACAGAGGGCTCATGGGACTCATGCATTCGGCAAGTCAAGTCGCAAGTCTCGGGTCCCTGCCGTGCCAGTAATCCTTGCGGGGCAGTGGTATGAACAGGCGGGCACGCAGGCAGCCGGGGTGGGGAGGAGCATGCACAGGGCTATAACCCGCAAGCCCCTGCTCCCTGAACAAGGGCTAAGACCCACGTAAAAAGGGAAATCACACGACAAGGCAGTGATACGAAAGTTGTCATGAAGCATTTGGTGCCAAGAGAAAAGAATCTGTACTAGATCTTCCAGCCTAGAAGAGGGAGGTGTCTTCAAACTGCCGCATCCAGAGAGACTCACTGGGTGAGGGTGTAGGATGGGGGCAGCAGGGTAGAGTGAGGGGCCCTTTGCAGTATTAGGGGTGGGGTGTGATGATAGCTTTAGACTAAGGTGGTGGCAGGGACAAGGAACATCCCCAAAGAAAACTTGACAAGGTTTGGAGGAGGAGGAGGAGGAGGACAATGACTGAACATGGGGATTGACAAAGGAAGTGATGGGGGGACGTGCGGGGGCAACATCTCTGGCTTTATCTGTGGGACTAGAAATGTCATCACTACATTTGCTCCCCTCTGAAGCACCTGTTGTGGGGATATACATGAGCTTTACATATGTGAAGTGTCTGCTTCGTTATCTTAGTGATACTCGTGTTTTCAAATTATGTAACTTAATGTATTTACTGGACTAACCTTTTAAAATTTCGTTTCAGTTGTTTGAGCTTCTCAATTTCTTGGCAGAGAATTTCATCTTCTCCTACATGGGACTGACACTGTTCACCTTCCAGAACCATGTCTTTAACCCAACATTTGTAGTAGGCGCATTTGTATCCTTTATTATGTGTTCTATTTTGAAAACTTTTTTTCAGTTGAGATTCGCACGTGTCTTCTGGAGAGGTGGGTGATAAAAATACATTTAAATATATAAAATTTTCCTCTGAGTAAAACAAAGAAGGATTGCAACTCTTTTTTCCTATTCCATTTATTCTGTTCTCTCTTCATTTTTGTTTACTGCACAAATAACACAGGTTGAGATGACAGAAAAAGGTCTCCGGCCATTCCATCAGTCCCCCAAAATAAAACTGTTTGTCCTCTGTCACTGAAGGGAAGAGAGAGAGAGTAGACCCTGGGAAAGAGCTTGCAGTCTGCACCACGGGGCAGTAGTTGTAGGATGGTGAAGGGCTGAAGGAGGCTGCTTTCCTCTGTCTCTGTCTCTGGCTTTAAAAATCAGTCAAAATGGAGAAGCTGAGCACATGAAAGAGCACACGGAGTAGTGCCAGCCACGGGAGAAGACGGAACAAAATGGAATCTAACACATGTGGGGCACGGCGGGCCTCCAGAGGGAGGAGGCCCAGCTCCTCCATTGTTCCAGGAGAGGACAGGGAATGGAAAGATGCAGGTACACACCTGTAAGATGGAGCTCCTGTCTGATGGCTTCTAGTTTTATCTGTAAAGTAGGAGGTGAGAGCATCTGCTGAGAGGGCGGCAGGAGCAGGTGGCCTATCAGTTATCTATTGTATAACAAAGTATCCTAAAATGTAGCAGCTGAAAAAAACAAACACGATCACCTCACACAGCCTCTGAGGATCAGGAATCCAGGGACAGCTTAGCTGGCTTCTGGCACCTCTCCTGAGGTTGCAGTCAGGCTCTGGACTGGGGCTATGCTCTTTCAGGACTTGACCAAGGCTTGGAGGATCCTCCCCAAGCTCACTCACATGGCTGCTAGCCAGAGGCCTTTCTCCAGGGGACCTCTCCGTGGGCAGCTCACAGCACAACTTCCCCCAGAGGGAGCGAGCTGAGAGAGCAGAGCACTAAGATGGAAGCTGAAGTACCTTTTATGACCTAATCTTGGAAGTGACCATCATCCCTTCCACCACATTGTACTGGTCACACTGTTGGCCCCTGGTACAGGGTGAGCAGGGACTACATGAAGGTGTGAATACTAGGAGGCAGGGATCGTTGGGGACCATCTTGGAGACTGGCTTCCACAGGCGATAGGAGTTTTGAGGAGAAGGTTGGGAAACAGACGTAGAGCGTGTGGGCGAGCGAGTGAGTGAGTTGACCAAAGAAATGCAGTCGGATTGCTGAGAGCAGTATTAAGGATGCGTGTGAGTTTGAGAAATAGGTGCAAACAGTAGAATCGGTCTGCCCTGTTGTACTATTTTGTCCAGGAGTACTTGGCTGGAAGCATGGAGAAGAGAGAGAGATGGGTCCTTCAAGGTTTGGGGTTTAGTCAAGTGAGTACAGTGAAAACCCAGAGAGGGGCAAATGAGTATAGGGTACCAGGAAGAGTGTTACTAAGATGTGGCTGAGAAAGGAAGTGAAAAAGGGAGCAGACTGGTTGTTTGAGGAAAGAGTTGAGGGCTCTTTGGATGGGAGGTCCCAGGGAGGGGAAGGTGGGGGAGCCATCCAAGGGGGATAGATAAACGTGAGACATGGAAGCAGAGAGTGTGGTTAGAGAGGGGGAGGTTTGAGTTAGTGGTTTCAAAAAGAAATATTTTTAAAAACTACTTCAGAATGAAGTTTCTGCCAAAGAGATTACCAGGAATATTTTTAAAATTAAAACTCTAAATAGAATCTCTATTAGAAAATAAGGTATTACTGAAATGCCATTCTGTTGTGTTTTAGTCTTCTGGGAATGAACTTCAGGCAAAAAAGAGAAAACCCTTTTAATAAGAGAAGAACTCTAGCTGGAAGACTCCCATGAGATCAGTCCCTTCATATCCTGCTAGTCTTTGAGAAACTTGAGCAGTCATCTGGCTTGATCTGCTATACTTATCCAGAAATGAGGCCAAATATTCTCTATACATTTCTGAGTCTGTGAGGAATTCAGGTTCCTCAATGCAAAAGCCTACCATGAAAATTGACTTACCAGGAGAGAGTTGTCCTCTTGCTGGCTCTATTAGTTAGGATGTAGGCTTGACGTTATGTGACAATGACCCAAATTAACCAAGGTTTAAACAAGGCAGAAGTTTCTTTCTTTCTCATGTGAAAGTCTGAACTATTGTGGCAGCTCTGCTCCACAATCATCAGGGACCCAAGCAGCTTTCTTGCACCCATCCCTCAGGAGTTGCCCTTATTCTTAGGGGCCAGCAAGGCTCACCCCTGTGTCTGCCACTTCCCTTTAAGGAGATGACCCAGAATAGGCACACATGAAGTGATGTTAACATCCATTGGGTTACACATGCAAGAGAAGCTGGAAATTCTATTTTTTATCTAGGTGACTGTGTATGCAGATGAAAATTGGAGGTGAGAATGAGGGAGGGTCTACCACTAGAGAGGAAGGGAAGGATAGATATTGGGGATATAACTAGCAGTCACTGCCACATTGGCCCACGTATTTTGTTGTTATTTTCTTATTTTTTTAGGGAAGCACTATTTTTAATAACTTTTGTATTCTAGAGTAGTTTTAGATTTACAAAAAAATTATGAAAATAATACAGAAAGTTCTCCTGTACCCCACACCCAGGTTCCCCTGTTGTTAACATCTCACATGAGCGTGGTACACTTGCCACAATTAATGAACCAGTATTGACACATTATCATTACCTGAAGCTCATACTTCATGCAGATTCTCAGAGTTTTTCCCTAAAGGCCTTTTTCTAGCCTAAAATCCCATCCAGGATGCCACATTTTATTTAGTTGTCATGCCTCTTTAAGTTCCAGTTGACTGTGACAATTTCACAGACTTCTTTTTGATGACCCTTGATAGTTTTGAGGGGCTCCTGGTCAGGTACTTTGCAGAATGTATCACAACTAGAATTCCTGATGTGTTCCCCATGATTAGACTTGGGCTTGTGCATTATTCCCAAATAAGACACAGAAGTAAGGTGCCATTCTCATCATATTATGTCAAGGGTACATACTTATTAACATGTGAATAATCTTGATATTAGCCTTAATCACTTGACTGAGATAGTGTTTGTCAGGTTGCTCCACTGTAAAGTCATTGATTTTTTTTTTTCCCTTTCTATATTGTACCACTTGGAAGGGAGTCACCATACGCAGCAGGGAGTTAGGTTCTACCTTCTCAAGGACAGAGTATCTACAAAATTATTTGGAATTCTTTGCATGGGGGATTAATCTATTCTCCATTTTTATTGTCATTTATATCAGTATGGACTCATTGATATTTATTTTATACTTTGGGTTATAACACATTACTACTTTTTAAAATCTTGTTGCCCAGGGGCGCCTGGGTGGCTCAGTCGTTAGGCGTCTGCCTTCGGCTCAGGTCGTGATCCCAGGGTCCTGGGATCGAGCCCCGCATCCGGCTCCCAGCTCCGCGGGAAGCCTGCTTCTCCCTCTCCCATTCCCCATGCTTGTGTTCCCTCTCTCGCTGTGTCTCTCTCTGTCACATAAATAAATAAAATCTAAACAATAAATAAATAAAATAAAATAAAATAAAATCTTGTTGCCCAAACTGTTCCAGCTTTGGCCATGAGGAGCTCTTTCAGTGGGTACTTTGTCCCTTTAGCACACTCCCATCATTGTGTGTTTTGAATTTTTTTTAAGCACTTCCTTACTTTCTATGGAAGATGCTTCACGCTCATCTTGTGTATTTTCTGCTCCAGCCTCAGATCAGCCATTTTTCCAAGGATCCCAGGTTCTTTTTATTGGGGAACGGTATTAGAAACCAAGATCTGGGCTGTAAGTGTGTTCAGTGTTATTGGGTTGTCCTGGTTTCTAGGCACTCTCAGCTGACACAGGGAGGAAATATGTATGTATATACTAGCTCCTGTATGTACATACACATATATGTGTAATCATCCGTATCTCTATTAAGCTAAGCATAAGTTCATACTGATGTCTCTTCCGCTAATCCATTACCACATGCATCATCCTGGCCTCCTCTTCTTGATGACCTGTGAACTCCCATTCCAGTAGTGAGAAACGTGCCTCCCACTGTCCACCATCCCACTCCCTTAATTGTTCCATTCCAGCATACAGGAGCATCAGAATCGTTAACCAGTACTCCCATGGGAAACAACTTGACCAACAAGCCCATGATGCTTATGTGCAGTTCCTTGTGCCTTTAGTCTTACAGACTCTGTCCACTTCCAAAGTTACTGAAGCTTCTGAAGGTAGTCTTTCCCCATCTTGAGTGTGTAGTCTAGATAATATTAATAGTAAAATGAAATTAACCTTAACCTGTTAATTTTAGATTGCTATTTTCTTGGGAAGAGCTGCTAATATTTATCCCTTGTCCCTCTTACTTAATTTGGGTAGAAGAAGTAAGATTGGATCAAATTTTCAGCACATGATGATGTTTGCTGGTAAGTTGTAACTTTCCCTCTCTTGGCCCACTCCACGAAACCACTCACAACACATATGCTAGCTTGATTTTAAACAGAAATGATGTGCTAGTAATATAAGAGGCCCTTAAACATTGAAGTTGCAACCTCCAATAGAAAATTCTTTTTATAGTGTCCCATTCCCTTCTGTGAAAATTTTCTGGTTTCAAATTCCTGGTTCAGAAATCTGTCACATGTAGTAAAGAAGGCAAAGATGTATATATTTTCACCCAGAAACCTGTATGTGAGTGGTTATGGCAGTTGTAGTCATAATTGCCGAAACCCGGCAATAGCCCAGTGGGTGAACAAATAGGCAAACTGTAGGATGTCCATGAGGCCGTGGGTGCTCCTTAGCACTAAAATGCACAACGGGGGATACACTCAACAACACGGATGCACCTCAGAGGCGTTGCGCTAAGTGAAAGAAGCCAGTCTCAGAGGGTTACATTCTCAAGACAAAAGCACAGTAACGGAGAACAGCTCAGGGGTTTGGCAGAGTGACAGAGAGGTGGGGCCAGAAAGATGTAGTACCAAGGAATTTGGTGAGGGGGTTCGCGGGGGTGGTGACACTGTTCTGTGTCTTGGTTGTGCCAGGGGGCCCACGCCTCTATGCATTGTCAAAACTCGTGGGACTGTACGCCCAAAAAGAGTGGATGTTACTGGGTGTAAGTTTAAAAATAAAATTTAAAATATTGTTAAACGGTCAGAGCATGTCAGGATCCTCTACTAATTCTCTCTATCTGTATATACTTTTGTACGTTAATACATATTATGTGTTTGTTCACATGCTTCTAAGTTCTTAGAATGTGCCTTATTTCTCTGAATTTCTGAAGCTGGCATTGGTAAGGAGTTACTGAAGAAATGCCTCTTTCATTCCCTTGCAGGCCTCCGTGGCGCAATGGCATTCGCCTTGGCCATCCGAGATACTGCCACTTACGCACGGCAAATGATGTTCAGCACCACGCTTCTGATTGTGTTTTTTACCGTGTGGGTATTTGGTGGTGGCACCACTGCCATGCTCTCGTGCTTGCATATAAGGTAGGTAGTGCCTGGGAACCTCATTTTAATATTAAGTTCTAATTTAGGGTTGTTTTTTTTTTCAATTATGAGAAAAGTTTAAGCTTTGACAAATGTATAATGTTTTATTTTTTCCTTTTAAAAATTATGTAACCTGTAGTACAGAGAAAATGGGAAATGTGCAAAGGAAAGTTAAAAACCATTGTTTACACTTTGAGGGATGTCCTTCCAGATCTCTTGCTGTGCGTCATATGTATTTTTAACAAAAAGGGGCAACACTGCAGGTATTCTTGTAAAGCAATTTGTAAATGTAATATAGCATGGACATTTATGTTAGGAAATATATTTACATCAGAACTTCATGGCTGCATACACCATAATTTATTTAACCAAATCCCTATCTTTGGACTTTTGCATCGTTTCTAGGATTTTTCTGTTACCATTACTATTTGAGGATTTTGCTACTAAGTGTTACCATTAACAGTGTGAACATTCATAAACGCACACACCACTGTGCACTTGTTTGATTATTTCCTTAGGATCCATTCCTAGGAGTGGCATTGCTTGGTCAAAGGATATGCATATATGTAAGGCTTTTGATCTGTATCACCCAATCAGACCAAAAATGTTTCTTCTCATCTGCAGCATATGAAACAGTCCAGTTTATCTCAACCCTAATCAGTACTAGACGTTATCTTTCTCAACTTTATGATCAGCACTGTCTGTAACCTGACAGTCCGAGGCCAAGATTGCAGGGTCTCAGTGTTAAATGCATACTAGTTAATGTATTCAATTGGAAAGCTCCCTGTCCTCAGGAGTGCTGCATTGTTTCCATGGATGCAGCAGCCTGTGTTGCTAAAGCTTTTGTAGATTTTAGTTCTGTGTTTGGCTGAAACTTCATAGACCTTCTGCTGAGCCTCTAGAATGTGTAGGGTTCATTAGAGAAAACAGTATTTCACATTTTATAGAATCTGTTCTCCATTTTTTCCATTCTATTATGCCTTTCTCTTAAACATTCTAGAGACCAGCCGGCCCTAAATCACACTTTGAATGTTGTTATTATTGTCTTGATTTCTTTTTACCTTTCAAACTCCTTTCTTACCATTTCTGTGCTCTTATTGTGTATAATTGAAAATAATGTTCTTCTAATCCTGATCATGACTTCAGGGAGGACCTGGCATTTGTTGAGCACCTACTATGTGCTGGGCATTGTGCTAAGTACATTTCACGTATTTATCTAATCTCAATAGCTCCATTTTACAAGTGAGGAAATAGTGGCTTCAGAAGTTTCTCAGTTGTTCAAGGTCATACAGAGAATGAAGTCTCAGACAGAGGAGCCTCCAGTCTCCCCTCATTTCTCGTAGACCCTGCTGCATCAGGAAATGAGGGTGTTCACTTTGGGGAGGACTAAACTTTCTTGCCTTAAGAGCTTGTAAATGACGATTCTTCCTTATTCTACTGAGAAGAACAAAATTAAATATAAGATAATTTATGAAAAATAATGCTCTTCAGTAGAGTCTCAGCTTTTCCATGAACTCAGTTCTCTTTCCTGACGACCCTCCACACAAAATACCCATGCCTCCCACCCCCCTAAAAAAAAACCCCACCTAGAATTGAATCCACCTCACCAGATTTGCAAGCCCTTTGGCCCCATCTTGCCTGTCCTGGAGCATAGTTTGGCACTTAATTATATGCATTGCCTTACAATCTTAGGTTAGTTCTTATTGTGGTTGTTTGAGGGGTTTTTTGGCCTCTTTGTGAGCAGAGGATGGATTTTAAGTTTCCTTTCCCTCCCCCCGGATTTGTCTGGTACAGTTTTGAAGATGCTGAGAAGTCCTTAAAGTTTAAGACTCAGGCAGACTGAGATTTGACTTTGAGTTCTTGCTCCTTCATTCTCCAATTCTGTGGGCTTGGGCAAGTTCTTGACTCTTTTTATGCCTCAGGTTCCTCATTTGTAACGTGTGTGATAATACCTGCCTCCTTGAGGGTTGCTGTAAGGATTCAGTGAGCTAATGTCTGTAGAGCTCTTAGCACAGCATTTCCAATGTGCCTTTTATTCATTCATTTGATTAATACCAATTGATCGCCAACCATGTGCCGGGCACTGTTTTAGGCTCTAACTTAGTGGTTCTCAATGGAGGGGTGCGATTTGGCAACGTCTGGAGACGTTTTTGATTGTCACTAAGAGAGGAGGCTGCTCCTGGCATCTAGTTGGCAGAGGCCAAGGATGCCTCTAAACATCCTGTGGGGCATAGAGCAGCACTCCCACAACAAAGAATTGTCTGGACCAAAATATCAGTAATGCAAAGGTTAAAAGACCCTGCTGTGGAGGGATACAGTGCTAGCAGTAAGATAGAAAAGGTCCCTGGTCTCATGAAGTCTACACTTTAGTGGGAGAACACAGACAATAAGCTAGTAAACAAATAGATGAAGGAAACAATTTAGATGATATTAAGTGCTGTGATGACAAACAGTATGTGATAGTGACTGGGGATAGAGTGAATTTTATATGCAGAGGTCAGGTGAGGTCTCTCTGAGGTTCCTTTGGAGCTCAGTCTACCTGAATGACAAGAGATTGTGAGTTAAACAGTGAGCAGGAAGAAGAGTGGCCCAGCAGTAGGGAAAAGAAGTGCAAAGGCCCTGAGGCAAGAGCAAACTTTGCCTGTTTAATGAACAGAAATAAAGCCCACATAGCTGGAATATTAGTGACTGAAGGGTAGGTAGGAGCTGAGGTGGGCAAGATCCTACAGGGGCAGGGGCTGGCAAATGTGTCCTGTAAAGGGCCAGATAGTAAATATTCTAGGCTTTGCCGGCCATATGGTCTCTGTCTCAGTTACTCAACTCTAGCGTGAAAGCAGCCATAGACAATGCGTAAATCAGTTGGTCTGGCTGTGTTCCAGCAAAACAGGAGGCGTACGGGATGGGGCCCTGCCATCCAGTTTGGGGAGCCCTGCTCTCTGGCCCTGTAGGACGTGGTGAGGAGTTTGGATTTTAAAATCTTGTAGGATTTTAAAGCAAGGGGCCGACACGATCTGTTTGACCGTGTGACAGGATGGCTGCAGCTGTTGTGCAGACAAAGGATCCTCAGTGAGCGAGAGCCAGCCAGCGAGCTCTTCCTGCGTCCTTTCACGTAGTTTGTGACAGTGACACTTGGCTCCCTGTCATTTCCCGCACAGACTTGGCACTTCACGGTCTCCGAGCCTTTGCTCATGCTGTTTCCTCTGCCTGGGCTTCTCCTTCACCCCCCAGGAACTAGCACAGCTCAGAGGCCTCCTCCCTTTGCCCTGTTCTGTGGGACCCCCTCTTCCCTTGGCTGAACGTGGGCATGCCTGTTACAGCGCCCCTCTCGGCCAGCCTCGGAGGGATAGCAGCGTCAGAAGAGCCACAGTGTAGTGAGAGTGAGATGAGGCATCAGGCACTTGAAAAATCTTTAGGTACATTTTCTCATTTAATCCTTGCATCAACTCAGTGTGGTGGATATGGATATGGTGCCCATTTCCCAGGTGTAAAATTCGGGTTCATCGGGCTGCATAGCCTAATGTCACCCAGCTAGAAAGGAGCTGAGGCCAGACGGAAGCCCAGCCCTCCCCAGTTGCAAAGCCCTTGGGGATTGCGCTCTAGTTGTGTCTGTGCCCCCCACTAGTCTGTGAGCTCCTTGAGGACGGGCGCTGTGTCTCATTCGTGTCTATGCCCTGTGCCTAGCGCAGTGCCTGGCAGATAATAAATGCTCTGTAAATGTTTATTACACTGAACTGGCTTCCAATAACGTTCCATCCGAGTAGTACAAATGTGCTATCCCCAAGACCACTAGATGTCACTTTAGATGCACAAATGTGTCTAGAGTTTAATATGGCTAAGAAGGTATTAAACAGCTTCTGGCCATTTAACAAAGATGAGACGAGCCTTTCTTTGAATTATGAATCTGGTCATGGCCATCTGTTTTCAAGTACTTGACCAGGATTCACTCGCCTTCCAGATGAGGTCTTGCATCATTTTCCTCCCTTTCGTGTGTTCATATTCTGGGATGCTACTGCTACAGCTGCTCACGCTGCTATTTTTTCTGTGTTGTGTGTAGTAGTGACCTTAATCGATAAACATTTGAGCACCTATTGTGTATCAGGTACTGTGCTAGACTCTGGGGCTACAGAGATGAATTGAGACATGGCCTTTACCCTCAAGGAGCTCACAGTCTATTTGGGGAGACTGACAGGTAAATAATTATACTCTACTGTGCTAAGTATTATAATAGAGTAATCTAGAAAGTGCCGTAGGACAGAGGAAAGAATGGTTCCACCTGCAGGGGTCATAGAATGGTTCCTTTGGAACTTGCCAAAAGAGTAGGAAAAACATGAGGGACAGTGCATTTCAGATAGAGGGCAAAGGCATGGAGGCTCGGGCGAGGACGGGTCTGGGGAGAGCAGTAGGCGGGGATGGCTAATATAGGGTGTATAGAAGAGAACGAGGGGAAATGCGGGTAGAAAGGTAGGTTGGAGTGGCAGGGGTCACTAGTCTGTAGAGAGTCTTCAGTGCCGCCCAAAGGGCTTTAGACTTGACCCTCTGGGTTATAAGCCACTCTCAGAGTCTTCTGTCAAGGGAACGACCCTGTGAGTTCTGTGCTTTAGACAGCGAACTCTAGGGGACAGCCTGGCAGCCGGACAACCTTACAGCCAATTGCGCCAGACCTCCTGAGTCACAGTGAGGCCTGAGCTTGAGCTGTTGGAATGGAAAGGAGAGAAGATGGGAGAAACTGTGTAGGGAAAGAACGGACAGAGTTGGTGGGTGCCGGTGTTGAGAAAGAGGAGGCAAAGAGAGCTTCCTAATGAAGCTGTTCCCTGGGCTACGGAAAGCAGGAATTTTAAGCAGATAAAAGATAATTATGAAGAAGCCAGGCTAGTATCTGTCCACTAGCCTGTGAAAACCACAGTAACTGGGCCCTCTCTTCAGTCGTCATAACAGAACGTTGCCATGAGAGCCGAGAGGCCCGCAGACACACAGCTCCCTCCTGGAACTGCGCCGTGCCGGCCTTGTGTTCGACACTACCCGGTGTTCCTATTCCGCAACTAGGGCAGCTCTCCTCCTTCCCCCCCTCTGCTTCTAGTGCCCTGCCATTCAGGGAAGAGAGTGTTATTTTTCTGAAACTGGTAAGTGGGATTGCAGGAAGAGAATCCTTAGTAGACCCTGCCTGCCTCAGGATCCAAGCTGTTGCTAAGGAAAGTGGCAGGAGCCAAAAATCTACATCAACAACCAGAGAGAAGCAAGAAAAATATTCACCATTCCATAGCTTGCGTGTTGGGGAAAGTAGCAGCCTGACAAGGCACGTATGGGAATAGACCTCGTTTTGGCCTCAAGATCTCATTTGCCTTTTGTGTTTCTCCTTTAGGGTTGGTGTTGATTCCGACCAAGAACACTTGGTAAATATGCGTTTGTGTTGTCTAGCATTCCTGTTGAACGTGCAGCCGTTCGGAAAGAAAATGGCCTACCATAGACTGCATGCCGCTATTATTTAGATCCTGTCCTGTTTGTACCAGCTTTTAACTGACACCGTTCCTGGCTTTTCTCACTGCTTGATAGAGACAAAACCAAATTTTAGACAACATGTGGTTATCAGGGGTGACAGCTCTCCTATCTGTGGGCCAACCCGGGCTTTGGCCAGGGAGGGGAACAGTCCTGTAAGCGCTCCTGGGTTTTCAAGTGACGGCTCTGGCACACGGAACCTTTTTCCACTCTGGTTTGCGCATGAAGGCTTGTCTCTGATGTCAGCCCCACTCCAGCTGCTCTTCCTGTGTAACTTTCAAGTTGGATGACCAGCAGCTGCCCTTGAGAACTGCCTAGAAGCTTTGCAGTCCTCAACCAGTCTTCCCTGGCTGTTCAGGAGAATGTACTTTCTTGTCCCATGCCTCTACCCTGCCCGCGTCTCCTTGCTTAATTCCAGGTGTCCTTTTCTCATTGGTTCCTCTGAACCTGAGCCTGGTAGGTGCCTTCTCTAAACTGACCACCCTTTTCTGGTGTTTTTCCATCTGCTTTTTAATGGTTTCTGAGCACCACTGAATACATGACTCCATCCTAGACATTAGATGAGAAATCACAGAAATTATGTCTTTAAAGATGGAAAGCCTCTCTTCCAAAACACATTCTTTTTCTTGTCTGAAACAAGCCACAGTCTATTTGTCTTCAGGGTGTGGTTCCAAAAAAAAAAAAACATTTCTCAGATTCATTTCCTAAATGCTGATTTTGTTAGCTGTTGAGTGATGAGTGTGTATGTAATATAGTCAGTACTTGCCTCTTTTGTGGTCAGAACTGGACTAGTGTAGTTTCCTGGGCTTGAAATACTTGTGCAAACCAGGCTGGATAAATCCCCATGATGCCGAGCTGCTGGGGTAGTTTCTAAGTTTCTAAGTAGTTCCTCAAGGCTCCACCCGTGTCCAAATAAGAATCGAGTATCATACGATTCACCAGACAAATGCTTGGTCATGAGCCACATAAGTCTCCACCTGCTATGTCACCTCTGTCACCAAAGAGGAGAAATGGGAATGGAGAGAGAAAGCCGGGTAGGTGAGTACGAGCAGTGAGATACAGGGAAAAAATGCCATTTTTCCTTTGCCCTCGAAACCGTATGGGTGTCTTGCTTTGTTACATCGTGTAGTCAGTATTTTGAGCGTCCACTGGGAAGCAGAGAGGAACATGATAGTAAGTATAGGTGTTTATGTGGTGACGGGATCGTGAGATTTATAGACCCATTGCTCTTCAAAACGCAGAGACGTACAAACCTTTGTGTACCAGTGTGAAAGGAAGTACAGGTGTTTTTCAGCTCTCGTAAGCCGGTACAGTGTTCTCAAACATTCTTATTTTGTGTATGTTTTGATACATGTTGAGAGGAAGATTTATTTATTTATTTTGAAGATCAGGAAGGACAGGAAAGAACCAAAACCCAGAATCTAAACTCCTACAGAAAGCCTGGGACTGTGGAACATCCATGCTAGAAAGGGCCTTTGAGATTCTTTACCCCTCGCCCTGTGTACACGAAGAAATCCAGGCTCAGAGAGGGGAGGGGACTTGTCCGACTAGTTCATGTCGGAGCTGAGATGAAGCAGATCCCCGAACTGCCCCACTGCTGACCGTACCACAGTACAAATAAGGACCCCGTTTGGTTTGGGAAGCTATGTTAGAAGGGGCCTGCTTGCTCTGTTAGTTTTCCCTTCTAGCCTCTCGGGCTTACCATGGAATTTTTCTGCTTGCTTTCATTTTGCTAGTGGTCTAAGAACATAGTAGCATCTTTGCAAAAGCCAGTTACTTTTGGGACCCATAGCAACTCCCAAAGATAAGGATGTCGATGTGATGTTTTCTACTTAAGATGCAATTCACATTGTGGGTGTAAGTCTTGCAGATTTAAGGGCGAATTATCCCACATTGATTTTTTTTAAATGACAGTAGACCCATAAATCAGCAGGCAGCCTGAGTAATAGAGGTGTTCAGAAAAACATTTCAATTTCGTATTCCAGAGCTGCAAAATACAAGCTATTAAATTTTTAATGTTACCCATGATAGAGGGTATCTTGTATGAAGTAGGCTATATTTCCAAGTCTACAAAGAAATGATTCTAAATAAATGTGTTTTTTATCTTGGTGTATGTATTGATTTCTTTATTATCTGTTTGCAGGGTATTCCTGAAAATGAGAGAAGAACCACCAAAGCAGAGAGTGCCTGGCTTTTCCGGATATGGTACAACTTTGACCATAAGTATCCTTAACTGAGGGGGAAAAATGGTCGTGTGAACATGGTCAGTTACAATTTAATGGGATGGCTGTTCTGATTTTTCCCTTCCTGAAGTGGAATACAAAGCCTACCTTTGGTCTTCCCTCTCCCCTTCAGTGTGGTGGAGGGAGAAGGTTATTAAAGACAATCCGCACAAATGAATTCCCCTGCAAACCCAGGACGCCAGCGGGGAGCGGTTCGTACAGACCCTTATGGTAGACTTTCTTCCCTCTCTTGGCCTATTTATTGAGCAATCATTGTCTTTTACCTAATTTAGTGAATCTTGCAAAAGGTATTTGCCGGTCCTTGTCAGTGCACCTGCTAGGATAAAAGAGGAAATGCTGCCTCAGGGAAAAGCGTGAGTGTGAGGGGAAAATGGAGTCATGTTAGAGCCCGCGGTCCCGCGGTAGCCAGTGGCGGGCCTGCTTTCCCTGACCTGTCAGGAGACTGGAAGATTCGCCTCTCCACTCATGGTGCCAGTGTTTCATTGTTTACCAAATCTCTGTCTTCTCCTATAGTAACTCTTCTTCGTAACGCTGCTTTGGGTTGTGTTATGTTGTATGACCTGTTGAAGTCATGCCTTTCAGAAAACATTTTATCCCTTACTATTTACTAAAATCAATTTCTTGGGGGCACCTGGGTGGCTCAGTCAGTTAAGCGTTGGCCTTCGACTCAGGTCGTGGTCCCAGGGTCCTGGGATCGAGCCCCACATCGGGCTCCCTGCTCGGCGGGGAACCTGCTTCTCCCTCTCCCTCTGCCCCTGCTTGTGTGTGCTCTCTTGTGCTCTCTCTCTCTGTCAAATAAATAAATAAAATCTTTAAAAAATCAATTTCTTATTTGAAAATTGAACTGGGGAAAGGGACCGTGCAGTTCTTTCAGGCTGAGGCTTATTAGTAAATGAATCAAAACCCGGTTTGTGTTCCACCAAAGCCAATTTGGGACAACCATGTAAAAAATGTTGCCCTTGCTTTTGACTTGTTGATGAAAGCCTTGTATATTTAAGAAAAATGCATTTGGCACTTATCATTAGAAGCTACTACTTACTATATTCCATTTGCTAGATTTTTACAATCACTTTTTGCAAGTACTCAAAATTAAATTACTGTATGGAAATAAGAATGCAAGCGTATCTGTGGTATTAAGACTCCCAGTAGCGAGAGAGATCCTGGCTCTTTAAAATTGTTTAATGATTATGTCATTACTTCTGGCTCCATTATCAGCATTTTGGGTATAAGCCATTCCCATATCTCTTGGGGCTTTTTCTTCCCTCTGATTTAACAAAAATTGTGTAATGTTTCCTGCATAAAATGTACATTTTCTGCATAATATATGTACAAAACAACTAAATAATCCTGATGTAGAGAAAGAGCAGAATAATAGCTTATTTTTCTGTATATTTTTATAGAAGTGAACTCAAGATTTGACTCAGTACTACTAGACTAAGACCCAGTAATTTTTTTTTTTTTTTTGAGAGAGAGAGAGAGCTGGGGCAGGGAGGGCCAGGAGGAGAGGGAGAGAGAGAGACGCTTAAGCAGGCTCCACGCCCAGCACAGAGCCTGACATGGGGCTCGATCTCACGACCCTGAGATCATGACCTGAGCTGAAACCAAGAGTCGGACACTTAACCAACTGTGCCACCCAGGCGCCCTAAGACCCGGTAATTTTAATACCTAGTGCCCCTAGTAGAATTAATCATTCATCATTCTAGATTTCAGGTCCTTTGTGTAGCCAGATTGTTATAATTGAGATATAACTGAAATAACATACCCAAATCTTAAGCTTGCGACCTGTGTATATACCTGTGTGCTTGCTACCCTTGTAAAGATATTTAGAACATTTCCAGCATCCCCGAAGCTGCCCTGTGTTCCCTTATAGTCCATGCCTTCCCTGCCCCTCCTCCCTGCAAAGGGCAACCACCATTCTGATTTCTAGCAACATGGATTAGTTTTACCTGGTTTTGATCTTCATAAAGATGGAATCATGTATTACATATTATCTTATGTCTTGCTTTTTTCACTTAGCAACATGTAATTTATCCATATTGTTGCCTGTACCAGTAATTCATTCTTTTTCATTGCTGTGTGGTGTTCCAGAGTGTGAATATACTATAGGTTTGTTTGTTTGTTTGTTTTTCCAACCTTTCTACTGTTGATAAACATTTGGGTTGTTTCCACCTTTTGGCTGTTACGAACAAAGTTAAACATGCACGTATGCATCTCTTGGTGACCATCAGCATTCATTTCTCTCCTGGGTATATATACCTAGGAGAAAAATTTAGGGCAAGTGTATTGTTCAGCTTTCATAGATATTGCCAACCAGTTTTCCAGAGTGGTCGTAACCAATTTACATTCCCACCAGCAGCTTAAGGGAGTCCCACTTGTTCCAGATCTCCACCGAAACTTGATATTTAATCAGCCGTTTAAATTTTAGCCATTTCCATGGGTGCGTAGCGATACCACGTGTGGTGTAATTTGCATTCCTCTGATCGCCGGTGAGATCGAGCATCCCTTCATATGTTTATTGGCTATTTGGACTTCATTTTTTATGAAGTGTGTCTGTTTAGTTCTTTTGCCCATTATTTAATTGATTTGTCTTATCTTTTTCTTATTGACTTGTAGTTCTTTCTATGTTCCTGAATTGGGTTCTCTGTTGGTTATATGTACTATGAATATCTTCCCCCAGTCTGTGGCTCACCTTTTCATTTTCTTAATCCTGTCTTGTAAGGAACAGAAATTCTTCATTTTAATGAGGTTTACTTTATTACTCTTTTCTTTTGGTGCTTTTGTGTCTTGATAAATCTTTTATATCCCAAGATCCTATGTTTTCTTCTAGAAGTGTGATTGTCTTAGCTATCACATTTAAGTTTTTGACCCACCACAAATTAATTTTTGTGTATGGTGTGAGGTATGGGTCAAGACCTACTTTTTTCCCATATGAGTAGGTAGTTAACCCAGCACCATTTATTGAAAATGCCATCCTTAACCCACTGAAGTGCAGTGGGGCCTTTGTTGTAAATCACATGGCCATATAAGTGGAAGTCTGTTTCTGGACTTTCTTTTCTCTTTGTCTTTTTTTTTTTTTTCACATCAATACCACACTCTATTAATGATTGTACTTTTTAATAAATCTTGCTATCCAATTGGGGAAGTTCTGTAGGTTTGTTATTCCTTAGTATTGCCCTGTCTATTTTAGGTTCATTGCATTTTCATCTAAATTTTAGGAACAGCCTGCCACTTTCCATACACACATTCACACACACACACACACTCACACTCACCCACTCACCAAAAAAACCTGCTGGCAATTCTGTCAGGTTTGTATTAAATCAATAGATGAATTTGGAGAGAACTGACATCTTAACAATATTGAGTCTTCCAATCTATGAACACAGTATATCCTTTAATTTCTCTCATTAATGTTTTATAGTTTTCAGTGACGAGTCTTACACATCTTTTATTATATTTATTATCCCTAAGTATTTGATGCTATTGCAAATATTTCGACCTTGTATCCAGCAATCTTGTTAATAAGTTCACTTATTATTATAAAATGGTTTATAGATTTTTTTATTTACTGTTCATAAAATCAGGTGAAAAATATTGTGTCTTTTTTTCTTTTCTAACACCTTACTTTTTTTTAATGTCTTATTACACTGGCTGGACCTCTCCAGTACAATGTTGAATGTAAGTGATGATAGTGGACATTTTTGTCTTGTTCCTGACCTCAGGAGGAAAATTTTCAATACTTCACCATTAAGTATGATGTTAGCTGTAAGGTTTTTTTTAGGATTTCATTTATTTATTTGAGAGAGAAAGAGCACAAGCAGGGTGGGAAAGGACAGAGGGAGAGGGAGAAGCAGACTCCCTGCTGAGCTGGGAGCCCAATGCGGGACTTGATCCCAGGACCCTGGGATCATGACCTGAGCCACCCAGGCCACCCCAGCTGTAGGTTTTTGAGATAGCCTTTGTCAAGGATATCCCCTTCTATCTCTAGTCTGCTGAGAGTTTTTATATCATGAACAGGCATTGAATATTATCAGATGCTCTTTCTGCATCGATTGAGATGATCATGTATTTGTTCTCCTCTAATCTGTTGTTGTGCTATTTTCATTGATTGACTATTAAACCAGTCCTGCATGGCTGGAACGAATCCCATTTGGTCGTGATACACCATCCCTTGTGTGTGTCACTGGACTTAGTTTACTGATATTTTGTGTCTGATTTTTGTGTCTGTTTTCATGAGTGATATTGGCTTGTGGGTTTTGGTTTTGCTTCGCTTGCCTTTCAGGTATAAAATCCATGACAGGGAATATAAGCCCATTTTGCCCAGCCAGAAAATACATATACAAGATGTAACAAGATAATGCTGGTTTGATGACATGAATGGGGAGGAATTTTTCTCTTTTTCTATTTTCTGGAGGATTGGTATTTTTTCTTCCTTAAGTGCTGACCCAGTGAAGTCACCTGGGCCTGGAGTGTTTTGTCTGAGAGACAGGACTAGTCCTCATTTTTTAAAAAGGTTTTATTTATTTGAGAAAGAGAGAGAGTGCAAGTTGGGGGAGGGGCAGAAGGAAAGGCAGAATCTCAAGCAGACTCTGCGCCGAGCGTGAAGCCCAGCACAGGACTCAGTCCCATAACCCTGAGATCACGACTTGAGCTGAAACCAAGAGTCGGACACTTAACCGACTGAGTCACCCAGGCGCCCCAGGACTATTCCTCATTTTTAACTGACCTTAGGTTGTGACTTTAGAAAGTGGGGAATATGTATATGTGTCTTTCTCCCATTGTCTCTACTTTTTCTTATGATTCCCTCTTGTTTTCTTCTGAGTATTACATATATTATCATGTCTGTTTTTATTTTTTAGAGAGTAAATGAACACTGAAATGAGGGTCTATGATAGAGGAACTCGTGATACATAATTTTTTTGACGTTTTTAGAATTGAATTTCCTTTGATACAAAGTTTCAACTCATTCAAGATGCCAGCTGAATTCACAATAGATGATTAAAACCATTTTTGTTACTAAATTCTGCGGCTGGAAAATTTCATCTTTTTTCTGACTCTTACCCACTCTACTTTCTACCGCATCTCCTTCAGCACTAAACTGAGAGTGATTCTGTCTTCCCTTTGGTTTTAGTAAAAGTAGAAAGGCAATGTGATGCCGTGGACCGTGGCACAGGGCTTGGAATCCAACCAATCTGAGTTCATGTATGGGTCCTTCACTTGCTTCATTGTGTGACTTCGGCGGGTCATTCCTTTCCCTGAGCCTCAGTTTCCATTTCTGTGAAACAGAGATCGTAACAAAATCTCCCTTTGCTGTCTCACTGGCATAATGTGAAAGCCCTCTGCTGCCCTCTGAAGTGGCAGGTACACCGGGAGGGTGGTGGTGAGCACACGACTTGTTCTTTTGCATTTGGGAAGAAAGGGGCATGGCTCTTCCTTAACCTGCGGCGCAGCTATCTGAAGCCCCTGCTGACGCACAGTGGACCTCCGCTCACTACAACGCTCCCTGCCTGCTGCGGGCCCATCGCCAGATGCCTGACCAGCCCCCAAGCTTATGAAGTAAGTTGCTTTTATCCAAAACCTAAGTTCTTCATGAAGTTAAATTGTTCTGCTCTGTGGATGCGTCACTGGTTTGGTTTTGCTTCGCTTGCCTTTCAGGTATAAAATCCATGACAGGGAATACAAGCCCATTTTGCCCAGCCAGAAAATACATATAGATACATACAGAAATCTAGAGATACAATTTCACGGTCTTTGAAACATCATTTGAAAAGAGATCTAGTGTTACTACCTCACTTACTGTCAGTGATTTTAGTAAATAATTCTATTTCCACGCTGGTTTTGATTTATTTACAGTATGTGGCCCGAGCTCGGTACGGAATGTGTTACGTTTTCATCTAGGAATTAGAGTGGTCACAGTCATGTTGAGGGGATTAATAAAACAATTCTTGATACCCCTAAAGTGCAACAGATGGTCTTTTACTTCAAGCCTGCCAACTTTTGGCTATCAGGGAGAGTTTATCTACCGGTGTTCCACATTGCTAGGCGGCACGAGCACATCTAGATAGTATCTAGAGTCCCTATTTTTTTTTTCCTTAGCTGCCAACATGAGATTGGTGATTTGGCAAGCGTCGCAACACAGAAAGAAATGAGAAATGCTAACCAGCCTTCATTTTAAAATATGAACATCTTATTTTTCAAGTTCTTTTTTAAAAACCTTTGCTTCCTTAGGGCGCCTGGGTGACTCAGTCGTTAAGCGTCTGCCTTCGGCTCAGGTCATGATCCCAGAGTCCTAGGATCGAGCCCCGCATCAGGCTCCCTGCTCGGCGGGAAGCCTGCTTCTCCCTCTCCCACTCCCCCTGCTTGGGTTCCCTCTCTTGCTATGTCTCTCTCTGTCAAATAAGTAAATAAAATCTTTAAAAAAACAAAAACCAAAACCTTTGCTCCCAACCCAAGCCTTCAGAAATCATCTGTGGCATCAGGTGCAGTGCCCACGTTAACAAAGCCCACCACCGGGGCTAGTCTGACGCAGCAGCTCGGGTAGAGCGACTAGGCAGCGGCGGCGCGTGTAGACAGGCACTGGGCAGTTGCGTGCGCCCTGCTCTGGGGTGCGCTAGGGCAGAGCCCCCAGAGAACGGACGGGAAGAGGAGTCTTAGTAGAGGCCGCGCCTACAGGGCGGGGCGCCCTGTTGAGTCCACGCACCTTTTTGAGGATTGTGCCCCGGGGGCGGGGGGGCAGCCATGTGGTGTTGTCCCTCCCTTCCACATTGCCCAGGCCCCCCTCTCGAGCAGCCTCTATCTCCTCTGTGCCCTGTCAGCCCACGAGGCTCTGTGCAGAGGGGCAGCCGGCTTTGTCAGTTCAGTCAGTGAGGCTTGGCTCTGGGATTCCAGAGACCCGCTCAGCGTCACCAGAAGCCGAGACTTCCACAACAACTGTGCGTCCTGTGGAATATAGCAAAATACAACATGGTTGTATTTGTCCCCTAGGGCTGCCATAACAGTACCACAGACCGAATGGCTCAACAGAAATGTGTTGTCTCGTAGTTCTGGAGGCTCGAAGTCTGAGGTCAAAGTGTGGGCAGGGCTGGTTCCTTCTGAGGGCTGTGAGGGAGAATCTGCTCCGGGCCTCTCCCCGGCTTCTGGTGGTTTGCTGCCAGTCTTTGGTGTTGCTTGGCTTGTAGATACATTACGTAGATCTCTGTCTTCATCTTCACCTGACACTCTGTGTGTGTGTGTGTGTGTGTGTGTGTGTGTGTGTGTGTGTGTGTCTGTCACCAAATTTCCCCTTTTGTAAGGACACGCACCAGTCATGCTGGATCAGGGCCCACACTAATGACCTCATCTTAACTGGATCATCTGCAAAGACCCTATTTCCATATAAGGTCACATTCACAGGTACTGGTGGTTGGGATTTCAGCATCTTTTGGGGGGGATATCATGTAATCCCTAACAACCAAAAAACTTAATTTTTAATGTTATTTTTCATTTGTTAATTACGTACTTTTTTAGTTCTAAAAGTTAACGCCCTTGTGGCCAGATATTCAAACAGTATGGAATGTACAAAGTGAAAAATCAGTTTGCTCCTTCTCCCACCTACATCCCCCCCAGAGACAGTCTTTATTAAGGATTTATTGTGTATACTTCCTAATACACAGGAAGTACATGTTACTTACATGGGTATATATAGCATTGCACAGACTTACATGTATAGCTTTGTTACTGTTTTATACAAATGGGATCACAATCGCATTGTCCGGCTCCTTGCATTTTTCACTTTAACGATAGATCGTGGCTACCTTTCTATGAGTCCATGAGAACCCGTTATCTTCTCCTTATTCATGGCTTCATAGTGCGGCTGGAGCAGCGTTGATTTAATCAGTCTCCTACGGATAGACCTTTAAGTTGTTTCCTTTCCTTTTTTGTCATTACAAACCATGTTTATAGTAAATATTCTTGTACCTATGAATTTATCCAAGCATATAAAGGTATGTAAGATAGATTTTAAGGGTTAAATTGCTGAGTCAAAAGGCATTATATGCATTTTAAAATTTGATAGATATTGCCCCAAACCTCAAACTTAATAAAGTCTTGGAAGGTGCTGAAGAGCCTCTGCTGGTGTGTGAAGGAGCCCCCAGCTTTGTTGGCGAGTATCACTCAGTGAGGGGACAGACCCTGGTGGGCACAGGGCAGGAGGGCATTATGGTTGGTTGGTGGAATGGGTTTGTTTGGTTTTTAATTCACCTGGCTTTGAGGACTGAGGCAAATTTCTAGCAACAGCAAATTAAAACTGTTTTGAATTGATGTCTAACAGTCTCCTCAATCTGACTATCTTAGACAAATTTAAGACTTTCAAGCACACACAGCTTAGGAGAGCGGATGTACGCTGTTTGTATCATCTCTTCTTCCCTCAAGGAGTATTAGTCACAGACTTTTTTGCCAGATCCATAGGAGTGTTTAGAATGATTCTTATGCTTTATATTAGAAAAAGGTGACTTTCTGATTCTTAAAAGTAATATATATTCAATATAATAAAATTTCAGTACAGAAACATAAGAAAATAAAAATCACTAGCAATTTTATCACGCAGAGCTAACGATCATCCTTTTGTTGACTACCCTTCCAAACTTTTCTATGCACGTATAACATTCTTTTATTTACCAAAATGGCATTATATATATGCTTGATTTTTTTCCCCCTTTTGTAGAACTTTATTTAATTCTACTTTTTTGGCCACAAAGTCTCCATGAGAACCAAAAGCTTATTGAGCTGGGAGACAAGTATACGGGGAGGGTTCAACATAATTGGGGGATATTATAACTCTAGGCATTGTTCATACTGAAGTAAAAGCTTCACTTCTATACATCCACTCGGTGAGCCATTGAACTTACATTTGGAGAATACTTTCTGTGCGCCCCGAGCTGTCCGGTGGCCGGACTAGAGCATAGAAGGGGCTCAGAGGCTAGTGTGGGCTGGGAGAGCAGACCAGTGTGCATGCAGCTGTGGTACAAGGGTGAAGGGCACCGGAGGGCCAGGGCTAAATAGGGGACGCCGGGAGAGAGCACAGGAGGCACACCTAAGCCAGCTTTGCAAGATCAGGGAAGACTTGCAGCAGGAGGGGACTTTCTTTTAAGACAAGACCTCAGTGATAAGCAGGCCCTAGTCACAGGAAGGAGGGTGGGAGAGACAGGAGGAAGGGAAAGCGTGAGTGATTTGAGCACCTGTCAGCAGTTCAAATGGCAGGCACACAATGGGCGGCTGGAGTGGGTGAAGCAGATGCGGGGGCGGGGCTGGGGGTGAAGGGCCCGAGTCACCACGCAGTGCCTTTATTTTTTTTAATTTAATTTTATTATGTTATGTTAGTCACCATACAATACGTCATTAGTTTTTGATGTAGTGATCCACGATTCATTGTTTTCGTATAACACCCAGTGCTCCATGCAGTACGTGCCCTCCTTAATACCCATCACCAGGCTAACCCATCTCCCCACCCCCCTCCCCTCTAAAACCCTCAGTTTGTTTCTCAGAGTCCATAGTCTCTCATGGTTCATCTCTCCCTCCAATTCCCCCCGCCTTCATTTTTCCCTTCCTTCTCCTAATGTCCTCCATGCTGTTCCTTATGATCCACAAATAAGTGAAACCATATGATAATTGACTTTCTCTGCTTGACTTATTTCACTTAGCATAATCTCCTCCACTCCCATCCATGTTGATGGGAAAGTTGGGTATTCATCCTTTCTGATGGCTGAGTAATATTCCATTGTAGATATGGACCACATCTTCTCTATCCATTCATCTGTTGAAGGGCATCTCGGCTCTTTCCACAGTTTGGCTATTGCGGACATTGCTGCTCTGAACATTGGGGTGCATATGGCCCTTCTTTTCACTACATCTGTGTCTTTGGGGTCAATACCCAGTAGTGCAATTGCTGGGTCATAGGGTAGCTCTACTTTTAATTTTTTGAGGCACCTCCACACTGTTTTCCAAAGTGGCTGTACCAACTTGCATTCCCACCAGCAGTGTAAGAGGGTTCCCCTTTCTCCACAACCTCTCCAGCATTTGTTGTTTCTTGCCTTGTCCATTTTTGCCATTCTAACTGATGTAAGGTGGTATCTCAGTGTGGTTTTGATTTGAATTTCCCTGATGGCTAATGATGATGAACATTTTTTCATGTGTCTGTTAGCCATTTGTATGTCTTCTTTGGAGAAGTGTCTGTTCATGTCTTCTGCCCATTTTTTGACTTTACTTGTTTTTTGGGTGTTGAGTGCCTTTAAGCCAAGGTGAGGACTGTGGGCTTTATCCTGAAGGCAGCAGGCTAGCCCTGAAGGGTTTTAAATAGGGAATCCTTGAAAAGTCTTCTATTGGAAATGTTTCTTGAGTCACATAGCAATTCTTAAGACTTATTTTATTTGCATTTAGAACCAGGAGCAACTGAAAGACGATGACTCCGATCTTATTCTCAATGATGGCGATATTAGTTTGACATATGGGGATTCTACTGTGAACACCGAATCAGGAGCATCCGGTGCCCCTAGGAGGTTTATGGGAAACAGTTCTGAAGATGCCTTGGATCGGGAGCTTGCATTTGGGGACCACGAACTGGTCATTCGGGGAACACGCCTGGTTCTTCCTATGGATGATTCTGAACCCCCATTAAATTTGTTAGATAATACGAGACACAGTCCAGCCTAAGCTTACTAATGCTCACTTAGTGATTTGTAAAATTTGCACATGTGATTGTGAAGAAATTTGTACTACCTAAAAAGTCCCAGTGCATGTCTCTGAATGTTTAAGCTATATAAATGCTCTTTATATGGCATCGAGAGAATATAAATATCCTGTACAAGGCAGATTGTGAACAAACTATTCTTTTATGTTTCATTGGCTGCACTGTGTAGATTGGATCTGTTTTAGAAAAAAGTTATTTTCACAGTGATGTTGTGTGTTCCGTTAGCTTTATGTCTCAGTTAAAGTATACAAAGTGACAGATTTACTCTTTCTTACACTTACCTGATACTAAACCAGAGTACCAAGTTCTTGTGCCGTGAATTAATTTTGTTTCGTGGGAGGGGAGGGAGAGGAAAGAGGGAGTGTTATCTCTGGGGAAGCCCATGGAGGGAGAGGTTCCTTTGTTGGGAAACTTGTGTTCATTGCTACTGCCTTGGTCATGACCTTTGTCTCTCCTTTTTCTCCGGATGGTGTTCGGATCTTGTCCCGTTGGAGTTGGGAATGAAGTGGGGGGGGGGGCTCTCTCCCCCCCCTTGCTATGAAGGAACAGATTCATTGACTTATAGCACACTGGTGTTCAGAAAAGAAGGGCTACAAATGACGTCCAAGACTGTGTTGCTTTTCTCCCAGACCAAGACCATAGGAAGGAGTCGCATCATCCTGCCAGGTTAGCTGAAGTACAGGTTTAGATGGCACAGGGCAAGTGGTCTGCATTGGCGGGGGCCGGGGCAAAGCGCAGGAGCGGAGGAAAGAGAAGGGGGGGGTGCTTCAGAGATCTCTCTTCCCAAATGTGTAAATATTCCAAGTTTAAATAAGAAACTCAGTTGCTGCTTACTTTTGGATTATATACTTTATCTGTATAGCAAGCTTTGTGGTCAGGTGTTTTTTATATCGATTTAAATCGCTGCTCTTTAGCAGCCAAACAGGAGCAAAATGTAAAATTTTTGAACTTTACTGTGTCTCATTGTCATTCGTTAGTCTGTAGTTGATGTTTAAAGTTAATTTATGACTCCATGATCGTTCCACACTACATCAGGGTCAGTCGGAAAGAAGCGCACCGCCCTGGAGCTTATCGTAAGGGCAGTGTTCCTTTATGTGCACCGGCTAGACTTGTCTTCGTTTCCATGTTACTTTTTAATATGAAATACCGAAGCTGCCGTGTGGGTGTGTGTGGGTGTGGGTGTGGGTTTTTTTTTCTTTTACAGTTTTCAAGGAAGAGTACATAGCAACTTCCCATTTCCTATTCAGAGAATGAAAGTAGATTCTATTTTGTAATGCTGAAAAAACCTACAGGTGCACTGAACGCTTAGAAGGGGGATACGTTCTGATGTTGATCCTGACCTGTTAATGTTTCGGAAGACAAATGGGAACTTTTGTGGGTCTTTCCCCCCTTAGGTCTGAGTAGCATTGCCTTAAATCTTAACCCAATTCGCAAACTGATGTGTTTACATGATGTTCAAATTTCCCAGCAAAAGATGTCTTTCCATACAAAATATGTACTTATTCTCCCCAAGGTGTCTGTACTGTTGCGAACACTCCTTGAGATTTTAAGGGAATTCTACTGTTGTACCCTCGAGCGGCAGCTCTGACTGTTGGCACAGCCATTTGTTACGTAGTGGTAGCGACTTTCCTGCTATGCAGGAGCCCCGTGACGTGTGCATTTGCTAGGACGTGTGCCTCTTCATGCAGTCTCTCATTTCTTGTTAATGTGTGTTTGAGGGGCTTTGAACTTCAGCGTCATTCACCCACGAAGTTATTCAAGTTGTAAGAGGTGATACAAGAAATTAACAACTACCTTTTTTATTCTATCAGGTTACTGAGCTCACTTTATGAAAATGGCTGTAAATACTTAGCATGACCCATTCAGTAACTCGTCTCTTTCAGCATGCATAAGACTTTTTCTTAGGGAAACCGATACAGCTTGAGTCAACTAAATCTGCCTTCGTACTTTATCAAAGGGGATCCAAGGCTGCTGTGCTTATGTCAGCATCTGGAAACTTCTCCTCTCCTCTAATCTGTGTGCACATCTCCAAGCAAAGAAGAAACAACAAACTGTGCTCATATACCCGTTGGTTTTCAACACCTGAGTGAACTCGAATGAAGGACAGTCTGAGGTTACCATCAGGCACAAAGTAGAGCTGCTCTCGGACTTAACTGTTCTGTTTGTGAACCCTACATGTTTGAATGACTCAAACATTGCATCTTTTAAAGTTATTTTGTAAGGTTCCTTGGCATTTTATCCTCGTCGTCCGTGTTTGGCAATGTGCTGTTAAAGAAATAGACTTAATCTGTATGTATTTTTTGTTTTCCCTTGGAGTACTTGGACAGATGTTATAGTGGTTTCTTTTAGGAAAATCTGTCATTAAAAAAATTATAGCCTTGCAAATAACCACTCACCGTATTTGAGTCACAGTTTATTCTAGTGAGAATTAAAGAGTGCTGACTTCATTTATTTTTCTACCGATACACCTACTGGGAAAGCGGGGAAGACCAATGCTTAAAAAAAGAACAGACAGAAACCTACCAGAACATAATGTATGGGGTTGCCAATTGGGGGGGCTTATGTGGGAGGCTGGACATACTTGCTTGTGGTCACAATTGGACCATTTAAGAAATAAGACTCAAAGCAGTCAAATTCTGTCACATTGATTTGTAGCCTGTTAGTTTGGTAACGGATAATGTCATGAAAATGTCAGTCCCATTATATAGTGAGAGTAGATTCTGTGTCTGGTTAGGTAGAAAGGCTGTTCCAAGTTCGGTTGAAAGCATGCTCATGCAAATAGCCCCTTTTCCAAGTTAAAGGTAGGTCTTTCTTTCTGTACATGAGCAGTTTTATAGGTTAGGGTTTGCTCACAGCAACTTTGTCTAGTAAAGGCACCAGCCACACTAGTACTCTGTTTTGTTGCCAGCTTGCTTATTATGGTCCAGTGAGACACACAGGTGGTGGGCCTACACACATTTCTTTTCTGGAACAAACCATGTTTTGTTTTGTTTTTAAGATTTTATTTATTTATTTGACAGAGAGACAGCGAGAGAGGGAACACAAGCAGGGGGAGTGGGAGAGGGAGAAGCAGGCTTCCCGCTGAGCAGGGAGCCTGATGCGGGGCTCGATCCCAGGACCCTGGGATCATGACCTGAGCTGAAGGCAGATGCTTAACGACTGAGCCACCCAGGCGCCCCAAAACAAACCATGTTTTCTAATTCACAAATAAAACCTGACATTCAGTTTGAGCAAGTACATTTGTTAACCTGACTCAATGCAGGAGTGTAAAGAGATGAAGGGTAGGGACGCCTGGCTGGCTCAGTCAGTGGAGCATGCGACCCTTGATCTCAGGGTCGTGAGTTCGAGCCCCACGTTGGGGGGTTGTTTTCTTAAGTTTACTTAAGTTACTTAAGTTTAACTACTTAAACTTAAGTTTACTTAACAAAAAAAGATGAAAGTGTAGATGTTTTAACTCCATCAGGCAGTCCTTGATAGGAAGCACCCCACACGGTCTTCTTGAAAATCTACATTTTAATTTAATCCGAATCATGCTGTGAAAGTACATTCTGTTCTTCTCATTTCACAGATGTGAAAGGTAAGGTGCAGGGAGGTCGTCAGTCACACTGCTAGGAAGTGACAGAGCCAGGACTCAAATCCAGTCTTGATCCAAAGTCTAGATTGTTAACCACTCCTCTAGTGGCCCCAGTGGCGGGCTGCGGGCTAATCCATCTTGAGAACTGGAAGGAGGGTGCAGAGAATTGCAGACTTCCATCCTGCTGCCCACCACCTGCTTGACATCAGGCCAGGAAAGGGCATGAAGTCTCCGCTCTGTCCCTCCATTCGCTGCCCTGTTGGCTGCCAGACACGAGTTTGCCCGGTTGGGAAGTTTCTCGAATTCTTAGTGAAGTGCCCTCCTGTGTCTCTTTGAGCCCATAAGCAAGGCAACCTGGCTAGCACCATGCCTTCCCACTCTACCTTCCACCATTTTCGCCAAGGGGGTCCATCCTTTGTGGCAGAGTGTGTGGTCCTGAACAGTGGCTCTGTGTCCACATAGTTTGGTGTAGTAGAAAAATCCCAGGCTGTGGAGTTACACAGATCTGGTTTCAAATCCAGCCTCTGCTGTTACACAATGTCAGCTAGTTACTTGACTTTGCTGAGCCTTTCCGCTTCCTTAGCTATAAAGTGAATTCATTCAAGGAATATTTGAGCGCTTACTTTGTGCCACACGCAGTGGCTATAGTGGCAAACGATTCTGCAACGATCCCTGCTCTCACAGAGCATATTCTTCAGAAAGACTGATTGCCTTCCAGTAGGGGAATATCTGTCTTAAATAATCGGCAAATAACATAAAATACAATAGCCATAAAGGCTGTGATGGCAGAGTACCAGAGGCTGGGAGAGGGGACTGTTGCCTGGCGGTAAGGGAATAGGGCAGATCTTCTAATGAAGTGGTATTGAAGCTGAGACCTCGAAGCTAAGCAAGGGGTCACCCAGATGAAGGGGGGGTGAGGACGAGGAGCGTTCTGGGCAGAGTGAACAGTGACAACTCGCCACCTGTAATCGACCTTCCACCCAAGCTTCATCCAATCAAATAGTTACTGACAAGACATACCACGTGCTATGCTATATACACAGAGCGAGGAATAAGATCGACGCGGGCTACCCTCCTAGCACTTACGTGTCCTTGTGGAAGACAGTGCCCACCGATTGTAACAAGGGGCACCTCAAAGCCAAACCTGCCCCTGTGACTTCCTCCCCTTCAGCCCTTTCTAGCCACACGTGCAAGGCAAGTCCATGCCCTCTGTTCGCTCGCAGCCTGTAGACATTTAAAAAGAGGAGCTGGTAGTATGACTTCTGGGTCTTTCTGCCCCCAAGCTAACAGCCCCAATCTCTTCCTGTCTTCTGGACATGCACCAGGAGTCTGTTGTTCTAGACTTTTTTATGAATGCGCCTGAGACCATGTTGGCTTTTTGTTTCGGTGGCCACATCTCCCTCATCTTGCCATGGGCTGACTGTCCCCAGAAAGTCTGGGCAGGCCCCCTGCCCTCACAGAGCTTATATTCCCGTCGGAGCAGGCCAACCATAAATAAATACGCACACAAAATAATTAGAGATTGGGATAAGGGACAAGTAGCGAATGTGGTAGAGGGTGATGGGCATGAGGAGGCAGCGGGGGGGTGTGGGAAGGCTCAGGAGGTAATGTTAAAACCAAGGCTTGAAGGAACCAGACAGACAGACCGCAAACAGGGAAAGAGCGGCGGAAAGGTCTGGTTTAGGGTAGATGCTCAACAAATGTGTGTCGAAAAGGAGCAAAATGTCCTCCTGACCTTTACTGAGTTGGATCTGGAAGCAATAGGAGAAGCAATAGGCCAGAGGCCCCGCCCTGCCTCCCACTGGGCGCTCTTGGGAAGCCCCCTAAACCCCTCTGGGCCTGTTTCTTCCCTTATAAAATGACGCCAGCTGACTGACTGAGTCAACATTGAGCTACTGTCAGGTGCCAGCACTGTGGTAGGTACTGGATTCTGATTCCAGCCCCGTGTGGCCGCCAGCCCTGTTCGGGGGAGAAAACGAAGTGATGTACATCGAGACATTTTGACCAGGATTCCGAAGGCTCTTGAAACTGAGGTTGAGTACCCTGTAAGGTTTTGCTGATGAGGTGCTATCCGAGTAAAATATGGAAAACACTTTAGAGACCATGATTCGACTCTGGGCTGCTTTCTTTTGAAATCTCCAGTTCAGCAAGTTGGAGGCGTCCCAAGCCGTTGCCATGGTGAAGACTGAACTCTGAGAACTGGCTTAGCTGGGGCTGTCATGGCTGGAGCCGGAACTCCATGAGACCCAACAGTTTCTGGACAATTCTGTCTGCCTAGTGAAAGAGCTTCTCTCCTTCTTCCATGCACCATACTGTAGCTGTAGCCGGGGAGTCCTGCCCTTGGCATCCGCCTGGACCCAGGTCTACTCATTTTCCACTTGGTGCTGGCTGATGGGCGCTGGGTCCCACTAAAGAGACACAGTAGTTGTGCAAGTTATTTCTTTTGCAGTGATGAAAAAAATGCATCGAAGGCTCAGTGAGCACTTCTTGGAAACAAGGTTTAATTTCTCCAGATTTGTTGGAACTGAAGTGGCTCGCTGTGTGTTTAAATACTAATCTTACAAAAATTGCTTGAGAAGTATTCAATTCTTGGTTGCTCTGGGAGTCACGAGGCTTTATTGCATGCTTTTTTTTTTTCTTTTGTTCATTTGAATTTCCTATACAGCTGTGTTCCCGTGTAGACTGGGCAAAAAAGCATGTGAGCTGTTCTGTTGGGTTTTTTTTTGTCTGAAAAAAATCTGGAAGACTTCTGTCAAATAATGGAAGATGCCTGTTTTCTGGGTTTGTTTTTTGTTTTTGTTTTTTTTAACTGTAGAGCTGGTTTAGTGTGAGAAAGCAAGACAATGGCAATCAGACCCCTGATTGTGCTACAAAATTGATTTTTTTTTTTTTTTAAAGATTTTATTTATTTGACAGAGAGAGACACAGCGCGAGAGGGAACACAAGCAGGGGGAGTGGGAGGGAGAAGCAGGCTTCCCGCGGAGCAGGGAGCCCGATGCGGGGCTCGATCCCAGGACCCTGGGATCACGACCTGAGCTGAAGGCAGACGCCTAACGACTGAGCCACCCAGGCGCCCCCAAAATTGATTTTTTTAACACTTTCTTGAAACCTCGACCATCGAAGCTCCATTTTCTCAGGGGAGCCAAGAGGTTGATATTTAAACATTCCAGCCAACCAACACTTCACTCCCTAACTTCCAGTCGGCAAACACTGAACATGTCAAATGGGCTGAGCCCTGGGCCAGGCGCTGGGGACACGGAGGGGACTCAGTCACAGTTTTGATCTCCAGGCAACTATGGCCCATTAGGTAAAAGCATTGCAGTTGTGTGAAAAGCATTAGCAAGGAACTTCAGATGGAATTCCCTCACCCGTTGCTGCTTCCGGTGGGCAGACCAATGGTCCCTAAAGATGTCCGCGGGACATCCCGGGAACCTGTGACTATGTTAGGTTACATGGCAAAGAGAATTAAGGCTGTGGGTGGAACCAGCTCATCTCGAGACGGGGAGATTATCCTGGGCCCGTCTAATCACACAGGCTCACAAAACTAGAGACCCTTTCCGGGCCATGTTCGGAGAAAGAGCTGAGACAACAGAAGCAGGGTCAGAGAGATGCTACATTGCCGGATTGGAAGAGAAAGGAAGGCCGTCTCTGGAAGCTGGAGAAGGCAAGGAAATGGATGCTCCCATACAGCCTCCAGAGGGAATGCAGCCTGCTGACACCTTGACTTCAGCCCAGTAAAACCAGGTCAGACTTCTGACCTCCAGAACCGTAAGAGGACCAGCGGGTGTTGTTCGAAGCCACTAAGTCTGCGGTAATTTGTTAGGGCAGCAATAGGTCGCTAACATGCTGCCTTCGAGGGAGAGGATGTGGTCTCTGTTACTATTTAGTTCTGAATGTCTGCTCTGTGCCAGGCACTGTTCCCGGTGCTGCAGAAAGATCCACAGTCCACAGCCCAGTGGGGAACACTAGCAACACGGCACCATGATGGAGGGGAGTCCAGATGATAAGTGCACGGCCAGGGAAAGGATCGGGAGGCGGGGAAGGCCCTGCCGTGCCTATGACTTGAGCACTTAGACGTTACTCACTGGTGTCAGGAATTTTCCCAGGGCACCATGCCCACTCCATTTCCGGAGAGTGGCAGTGTATGGAAGACATGATCATATTTGGGTTCTAGAAAGGTCGCTCTCTTTGCAGCTGCAGTAGGAAGGATGGATTATCCAGACAGGGGCAAAAGTGGACGCAGGGGTAGTGGTTAGAACACTTGGCTAGGTGAGAGAGCTGGCCCGGACGAGAGAAGAGTCATTTGGTGGGTAGGCTCGGCAGGACTCAGCAACTAACTGTAGAGAATGACCAGGGGCTGGGGGCGGGGGGGTGGCAGTTACAGTGACACCCCATCATCTGGGGTTGGGCAAATGAGGGGGGCGGAATGACAGTAACTGCAGTTCTAGAAAATACTTTCATGACAAAGAAGGTAAGAGATGGAGCCATCAAGGTACAAATCTAAGTTTGCCCCTGGATCCCTGCGGTAAGGAAAGACAGAGCCCAGTTGGGAAGGGGGTGGGAGAAGGGGACTGAGGGCCCCCAGCGAGAAAGTTGAGGGAGGATGCCAAGTTTGAGAAACGCCAGGACTTGTAATCCATTCTCCTGTTATAACCTAAGAACATCTGGAGCTTTCTGCTATGGGTGGTGTCTAGGGAAAATAATTGCTCTAACCCAAGTACAATAGATGGAGGAAAAAATAAATTATTTTCCCTCCTTACAAAAAGCAGAAAGCTTCCGAAGTTCTCAGGGAACGATGGGTGGTGTGATTAGGAAATTAAAAAGTGCGTCACTCTGGATTTCGGTGTATCCTCCACGGGTCTGGCCAGAAGAATGAAAATATATGTTGCGGGCTCTCTAAAATGCAGTTCTTAGCATTTTCCAGGAGGGTCAAGGGCCAAGGAATGAATACTGGATCTGGAGAGGAAGCCGCGGCTAGTTGGCCAGACCCTTGCTGGTTCCGTGGAGGTTGACGTGCGAGCACGGAGACTGCTTCACCCTGCTTCTCCCCAAGGGCTGTCGCCAGCGTTCTCTAGCAAATCGCAAGCTGTCCGGTCTGCTGTTCTCAAGCCCTGTGTGCCGGGGCTGGGGCTGCGGCCTCTGCAAGTTTGAGCCAAATAGCAACTGCTGGGGCAGAGTTCATCAGATATGCGGGGACTCAAACTCTTTTAAAAATTGATTTTTGCCTCAATAGAAGGAAATCGGCAACGGACAGTGTAACTGACAAAAGAAAGCATAGAGGCCTATGGTAAAGTGAAGGAAACATCTGGTTTTTGTTTTCTTAACTTTTATTAATTCATCTGAGGTGTGAGTCACCAGCTCACCCAGCCAATGTTTCCAAAATGGAGTCTTCGTTGCCTCCAGGGTCGTTGGGAAAAGTCCCTTCAGAACTACCTTGAGAGAAAGATGACCTGCAGGGAGGTGTCAGGTTTTTTTGTTTGTTTTTGTTTTTTTTTCAATGTAATGTTGGTCCTGATAGGTATTTCCTAAAAATGCTTTTATGTTAACTCACGATGACAGTACTTCCTCAGCAGGATTTTAGTCCTCTGCCCAGAAATTGTAGGACTAATGTGCTGACCTAAAAATGTGCATTAAACTCAGAATCTCACGAAGTATGCCCTTCACACTATAAAGAAAACTTTCTTGGCTCACCTTAGACTTTCCCGGGAGAGGTTGGGGTGAGATGCATAGCCCCTGGAGACACTGTAGAAGGAGAAAAGTCTCTCTCTCTCTCTCTCTCTCTCCAAGGTTTTCTTTTTTTTTTTTTAAAGATTTTATTTATTTGAGAGAGAGAGAATGAGAGAGAGCACATGAGAGGGGTTAGGGTCAGAGGGAGAAGCAGACTCCCTGCCGAGCAGGGAGCCCGGTGCGGGACTCGATCCAGGGACTCCAGGATCATGACCTGAGCCGAAGGCAGTCGCTTAATCAACTGAGCCACCCAGGCGCCCTGTCTCTCCAAGGTTTTCTTGAACCGACACCAACCCCACCCCACAAAGGGAGCTCAGGTGGAGACACCAAGGGGAGAGGAAGATGATGTGCTGGGGCCAGACCCTACCGCCCTTGGGGCTAGTGATTCTCTGTTCTCCTCCACAGCTCTTGGTGACCAACATGACATTTTCAAGATGGCTGGTCAGAGTTCAAAGTTGGCCTCTGGTTACCGTCCAGGACAAGCTGGCTGGTCTGTGGAATGATGGGGCAGCAGCTTTGCTCTCCTTACTCTGTACTCTATCCAGCTGAGCTGTACTTTTTCTGACCCGTTGGTAGTGATGTCAGCAGTGGGGGTCAAACCTCTACCTTTCATAGGTGGCTAATTACTTGATTCTACTAACCATTTATTTACTGAACAAACTTTGTCTGACTGCCTACCCTGGCTACTGGGAATTCAAAGGTGAGTAAGGCAAGGTTTGCGCCCTCAAGGAGCTCACAGATTAGTGGTAGAGACAGGCTACAGCAAGGGGGCATTGAGCTGAGCTTTAAAGGACATGTTAGATCTCTGAGCCTGAAGCACAGGAGAGAGATCTTGGCTTTGGGCGTGGATGAGATCACCAAGAGATCTTGGTCTACAATAGAAAGAGTCCTAGAAATAAAATATGAAATAAACCAAAACCAAACCAGAGCAAACAAAACCAGTGACATTTAAAGGGCAAGTAGAGGGACGCCTGGGTGGCTCAGTCGCTTAAGCATCTGCCTTCAGCTCAGGTCGTGATCCCAGGGTCCTGGGATCGAGTCCTGCATTGGGCTCCTTGCTCAGCAGGGAGCCTGCTTCTCCCTCTGCCTGCCGCTCCCCCTGCCCTCGGTCTCTCTCACGAATAAATAAATGAAATCTTTTTTAAAAAAAATAAAGGGAAAGTAGAATAAAAGGAGACTGGGAGGGAAGAACTTGAGGGGTTGGTGGGAAACAAGAAGAAAGTGGTGTTAGAGATACCAAGAGAGGAAAAGAATTTTCATAAAGAAGGGATGGTCACTAATGTCAAAATCAGTCAAGAGATCAAGTCAAGATGCCCATCAAGTGCGAAGGGCATCCACTGGGCCCAGGAATATGGAGCCATCACTGCCCAATAGTGATGGTAAGAGAACGGCCAAAGCAGGTTAGGAGAGACCTCCTGACTGCTTGGAGGTGGGAGACGAGGGAGAGTGGAACGTTCAGGATAACTACCAGGTTTTTGGCCCGAGTGAGTGATGAGTGGTGGCTCCATTCAGGAAGAGCAGGTCGGGGGAGAGGGAGAGGGAAGGAGTTCAGGTTTGGACCCATTGAGCATGAGGTACCTGTGGGTCTCCGAGTGAGGATGACCAGTGGGCCATTAGCTAGATGGGTCTAGAGCTCCAAAATCCTAGTTTGTAAATCAAGCAGACTAACACGGCCAGTTTTTTTTTTCCTATGGGGAACTCCATGCCCCCTTTCCATTATGCCCTTTTCCAGGATCAATCGCTTAGAAATTTCCTGATTCTCAGTATTTTTCTGTGAGTTCTCAACTGATTTTATTTGAACCAGAAACATCTGTACATGTAGTTTCTGTACCACGCATTTGGAGCCACTTGTAAGGGAAAGCAGAAGAATTTACAGGCAAATTAAAAAGGAGCTGGAACAGCTCTTCCCTCTGTACTGAGCCAGTTACCCACCGCCTCTCCATAGCATTGATGGATTATGGTAGAACTCTCTCTTGTTGCTAACCTAAGGAAGAAGCCAAAGGGTAGCTTTAGATTCTATCTCAGTTTTTTTAAAGATTTTATTTATTCATCTGAGAGAGAGAGAGAGCACGAGCAGGGAGGAAAGGCAGAGGGAGAAGCAGATTCCCTGCTGAACCAGGAGCCCAACATGGGGCTCGATCTCAGGACCTGGAGATCACGACCTGAACCGAAGGCAGCCGCTCAACCATCTGAGCCACCCGGGCGCCCTGGATTCTATCTCAGTTACACGGCAGCTAATGTCATAATGGTGGACAATGATCTGATTCTCTATTAAATAAAGCACAAAGCAATTGCAAACATTTAAATGACATGACTGAATTGGACAGGGCCTACCCTGGTCATTCGGGACAGGAATCACAGTGCCGGTCCCTACGCCGTACACAGAGTAAGCTCTCAGGTCCTTATGTATGAGGGAGGGTCTGTGCCTAGGTATTCCCTCTTGCCTTCTATGGATAATCTTCATTTCTTGCCAGCTTCGGGCTCATATAGTCTCCTACTCTAAGAGAGTCCTGATGTTGTGTCCCTTGCAGTAAAGGAAAACTGCAAGCTTCATAAAGAAAATGATGTCATTGACTTGTCCTATTCTCGAGTCCCCATCTGATTGAATGTAGATACAAGACTGGCAACAGCAACAGTGTAAATGATCATTTTCTGATGCGTCTGGCCCCAGGGGGATTACTGTGACAGTCTGCTCTAACTGTACAAGCAATGTTTCCAATAAAAAGTTTTATTAGGTGTTGTCACAGATGTAAATATTTCATAAAGATATCACTCCAGTTGTAAATCATATACTTGAATTCATACTGAAGTCACCTCATTAAATACCAAGAAAAACTATGTCTTTCACATAAATCCTGGTCTCAAGTGACTTTTTAAAAAAAGGAGCAAAGAACGAAAAACAAAACTCAAGCCCCAGCCGCCTAAGGCTGAACTTGGGGAGGCTGAACTTGGGGAGACTGACAGGCGTAGGAAAATCGTCTTTGTTTCTGTGATCTTCCTTTCGAAATTGTATACTCCAAAATACTCATTATCTTCCTACGTTTATCGGATTCTCCCGAGATAATAGAACTGGAGAAATGATCCACACTCTAACTTAAAAAAAAAAACCAAAAAACTCTGATTTATTAAGGAACAATTTATATACAGTAAAACTTATCCTTTTTCATGTATAGTTCCATGGGTTTTGAAAAACACACAGTCACATAATCACCCCAAGAAGGACACAGAACATTTTTAATCACTCCAAAAAATTCCCTTGTGTCCCCACCCCAGGTTCCTGGCAACCACTGACCTGTTTTCTGTCCCTCTAGTTTTGCCTTTTCCAGAATGTCACATAAACAGAGTCATACAGTATGAGCCTTTTGCTGGCCCTCTGCTTTTGAAATTAACAGTATTTTTCAGACAATAAAGATGAATACATGTTCAGTGTGGGAAAACGTAAATGTTTAAGCAGCAGGAAGATACAAAAAGGCTTCCCAAAGACAGCCCTCATTAACATTTTGATGTGTTTCCTTCCAGTCCTTTTGCTGGATATGCACCCGCACTCCCGCATACAGATACAAAGTGTTCTATAAAATTGGAATCCCACCATCTACAGGATTTTGTCTTTTTACTTTGTATTTTGTAACTTCAAATCGTGAGCATTTTCTTGAGGATGAACTCTTGCTGGAGGGTTGGAGGCGAGAGCCTAATCGGCAGGCTCAGGGATGGTGGACAGGAAAGAAAACCAGAATCACCAGGACCCAGAGGAACGGGCTCTGCACCAGCTGCATTTGGTTTCCTGAGCTGCTGAGTTCCACTTGTTTTCATCAAAGCCTATTTTTTGTTGCTGCTGCTGGCTTTTTCTCGGACTAAAACAGACACGCTCCCAGGATGAGCTCGGGGCCCATTCCTCTGGGGCCCGCTGCCCACCCCCACCCCCCGCCGTGCTCCTCTCCTGCAGAGAACTTTGCAGGGCACATTGGAAGGGCTCGTTTATTTCGTCCAGCTCCCCTGCTAGACGGTGCGCCCCTCAGGCACGGTCACCTCATCCTGTTCGCTCCATTTCCCCCCCTGCCTGTGGCATGTTACGCAGCGAAGGGTAGATACTTACCAAGAATGAAATGAATGAGCAGGACGACGCACCAAGATGAAATGCTCCCTTCACTGGTCCAGTTGCTGCCCCTCATTTTTGTTCCCTCTTCTGCTTTACCCTCAGAAATACCTCTGGGGGCATTATTTTGGGTGGGCCATCACACCGGGGAGGCGGGCCACAGTCGCGTTATCCAGGGAGAGGTAGAAGGTGGACCTGGCCGGGAGGAAGGAAGAGGCAGGCTGCTCAGAGTCGCCGCTCATGGGCACACAGAGCCACCAGGGATGGCTTCGTGCTTCCCGCCCGGCCGGCTCAGCCCTTGCCCTGCCTGCCCTCTTGGGGGGTCAGGAGAGAATTGAAAGGGTCTATTCTCGTTTCCCCCTTCGATCCTAATCATTGCATATTTTTCACGTGGACTAGTTGCCACTTACGTACAGAGCGCCCAGTGGGGGCCAGGGACACGGTTAAGCCCTTCACACACATCGCCCCGCTGAGTCCTTACGGCAGCCCTCTGAGCGAAGCACTGCTGTTATCCCTCTTTTACAGATAAGCTACAAACTGAGGCTCAGAGAGGGTCAGGGAATGTCCGAGGTCACACAGCTACTTAGGACGGCGTCTGGGCTACCGGGAACACTCTGTCAATGGTAGCTGTCATGGATGTTATCACTATTATTCATCATAAGCAGTGGCTGATGCCATGGGCTCACAGAGGCCTGCCCAGGGGGCCACGAGACCCCCTGCCCCACTTTCTGCCTCTTCAAGACTTGGGAAGGTGGCTCCTTGGGTGGTGGGAAAAATGATACCATGTTTGTGTTTGGCTCCTTCTTGGTTCCCACAAATGCCCTGAACATTTTCCATTTTCTGAGCGCTTTTGTGAAACAGCTATGATGTGGTTGACAGTATTTGTAGTCGGAGCCAAGTCAAGCCTTCCTCTGGAGGAGAGCTGGAAACCTCTAAGGGTCTTGTCAGTTTTCACGTAGCCCACAGGCCCCTTCCCGGGGTCCCCCGAGGCTGAGGCTTTCCGGGCAGGCAGCAGCCGAGACAGTGCGCCCATTGATCCCCACGCCGTGTCTCCGGGTGGGGAAACCGGCACCGTATCAGCCTGGCAGGGCCTTGCTGGGGCCTTTCTCCAGCAAGTCCTCTGCTGGAGCTTCTGATCTGCTCGTGATGCTCTTCGTGGTTTCGGAACTGCTACGGATGGCTCAAGATGATTTCCCCTCCTGTGTTTTCTGCAGTTTTGTTTTTTTTTTCCAGGACCCAGGAGAAACTTTGAAACTTAAAAATTACCCCCGTGCCAGGAGTCCCCACAGCCTCCAGCTGAGGGGTAGATGAGCACCATATGCTGTTTACATAAAAATAAATGGCTTCCCCCCATGAAGCACATGGGTCTGAATCACTGGCTAACCCCTCTTTTACCTTAGCAGCTGGAGCAATGGCCCTCTGGATGAAGATGCGTCTGCAGAGAGCAGTTTGGCTCCAAAAAGCCCCAGTTTGTTTGTGCGAGAGCTGTCTCCTAGGGAGGCAGGTGGTGGGCAGGCCAGCGGCCCCGGTGGGACCAGCAGGAGTCAGGACCCAAAGGCCGAAGGGAGTGCTGGGGGGTGACCTTCTGCCTCCCCAGGTGGACTTTCAGAGGGGTCCCCTCATCTAATGCCCCCCAACATCATGAGCTCTAGAGATGAGGGAGAAGGGCTCTCTTTTCTTGGACTTCAAACACCAAAGGACTTGACTTGGGCAATAGCTGTTCATTTATTCATTCATTGGTTCATTCATTCGTTCGTTCATTTGTCAAGGAATTATTGAGCACCTACTGCATGCACATCCTGATGTTGCACGAAGTCTAGCCTCAGCCTCCAGTCCCCAGTGATGACCCAACCAGGCCACTGGGCCCAAACAGAGTTTGGAAGTGAGGCAGGTGGAAACTCGCCAGCCTAGGCATAGTGAGTGAAGGCATCGGGTGCTGCATTTCAGTGGGGTGCCTTTCATTCACTCAACAAACAATCCGTGAGCGCCGACTGCCAGGCACCGTGCTAGACGCGTGGCTCATCAGAAGGGAGAATCCCAGCTCAAATCGAAGGGAATTTCAGATAACAGTAGCTAACTTTTTTTTTGAGTGAGTGCTGTGTGTGCCAAAAACTATGCTGAGTGCTGCGCATGCCTTGTCTTTTTGAATCCTTATTCCAGAGCCGGCAAGATGGGGAAACTAAGGCTCAGAGATTTTACCGACTTGCTCGAGGCCACCTAGCCAAAAAGTGGCAGAAGTTAGCTTGAAAAATCCAAGTGAGTCCAAAGGCCTGGGGCTGTTTTGTGTGCATTCCTGCCTACTGTAGAGGTCAGTCCGCGGTAGCCCGGAGTCCAGATCTGGCCCACTGCCCGTGTTTATGCTGCCGAGAGCTAAGCATGGCTTTTACGTTTTTAAATGGTTAAAAGAATCAAAAGAATAAGCTTCTCTGAAGTGAAAATTACATGAGATTCAAATTTCAATGTCGATCAATAAAGTTTTATTGAGACACAGCCACACCCATTCGGTTACACATGGTGGAAGGCTTTTCCTCGGCAACAGTGGAGTCGAGGAGTCATGACAGAGACCTTATGGCCCACAAAGTCGAAAATGCTATCTAGCTCTTCACAGGAAGAGTTTGCCAAACCACCTTCCCCATCACCTTGCAGGTCACTGGCAGAAAAAAAAAAAAAAGCAGGTCTCAGCCCATGTCTGAGCTCAGGTGGTTTCCAGAGCCCTGTCCTCCTGTCCCAGCCTCTTCCTCAGCCACTCGCAGAGAGCTCCAGGGAGCCTCCAGCAAGCATCTCCATGATGGCTGCCTTTGGGATATTTTCAGCACTTCTTTCAAGAATCTTTGAGGCCTGAGATGTGTAGGGTGGTATTAGGTTTTTCCTCAAATGTTTAGATGAAAACGTAGACAGCACAGCGAGGAGTATTTGTGAACAAAGCTCCGAAAGCAATCCTGTTGGTCTTTGCCGAGAGGTGCCAAATTATCTCAGGCTCCACTGGGAGCTGCCTGCAGGACCTTATATGGGCATAATCTCCCAACCCGGGCTTGTCTCGCTCTGCAGCATGGTCAGATCCACTTTTAAGGTTATGTGTGACCATTTCTGGTCTTTCCATTTGCTCGGGCTGTGGGGGAATTCGCTTCTGCCACACTTGAAGGAAACACGAATGCTATCGACTCCGCACCCGTCTTATTTGGACACAAAAGATGACAACTGACCTTTTTTTGGGCAGTCATCTCCCTTTATGTTTGTGGGTGAAGGGAAGCATCTTGGGAAGCACTGGAGTGGGGGAAATGCGGCTTCATGATCCTAGTTGTTTCCTGGGCTGCACGGGACTGAAGAGATGTTGGTAAAGAGAACATTCACAGTATGCCCACAGGCAGTGGGTACTGTGCGAGGCCTTCCAGGTGGGTTATACCCAGACCTCACTGCATTCATTCATGCATCCCACAGCCAGCTACTGAATGCCACCTGACGCGCCAGGCGCTGTGCTAGGCCAAGGCCGACACAGTGAGTAAGGTGGACGGCCCTTATCCTCAGGGAGCTAACCCACCAGTAGGAGAAGCAAATCACAAACAAGTCAAGACACATTACCAATCATTACAGATGGTGTTGAGGGGGACAAAGCAAAAGAACTGTGGGCCAGGACAGAGCCATGGGGAGACCTACCCGTGACTGGGCAGTCAGGGACAGCCTCTCGCAAGAGGAGGCCCTGAAGATGAGCCCCTGGAGCATAATAAGGAGCTGGCTGAGAGACTCCCCAGGAGTAGGACTGAAAATCTTGGTGTATAGGAGTTAAGAAAGTTAACGGAAGGGACGCCTGGGTGGCACGGTCCGGTCCGTTGAGCGTCCAACTCTTGGTTTCAGCTCAGGTCAGGATCTCATGGTTGTGAGATCAAGCCCCACGTCGGGCTCCGAGCTCAGCACAGAATCTGCTTGAGACTCTCTCTCTCCTTCTGCCCGCCCCCCATGCTCTCTCTCTCTTTCTGAGATAAATAAATAAATCTTAAAAAAAAAAAAAAAAAAGAAAGAAAGAAAGTTACCGGAAGAACTACGCCGGTGACTCCGTTGACGGGAGCTTCGTGCTGAGGAACCCAGGGTTGTGTTCTAGAAACCTTAACCTGGAGCCCTAACTCAGGCTAGCCCTGGAAAACACAGCTTTGGTTCAAAAGAGAACAGCTGGGCAAGTAAGGTGTCTCCATGATTGGGCATCCACGTCCACAGAGGTTTCCGGAGTTCTTCCCGAGCGCCAGCGCGCTCCCTGCCCTGGGGATCCAGAGACGAATCGGACCGCAAGGAGCTCACGCTTTACTGGAAGAAATCAGCCAGATGAGCAAATAAATGACCGGAGAGTGTGGTAAATACAACAGGAGAACCATGTGTAAGAGCCCAGAGTAGCCCAGAAGAGCGGGTGCTGAACACATTTGGGAGGGGCAGGGAACAGCTAACGGAGGCTGTGTTTTGGAGCTTGGAGTACAAGGCAGAGAGCGGTGGGCACCGAGGTTTCCGCAGGGGCAGGTCACAGGAAGGCTTTGCGGAGAGATGTTCCGGATTTGAGCTGCACTAAAGGTATGTAAACAGCAGAAACGGATCTCCCCGTTGATCTGCCTCGATTAATGCCGCTCTTGTTACCTAATCCCGCTGGTTTAGACTCTGTTTTCTAGGAAGCTATGGCATTTCAAAGAAACTGCCTGATCCTTTTCTAGACAAATGTCATGCTTTTGGATGTAGCTTTTCCCCCCCTAAGTACTTTATACTTTTCTTACAACTTCTCAAAGCATCTACCATATGGTGTCTCTCCCAAGTGAGAGATGATTACCCCTTTATTTGGGGGGAGCTGAAATGAAGTCATCTGTCCACTAGAGTGACAGTGGCAAGCAGAGAGGTGCTCTCCTGCCATCTGAGCCTGGCCCGGCGCGCCTCCTCCGCGGAAGTGACTGTCCCCCAGCACAGCCACCCCTTGCTGCCTTCCCTTTGTCCTGGCTTCCCATTATGTAAGAGCGTTTTTGCAGAGATGAGCTCTGGGCTTGTTCTGAATATTTTAGGTGTCAAACATCCTGTTTTTCTGAGTAATGTGACCCTGTCGATGACCCACTGCATTGCAGAATGACATCATGGGATTGAACTGAGAACGGTTGAAGAGAAGTGATTATGGGAGCCTAGGGACCGAGCCTGTCCCTTTACCTTTCAGCAAGTTGTTTGGAGACGTTCAACAAGAAGTCTGCAAATGAGTGTTTGCTTTGCAGAGAGCAGAGGTCGCCAGCTACGGCTTGCGGACCAAATGCAGCCCGCAGAGCAAAGCCGGTCCCGCTGTTTTTGCAAATAAAGTTTTATTGGCACACAGCCATGCTCGTTGGTTTGCACACCGTGGCTGCCAAGTTTGCCAAGCCCCCCAGCCCCGGAAGAGAGCTTGTGAATTTAGTGGCATCCCCCCCGTTCCCTTCCCCTCCTCCCAAAACACACGGCACGCAAAAAAAGAGAGATTGATTTTTAACAAGCGTATCAAAGCTTTCATATTTATTCAATGACATCAGAACTTTTACATTTAGCAAATGAGCGTTGTCCTTCCAAGAAGTTCCCCTGGGAGATTGCACACTTATTCCAATGCTGCCGCCAGGGCCCTGGACATCTCGGGGGGGGGGCTACTCCTCAGAGCCCAGTTCTGTGACACCCGAGAAAATCCCCTTCACCTTTTTTGGACCCAAAGTAGTGCGGCCTTGTTGGAACATCGGCCTCGTGGCCGTGGATCAAATGCTGGCCAATGAGAAGAAAAAAACAAACCAATCAATGTAGCCCTCAGGCTAGCTCAAGGAATTGGCTGCAGGTTCTGAATGGAGTTCCCTCAAAAGCATTCCGCAGATTTCTTCAGGAAAAGAAAAAAAAAAAGAGGTCAGCCTTACCCAAGGGATTGGGAGTCAGAGTTCTATCCCAGAAACACCTTTTGGGATTTGGGTGTGTGTTTTCAGCATTTGGGCCATGTGATCTCTCACCGGGGGCTTTCTGTCCCTCTTCAGGGACTGCTGTGGGCAGGCCAGGCTTGCTGGGGAAGGTGTCAGCATTTGGGGGTCACTCCTGTCTCCTGGACCGGACCGCCTGCTGTGTGCTCTGGACTGTGGAGGGGTGGGGGGCTCTGGAGTTGGATGGTTTCTGAAAACCACGACATGCCTGCTTTCTGCTCCCCATTTCTGCTTTCTCCTCTTCCCGAAGCTCGTTCTGCAATGGGGATAGCGCGCGGCCAGCCCTTGAAGCAAAAAGATAACCAGCTCAGCAAGTTGCGTTTCGGTGTGTTCTTTCTTTTTCTTTCTTTCTTTCTTCTTTTTTTCCCCCAAGAGCCACTGCCTCCCACACAAAACGTCTGCATTTCCTGAGCTCACAGTGGCTTCGCTGATTTCTGCTCAGCTGCATCTCAGACACAGGCCCGGGGTGGGGTGGGGGAGTTACTCAGATCCGCGTTCGTGCTTATACTTGCCATGAGCTGGCGTGGAGAAGTACGATCGAGTGGGTTACTGAGAGGCGAGGAGGATTAGGACTGGAGCCCTGAGTGTAAATTCCTCCCCAGGGCTCCTGGGTTCGCCCCCCAGCCTGGCTCTGAGGGGGTGAGGCCGGCGCTCTCCAACCCACTCTCAGTTCCCGAGGAATGGAGATCTAACAGGGAGAGATTTCGGATGGGAGGCTCTGGTGCTCTTCTGAGATTTTCTTGCTCCAGGGAGCCGAATTTAAACTTGAGCTGTTATCTCTAGCCCTGGGTGAGGGGTGGGGCCTGGGCCTCGCGAGCCCCAAGGACACCGGGAGCCTCTGACCACTCACCAGAGGCCGCGCAGGGGGGGAATGCTGGCCGCACCGTCCGGGCGTCCGCACCGCGAGATTCTGCATTAACATGTACGTCTTTCCCAAGTATGTCGATCTGGCCCCCCTAGACTCTTTCGGGGGTAGGAATGATGTCTTCTGCTGTTCGGGCAGCACCACACAGGGTCTCTTGAATGAGGGGCACATGAAGGGCCGAACTGTCCACAGTGGTATGGGAAATAGCGAGCAAATGGGACTCTGGGCGTTGGGTTTTACCCTTGGAGTGGAGTGTCCACTCTGCTGGTACTTAATAATCAAGAGGCCTTTGGGTGTGAATCCTCTGAGTGTTGAATCCCACAGGATTTCCATCCATCAGGCAGCATTTGAGGGAACTTGTGCTTTGTTCATAAAAAGCCTGGCATAAAAAGTCTGGTCCTTGGGAGATGTCCAAACTGGCATGGCTCTCCAGCTAAGGAAAAGGTGGAAGAGAGGCTTCTTGCAAGAGAGCTCTTTACTTTGCAGTTTCGACAAAAGAAAGGGGGTGGCTTCAGAAATGTTTGCTGGAAAGCTCAGAACCTCAATTTTGATGCCGAGCAAGGGAGAAGTGATGTTGGCACGGGCCTCGTTTGGGCTCCCTTCTTAGTATTCACAGGAGTGAAGAGCTCCATTTAGTAGGTTGGACACGTTCCTGTGGGCAGAATTTCTGGAGGTGGAATGATGACTTTCTCTTCCTGCTGGTAGGGGTGGGGGGTGGGGGTGGGGGGGACGTGCGGCGTGGGGGCGGGGAGGTGGGAGCACTGAAGATGGGGGGCAGCAATGGAATGCGGGGACTATTGGCCAAAATTCCTCTCCACTGCTCTCCAGGAAAGCTGGGACTGTTCAGAAGGGCCACCAGACATCTGGGCCACTCGGTCCTGCCCTGGGTCTTATCGCTGGCCAATGGTTTCCATGAGTGTTCATGGGACATCTGTGTCCCAGGCCTTACCTGTCACTGATTAACCAGTCTCCAGCAGCCACTAGAAGTTTTGAGAAGCCACTCCCCGCTAGCCCCTTTTTTCCCAGCCAGCCATGGGGGGCTGTTTTTTCTTCTTTCTATATCAAGGGTCTGTCCCATCTGGAAATTTTAAAAAAGCACCTTTCATGAGTGCCAGAGGCAATTCATGCTAGGAGAGGGTAGGCCCTGGCCTTAGGGAACTACTGGGGACTCATCTTAAGCCCCAATTCAAGCTTCATGGGCTCCCCACTTAGTTTACCGCTTCTGCCTGGGGACTGCTGCTCTACTCTGAGGGTTACATCTGATTCATTCATTCATTGGTTCATTCATTCAATTCATCCATCATGTATTCATCTAATATTCATCCTACCATGTACCAAGCTTTAACCCAGGCGCCATGTTACAGTGTGGAGCAAAACCAGACAAGGTCCCTGTTCCCATGGAGTATACATTCCTGCCAGAAAAGATGGACAATAAACAGACAAACACACACACACACACACACACACACAAGGAAAAGATTCAAGAGTGGCAGGTGCCACACAGCAAATAAAAGCAGGGTAATGTGGGGGCGCCTGGGTGGCTCAGTCAGTTAAGCATCCGACTGTTGGTTTAGGCTTGGGTCGTGATCTCAGGGTCCTGGGATGGAGCCCCACATCGGGCTCTGCGCTCAGCGGAGAGTCTGCTTGAGATTTTCTCTCTCCCTCTGCCCCTCCTGCTCATGCTGTCTCTCTCTCTCTCAAATAAATGGATAAATCTTTAAAAAAAAAAGGAAAGAAAGAAAAAGAAAGAAAGAAAAGAAAGAAAGAAAGAAGAAAGAAAGAAAGAAAAAAGAAAAGAAAGAAAGAAAGGAAAGAAAGAAAGAAAGAAAGAAAGAGAAAGAAAGAAAGAAAGAAAGAAAGAAAGAAAGAAAGGAAAGAAAGAAAGAAAGAAAGAAAGAAAGAAAGAAAGAAAGAAAGAAAGAAAGAAAGAAAGAAAGAAAGAAAGAAAGGTAATATGGTAGAGTGACTGGGTGGGCAGGGACAGCATCCATGAGGAGATGACCATGAGCCTGAGATGCGAAGGATGAGTAGCCAGACTTTCAAAAATGAGGGTTAAGGCTGAGCTGGAGCAAAGAGCTGACTATGAGTTGGACACATGGCATACAGAGAGGAACAAGAAAGGTCTCTGCCCTCCAGAGTTTCTAATCTAGATGGAGAGACAGAAAAGAGGCAGTTACAATTCAGCTAGATCAATACTATGACAGGAAGAATACGTAGAGAGCTCTGGGAACACAGAGCAAGGGCCCCGAAGGCTGAGTGTGAGGGCCAAAGTAAGCCTTCTGGAGGAAGTGACATTTAAGCTGTGACGTGAAGGATGAAAAGTCAGCCAGGTCAACAGGGTGAAGGTGAGGTGAAGAGAAGGGAGGACATTCTTGAAGGGCCAATGCTCCCAGTGCATAGGCACGTCTGGGGGACCAAGGAAAGTTCCCAGAGCTTGAGGAAGGAAGGGGAGGGAGTCCTGGGACGGGAGCCTGGAGAAGTAGACACAGTCATGTCATGGATTTGGGATTCATATTTTGATGACAATGGAGGACCCATCAAACAGTGTTAAGTGGGGGAGAGACATAATCCAATCTATGTTTTGAAAAGACCATTGTTCTGGCTGCTATGGGGAAACTGGGCTGTAGGGGAGTGAGAGTGGAGGCAGGAAGATCAGTGAGGAGTGAGTCCAGTTATCCAGGTGAGAGAGGATGTTGGCTTAGATCAGGGTGGTGGATGGAGATGAGATCCACGAGATATTTAACATGCTCCTGTGGGGCACCTGGGTGGCTCAGTCGGTTAAGCGTCTGCCTTCAGCTCAGGTCATGATCCCAGAGTCCTGGGATCGAGTCCCGTGTTGGGCTCCCTGCTCAGCGGGGAGTCTGTTTCTCCCTCTCCCTCTGCCCCTCCCCCCTGCTCGTGCTCTCTTTCTCTCTCTCTCTCAAACAAATAAAATCTTTAATAAAAACATGCTCCTGTATCTCCTGTATTTTTTGTACACTGGTGGTTGAATCTAAAGGATTAATCAGATTTGGGGTTATTTATTTATTTATTTATTTAGCCAGACCACTTCATTGGTGGTGGTGTGTGCTTCCATTGGGAGGTACAAAAATGTGATAATGCTTCTTTGTGTGATGTTAGCAGCTATTGCTAATATGGCTAATCTCATGCATAGATTTCCACTGAGGATTGCAACATGGTGGTATTAGAATTCTACCATCCCATCTTCACTTATTAGCTGGAAATACTTCAATAAATAGAAATGTCCCCTCATGTACTATATGGTGTTATAGTGGTACCATTTCTATAGAAAGGCAGGAGGGATGCTTGATTCTCTCCCTCTATTTACCAGTTCCTAAAATAATGAGTTGGATCCTTAGCACCCTCCAAAAGTGACCAATAATTTCTTCCCCATCTCACGCCAGTCAAGCTGTCACCCCCATCATCCCACCTAAATGGCTCTAGTCAAGGTCATCAATGATCTTCATGATACTAAATCCAATGATATAGCCTCCACCTAGGTTAAGTCTCAGCATTTGACACACTCTTATTGAAACATTTTTTCGCTCTTTTCTTCCAGAACAATCCACTCTCCTGGTTTTCTTCCCACCTCAGTGACTGCTCCTCAGTCTCCTTTGTTGATTCCTCCTCTTCTGACTTCTTTTTTTAAAATTAATTTTTAAGTAATCTCTACGTACAATGTGGAGCTTGAACTCATGACCCCGAGATCAAGAGTCACATGCTCTACCAACTGAGCCAGCCAGGCGCCCCCTCTGACTTCTTTTTTTTTAAATTGAGATATAATTCACATACCATAAAATTTACCCTTTTATAGTGTACAATTAAGTGGGTTTTAGTGTACTCACAGAGTTGGTAATCATCACAATGATCTAATTCCAGAACATTCTCATCACTGTAAAAAGTAACCCTTATTTATGAACACTCTCCATCCCCACCCACAGCCAACCATGAATCTACTTTCCATCTCTTTGGATTGACCCATTCTTTTTTCTGACTTCCTAGCATTGGAGTGCTCTAGAGTTCAGTTCCTCTTCCTCTTTATCTATCCTTACCCCTTGGTGATCTCATCCAGTTCCATGGATTTATTTTTTTTTTTTAAGATTTTTTAATTTATTTGACAGAGAGAGACACAGCGAGCGAGGGAACACAAGAAGGGGGAGTGGGAGAGGGAGAAGCAGGCTTCCTGCCGAGCAGGGAGTCCGACATGGGGCTCGATCCCAGGACCCCGGGATCATGACCTGAGCCAAAGGCAGACGCTTAACCGACTGAGCCACCCAGGCGCCCTCCCCCCAACCCCCATTCCATGGACTTAAATACAATCCACATACTGATACCACCATCATGGGCCTCTCCCCTCAATTCTCGACTTGGATAATCCACCTCCCTACTTAACTTGTCCACATGGATGTCTAATAGACCTCACAAAACAAGCTGCTGAGCACCTAGAATCTGCTCCCCCTGTCTGGTCATCATCTCAGATTATGACAATCCCATCTTTCAGGTTGCTCAGGCACCAAAACCTTGAAGTCATCTTTGACTCGTCCCTTCTACTCACACCCGACATTGACTAAATCAGGAAATCCTGTTGGCTCTAACTTCAAGATATATCCAGAATTTGACCATGTCTCCCAAACTCCACTGCTATTACTCTCGTCCAAGCTGCCATCATTTCTCATCTGATTATGTCAAGAATCTTCCTGCTGCCACCCTGTGCCTTCTATAGCTTTTCAACCCAGAAAAGGATGGTTCTTTAAATATTTAAGTTTGATGATAATGATGGCATTGTATAATAAGACCTATGACGTGCCGGGCACTGCAAGGCCTTACATGATCTGGCCCCGTTACTTCTCTGACCTCATTTCCTACTACTCTGCCCATCATTCATACCACTCTACACCGGTTTTCAGTAGACTAAAGATCTATTAGAGAAGGGATTTGGGTTTCTTTTTTTAAAAAAATATTTATTTATTTAAGTCATCTCTACACCCAACACGGAGCTCGAACTCATGACCCCGAGATCAAGAGTCATACGCTCCACCGACTGAGCCAGCCAGGCGCCCCAAGGTTTTGGTTTCTTTATTAACTGCTGTATTCTCAGCACCTAGAACAGTGCTTGGAAAATAGGTACTCAATAAATATTCGTTAAATGACTGAATGATTATACCAGGTAATGCCAATGAACAGACACAAACTGTGCCACTAGACACCCGACATTTATGACATCACCTGATTTTCCTAAGAACCCTACAAAGTTGTATTACATCCATATTTTGCAGATGTGGAAACTGGAGAGTTAACTGCAACTCACACATCTGGTAAGTGCTAGACTTCCCAATCAAGCTTCCAGAGGGTCACGGTGTGGCTGCTCTTGCCTCCTCTCAAGCTACCTTGTCTCGAGAGAGTATTCTTCTATGGATATCTATGGGACTCTCAATGCGAACATGTAAATGGGGCCCAAATAATGACATTTACGTTTGAGAAGTTGTCCAGGCTGTGCTTTGTGGGTTTATTTTTCTTTCATGGTTTCGCATCTTTGGAGCTACAGCCACAAAGGACAGACGTGGTCCTGCTCAGACACCAGAGATGACGGAACTGACACACGCATGAGTGGGAAAGAACAATGTGACGGGACAGAAGATGAATTATTTTCTGGAGTGAAAATTGTGTACAGTGGAGGCAATTTATCATGCCATATCATCACTGAAATTATCTCCCTGCTGCCTGCCAGCCCATCAGAAGCTTTGCTTCAGTGGCTTCTTTAGTGTTATCTAAGCAAATGAAATATGCTTGCTTCTAGCTTTGTTTATGCAATTTTTTTGTACTGCTTTAGTAAGAGAATGTGTTTTAATAACTTTATGTACTTTATAGATAGTCATAGATAGTTGTGACAATATTTTTGCAGCCGGATAATAAAATAAGCACTGCATTCTGGACAGGGTCAGATTGACCAACACTTGCTGGCAGAATCCTTTATATTTGATGCCAACTCTGCTAAATTAAATACAGTTAAAGCAAAATCACTTTATTATGAGCATAAAGATCTGGTGGGTTTTCCACATGGCTGGACTTTAGTTTTGGAGGGGCAATGGGAGTGTGGTTGATGGGGATGTTTTCTTAAAGGGTTAAAAATAAGGTGTTCTCTATGCCGCTTGACAGAGGCAAGATTTTGAAATGGGTGGCCCCATAAATGGACTGGAGAGTCTGGACAGCACTTGCAACTGGTCTCTCTCTTCTGAAAACATAATGCTGGTGGTTGATCTTAGCTCCATTTTACAGAGGTGCCTTGGGGAAGCTGCAACACCCTGGCCTTCTACTTCTGGTCCATTTTTAGCTATAAACATTTGATGCTTTACCTTTATGGGCACCCCCACTAACCCCCACTTGTAAGAAATGGCAAATGGAGAGAAGTGATGGAGCATGGGTATTAGCATGTGTCCTTTCTCACGATCTTCGAGATTTCACCTCCCTTCCCCTCGGTGCCATTCTTCGCTTCTTCACATCTGGAAAGAAGCACTGTGCCGCAGCTGTCCTCTGAGCACTAGCCAGCCTGTGGTCTTTGAGTGACCGCCTAAACTCTTCCATCACGGCCAGCTCTCATTCTTTCTCAGGACCCCAGACATTAGGCGGTCCCTTCTTAATACAGAACACAGGCAAACGTCACCATCACACCTACCTGCAGGTTTAACTCTGCCCCTAGGAATGAACAGATATGCCCTCTTCCGTATGTCAGCCCTTCCAATATTCAAAATGAAAGGAACCTTCCATGTCCCTCCTTCATTTTTTCGTCTCAAGTTCCTCCATATATGGCAGGGTTACTTCTCATTACCACCCTCATTACTGGCCTCTGGATCCTCTTAAATTTGTCAAGAACTTTTGAATAGCATTGCATTTGGTCTCTAAATCTAAGTCCAGGTATAAAGAAAACAGTGCATTGGACTCTTGCTCAACATTAAAAATGGTTGTCTTAATTGGGAAGAGAGTTTCAAGGCTTTGCTTTATTTTCCTAGCTAAGAGTTCTTTTTACAACCTCATTCTGTCCTACATGACAAAATGAAGGTCCAAAGAGATTTGAAAATGATGGACTAGAACCAAAAAGATGAAATATAACAGAGGTTTTGCATTTGCTAAAGCAGCTTAAATTACATGCACTTTTAAAATTGCCACGTCACATGGCTGACTCCTACAGAACTTGTGGTCGACTGAAGCCCCCAAGTTTTTCTCCACGCTGCCAATCAGGTCTTCCTCATGCTCTACTTTAAAATTGTTAGATATTAAAGGTCTCATCTTGTTGGTTTCAACTCATTATTCTGGCCTGTTTGGATCTTCTTATTATTTAAAGCAATTTTATTAAGGTATAACTTAAGTAAAGTGTATGGGTCTTAAGTGCACAGCTTGACTGTTCTTCACACACACACACACACACACACACACACACACTTTTAATCACCACTCAGAGTCAAGAAACAGAACATTGCCAGCACCCAGAGGCTTCCAGTCAATAGCTCCCACCCCAATGTAATTACTATCCTGATTTCTAACAGTGTAGATGAGTTTTGCCTGTTTTTGAATTTCATATAAATGGAATCACACAGAATGTGTTCATTTGTGAATGGCTTGTTTTGCTCAACCATTATATCTGTGAGATTCATCTATACTCTTGCATATAGCGGTAGATTGTTCTTTTCCATTGCTAAGTAGTAGTCCTTTATGTGGATATGCCACAATTTATTTATCCATTCTCCTGTGGATGGAAATTTGGGTTGTTTCCAATTTCTGGCTAACACATATAATGTTGTTATGAACACTCTTGTACATGACTTTTGGTGGATACATGGATTTATTTTAGGTATAAACCTGGAAGGATACTTGCTGGGTCATAGAGTACATGTATGCTTAGCTTTAGTATATGCTGTCAAACAGTTTTAAAAGGTGATTGTGGCAATTTAAAGCCTGTGATGACCAGTTTTATGTGTCCTACAGTCCCCAGTTATTCAGTCAAATACTTATCTACGAGTTGCTTGCTCTGAAAGTATTTTGTAGGTGTGATGAAAATGCATAAGCAGTTGACTTCAAGTAAGGGACATGATCCCAGATAATTTGGGTGGGCCTGATTAAATCAGGTAAAAGACCTTAAGAGCAGAGCTCAGGTTTCCCTGAAGAAGACATTCTGCCTGTGGACAGCATCTTCAGCTCATGACCAAGAATTCCAGACTGCCCTTCCGGTTGGTCTATTCTGTGGATATCAGACTTGCCTAGCCAGCTTCCACAATTGCATAAGCCAATTTCTTTCCCATAAATCTCAATATATATTTCATATTGGTTTTATTTCTCTGGTTGAACATTGACTGATACAGATTTTGTATCAGGAGAGTGCTGCTACAACAAATTCGGGAATTGAGCAATGGGTAGACGCTGGAAGAATTTTGAAAAGCATGATAAAAAAAATCCTACATTGGTTTGGACAGACTGTTGATAGAAATATAGGTGTTAAAGATTCTGCCAGGGAGGGCTCAGGAAGAAGTCGGGAGCATGGTAAAGAAAGCCTAAATCACCTAGAGAATTCATATGTCATCATAAAAAGAATGTTGGTAGGATTCTTTATACTCTTCATTTTTCAAATATAGATAAATCAAAGTGTAATTTTAAAAAAATGTTCAAGTGATCCACAGGAAGACAGGAAAAAGGAAACAGAAAGAACAAAGAGAAAAAAAATAATAAAATTGTGAACTTAAATCCTAACATATCAATAACTATATTAAATGTAAATGGTCTAAATATATCAATTGAAAAAAGAAGAATGGCAGAGTGAATTAAAAACCATAACCCAACTCTACAAGAAATCCACTTCAAACATAATGACATTAAGAGGTTAAAAAAAAAAGTATAGGAAAAGATACATTGTACAAACATGAATTTTTTTTAAAGTAGGAGTGGCTATGTTAATATCATATCCAGTAGACTTCAGACAAAAACAAAAACTACCAGGTGAAAGGGGGAAATTACATAATAATCCACCAATAAGACACAGTGATCCTAAATGTATTCATCAAACAACAGAGCTTCAAAATACATGAAGCAAAAACTGATAGAACTGGAAGGAGGAATAGAAAATCCACAATTATAGTTGGAGACTTCAACACCTTACTCTCAGCAATGGGTAGAACAATTAGACAGAAAATCAGCAATGATATTGGAGACCTCAACACCACCATTAACCAACAGTATCTAATCAACATTTATTGAACACTCCACCCAATAGAAGTAGAATACACATTATTTTCAAGTGCCCATGGAACATTCACCAAGAACATTCACAAATTTAAAAGAATTCAAATCATACAGAATGTGTTCTCCAGCCACAATGGAATCAAACCAGAAACCAAGCAGAAACTAAGAGCACAAACAGAAAAATCTCCAATGCTTGGAAATTAAGTAACACTCCTCTAACTAATCCACGGGTTAAAAAAAGGAAGCTCAACGGAAACCAAATAATACATTCCCAAAAATGACAATGAAAGTACAACATATCAAAGTGTGTGGGTCACAACTACAGCAGTGCCGAAGGGAAATTTGTAGCCCTAAATTCACACGTTAGAAAATATGTCCCAAATCAATAATAAAAGTGTCCACTCAAATTGAAATGGAAAGGCAAGAACTTAGAATAGCTTAAAACAATTTTGAAAAAGGAGTATAAAGAGGGAGGGATCATTCTACCCAATGTAAGATGCATTACATAACTATGGTAATCAGGACAGTGTGGTATTGGTGGAGAGACACACAGACTGGTATTGTCAAAAAGGTTTTCTATTCTTATAGGCCACCCTTTTTCTAGTCCTTTGGGTAGAGAGAGCAGACCCTTCTTGGAGATTTTTTCATCTCTGCCTGTTGGTTGTTCCAGGTTGCAGGCTTCTCCAGTGCCCATTCCAGATATATGGGAGGCAAAGGAAAACCCAGAGAACTCACTGCCATGTCATTCCTGAAGTCTCAAGGTCCCTAGCCAAGTCTGCCTTCTTCTTGACACCTTTTAGAGTCTTCATATGTTTGTTTGTTCTGTTGTGTACGGGGTTTTTTAGTTGTAATAACCATCTTACTAGACCAGGAAGTCAGATTTCTTTACAGGTTTTTTTTTTTTAAAGATTTTATTTTTAAGTAATCTCTACACCCAACGTGGGGCTCAAACTTACAACCTCGAGATCAAGAGTCACATGCTCTACCGACTGAGCCAACCAGGCACCCCTCGAGTCTTTTTGAAACCTCATTCTGTCATGCAAGGTGTTTAAATCCCTTCCAAGCTGTATGCCACTTCCAAATTCAATTAATTTTCCCTCTAGTCTTTATTCCAGTTACGAATAAGAGATGTTGAAGAGAACGAGAGGGTAAGAAGTCTGCCCCCTGTTTTCTTTCACTGTGGTTTATTCCCAGTCATCTCTGGCCTCTTCCAGTTTCCTGGCTGACACCCCCAATTCTCCATATTGGCTCCAATTTGTCTATTCCATGATTATTCCATTTCTATAAATTTATTCCTGGTGCACCAAAGGAATTCCTGTCTTTTCTACAAATTTATTCCTGGTGCACCAAGCCCTGTCAAGTAACCCCTATTTACAGGTAAAGTATATGAAAGGGCTCTTCTTTACATAAAAATAATTTGGCTATACACATTCACATATGGGAACACACTTGATCTAGAAGATTTTTTCTCCTTTCTCACCCCTTTCTTCTCTGAACTCCAGTCAGACCTGGAACACAGAAACAGTCCAGACTGCCAAGGAATACTCAAAATGGGACGTAATTTTTTGTTGTTGATTTTTTTCCCCAAAAATCTGTCACTTGTGATGAATTACCATATGCCAGACACTGTGCTAAGAACTTCGCATGTACTCTCTCTAATCCTCACTGTAGTGCTATGAAGTAGGAACTAGTAACTGAAACAATTTTGCAGAGAATAAAACTAAGGCATAGAGAAGATAAGTAACTTTTCCAAAGTAATACAGTCAACATTCGAACCCAGGTCTCTATAACCGGAGCTCCTGAACTGTTAGCCATGTTATATGGCCTTCCCTAATGACTTTGCTATAAAGGGATTTATCCTTGACTTGGTGTAACCAGTTGACCTAACTGGTTGCGCTGATTCACACTAAGGCATTGCCCCACATTGCTACCTCAGCGTGAATTCTTCTTTCAGGTTGGGCCAAACATGGAGCAAGGCTATAGGGAACAGGGAGAAAGTTTGGGGAATTGATTGTGAGGGCCAAGGGAGTTTGGTGCCACAGGGATAGTCAAAGCCTGGATTATGAGCCATGGTCCTGGGGTGGTAGGCTTCTCAGGGCACTCTAGGGGCAAGTGCAGCCTGGGGATAAGGATGGGAAGAGGAACGAGGGTGAGCGGAGCTCAGTTTTCATCTCAGCTGTCAGTAACAAGCTGTTTGACTTTGGGTGATCTGCTTGGGTTCTCTGAATCTCAAGTTTGTCATCTGTTGTTGAGATGGTTGGAGTATCACAGAGTACAGGTGTCTTGTGGACTGAATAAAGTCAGCAGATGTGTTGTGTTGGGATAGCTCGGTGTTATAAAAAAAAATTTATTCTAAACACCTTTAGGGAAGATACGTGCTTTCCAGATCAATGCAGGCTCCATCATGCTCTCTGTTTCACGCCCAGCCCTCCAGCAATTCCCTCTTTTTTTTTTTTTTTAAAGATTTTATTTATTTATTTAACAGAGAGAGACATAGCGAGAGCAGGAACACAAGCAGGGGGAGTGGGAGAGGGAGAAGCAGGCTTCCCGCAGAGCAGGGAGCCCGATGTGGGACTCGATCCCAGGACCCTGGGATCATGACCTGAGCCGAAGGCAGACGCTTAACGACTGAGCCACCCAGGCGCCCCCAGCAGTTCCCTCTTAGTTCACCTGCTGGCTCCTGGAGGCATTTTGGGTTTTGACCACTGACCTGGCTCCTCCATTTACCTTCCTGAAGAGATGTTCAGCCCTAATCTTCTATGGATGTCATGTTCATTACAAAGTAAGTCAACCATAGCAGACCAAGCCTGGTAATGTGGAACGAATACTGGACTAGGAATCAGAAGGGTTGGGGGCGCCTGGGTGGCTCAGTCGGTTAAGCGTCTGCCTTCGGCTCAGGTCATGATCTCAGGGTCCTGGAATCAAGGCCCGCATCGGGTTCCCTGCTCAGTGGGGAGCCTGCTTCTCCCCTTGCCTGCTGCTCTCCATGCTTGTGCTCTCTCTCTCTCTGTCAAATAAATAAAATCTTTCTTTTTTTTTTTAAAGAAGGGTTCAAGGCCCACATCTGACACACACAACTGAGTGATCTCAAGAAGGTCAGCTAACTTCTCTAATTCTGTTTGCTCATCTGTAAGATACCATGCTCTGCTATGCTCACAGGGTCATTGTAGAAACCAAATAGTATAAATAATATGAAAAAAACACGAGACTTCCCAAATGTGAGGGATTAGTAATTAGTTGCTACTGCTCTTCCAGCATAGCCACCAGCATAGACATGCCCGTTGACTTCGGTGGGCACCATCCTGATGGACTGCAGTGCCCATTCTGATGGATTGGTACCTGCGTCAGATCAGCTGTTAAATACCATTGAACCTTTAGAAACTGTGAATGTGCCCTTATTTGGAAAAAGGGTCTTTGCAGATGTAATTAAGTCAAGGGTCCCAAGATGAGATCATCCTGGATTATCCAGGTGGGCCCTAAATCTAGTGACAAGTATAGAAGACAGATGAGAGGACACAGATGCAGGGAGAAGAGGAGAAGGCCGTGTGAAAACAGAGGCAGACACTGGAGGGATGCTGCCACAAGCCAAGGAACGCGGGAAGCCAACAGAAGCCAGAGGAAGCTAGGAAGGACTCTCCCCCAGAGACTTTGGCCCTGCCTGACACCTTGGTATTAGACTTCCGGCCTCCAGAACAGAAGAAATTTCAGTTCTCTTAAACCACCAAGTCATCTGTTAAAGCAGCCATAGCGAACTAATGCACCACCCATCCCTTCTCACTTGCAACATCCGTGTCCTACTTAGAACGTTTCATTTCACTCCCCAAATCAGGCTTTGGCATTATTCAATACTGCTTGTTAGCTACAGGGCTACATCATGCAGTTAGACGGGCCCAAGTGTGACTCCCTCCTGTTCTACCTATTAGCTTAGTGATCTTTGGCAAATCACTTAGCCTCAGTTGCTTCATGTGTCCAATTGGGTTAACACCCCCTCCCTGGCAGGGTTATTGTGAGCATTAAAGATAATGAGCTATGGCAGGGGCAAACTAAACAACAGCTCTCGATACTCGCGAAATGTTATTCTGTGTTGGGTGCTGAACATAAGTGAGGCTCCCTGTCTTCCCCAGTCCACGATCTTCTTTCTTTATTTTTTTTAAGATTTTATTTATTTATTTGACAGAGAGAGACACAGCGAGAGAGGGAACACAAGCAGGGGGAGTGGGAGAGGGAGAAGCAGGTTCCCCGCGGAGCAGGGAGCCCGATGAGGGGCTCGATCCCAGGACCCTGGGATCATGACCTGAGCCGAAGGCAGCTGCTTAACAACTGAGCCACCCAGGCGCCCCAATCTTTATTTTTGAAGGTTGTCCTACTCAAAGGCTCAGCCATGCCTCCCACCACTCTCCTTACTCATACTGGGTCAGCCACTCTGGCTTCTGTGCTGTTCCTCAAAATGTCCAGTACATTCCATTCTCATGGCCTCTGTGCTTGCTCTTCCCTCTCTCTAGAACACTCCCAGATATCTGCATGGCTTGCTTCCTTACATCCTTCAGTTCTCTGCCCAAACATACCATATTACCCAAGAGGCCTTTCCCCACCGCCCTAAATAGCACACTTCCCCATCCCTCCCTATCGTCCTGGGCCTGATTTATTTTTATTTAAAGTCTTTATCATCACCTGACATAGGTATTTGTCTATTATATGTCTCCCTCCACTAGAATGTGAGCTCCAAGGAGCAGGAGCTGAGAGTTAGTCTTTTATGTAAGCTGCTGTATCCCCAGTGCCTAGAACAGTGGTGCTCAATAAATATTTGAATAAATGAATAAATATATGAATAAATGAATGAATAAGCACATAGTTTAGCTGAGTAGAGAAGTAAACATTCAGTTACAGTACAGTATAATCCATGCTATGGGGCTGCCCGGGTGGCTCAGTCGGTTAAGCATCTGCCTTCAGCTCAGGTCATGATCCCGGGGTCCTGGGATCGAGCCCCGCATCGGGCTCCCTGCTGCAGGGAGCCCGCTTCTCCCTCTCCCTCTGCTCCCCTGCTCCTGCTCTCTCTCTCTATCTCAAATAAATAGATAAAATCTTTAATAAAAATCCATGCTATGATTTCACGGAGTATTGTGGGGGCCCCTCATCAGGCTGGAGGGTGGACTGGGGGTAAGAATTATTAATGGAAGCTCCTTGGAGCATGTGCCATCTCAACTGAATCCTGCAGAATGAATAGGAGTTTCCAGGTCTAGAAGGCGGGGAAAGGATATTCCAAGAAGATAAAATAGTGTTGCAAAGTCCCATAGACCAGAGATTTTAGAAATTTCAGATAGTTCAGTGTGACAGAAAGAAAGAAATGAGGAAGAGGGGCACCGGGGTGGCTCAGTCAGCTGGGTGTCCGTCTCTTGATTTCAGCTCAGGTCATGGTCTCAGGGTTGTGGGATCAAGCCCCACATTGGGCTCCACGATCAGCACAGAGTCTGATCAGCACAGCAGCTTACATAAAAGACTAACTCTCAGCTCCTGCTCCTTGAGATTCTCTGTCTCCCTCTGCCCCTCCCTGCACTTGTGCTCTCTCTCTGAAATAAATAAATAAATCTTAAAAAAAAAGAAATGAGAGAAGACGAAAGGATGGAAGGAGTGAGGGAAGGAGAAGGAAGGGGGAAAGAAGAAAGGAGGGAGAGAAAGAAGGAAGTCTATGCTTTTAAGGAGCTCATAATTTAGTACTAGGGAAAAATCATATAAACAAAATGCAGTTTGATAAAATCGGTGGTAGAGATATTTGCGGGGTACCATGGGAACACATAGGAAGAAGTCCTCCCTCTGTGAAGGAGGCAGGAGCTGTGGAAAGAAGGAAAAGACTTACCAAACTATCACTCACCAGGCAGAGGGGAGGAGGCCTAACTGAAGAAGTATAAACAAGACCTGCAAAGACATAGAGCTGCGAGAGAGCACAGCATTGTGGGACAGCTGGAGTGCAGGGTGCACTTAGAAAAGACTGGTGTTTGGAAGTTCATAGGCATAGAGACCTTTGGTGTGGCAGTAAGGGGTCTAGATTGTATTGTGAGAACATTAGGCACTATTGGGGAAATTTAAGTGGAGAGAGGCAAAGACAATGTAACAGATCCAGGATTAGCTTCTAAATCAGTTATTTCGGGGCACCTGGGTGGCTCAGTCCGTGAAGCGTCTGACTCTTGATTTCAGCTCAGGTCATGATCTCAGGGTTGGGAGATTGAGCCCCGCAGTGGGCTCCACGCTCAGCACAGAGTCTGCATGGGATTCTCTCTCTCCCTCTCCCTCTGCCCTTCCCCCTGATCACTCGCTTTCTCTCTCACTCTCTCTCCCTCTAATAAAATTTTAAAAAATAAATCAATTATTTCTATCTTCTCTGTGAAGAATGAATTGAAAATAAGAGCAAGCCTGGAGGCAGGAGACCAGCCAGAAAGATGCTGTAAATATCCAGGCATGTTATGGCATGTTATGGCAGCCTAGATCCTGGCTACTCAGTGTGGTCCAAGACCAGCAGGACAGACATCACTTGGGAGCTTGTCACACATGCGGGATCTCGGGCCCCACCACACACCTGCTGAATCTGATCTGCAATACAAGATCCCCAGGTGATTGGGGCCTGTATTAAAACTGGAGAAGCATTGGCCAAGACTAAACAAGGATGGACAGGAGGGTATAGATAGGAGACAGCTATTTAGGTGGAACACACAGAATTTAGCATCAGATGTAGCGATTCTTTTCAAATTAGTTCATTTCTCCATCTGCTGACATTTCCCCTTTTCCATCAGCTAGGGCTCCAACTGACCGCACACTCTCCTGGACTGGGTTCCCACCACAGCTGAGTGGCTGGCCTTCATTTCGGGTTTGGAGTCATGTGTGGACAGAAAGTTGGTTTCTTTTCAAGAGTCCCAGCAGATGGCCTCTTACGCAGCTCAAAATCAATAAAATGTAAGACAGAACAGTGAAGGATAATTCCACATTTTTTTTTTTGTTTTTGCCAAAGCAGATTTAGACTCCAGCTGTTTCAATAATGTCTTTAAATCTCCTCAAAGACAACAGTTGACTTTCATTTAAAAGCATTGGAGGGGAGGGAGGAATTGAATTACCTTGAGAAGTTTGGGAAAGGAAAATGTGATCTCTTGATTCTAGTTGCAAAGCACCAAAGGCATCCTTGCTTTCATTATGGATACATATCTTAAAATTGGGAGGTCATGGGTTTCTATAGCTGCTGTTAGAAATATGGGGAATGGTGAGTGGGTTCATCATTAAGAGAGGATCCAGAGAAGGTTCTTCCCCATGAATAATAATTCCCACGTGTTATTTTTAGAAGGAAACGGACTTCACCCATGAGTCAATATGTTTATTCCTGTTAGACTAGGACGACAGTTACTTCAGCTGCTGACCTCTTGTTTCCCAGTCCTTCCAAGACTCCAAGGAAAGATGTCGATTAACCAAAACAAAACAAAACAAAACAAAAAGAGTACTCGCCATTAGACCACGGCAGCCATGGTGGAAAAGCAGGGGACTCCTCACTGAGTAATTTTTAGGTAGGGGGAACTTATTCAGACACTTAATCAGCAAATACTTGTTGAATGCCGACCAAGTTCAAGGCATTGTGCTAACAGGGTTCTTAGTTGCAATCCACAGAAACCCACTCTTGTTAACCGAAGGAGGAAAGGAATTCACTGGCAGGAAATCAGGTAGCAAACAGAACTGACAGGAAAACCAGCGAACCGGGCTTGGAAACAATCTGAGACTGAGGGCAGCTCAGGGGTCAGAGTCCCAGCCAAGCTCACACCACAAAAACAGACTTGGTTAGGTGCCCCTGCCATCCACACTGGACACCACCAACCACTGCCCGGGACCACTTTGATGCCACAGCGGCTGCCATTAGAACAAATTCAAGACTGTCCCTTGTTCCTTTGCAACACTGGCCCCAGGTTCAAAGTCCTGGACAGGAGTCCTAGGTCACATGTCCGTGCCCTGGCTGCCAGGGGTCAGGGAAAGGGAGTGTCTGGCATTTTCAGGTTCCCTAGGGGAAGGCCGGCTCTGCCTCCCATCACGACTCATGCAATGGGGATTCCCCAACTCGCTCCCTCCCCAAATGATCTCATCCTGCCCCTTGGCTTTAAAATACTACAACACACTGATGGCCCCAAATTTCTGTTTCTTTCTCCTTTTTTTTTTCCAAATTTCTATTTCCAGCCAACATCTGTACTGAGCCCCGGATTCGTATGTCTGCACACCTATGTGACATTTCCATTTGATTGTCTCATCAACAATTCAAATGAATCATGGCAAACAAGAAATTCTTGCTTCTCCCTACAAGCCTGCATCTGCTTCAGACTTTCCTGCCCCAGTAAAGAACACCACCAATCACTCAAGCCCAAATCTTAGGATCTTCCCTCCATCCCTCTCTTTCTCAGCCTCCACATCCAACACGTACGGACGCCCTGTGGTTTCTACCTCAAATTGGCCTTCTGGTCACCCCATCCAGCACGACTACTGCAGTCCACGGCAGCGTCTTTCTGCCTGCAACTGCCACCGGCAGGAAAGAGATGGCACACTCAAAAGGCATGACCAGAGAGAGTCTATAACTAATTAACTATTAACTGTAAACCGTTATATATTACCACGATATATTATTATTACTATATATATTATGTATTCTTACTTAACCAGTATATATAAACCATTAACTACTGACCATTAACCAAGGTGTGGGCAGGTTTAAGAAAACAACCAAAAGGTCGTGGGGGCGCCTCAGTCGGTTGAGCGGGCGTCTGACTCTGGATTTCGGCTCAGGTCATGATCTCAGGGGCCTGGGATCAAGCCCCGCTTCTGGCTCCATGCTCAGTGCGGAGTCGGCTTGGGATTCTCTCTCTCTCTCTCTCTCTCTCTCCCTCTGCCTTTCCCCACTGTCGCTCTCTCACTCTCTCTCTCTAAAATAAATAAATAAAAATCTTAAAAAAAAAAAAAAAAAGACAAAGGAAAGAACCAAAAGGTCGTGAAGCACCAGGAACAAGCACCAGGAGCTTCAGGAACAGCTGCAGCCTGGACCTGGTTGAGAAAGAAAGGAAATGGGGCAGAGAGAGTGGTAGGGAGGGCCCTGATCTCTCTTCTCCCACCTTCTGATCTCCTGTCAGCGCTTGCCATTGGCTAAACTCAACAAGAAACCAGCCAGCAAAGGAGCCCTAAAGATTCTCTCTACAGGATTCAGCCTTCAGGGTCAGAGGAGGCAGAGAATGTAATGGGGTAAGAGGTAAAGAGGTTAAGGAGAATAACCAACATGGCTTCTAACTGGTCACTTTGCTTCCACTCTTCCCGATCTCCCAAATCTATTCTCCACAGAGCAGCCAGAGTGATCCTTTACCACACAAGTCACACCGCGGGCCTGTCTAAACCCTTCCAATGGCTTCTCATCCCACACAAAAGAAAATCCAAGCTCCCCACCATGGCCTATATGGCCCTACATGTTCTAGCCCTACCTCTTTGATGTCCCCCCCCCCCCCATTTTCCCTTGCTCACAAAGTTCAGGCACATGCCAAGCTCATTCCTATCTTGGAGTCTTTGCATTTGCTTTCCCTCTGTCTGGAACATTCTTCCCTCAGCTCACTGCATGGCCTCCTAATTACCCAAACTAAAATAGTCCCTTGTCCAGTCACTCTCTAACACATGACCTTATTTTATTTTCTTCATGGTGTCAAAGGATTTTGAGACTACCATTCAGTATCTGAGTTCCATTTGAGATGCCTACATAATCATTCACGTAGCGATGTCAATTAAGTAGTTGGATATATGAGGTCCTTTTGTGGCTGTTTCAGGCTTCAGGGCTTTATTTTTAATTTTAATTGAATTTTAATTTATACTTTTAATTAAATTTTAATTATAAACTTGTAAAAATTCATTAATCTGAAGTTCAATGAGTTTAGACAATTATATACCCCAATCAAGCCATAAAACACCTCCATCACGAGCACTGAGTAATGTATACAATTATTAAATCATGATATTGTACACCTGGAACTAATATAACACTGTATGTTAACTATACTGGAATTAAAATTTAAAACTTAATAAAGAAATAAAATAAAACCTCTCCATCACTCCAGAAACCTCTTTCATGCACCTTCCCCCCACTTATAGATTAGTTTTTTCTGTTCCTGAATTTCATAGAAATGAACTCATATGATATATACTCTATGTCTGGCTTCTTTTTTTTTTTTTTTTTAAGATTTTATTTATTTGACAGAGAGAGAGACAGCGAGAGCAGGAACACAAGCAGGGGGAGTGAGAGAGGGAGAAGCAGGCCCCCTGGCGAGCAGGGAGCCCAATCCCAGGATCCCGGGATCATGACCCGAGCTGAAGGCAGACGCTTTAACGACTGAGCCACCCAGGCGCCCCTGTCTGGCTTCTTTTGTTCAACATTTTATTTTTGAGATTCATCCATGCTGTTGCATGTATTAGTAGTTTGTTCCTTTTACTGGTGACTAATATTCCAGTATATTCCACAGTTTGCCCCTTCTCCTCTTGATGTATGTATGTTTTGGTCCTCTCCCCCTAGTTTTTGACTGTATGAATAAGGCTGCTATGAGTCTTCTTATAGGAGTCTTTTTGTGGACACAAGCTTATATTTATTTTGGATAACTACCCAGCAGTGGAAGTATTAGGTCATAGGCAAGATCTGTGTTTAACTTTATAAGGATCTGCTAAACAGTTTTCCAATATTTTACCATTTTATATTCCCAGCAGCAACGTGTGAGGTTTCCTCTTGCTCCACATCTTTGCTAACATTCTATGCGGTCAGTCTTTATCATTTTAGCCATTCTAAAGAGTGTGAAATGGTATTTCACTGCAGTTGTAGTGTGCGTTGCCCCGATGACCAAGTGTTGAGAACCTTTTCATGTGTCTGTTGTGTTTATTTTCATGGGTTTACATCACCTATCTTCTTTTGTAAAGTGTCTATTCAGGTCTTTTGCCCATTTTTCTATTGGGTTTTTTGTCTTTTGTCCTTTGTCAGTGATATGTATTGTGAATATTTTTCCCAATCTGTGACTTGATTGTTCATTTTCTTACTGGTGCTTTTTGATGAGGAGAAATTTTTAATTTTGATGAAGTTTTGTTTATCATTGTTTTTCTTTTACATCAGTGCTTTCTTTTTTTTAACTTTTTTGTAACTTTTTTCTTTTTGTTTCTTTTTTTCTTTTTAAAGTAATCTCTCCACCTAACATGGGGCTTGAACCCACAACTCTGAATTCAAGAGTTGCACACTCCACCGGCTGCGCCAGCCAGGTGCCAGTCTCGAAAAGAATACTCTGGCTGCTGTGTGACAAAAGGGCTCAGTGGATAAGAAAGGCTAGAGTTGGAAATTTGTGATTCATAACTAGATGGAGGGTATTTAAAGCATGAGTCCTGAAGAATAACAAAATTCAGAGGTTGGATAATAACTTAAAATAAGAATAAATCAGGGGTGCCTGGGTGGCTCAGTCGTTAAGCATCTGCCTTCAGCTCAGGTCATGATCCCAGGACCCTGGGATCGAGCCCCACGTCGGGCTCCCTGCTCAGTGGGAAGCCTGCTTCTCCCTCTCCCACTCCCCCTGCTTGTGTTCCCTCTCTCGCTATCTCTCTCTCTGTCAAATAAATAAATAAAATCTTTAATAAAAAAAAAGAATAAATCGATAGCAGAACTGGAAAAATGAAAAAGATGCCACAGGAACACTAGAAATAATAATATGTACCATTTATTGAGGGCTTACTATTTACCATGAACTATTCTAAGCACTTTTCATGCATTACTTTATTCACTCTTTGCAAGAATAGAGGAAGAGGGGAAATCTAGCAAAAGGCACTGAAGGAGCAGCTTGAAGAAAGCCAAGGTGTGGGATGGTACCAAAACCAAGAAATGAGATTGTCCTGTGAAAGGACTGACTTCTGGTTATTGCTGAGAGGCTAAATAATAGGATAGAAGAATGTTCCTTTGCTTTGCTGGCATGGAAGCCAGCTGCCTTGACAAGAGTGCTTTCAGTCAAGTAGAGAGAGAGGAAGACAGATTGGAGTGGGTTGAGGAGTGGATGGGGGCTGGGTAAGGAAGCAATTCTTTGGAAAACTTGCTCTGTGCGGGAGGCAGGAAAGAAGAGTATCAGATAGAGAGGGCTGTGGGGTCAACGGAGAAATTTTTCTGCCCCCTGTGTCCCTGCCACACTGTCCTTCCCATAGTTCTCCCAAACTTGGCTCTGTCCCTACTGTTCTTTTCACATGCAAAATTCTGTCTCCACCCTTCTCAACCCAAGAAGCTCTCACTTTAAAGATCCAACTCAAATGTCCCCTCCTCTCTGAGGACTTCAGTAAGTCAAGGTAAAGTGAGCTCCTTTCTCCACCATGTCTCTAGGTACCATGTACACACTTCTATTGGAGCACTCAGCACATGGATGATAATGGCACCATTTTGCTTGTCATCAGTCTCCTGTATCAGACTATGCCTTCCAGTGCAGAGAGCAGGTCTTACCCATTTTTTGCTCATTTCTTGTTAAAAATCCTCCACTGGAAATGGGTAACACGTTGTGCAGGTGTTGGTCAGCTTGTGAAAATTCACCAAGCTCTACACTTATACTCAACAAAAAAGTTGGTTTTTAATGCACAAAAAATAAAAAACTTTTAAAACTCCCCATCTCAGTGTCTTCGGGATAAAATCCAATTACTGAGCACCTACTATGTTCTCAGCACTGTGCTGGGTTCTTAGATGATCCCAGCAAGCAACTCTTGGCCTCTCTGTCCCTCTCCAGCTCTTAATCTATGCTGGCTAGAGTCTGGAGAGATCATAAACATGTCCCGTTCGAGAACTGTGGACTCCAGAATGGTCAAATCCTTGCTTGGCTCTGTAGAATACTTTACAAGGAGTTCAAAAAATGCTAGATAAACAAAGAGGATGAATTTACAAATGTTTGGGGCTGCATGTTATACTTCTGTTAATATATTCTGGAAAATAGCGAGGTCTTTTGCAATAATGTGTTCATATTTCACACTGTGCTAGTGAGCGATTATCTATACATTCCTGTTGGGCCACATGTCATTAACCAAGAGCAAAGTTCCAAGAAACTAATTTCTGGACCAATGTGACGGAATTTTCTACCTACTTTTTTAAAGTTTGAAATAAAATTTTCATATGTTTCTCCAAAAATAAAGAAGCAAACATCTTCTTTCTTCATTTATAGCATTGGAGTGTATTACTCACAGTTAATCTGTGTTTAGCAATCTGAAATGGGGCCTTAAGGGGATTTAAATTCCTGGAGCCCTTTCACATTTCCGGACTTCAATTGAGTGAGAGGTACATACTACAAGAGTAACCATCTGTAAACAGGGAAAATCAACCCATATTAAGCAATTAGAATCAGAATATGGCTTGTGTAACAGTCCAGTTTTGAAATTTAGCCCTGACTAAATGTCTGACTTCAGCTAAATTGTTCAATTTCCTTGCTCCTTAGGCCCTCCATCTTATAAAAGGGAATGAATACTGTAAGTCTTAAGATTAGTAATTAGAAGGCATATGCTAACAATTATAGAGCTGTTTGCTAAAAGAAAGTATGATTACTCACGTGAATCACTTTATCTGAAGGAAAGATAATTCTGTGCCCCGATTATAAAACCTCTTTAAGTGTCATATGTAGAAGCCTTGCAGAAGACATAGGGACATTGGGAATTGTACACTTAAAACAGGCGAATTTTGGGGGCGCCTGGGTGGTGCAGTCAGTTAAGCGTCCAACTCTTTGTTTCGGCTCAGGTCATGAGCTCAGGGTCCTGAGATTGAGCTCCGCATGGGCTCGACGCTCAGCAAAGAATCTGCCTGAGAGTCTTTCCCCCTTCCTCTCCCTCCCCTTCTGTTCCTCCCCACCCCCCCAAATAAATAAATAAATAAATAAATAAATAAAACCTTAAAAAAATAGGTGAATTTCGGGGCACCTGGCTGACTCAGTTGGTAGAACGTGAGACTCTTGATCTTGGGGTTGTGAGTTTAAGCTCCACACTGGGTGCAGAGATTACTTAAAAAAATAAAATCTTTAAAAAAAAAACAGGTGACTTTATGGTTTGTAAATGATACCTCGATAAAGCTGCTTTAAAAAAACAAAAACAAAAAACATAGGTCCACCTGAGCACAATGTCCCCAATCTAGAAGGACCCGTGAGTGACATTTTTCTCAGGCTTCCAAACCAGGAAAAACTGCAGTTATCTTGAGCAAAACTATGGTTTATCTTATAGACCTTATGAATTTGGTCTTGCTTCCTTCTTTTCTTTGCCTACCAGACAGCCCGTATCTAGGTTTGTGAACCACTTGTAGAATTTCAGCATACTGTTTTAGCTTTCCACTGTCATGTTTTTTTCCTACCCATTGTTTCCCTTGGTCATGAACTTTATCTGTTGATTATTTTTGATCTTGTTATATGACATGGATTTATGTGACCCACTTCACATCCCCTTATGTTACTGACCAAACTACCTTAGTCACCTCTTAACAGAGGAAAACAGTACGAACATAACAAATATGACTCCTTGTTGAAAAGCCATCCTGGGGCGCCGGGGTGGCTCAGTCGTTAAGCGTCTGCCTTCGGCTCAGGTCATGATCCCAGGACCCTGGGATCGAGCCCCGCATCGGGCTCCTTGCTCAGCGGGAGGCCTGCTTCTCCCTCTCCCACTCCCCCTGCTTGTGTTCCCTCTCTCGCTGTGTCTCTCTCTGTTAAATAAATAAATAAATAAAATCTTAAAAAAAAAAAAAGAAAGAAAATGCCATCCTTGCTAGCTATTTCAAAGAAAGTGAAGGGGCAACGGACTCAAGCTTCACTTGGCTGACCAGGTCGCTTGGCCATAATGATCTACAAGGATAGGTCTGCATATAACCACCGTCTTCAAATATTCAGCTGGATGTCTATGACATGTTGAAGGCCAAGGCTAACTTATTTTCTCACTGACAACCTGTACCCATGTGCCCCATGACAGTTTACAGAGAAAGAGCCAGTCTGGAACAGAAGGCCAAGGAACAGTAGACTCTAAGCAACATTTACATTTTCTTAGTGCACTTAGATAGAACAAGAACCCCACTCCTCACCGTGCGCTGGAGCTGGTCCTTGTCTAACGCTTCCACCTGTTTCCTTCCAATCCACCTTTTGTTCACTAGGCCACACTGGTCTCCTTTCTGGAAATGACCAGCTTCTCCCCATCTTGGAAACTTTCAATTTTCTGTTCCCGCTGCTTGGAATGTTCTTTCCCCAGCTCTGGGCTCCTTGGTTTCTTCTCCCCTACGAGGCCTCTGCTGAATTAGCACACCCCCTCCCCGCCCCCCCAGAGAGACCTCTGACCATCCTTTGTTGCTTTGTTTGTTTATTTTATCATAACCCACAGTTAGGTTCATTTTTTTTTGTCTACTTGTTTTTAGTCTGTCTCCCTCACTAGACTGAAAAGTTCTCAGGGCAAGGCTGTCATATTCAAATGAAAAATGTTGAACCTCCATAGTAGTCCCCCCATGCCCCAGGTGACTCTTACCATACCTCCATGTTTATGTCTGCCATAGCTCTGCTCACAACCTGAAATGCTCTTCCTTTGTTTTCTTGTTTATGGTCTGGTTCTCCTTACTAGACTGTGAGCATCATGAGGGCAGGAAACAGGTCTATCTTGTTGGCTTCCATACACCCAGTACCCAGCACAGGCCCCAACACGGGACAAATGACAGAGCCTTAGCATTTGTGTTTAGGACAAAACACCATGCTCACCTCTTCTTGAGTTAACACTTTCAGCTTTGAACTGTCTAGTCTAGAATCACGATGGTGTTGGCTCCTGATTCCCAAGATACTTTGGCCCATTTGGGCTACTTGAAAAAAAGACCACAGAGTGAGTGGCTCTATGAACAGTAGAAATGTATTACTCACAGTTCTGGAGGCTGGGAGTCCAAGATCAAGGATCCAACAGATTCGGTGTCTGGTGAGAGCCCACTTCCTGGTTCACAGACAGCCATCTTCTTGCTATGTCCTCCCATAGCAGAAGGGGCGAGGAAGCTCTCTGGGGTCTCTTTTTTAAGGACATGAAACCCATCATGGAGGCTCCACCTCATGACCTCTTCACCTCCCAAAGACCCGCCTTATAATACATCAGATTGAGGGTTAGGTTTAAACATATGAATGAAGATGGCGGAGGGGGGGGCCACAAATATTCAGTCTATAGGGCTCCTGGGGGCTCAGTGGGTTAAATGTCTGCCTTCAGTTCAGGTCATGATCCCAGGGTCCTGGGATCAAGCCCCACATCGGGCTCTCTGCTCAGCCAGGAGTCTGCTTCTCCCTCTGCCTCTCCCCTCTGGCTTGTGTTCTCTCTCTCTCTCTGTCAAATAAATAAATAAAATCTTAAAAAAAATATTCAGTCTATAGCAAAAGGAATAAGAATAAATGAGAAATGGTTTTCCCTATTGTGCACCTAAATCATGGAGGCCTTCAGCACAACGTTTGAATTGTATCGTAGGAATGCAGAAGTGCATAAGCAAATGTTTAAGAGACTGGAAAGCTGTGTTACTTAACAGCTGCAATGTTGAGAAACATATTTTATGCCTTGTGTGCACTGTGAAAATACAAACAGTTTCTCATTCTTGAGCATTCTCCCAACTCCTAATTCAAAAAATATTTTTCATATTATAAAAGTAGCAATGAAACCAAACCATATAATACAAGCTACATTGACTAGCTTAGAAATTCCAGAGGTTAACGGGAATTAGCCGGGTTAACTGCTACAAGTTGGAGCGAGCTGGGAGGATCCCAAGTTTCAAGGGAGATATTCTCTGGGGTGGGGCAGCCACTCAGAGTTGTGGCAGAGAGGACCTGGCTGGGAAATTGAGAAATCAATGGTGGCAAGTAGGGAGGGAGGGATGGAAACCAAGCCCGGTCCCCACCCAGCACCCCTCTGCCACTGCCATGATTCTCGTCTTCCTCCCCTGTAGCTGGCAGCTCGCCTCGGTAGCTTGTCTTCATGCACTTAACAGATGTTTTTTAGTTTGTAGATACAATGTCATGTCACACTCAAATAATCAGGCCCTGGGGCGCCTGGGTGGCTCAGTCGGTTAAGTGTCTGCCTTCGGCTCAGGTCATGATCCCGGGGTCCTGGGATCAAGCCTGATCGAGCCCGACATCGGGCTCCCTGCTCAGCGGGGAGCCTGCTTCTCCTTTTGCCTGCCACTCCCCCTGCTTGTGTGCTCTCTCTCTCTCTCTCTGACAAATACATAAAATCCTTATTTTAAAAAATCAGACCCTAAACTTAACTGTCTAGGGATTTGCAGCCATTACACATGCATGAATTCATTTAGCCTGTAACCTGCCCGGCGGTTGCTCGAATGGTGTGGTTTATATACAATCTAGCCATGCTTGTGTCCTTTACCATGGAAACTTCTGCTTAGAAGTTAAATCTTCAGGGGCCTCTGGGTGGCGCAGTCGGTCAAGCGGCCAACTCTTGGTTTCAGCTCAGGTCACGATCCCAGGGTCGTGAGATCGAGCACTGCACGGGGCTCTGTGTCCGGTATGGAGTCTGCCTGAGACCCTCTCTCCCTCTCACTCTGCCCCTCCCCCCCGCTCTCTCTCTCTCTCAAATAAACACATAATTAAAAAAAAAAAAAGTTAAATCTTCAGAGTTCCAAGGGGATTCAGGAAGTGGGCTTGCAGACCAAATATACGCTCAGTTGTTTTCAGCCACGGGGTAACCAACATCTTTCTTATTTTGTAATACTTAGATGCAGAACTCCTTTGGCACTGCTTATAGACAGTTGTATAACTTGATATCATACTTCTCAGGCACCTAGCCTCTTGAACTCAAATCCCAGTTAAGCCTGTGGGGATTCTCTACACAATTCTATTAAAACACCTTGTTTGAAAATATGCAGATCTTGGTTTTTCAACCCTGCATTTGATCGGGGTCTATTTGCTAAAGATAAAAGAATGGGATCTTGGAAAGCCTCAGGCTCTTGGGGGCATATTGAACAAGCCCTGTGATCCCTGCCCTCTAACCCTCTACCTGGGAACACACGGCAACGTTACAGAGCTCCTCTGTGCTCCCGAAGCCCGCTGGGTCCTGCTTTCCATCCGATTCAGTGGTTCCACTCTATTCTGTCTTTTCTTTTTTTTTTAAATTTTTTTATTGTTATGTTAATCAAGAAAGGAGAGACAAGGGCTTGGCGCTATCATTCTGTTGCTATCTGAGAAAGCATTCGTTTTCTAAAATAAGCATCACCTGAGGAATCCGAAAGAACGCAATCTGGCCTTGCAAAAGTGTGTCAAGATTTATTCATTCCTTCACTCAGCAAACACGTTATCAAGCTTCAACAGGTGCCAGGCACTCTGCTAGTTGCTGGGGAGACAGCAGTGAACAAAATAGACAAGGTCCCCACTCTGAAGGAGATAACATTGCAACGAGACTCCTCACAGTAAAAGGTCTTCCCGAATATGGATTGAACAAATCTGGCTGAACATTTGTTTGCCTAGCCAGCCTAGGTCAGACCCTTGCTATCTCTTGTCAGGACTGTCACACGATCCTTCTAATTGGGTTTCAACCCTCTGCAGGTCCACCATCAAAGAACATCCAGAGTTCGATTTTTTTTTATAATCACATCATTTAAAATATGTGTTAATATATGAATATTATAAAAAACAAATACTTCAGAATCCAATATCACATAATGAAAAGCCACAGCCCCTCTACTCACCTTTTCTCACAACCTAGTTGTACTCCACAGAAGCAACTACTTAATACTTTTTGCTCTTTCTGCTAATAGTTACGATCACACTTCTTTACAGTATGATTTTATTGGTATTTCTGGATTCATCAGTCTCAGACATTATCTATTGACTTCTTGTTATGCTGGAAGAGCACTAACTAGATGAAATCTAACCATCTTAGAATTCATAGTTGTAAGTAATTATATTTTAAAATAAAACAAGTGTTTACACCATTACAACGATGTTAATATCATTTACTGTGGAGTCAAGTGATAAAGTATGATTTTTTTTCTTTCTTCTAATATATTTTTTTCCTGGAACTTCTACTTAACCTTTTGCCTTGTTTTCTTTGACCTTATCTATCATCCACATACCCTAAATTCTTTGTAACTTCTCCATAATATTAGATATTCCCTCAAGTTCTCCTCCCGCATATCTTCCGGCAGCTTCAGAGACAGATGTGCGAGAGACAGAATACGCCTATTGTTCTGACGTTTCAGCTTCACGGGCGCCGTGTCTGCTGTCGGGTCACAAGCCTCTCTAGGTCCCTTGCTCGGGTCTCTCGCTGGAGGACAAGATGTGTATTTGGCACTGAGTGATTCAGGGTGAGGGTGAGGGTCGGGGTGGAGGTGGGGTGGGGGGACAAGGGTGTCTGTCTAAAGCACAGTTCTGATCATGTCACTCTCCTGCTCGAAAGCCTTCGTGTTTCCCTCTTGCCCGGTAAGCCAAGTCCAGACTCTTTAGCATGGCATTCAGTGCTCCCCAGGGTATGACCTAACCTGCCTGTCCTGCCTTAGGGTACCTAGGGTACCTTAGGGTACTTGACATTTCCTCAGCACAATAGGTGCTTCTCACATCCACTGTTCCTGCTGTGCTTTGCTACCCTCCATCCCCCCTTACCCCTCCTCCCCACACACGGCTGGAATGCCTTTCTCACTGAATATACCTGTTAAAATCCCACTAACCTTCATTACCCCAGGCGGTACCTCCTCCATGAAGAATTTCTCTTACCCTCATCATAACTTTTGGTACCTCTTTGGGTTCAGTCTCCACTTTCTTCCATGCTTTAGAGTGCACATGTCCTGCGCTGAAAGCTCTTTGAGACGGTCCTGATGTCAAACGTAGTCTTTTGGCTCGCCGGGCAGCTAGCCCAATGCGTGGCCTATAGTAGGTACCCCATCGATGCTTGGGAAATCAATAAATCTGTGATTTCTGTAAATGTGGAAGAATATTATCACAGTTTCATAGCTTTATTGAGATATAATTCACATACCAAGCAATTTGCCCACTTAAAGTGTACAGTTCGGTGGCTTGTAGAGTATATCCAGAGAATTGTGTGGTCATCACCACGATCAGTCTTAGAACATTTTCATCACCCCAAAAAGGGAACCCTGTAGCCATTTGTAGATGCTCCCTATTTCCTCCCCAAAGCCCCCACCCTAGGCAAACAGTTATCTACTGTCTGTCTCTATAGATCAACCTATTCTGGACATTTCATATGAATGGAACCATAAATATGTATGTGGAAGGGGTTGTGAATAGTTTTCAAGACGCATCCATATTTATAGCACGTATCAGTACTTCGTTAGTTTTTATTGACAAATAATATTCCATCGTATGAAAATACCACATTTTATTTACCCATTCAGCAGTTGAATAACATTTAGTTTGTTTCTGCTTCTGACTACTAGGAATAATGTTGCTCTGAACATTTTTTGAGAAACATCTCTTTTCGTTTCTCTTGCCTAGGTACCTAGGGGTGGAATCGCTGGGACACATGATAACTCCACATTTAATTTTTTGAGGAGCCACCAAGCTGTCTTCCAAAGTGGCTGCACATTTTTCATTCCATCAGTAATATAGGAAAGTTCCCATTTCTCCACATCCTCGTGAATACTAGCTATTGTCTGTCTTTTTTGTTATAGCCATCGTAGTAGGTGTGATGTGGCATGTCATTATGGTTTTTTTTTTTAAGATTTTATTTATTTATTTGACAGAGAGGGTGGGAGAGCACAAGCAGGGGGAGCAGCAGAAGGAGAGGGAGAAGCAGGCTCCCCGCCATGCAGGGAGCCCGATGCGGGGCTCGATCAGAGGACCCCGGGATCATGACCTGAGCCGAAGGCAGACATTTAACCATCTGAGCCACCCAGGCGCCCCTGGTTTTCTTTTTTTAAGTAAGTAAGCCCTACGCCCAATGTGGGGCCCAAACTCACAACCCCGAGATTAAGAGTCACATGCTCTACCGACAGAGCCAGCCAGGCGCCATGTCATTATGGCTTTGATCCCCGTTTCCCTGGCAGCCAATGATGTTGAGCACTTTTCACGTGATTATTGGCCATTTGTACATCTTCCTTGGAGAAATATCTATTCAGACCCTTTGCCAATTCTTTATTTATTTATTTGAGAGCGAGAGAGAGAGAGACAGAGACAGAGATCATGAGCAGGGGGGAGGGGTAGAGGGAGAAGCAGGCTCCTCACTGAGCAGGGAGCCCGATGAGGGACTCGATCCCAGGACCCCGGGATCATGACCTGAGCCGAAGGCAGACGCTTCACCGACTGAGCCACCCAGGCGCCCCCTTTGCCAATTTTTAAAAAATTATTTCAAAAAAATTATTTCTAATTGTGTAAAATACACATAACAGAAAATTGACCATGTTAACCATTTTTAAGTGTACAGCTCAGGGGCATTAAGTACACTCACATTGTTGTGTGACCATTACCCCCATCCACCTCCAGAACTTTTTTCATTTTGCAAAACTGAAACGCTGTCCCCATTAAACAACAACTCCCCATTCTCCCCTCCCCCCAGCCCCTGGAGGTCACCATTCTACTTTCTGTCTCTGTGAATTCAACTACTCTTAGTACCTCATGTAAGTGGAATCGTACAGTATTAGTCTTTTTGTGACTGGCTTACATCACTTAGCATAATTCTTCAAGGTTCATCCTGGTTGTACATGCATCACAGTTTTCTTTTTAAGGCTGAATAATATTCCATTGTATGTCTACACTGCATTTCGTTTACCCATTCATCCATCAATGGACACTTGGTTATTGTGAATAATGCTGCTATGAACAGACATGTACAAGTATCTCTTCAACAACCTGCTTTAAATTATTTTGGGTACATACCCAGAAGTGGAATTGCTGGATCATATGGTAATTTTTTATGTCATTTTTTGAGAAACTGTCATACTGTTTTCCATACTGGTTGCATCATTTTTGCATTCCCACCAACAGTGTACAAGGGTTCTAATGTCTCCGTATCCTTCTTTTTATTTTTTTTAAAGATTTTATTTATTTACTTGAGAGAGAACAAAAGAGAGCACAGAGGGAGAGGGAGAAGCAGACTCCCCGCTGAGCAGAGAGCCGGAGATGGGGCTTGATCCCAGGACCCCTGAGCCGCAGGCAGGCGCTTAACCGACTGAGCCACCCAGGTGCCCCTTATCCTTCTTTTTAAAATGCTTTTTCATTCTATTTTTTTCCAGTTATATTGAGATATAACTGACATATAACATTGTATTACTTTAAGGTATAAGACATAATGACATAATGTACACATTGCAAAATAATTAGCACGGTAAGTTTAGTTGACATCCATTACCTCACATAGTTACAATTTGTTTTTCCTTGTGAGGGGAATTTTTTAAAGTTTATTTGTTTAAGCAATCTCTGCACCCAACATGGGGCTTGAATTCATGACCCTGAGATCAAGAGCTGCATGCTCTACCGACTGAGCCAGCCAGGCGCCCCAGGAGATGGGAATTTTTTTTTTTTTTAAAGATTTTATTTATTTGACACAGAGAGAGCGACAGCGAGAGAGGGAACACAAGCAGGGGGAGTGAGAGAGGGAGAAGCAGGTTTCCTGCGGAGCAGGGAGCCCAATGCAGGGCTTGATCCCAGGACCCTGGGATCATGACCTGAGCCGAAGGCAGACGCTTAATGACTGAGCCACCCAGGCGCCCCAGAGATGGGAATTTTTAAGATCTACTCTCTCCTTGTGGTTTTGATTTGCATTTCCCTAGTAATTAGTGATTTTGAGCATCTTTTCATGTGCTCATTGGCGATTTGTAGGTCTTATTTGGAGAAATGTCTATTCTAGTTCTTTGTCCATATTTTATTTGGGTTGTCTTTTTATTATTGAGTTTTAAGTGTTCTTTATATGTTCTGTATACAAGTACCTTCCAAGGTATATGATTTGCAAATGTGTTCTCACATTTTGTTGGCTGTTTTTTCACTTCCTTGATGGTGCCCTTTTGAAGCACAAAAGTTGTTAGTTTTAATGGCGTCCAATTTATCTATTATTTTTTGTCACTTGTGCCTTTGGTGTCATATTTAACAAGGTTTTGCCTAACCCAAAGTCACCAAGATTTACTCCTATATTTTCTTTCAAAAGTTTTATAGTTTAGCTCTTACTTTTAGGTCTTTAATCCATTCTGAGTTAATATTTGTATATGGTGTGAGGTAGGGGTCCAACTTCATCCTTTTGCATGTGGATATTCAGTTGTCCCACCACCATTTGTTGAAGACACTACTCTTTCTCCATTGAATAATCTTGGCACCCTTGTTGAAAATCAATTGATCATAGGGGCGCCTGGGTGAGCATCTGACTCTTGATTTTGGCTCAGGTCATGATCTCAGGGTCGTGAGACTGAGCCCCCAGTGTGGAGCCTGCTTAAGATTCTCTCTCTCCAGGACACCTGGGTGGTGCCATCAGTTAAGTGTCCAACTCTTGGTTTCAGCTCAGGTCCTGATCTCAGGGTCGTGAGATTGAGCCCTGCGTCAGGCTCTGTGCTGAGCAGAGTTTGCTAAAGTTTCTCTCTCCCTCTCCCTCTGCCTCTGCCCCTCCTTACCTTGCTCTCTCTCTCTCTCTTTGGGTTGTCTCTCTCGCTCAAAAATATAAAAATAAATAAAAAAGAAAATCAATTGATCATAGATGTATGGGTTAATTTCTTAACTCTCGATTTCATTCCATTGTTCTATATCTACCCTTATGCCAGTACCACAGTTTCCATTGCTATAGCTTTGTAGTAAATTTTTAAAAAATTTTTTATTGTTATGTTAATCACCATACATTACATCATTAGTTTTTGATGTAGTGTTCCATGATTCATTGTTTGTGCATAACACCCATTGCTCCATGCAGAACGTGCCCTCTTTAATACCCATCACCAGGCTAACCCATCCTCCCACCCCCCCCCAGAACCCTCAGTCTGTTTCTCAGAGTCCATCGTCTCTCATGGTTCGTCTCCCCCTCCGATTTCCCCCCCTTCATTCTTCCCCTCCTGCTATCTTCTTTTTTTTTTTTTTTCTTAACATATATTGCATTATTTGTTTCAGAGGTACAGAGTAAATTTTGATATTGGGAAGTGTTAGTATTCCAACTGTATTCTTTCTCAGTATTGTTTTGACTATTCAGGGCCCCTAGTGATTGCATATGGATTTGAGAATGGGCTTTGCCATTTCTGCAAAAGAAAAAAAAGACTGTTGGAATTTTGATAAGGATTGCATTGAATTTGTAGAGCAGTTGGGGAGTATTGCTATTTTAACAATATGAAATCTTTTGCTTCCATGAATGTGGAATGTCTTTCACTTATTTAGGTCTTCTTTAATTCATACAGTGCTTTGTACTTTTCAGAGTACAAGTTTTATACCTTTTTTGTTAAATTTATTCCTTAGTAATTTATTCTTTTTGATGCTATTGTAAATGTAATTTTTCATAATTTTATTTTCAAATTGTTGGTGTAACTTATTTTAAGTTTCTTTTTAATTTTAATTCTGGTATAGTTAACATATGTGTAATATTAGTTTCAGGCGTACAATATAGTGATTCAACACCTCCTTACATCACCCAGTGCTCATCACAGCAAGTGCCCTCCTTAATCCCCATCACCTGTTTCACCCAGCCCCCCACCCCGCTCCCCTCTGGTGACCATTAGTTTGTTCTCTAGAGTTAAGAGTCTGTTTCTTGGTTTGTCTCTCTTTTTCTTTGCTCATTTGTTTTGTTTCTTAAGTTCCACATGTGAATGAAATCATGGTATTTGTCTTTCTCTGACTGACTTATTTTGCTTAGCAGAATACTCTTTAGCTCCATACATGTTGCAAATGGCAAGCTTTCATTATTTTTTATGGCTGAATAATATTCCATCAGATAGATAGATACACACACATACATACCACCTCTTCTTTATCCATTCATCAATCGATGGACACTTGGGCTGCTTCTATATTCTTGGCTATTGTAAGTAATACTGCTATAGATATAGGGGTGCACAGGGGTGCCTGGGTGGCTCAGTCATTAACCGTCTGCCTTTGGCTCAGGTCATGATCCCAGGGTCCTGGGATCGAGCCCCACCTCGGGCTCCCTGCTCCGCGGGAAGCCTGCTTCTCCCTCTCCCACTCCCCTTGCTTGTGTTCCCTCTCTCGCTGTCTCTCTCTCTGTCAAATAAATAAATAAAATCTTAAAAAAAATATATAGGGGTGCACATATCCCTTTGAATTATTGTTTTTTTTTGGGGGGGGGCTAAATACCCTGTAGTGGGATTACTGAATCATAGGGTAGTTCTATTTTTAACTTTCTGAGGCACCTCCGTGCTGTTTTCCACAGTGGCCGCACCAGTTTGCGTTCCCACCCACAGTGCAAGAGGTACGGTTCCTTTTTCTCCACAGCCTCGCCAACCCTTGTTTCTGTTACTGTAACATTTTGAATAAGACGTTAAAAAAATCACCATAGTCAACCTCTAAGTTTAAAATCAAAGGTTGGTAATATTTTTAGGTTGTTGTTTTCAGGAGTCCCAATGTTTTGCAATGGTCTGCGCAGTAATAAAACTGAAAAAAATTATCCTATTAGTATGTTTTGGTAATATGGAAACAACTGACTTCACTAATGGAGTTAATATTATCATAAAAATTCCAAACCAACCCCATCCTATCTGAGAAAAGTTAATGTGAAACTGCTTACTTTGGTTCTTCTAGAAAGTTGTATGGTCATTGTAATAAAGTATTCAGTATGCTTCCTGGATGAGTGGGTATTTCTATATCATTCTTCTAGAGGGCATGGAAAATTCCTGGGCGCTGGTATCAATTTCCTCCTTTCTTTAATGAACTTAGAGTCTGAGTGCCTGGGTGGCTCAGTTGTTAAGCGCCTGCCTTCGGCTCAGGTCACGATCCCAGGGTCCTGGGATCGAGCCCCACGTTGGGCTCCCTGCTCCGCGGGAAGCCTGCTTCTCCCCCTGCCTCTGCCCCTCCTCCCACTTGTGCTCTCTCTCTCTCTCTTTCTCTCTCAAATAAATAAATAAAATCTTTTTTAAAAAATGAACTGATAGTCTGTTCCAATGTGATTAAAATTTTCTCAAAGACCAAGATGAGAACTCTGCTGTTAAAGTTTTGGATGAATTTGGGGTTTTGCACGAAACATAAATTCACACCAACCCTTCACATAGAGAGGCTGGTCTCTCCATCTCTTCCTCATCTTGGCTTTAATTTAAGACACCCCGACCAGCAAGCATACTCCTTCTGTCTTCAGACTGCTGGCTCCCCTTGCTCTGTGCTTACTTAAATAGCCAACAACTTTATCAAAACATCTAGTATATTGGTCAGAACTCAAGTACACAGTGAACATTAATTTATTTGACTTGAAACGATGTCTTCTTTCCATCTTAAAAAAAAAAGAGGTTTCTCTGCTAATCAGCGTTCTAAAATGTTTACCCAGATTATGTGTCAACTTTAAAAAAGAAATTTCATGGACTGGAGGCATTTGAGAAGTTGGAAGGAACTTTAGAAAGCCAGGGCAGGACACTGTGAGCCAAGTTCAGCCCGTAGACATGTTTTATTTGGCCCCTGTGGTATTTTAAAACTATTTAGATTAGTTGCCAGCATTGAAAAATCAAGCAGTTTCACATAAAAGTCTGGATTTCTGGCCTCTCTTGGAAGAAAAGCGGCAGAGCTGGCCATGTTAGGCCCACACTGCCACATGGCCTATACGGGGGCATGCATGCCCCGGGTTGTCGAGGCCTTCCCTGCAGGAGTGCCCTGGTGCCCCCCCGACCCCCGACCAGGCCTCTGAGCCTGAGACTCCTGAGCACATTCAGTCCTCGCCAGAGATGTGGAGAAATCATTACCGCTCAAAATTCGTCAACAACTGACTAGTTATCAATTTCTCAATTTGTTTCGACTCAAACACCAAAAGTATTACTTATCAGACAGGGCTAATTATTCTAAAATTTCAGAAGCTTTTCTTGTTTGATGGCATCCTCATGATGTACTTAGGCTTTTTAAACATGATTAACCGACAGATGAGCTAGACAAGCCACAGCGAAACAAAGATCAGTCACATCTAAAACCAAGAAAATGTGCTCTGAATCATCATTTCTTATTTTTTTTTACTTTTTAAAGATTTATTTATTTATTTTTTATTTTTATTTATTTTGTTTTAAAGATTTTATTTATTTATTTGACAGAGACAGCGAGAGAGGGAACACAAGCAGGGGGAGTGGGAGAGGGAGAAGCAGGCTTCCTGCCGAGCAGGGAGCTGGATGCAGGGCTCGATCCCAGGACCCTGGGACCATGACCTGAGCCGAAGGCAGACGCTTAACGACTGAGCCACCCAGGCGCCCCTAAAGATTTATTTATTTATTTATTTTTAGAGAGCGCAAGAACAAGCAAGGAGGGGCAGAGGGAGGGGGTGAGAGAGAATCTCAAGCAGGCCCCATGGCCGGCACCAAGCCCGACGCGGGGCCCCATCTCATGATCCTGAGATCGTGACCTGAGCTGAAACCAAGAGTCAGAAGCTCAACCAACTGCGCCACCCAGGAGCCCCTGAATCATCATTTTTTAAAACCTATCTCCCAGGGGCGCCTGGGTGGCTCAGTCGTTAAGCGTCTGCCTTCAGCTCAGGTAATGATCCCAGGGTCCTGGGATCGAGCCCCGCATCGGGCTCCCTGCTCAGCGGGGAGTCTGCTTCTCCCTCTCCCTCTGTGCTCTCTCCCTCTCTCTCTCTTTCAAATAAATAAATAAAATCTTAAAAAAATTAAAAAATAAAAAAAATAAAACCTATCTCCCAGTTGAGGGGCGTCTGGGTGGCTCAGTCAGTTAAGCATCCAACTCTTGGTTTCAACTCAGGTCATGATCTCAGGGTCCTGGGATCCAGCCCTGCATCAGGCTCCATGCTCAGCTGGGAGTCTCCTTGAGGATTCTCTCTCCCCCTCTCTCTCTACCCCTTCCCCAGCTTGCACATGCTCTCTTTCTCTCCTCTCTCTCTCTCAAATAAATAAACCTTTAAAAAAAAAACTATCTTCCAGTTGAACTCTGACCTCCTCTTTAAATTTTTCTTTCATTTCCCTCCTTTTCTTTGGAACCCCTATGATTTACTTACATATCTGGGTAACAAGTAAGTTAGCACTTAATCATTCATTCATTCAATCAATATTTATTTGAGCACTTGCTAGATGCCTGGTACTGTTCTAGGCACTTGGGATAGCACAGAAAACAAGAGACAAAAATCCCTTGTGCAGTTCACATTCTCATGGGAGACAGAGACAATAAGCAAATGAACAAAACTAGGTCCAATAGTTACAGGCACTATGAAGATATAAAAGAAGATCTGTGATAGTGACCTGGGGCTGGGTACTACTGAGATAGGGTACTTAGAGAAGACTTGATGGCAAGGAACCAGCCATATGAGTTGTAGAGGAAGGTTGTTCTGGGCAGAGAGAAAGGCAAGTGCAAAGGCCCTGAGGTAGAACTAAGCTTAGTGTGTTTCACGAAGGAAAAGCCAGTATAGCTGGAGCACAGGGAGAGGGGGAAGCTGGTAGGAGCTGTGATGGGGAGGGGAGGCAGGGGCCAGACATGCGAGGCCCTGTAGGTCATGGCAAGAAGTTCAGATTTTATTCTGCTTTAGAAGCCATTGGAAGGCTTTCCATTACATTGGTCATGCCTTAAATTTTTTCCGAGTCTTCTGCAGCAGATACAGTAGTAGTAAGTGAATAAATACTTACTGATTCGACTAATTAATTATAATAATATTATAATAACATTGTATGACTACACTTATCGTGGTGAGCATTGAGTGATGCGTAGAATTGTCGTATCACTGTGTTGTACACCTGAAACATTATATGTCAACTATACTTCAATAATAAATAAAATAAATAAATACAATTTAAAATGAACAAAAAACCAAAAAACAGAAAAAACTAAAGTGGTTCCACTGAGAACTCCTGGCTGCCCTCGCAGAGTTCTGAAATTTCCACTCACTTGATTTACTGAAAGTGACAGGGAGAAGGAAATCGTGCCAATTTTTGATCAAACATTCCCCCAAACGATGACCTAAGCCAATGGTAAATCATGATCCAGAACCTCTAAACAGCATTATATGAGGGGCGCCTGGGTTGCTCAGTTGGTGGATCATCCAACTCTCCATTTCGGCTCAGGTCACAACCTCAGAGTGGTCTCTGCGCTCAGCATGGAGTCTGCTTGTCCCTCTCCCTGCCCCCATTTGTTCTCTCCCTCCCTCTCTCTCTCTCTCTCAAATAAGTAAATAAATAAAATCTTTTTTTTAAGATTATTTATTTATTTGACACAGAGAGAACGAGCACAAGTAGGGGGAGCAGCAAGCAGAGGGAGAGGGAGAAGCAGGCTCCCTGCCGAGCGGGGAGCCCGATGCGGGGCTCGATCCCAGGACTCTGGGATCATGACCCGAGCTGAAGGCAGATGCTTAACGACTGAGCCACCCAGGCGCCCCTCAAATAAATAAATAAATAAGATCGTTAAAAAAAAACATGATATGCAATGGCAAGGAACACGGAAATGAAAAGAAGTCTATCTATGTCAGCTTAGTGATTCAAAGTGCCCGGGGCTTGAATACTCACAACCCCTCTTAACAACTGTGTGACCCTTGGCAAGTTGCTTAACTTCTCTGAGCCTTCAGTTTCATCATCTATGAAACAGGATAATAGAGCACCTCCTTCACAGGGTTACTGTAAAGTTTCAATGAGACTATACATGTGAAGTTCTTAAAACAATGCCGGGCACAGAGCAGTCAACAAGCATGAACTAGTTTTCCTTCTTTCTTTATTCCTGCCTTGCTTACCAAAAAACCCCATAGAATTAAGGCAGTTTATATCTGTACTGAATTCACAGCCATTCATGATATGCTATCTGAGCTGAGATATGGGGGGGTGGGGGACCCAGAAAAGAAAAAGTGCCTCCAACTAACGGTATCTTCAGTCACTGTCCTCCCCACCCTCTTCATGGCTGTCTCCAGGGTGAGCTTTACAAAGAATCACTTCATACCCAGTTCCCAAATATAGGCCTGATCTCCACCGACACTGGCTCTCACTCCTAAATTATTCCAGTCTAGAAAACAAGTCAAGACTTCATTTGCCTCCATTTTTGTTCAGTATTGCCAAACCCCTTCATGGATACACAACAGAAATTACCCAGCTCTTCAGAGTTCACCTGCTGTTAGGATTCAGCTGACTCCAAGCTCGGGGCGCCCAGGCCGAGAGGAGCTGCGCCTATTGGTACGTAAGCATACGTGGTAGAGTCTGGACTAAGAAAACAATTACACTGACATGATTTAAGCCCAGCCAGAACAACCCTCCCAAGCCTAAGCTGGCTCTTCCTCGGTGGGTCTGGCTTCCCTTAGCCCTCAGAATTCGAAAACAGGAACATTAGCCTCCGATGTGTGGGAGACCGCATTTTGGGGAAAAAAAATGTTTTGCAGTTATCAGTGGCTTTCAGTTCTGAAGTCGCAGAAAAATGGTTGACTGTGACATTTAAGTATTCTGAGGATGCATGTGTTGTTGCTGTGAATTGCTTTTTCTACAATGATATTGTTGTGCTTCAACAGTGAACAACTGAAATATTAATGGCTGAAGAGTAATGTTTAATTAACTTGCTTTTATCAGACACCATGTCCACTGCTATATTTAGCAACTGAACTAATACAGAAAGCTGTTGCAGAATTAGTCAGCACATCAGCCTGCTAAATATCAAAGAGCAGAGGAGGCCTTTTGTCTCAGCATTGAACCAGAGACTGAAAATGCATCCAATTTTAGCATTTCCAGAGGATAAGAAGACGTAAAACACAATAATCAGGAAAAATGTCACGCAAGGCCTAAGTACATATCCGTCAGAGGAGAAATGCTGGGAGGGTGGCCACATAAGTAAGAGGTCTGCCCGGAAGCCAGAATTCACCATCACAGGTGGATTCCTTAAGATAATTTACCATTAAAAAAAAGCCAAGACTCGGTCTACATAAGAGGTCTTAGGGCGTGATACAGAATACTGAGTAGGTGGCAGGGTTGTTATTTATTTATTTATTTTACCAGAAGCAGTCTCCTGTGGTGTACTTTAGCATTTAAAGGCTCCTGGGCATCCAAAGGAAGGATTAAAGGAATAAAGGAAAAGCTTTTCTTCTCAGGGTGCGTTTTTATTTTCTTTAGGAAAGCTTCTTTTATTTTGAGAGTGTATATTCAAGTAGAGGTGAGGGAGGAGGAAATGGGTGAGGTGAGCACTCCTTCAAGAGATCCTAGCAATCCCAATGTATTTGAAAGGTTTTATTGGATTATGAAGGCAAAGTGCACATTTTTAATAAACAAAGCATAAAGCGAAAGAAAAGTGAGCTTTGACTACCTATGATCATTTCTTGAATTTGTTTTGGTGTCCCAAGACCCTGGACCAGTGCTTGGCACATAGTAGGTCTCAATAAATATTCACTGAACAAATGAATGTATGGTTTCATGTCAAGATGGTGAAGCAAACACATGCAAAATTCTCCCCCACGCTATTTCAAACACGTAAGAATGATCCATAAGGTCTTTAAAGATGTATTTAAAAGTACATAACAATCGATTGTGAGAGGAAAACTGGCACGGACCAAAACAGAGAAGCAAACTACAGTGGGAAGCCATGGGCAGTTGGGACCGGGGCTTCAAGTCCCTGGCGCAATGGAGCCAGACTTGCTCAGTATGTGGTACAGGATTGGAACCAGGATCCCAGTGTGAAGCCGGGGCCTAAAACCATGCTTTCTCCCTGACAGCAATGGCTGAAAGAGCTCTGTCCACCCGCCAGGATTGGGCCAGGATCTCCTGCCTGCTTTAGGCAAAGCTGTGTCAGAAAACTCTAACCAACATGGCACCTGCATCTGGGTTTGTGCCCCGTGAGTATGGGCGTTAGAACTGTGAAATCTTATAGAAAGAACCCGTGAGCTGAGCTGCTGCTAACTTGAGAGGCCAGACCTGAGGCAACAGAGAAACCCCCCTCACGGGGACGGGCATGCAAGGAAATCCCCATAGACAATTAGCTCCAAAACCAAATCTGTGACATTTATGGGAAGTTGGGCACCAGGACAAGTGATCAACAGACCCAATATCTGAAAAATGGAGACAACAGAACAATCGAAAAAGGACTTTCAAGTAACCGTGTATTATATCATCATAGACTGTATTGTGTTTGCAAGATGCAAAATATTATATACAGTATGTTACCTTTTGTGTGTAAAAAGGTATCTTTTTATGTATCTGCTAATATCTGCAAAATATATTTTGTGGGAAGGATAAACCAGAAATTAAGAAAATTGATTACGTAGGGGCACCTGGGTGGCTCAGTCGTTACGCATCTCCCTTCGGCTCAGGTCATGATCCCAGGGTCCTGGGATCGAGTCCCGCATCGGGCTCCCTGCTCAGCAGGAAGCCTGCTTCTCCCTCTCCCACTCCCCCTGCTTGTGTTCCCTCTCTCGCTGTGTCTCTCTCTGTCAAATAAATAAATAAAATCTTAAAAAAAAAAAAGAAAATTGATTACCTAAAGGGACTAGATGCAAATAGAATGCAAGAAAGGGCAATGGGACTCTTCTGAGTATATTTTTGTATATTTTGTCTGTTAGTTACATTTATATTTTATATATTCAAAAAATTGAATCAATGTGAGAAAAAAACGCTAAAATTCAATATAAACAAATAAATTAACCTAATTGCACAACACATTGAAGATATAACTACACAGTGGGATTTATTCCATATATTGGACATTTAGTCCAGTCACTTTTGCTACAGTACTCTCACTGCACGCCTTCAGTGGGATACATTATATAGATTTTTAAAATAGCTGTAAAGCAATCTTGAAGATTTTTAGTAGGTTTATTATTGGTAATATATTGCTGTAACAATTCTGAAGCTATTTTGTGGGGTATCATTAGATACAGCAAATAATTCAATACATTGCAAATGAGTACATACGTTGGGAGTCAGGGTTTTCACCATGAGTAAAGGGAAATACAAACTATATAATGGGGAAAGGAGAGGAAGAACCATGTGATGTTGGATTGAACACAGCTATTAGTGCGAACTCATTATTTAAAAATATATATCTGTCTACTGGAAGGGCCTAGAAGCAATGACATCCCAGTTGCAATGAGCACACAGCACCTAGATCTTGTATACTAAATACCACATGCCTCAAGTTGGGTTCTCTGGAAACAGTGCTGGGATGGAGTGTGAAGTACAAGGTAATTACTAGGGATCGATGAATGTGTAAAGATGGAGGAGGAAGCAGGATTGAGAAGAGAAACAAGATTCAGGCCTGACAAAGCTTCAGTCAACCCAACAGGGAGCTCTGGAGCTGCACTTTGCCCTAACAGAGGGTCCTGCCTCCAGTTGAAAAGCTGGGCCTTTATACCGCTATCCCACTCAGTCACTGGATGTGGGCTGCCCCAGGAAGGGCATGCACTTAGGCGAAGTGGTTCGGCATCTGAGGCAGGCCCTGGAGGAGCTGACAGCTGCAGGCACCCCACTGACCACACGCCCCACAGCTGGGCAGCAAGTCCGTTCCTTTCCTTTTTTTTTTTTTTTTTTTTTTAAGTAGGCTCCATGCCCAGCGCGGAGCCCAACGTGGGGCTCGAACTCACGACCATGAGATCAAGACCTGAGCTGAGATCAAGAGTAGGGTGCTCAAACGACTGAGCCACCCAGGTGCCCCAACAAGTCCTTTCCTGAAGGGTGATCTGTACATCTCCATGTCCACCACACTATGCCCCATGAAGAGGTGCTAGACCTCCTTGGAGAACTGACTCATTCTATGTTCAGGGAGAGGAAAAAATGAACTGAGCTTGGAATATCTTTTTATGTCAGAAAGCAAGGAAATGCTCAAAAATGGATAGACCATGTAAAAAGGACACAGCAGCCAGCTGGAAGGGGCCCCCACTAGACGCATTTGGGATAATTTGAGCATCAAAATGAATAAGGACAGGAATGGATTTTAACACACTGAATAATAATAAATAAAGAACCCATGAGTCCATACAGATACTGAAAAAAAAGTTCAAAAAGAGGTGGGAGGAGAAGGGAGAGCTCTTATTGATTGGAGAATTCCAGCTAAGAAATGTGAAAGATGGGGTGCCTGGGTGGCTCAGTCGTTAAGCGTCTGCCTTCGGCTCAGGTCATGATCCCAGGGTCCTGGGATCGAGCCCCGCATCGGGCTCTCTGCTCAGCGGGAAGCCTGCTTCTCCCTCTCCACTCCCTCTGCCTTGTGTTCCTTCTCTCGCTGTGTCTCTCTGTCAAATAAATAAAATCTTTAAAAAAAAAAAAAAAAAGAAATGTGAAAGAGATGACAGAAATAGAAAATCATCATTTTATAACTGCCACAGTAATAACTGACTCAAGCGAAATGCATCAGTGGATGCTAAAACTATCAAGTGAAAGCAGGTTGAGGAATAGGGTGTTCAAATAGTCTCAAAATATCGCTTCACAGATTCCTTACTAATTACAAGGGGGAAAGGAACCCTTACAATGGAGAAGTCTGCTGGAAACCACTCAAAACCAAGTGATCAAACCTCACATTATAATAATGGGACAAGCTGACATCACGTGCCTTCTGATATGACGCACTAAGAAGAACACATATGTTGTATACTTGCCAATATGTAAACCGTCAGACAAATCCAGATTAAGGGACTTTCTAGAAGGTAACTGATCTGGATTCTTCAAAATGTCAATATCATGAAAGCAAAAACAGGCTGGGAAGTTATTCTAGATCAAAGTAGACTAAAGAGGGCGCCTGGGCGGCTCAGTTGGTTGGGCGACTGCCTTCGGCTCAGGTCATGATCCTGGAGTTCCGGGATCGAGTCCTGCATCAGGCTCCCTGCTCAGCAGGGAGTCTGTTTCTCCCTCTGACCCTCCCCCCCTCATGCTCTCTCTATCTCATTCTCTCTCTCAAATAAATAAGTGAAATCTTTAAAAAAAAATTAATAAAAAAAAAACAAAGTAGACTAAAGAGACATGACACGCCATGATTAATTCTCCATTGGATTCTGATTTAAAAACAGATCTAGGGGCACCCAGCTGACTCAGTAGAGCCCGAACTCTTGATCTCGGGGTTGTAAGTTCGAGCCCTACGTTGGGTGTAGAGATTACTTAAAAATAAAATCTTAAAAAAGAGTCCTTAACAAAATAAATAAATACAAACAGCTCTAAAGGATATTACTGGGACAACTGGGGAAATTTGATTGTGGATGCAAATTCAATGATAGTATTACTATATCAAGATTAAATTTCCCAAGTGTGATCATCGTACTCTGGTTATGCGAGCATATGCCCTAGTTTTTAGGAAATGCATGTTTGGAGTATTTAGGGGTGAAGCATCCTATCATCTGCAACTATAACTATCAAATGGTTCAGAGAGATAGGAAGGTAAAGACATAGACATCCATACACAGGTAAAGCAAATGTGGAAAAATATTAACAATAGATGAATCTAGGTGAGGGGTATATGGGTTTTCATGATACTGTTTTTGTCTAGAGGTTTGAAATATTTCAAAATAAAAAGTTGAGAAAAACAAAAATATAAACCAAACACAAATACAATTTTCAAAGATAAAAAAGGAAAAGTAGCACATAAAATTTTAATAGATTATGAGGTAGGAACATACAATAAGAAATCAATTTTAAAAAAAGAGAAGACTCCAGTTAGACAAAGAACAGAAAAACAATACAACCAAACAAAAAGTCGTTTCTTTGAAACGAAAATATCAATAAAATTCACAAGCCTTTTTTGAGACTGACCAAGGGAAAGAGAGAGAAGACTCAGATTACTAAAATCAGAAATGAAAGAAGGTACATTACTACTGATTTTATAGAAATTACAAGGATTAAAAAAAAGAAATTACAAGGATTATAAGTGGATTCCTAGAAAGACACAAACTACTGAAACTGACTCAAGAAAAAATAGGAAATCTGAATAGACCTATAATAAGTAAAGAGATTGATTTAGTAATTTTTAAATTCCACACAAAGAAAAGCCCGGGACCAGCTGGCTTCACTGGTGAATTTCATCAAACATTTATAGAAGAATTAATATCAATTCTTCACAAGCTCTTCCAAAAAGTAGAAGAGGAGGAAACTCTCCCTAACTCATTCAGTCAGGCCAGTATACTATACTGATACTGATACCAAAGCCAAACAAAGACACCACAAGAAAACTATAATCAATACCTCCTATGGGGGCGCCTGGGTGGCTCAGTTGGTTAAGCGACTGCCTTCGGCTCAGGTCATGATCCTGGAGTCCCTGGATCGAGTCCCGCATCGGGCTCCCTGCTCGGCAGGGAGTCTGCTTCTCCCTCTGACCCTCCCCCCTCTCATGTACTCGCTCTCTCTCATTCTCTCTCTCTCAAATAAATAAAATCTTTAAAAAAAAAAAATACCTCCTATGAATGTAGACGCAAAAATCCTCAACATAATACTAGCAAACTGAATCTGGCAACATATACACATATAAGAAGTATTATACATCTGATCAGGTGGGATTTATTCCAAGAATGCAAGGATAATTTAACATCAGACAAACAATATCCTACAAGGTATCAATAGGGTTGATGTAGAGTGTCTATGTCAATAAAGGACACATGATCATCTCAATACACTCAGAAAAAACATTTGACAAAATCCAACATCTCTGCATGAGAAAAACACTCAACAAACTAGTAACAGAGAGGACCTTCCTCTACAAAAATCTACAGCTAACATACTGAATGATGAAAACCTGGAAGCTCTCTCTCTACGCTCAGATATAGGACAAGGATGTCCGTTCTTACCACTTTGACTCAACATTGTTCTGGAGGTTCAGGCAAGAAAAAGAAATAAAAGGCATCCAGACTGGAAAGAAAAAAGTAAAACTATCTCTACTTGCAGATGACATGATTTTGTGTATGAAAGATCCTACAGAACCTACAAATAAACCTATCGGAACTAATAAACGAGGTCAACAAAGCTGCGGGGTACAAGATCAATATGTAAAAATTAATTGTAATTCTACACACTAACAATGAACAATCCACTGGTGAAATTAAGAAAACAATTCCATTTATAACAGCATCAAAAAAAAAAAAAAATGAAACACTCGGGAATAAATTTAACAACAAAAAAGTATAAAACCTATACTCTGGAAACTATAAAACATTGTTTAAAGAAGGCCTAAAGATATTGAAAGACATCCCATGTTTATGCATTAGAAGACTTAATTGGTGAAGATGACAATACTCCCCAAATTGATCTACAAATTCAGTGCAATCCCTATCAAAATCCCAGCTGGCTTTTTTGCAGAAATTGACAAACATCATTAGTCATCTGGGGGGGAATGCAAAATCTACAATGAAATACCACTTCACACACACCAGCGTGACTATACTAAAAAAGACAAGTGTTGACGAGGATATGGGGAAATCCAAACCCTTATGCATTTCCCTCCGGAGTGTAAAATAGTGCAGCCACTTTGGAAAACAGTTTGGCAGTTCCTCCAAAGCTTAAAGATGTAGTTACCATTTGACCCAGCAACTCCACTCCTAGGTATGTATTTATTAACCTTAAAAATAAAACTGCCAGGGGCACCTGGGTGGCTCAGTCAGTTAAGCGTCTGCCTTCAGCTCAGGTCATGATCCCGGAGTCCAGGGATCAAGCCCCACATCAGGCTTCCTGCTCAGCGGGGAGTCTGCTTCTCCCTCTGCACCCTGCTTGTGCTCTCTCTCACTCACTCTCCCTCTCAAATAAATAAAATCTAAAATAAAAATAAATAAACGCTCAGTTATTTTACCAGCAAACATGGGTTTCTTCAGGAATAGCACAGAGTTGCAATCCTCCACAAGCAAGTTAAGATAAAACCATAGGCAAATCCAGAGAACGAAGAAGAGGAAGAAGACTCTAACAGAAGAAAGGGGGCAGTGGGGGGGGGGGGCTGTTGTAAACAAGAAGTCCATTGGAGTAAACTGGGAGTTCCAAGTATACTGGCTTCTCATTGGCTGAGCTGTGACTGTCTCTCATTGGCTGGGCTGTTGCCAGGGTGAGAAGGAAGCCTGCCTTAGTCCCTCTGGGGTAGTAAAGTAGTACCCTTACACAAGGTCTCTCTCTTCCTGTTGGAGCTACAACTGACAATGACAAATGACTCCATTCTAAAGGAGGTTTCCCTTAATAATTTTCACTTATCCAAGAGAGCTGAAACATATGTCCATACAACAACTTGTACACAAATATTCATAGCAGCATTATGCATAATAGCCCAAAGGAGGAAATAACTCAAATGCCCTTCAACTGATGAATGGATAAACAAAACGGAATGGATGAACAAAATATCCATAGGATGGCCTATTATTCAGCAATATAAAGGATGAACCTTGAAAAGATTAAGCTAAGTGAAAGAAGCCAGACACAAAAGGCCACATATTGTATAGTCTCATTTATATGAAACATCCAGAATAGGCTAATACATGGGGAAAGGAAGTAGATAAGTGGTTGCTGGAGCTGGAGGGGGGGGGACGGGAAATGATGGCGAGACTGACTGCTAGCGGGGTTCCGTTTTGGACGATAAATGTCCTGGAATTAGATGGTGGTGATGGTTGCACAACTCGGTAAATATGCTGAAAACCAATGAATTATACACTTAAGGGTGAATTTTATGGTAGGTGAATTATATCTCAATTTAAAAACAAACAGGTGTTAGCTAAGGCTACAATGGCAATCATGTTGCAATATGTAAATGTATCCAATCAACATGCTGTATAAAAACAGAACAAAAAACTGGAACTAAAGTCACAAACAACAAAAACACCAGAGTTGGGGGTGGAGTGGGAGAAACTGGGAGATGGTTAGAGATACACATTACGTTGGACTAAATGATATAAATTGTATAACTTCTAAAAATGATGATGGCAGGGAAGAAGGAGAGGAATATATAAAGCCATGATACTGAGTCAAATAGATAAACCAGAGGCGCCTGGGTGGCTCAGATGGTTAAGCGTCTGTCTTTGGCTCAGGTCATGATCCTGGGGTCCTGGGATCGAGCCCCGCCTTGGGCTCCCGGCTCAGCGGGGAGCCTGCTTCTCCCTCTCCCCCTGCTCATGCTCTCTCTCTCTCTGTATCTCTGTGTCTCAAGTGAATAAATAAAATCTTTTAAAAAACCAAAAACAGATAAAAATAAGTTGCAGAATGATATATACTAATGGTACCACTAATGTACATTAAACCTAAAATCATAAAACAAAACCAACTCATAATAGCGGGTTGACGCAGGGGAGAGAAGGGGGGTAGGACTGACGTCAGTGGCCAATATTAAATATTTATCTATAATATTTAATTCCTTTGTTTCTCAAAAGGGAAACTTAAAGTAAATATAAACTGTTATCAGCTGTTAATTCTGAGTAATGGAAGCATGAGTGTGTGTTCTATTATTCTTTGTATTTTTCTTATGTCTGAAAGTTAAAAATAATGCCCAGGGAAATGTCCTGAATTGGATTTTCAGCCCACTTTTATTGATTTTATGTGTCATCCTGGCCACATAACATTTTTTAAACATGCTTTTTAGGCTGTAAAAAAAATGATTATCAACACTACTTGTGTAAAAACGGGCAAGTCAAGGTGGAAAGGTGGGGAAGGAAGCTGATATTTGCTGAGTTATCTACTCTACGGCTGTCATTGTGCTAAGTGCTTTACATGTGGTGTGTAATTCAATTCCATCCTCATATTAATCCTGTGAGTCAGATAATGCCAGTCCCAAATTGCAGCTGTGGAAACTGGGATGAGGTAAATTAAGTCAAACTAGGTCGCGAATATCAATGGGCATACGTGAAGAATTGCCAGGAGTCCCTGGGCACGTTCAGTTGTAAGGAAATCAATTTCTGGACTAAAATTGATCTCCTGAGAACAGGGAGTCTGCCAGGTGGATTCTCTTTCTCACCTCCTCTGGCTCAAGAGCCTTTCTCCCATTTTACAAAAGCAAGACAATCCTGACCCCCGCCACCCCCCCCACCCCCGTCACTAATTTGACTTTGGTGCAGAGCCCGGGGGTGGGGGTGGGGGGGCAGAAACCTCCGGGGACCAAACAAAGGGAACAGCCAAAATCAGGGTGTTGGTGTGGAGAAATGAATGACCCTAATCACCGCCTAACAAGCCCTTTCGCAACACAGGTGGTTTCTAATTCTTTGCTTTCAACCAAATTGCTGAAGGCGCTAATGGAATTGTCAGCTAATAAATCATTAAAATTAATTTTGGGATGATAGATCATGATGGGATTTTTGGTACATAACTCAGAAGAAATACAAATAACTGTGGGACCGTGCTGGGAGGAAGAAAAATTTCATTTCATTCTACCTATTTTTGTGAACAAAGCTTCTCAAGCATTTACAGTTTTAAAAAGTGAAAAAGGATCAAAATAAAATCAATGCTGAATTCTGTCTCATTCTAGCAATAAGTAATATTGATCCACAAATGCACGACCTAATTGAAAAAACACCTCATCCATCCTTAGAGATACATTTTCAAAACATTCTTTACATTGTCTATTTAAATTATTTTTCAAACTTCATAAAATATTTTTTCTTTTGATCAGTTGTGTACTAAAGCTAACTCTATCCAAAAAACTGTCTTTTTTTTAAACACTAGAGCTTTATGGTGATAAGACATTTTAAAAATTAATTTTAACTGCCCTGGCTTTATTGGTGGGAATGTAAATTGGTGCAGCCATTATAGAAAACAGTATGGAGATTCCTCAAAAAAATTAAAAATAGAACTACCATACGATTCAGTAATTCCACTTCTGCGTATTTAATTGAAAACACTAACTTGAAGTTATCTGCACCCTCATGTTCACTGCAACATTATTTACAATAGTCGAGATGTGGAAACAACCTAAGCGTCCATCAGCGGGAGGAATGGATAAAGAAACTGTGGTATCAAATGGAATATATGGAATAAAGTGAAATATTACTTGGCCACACACAAAAAAAAGGATGAAAGCTTGCGAATTGTGACAACCTAGATGGACCTTGAGGGCGTTACGCTAAGTGAAATAAGACAGAGAAAGGCAGAATCTAAACAAACAAAAAACACCCCCAAGTCCATAGATACAGAGAACTAATTGATTGGTGGTTGCCAGAGGCTGGGGGAGGGGGGGCATGGTAGTGGTGGAGATTTTATGTTCATATTTTTGTTGCAGAGAAATACAGAGTGATCAAAAATAGACTTAGAAGCATAAAATATATTACATTAGGACAACCTTCTGTGGGAGAGGTGGAAAGGGGAAAAGGGGAAAGATGTAAAATTTCCAACTGCTAAAGATCTTAATCATGTATTTTTAAAATAGCTGATGGTGGGTATGAAATGGCCATTGTATTCAGATTCAGTTGGACAAACTCAAAAGAGTGATGTAACCATTTTATTTTAGAATGTCGATATTTGCTATATACTAAAAATAACTTCCTTTGTAACTAAACATGGATGAAAAACTTTTAGATATCTTAGGGAGCGTGAGAGCAAAAATGGTTTTTGGTTTTTGGATTTTTTTAGGGTTTTTTTTTTTTTCCCTTCTTGCTATAGTCACCAGCCAAAAACTTTGAAGACACCTGAGTTTATAACTTGCCCTGGGCCACACAACCATCAGGTGGCCAATCTCGAACTTGAACCCATGTCTGCAAGATTCCAGAGCGTGTGGGTCCTTTCACTGTACCTGAGGGAGACAAAGGAGTCTATGAATGTTGGTCTTAATTAAGCTCCATCCAGTTTAGAAATAATTTATTTGGTTGTTTAATATGAGCAAGGCTCTGTGCTTGGTGCCACTAGATACACAATAGTGATTAAGGTCTATTACTTACTTCGTGGAGCTGAAAACGTTACAGGAGAGATAAGCTGTCTTCACAAAATCTTTAATATAAGATTAAATGTAATAAGAGCAACAGATATTTTGAAAAATGTTATGAGGCAAGGGAGAGATTGCTTTTAGCTGGGGTCTCAGAGGGGAGCTGGAACATACTCTGGCATCAGATAGATGGGTCTTTATAAAATGGGTAGAATTTGGACTAGTGAAGATGTGTTAGTGAGAGAAGGTAGGGAGCATTCATTCGTTCATTCATTCATCCATTCATCCAAGAACCATGAACTAGAGACATCAACCAAATATAATAAGTGAGGCTTTAAAAATGTCCTGGTTGGAATAAATAAACTGTAAAAAACATTTGGGAGACATTTGGGGAATTCTGAATCTCGACTGGGTATTTGTTGATATTCAGGAATTTTAGTTAATTGCTTTGAGGTGTGATAATGATGTTGCACTTCTGTTAAAACAAAAGAAGAAAGTTGGGGATGCCTGGCTGGCTCAGTTGGTGGAGTGTGAGACTCTTGATCTCGGGGTTGTAAGTTCAAGGCCCACTTTGGGTGTGGAGAATACTTAAAAATAAAATCTTTAAAAAAAAAAAAAGAAGGGCGCCTGGGTGGCTCAGTCGTTAAGCGTCTGCCTTCGGCTCAGGTCATGATCCCGGGGTCCTGGAATCGAGCCCCGCATCGGGCTCCCTGCTCGGCGGGAAGCCTGCTTCTCCCTCTCCCGCTCCCCCCTGCTTGTGTTCCCTCTCTTGCTGTGTCTCTCTCTGTCAAATTCATAAATAAAATCTTTAAAAAATATAAAAATAAATATTTAAAAAAGAAAAAAAAGTATCTTTTGGCAATGTACACTAAATTATTTCTGGATGGAATATGATGTGTTGCATGTGCTTTAAAAGAGTTCAGTGTGGGGACGCCTGGGTGGCTCAGTCAGTTAAGTGTCTGCCTTCGGCTCAGGTCATAATCCCGGGGTCCTCGGATCGAGTCCCGCATCGGGCTCCCTGCTCCACGGGAAGCCTGCTTCTCCCTCTGCCTGCCGTTCCCCCTGCTTGTGCTCGCTTGCTTTCTCTCTCTCTCTGACAAATAAATAAAAATCTTTTAAAAAATAATAAAAATTAAAATTAAAATAGTCCAGTGCGTGTGTGCGTTGGAGGGAATAGATAGGGAATATAAATGAAACAAAATTGGTCATGTGTTGATAATTGTTAAAGCTTGTCGGGTACATGTAAGTTCATCATACTATTTTCTCTATTTTGTATATGTCTATATTTTATCATAAGGAAATAATTTTTAAGATTAATATTAATTTAATGCCTACTGGGTTCCAAAACACTGGAAGTATAAACAGGAAAGACACATTGTCTGCCCTCAAGAAGCCTATGATCTGTTGGGGGAAACAGACCCCTGAAATCAGCAGGATTGTAAATAATTCCCTGCTGTGCTAATCATGTAAATGATTCTATTGCCATGGGAGCAACGAATTCAGCCAGTTTGTCAGGGTTGACTCGGAAGAGGAGGTGAGGTTTGACTATTTCCCAAGCAGAATTTATTTATTTATTATTTATTTATTTATAAGATTTTATTTATTTATTTGACAGAGAGAGAGACAGCGAGAGAGGGAACACAAGCAGGGGGGGTGGGAGAGGGAGAAGCAGGCTTCCCGCCAAGCAGGGAGCCCGATGCCGGGCTGGATTCCAGGACCCTGGGATCGTGACCTGAGCCAAAGGCAGACGCTTAACGACTGAGCCACCCAGGCGTCCCATTTTTTTTTTTTTTTAAGTAGGTTCCACGCCCAACGTGGGGCTTGAACTCACAACCCGAGATCAAGAGTCACATGCTCAGGGGCACCTGGGTGGCTCAGTTGGTTAAGCGGCTGCCTTCGGCTCAGGTCATGATCCCAGGGTCCTGGAATCGAGCCCCGCGTCGGGCTCCCTGCTCAGTGGAGAGTCTGCTTCTCCCTCTCCCTTTGCCTGCCTCTCTGCCTACTTGTGCTCTCTATCTCTCTGTCAAATAAATAAATAAAATCTTTAAAAAAAAAAAAAAAGAGGGGCGCCTGGGTGGCTCAGTTGGTTAGACGACTGCCTTCGGCTCAGGTCGTGATCCTGGAGTCCCGGAATCGAGTCCTGCATCGGGCTCCCTGCTCGGCGGGGAGTCTGCTTCTCCCTCTGACCCTCCCCCCCTCATGCTCTCTCTATCTCATTCTCTCTCTCAAATAAATAAATAAAATCTTAAAAAAAAAAAAAGTCACATGGTCTACTGACCGAGCCAGCCAGGTGCCCCACAAGCAGATTTTACAGGATTTGGCAACTTAATGGATGTGAAGAAGGAGTCAAAGTTAGTGGAAGGGGCGCCTGGGTGGCTCAGTCAGTTGAGCGTCTGCCTTCGGCTCAGGTGATGATCTCAGGGTCCTGGGATCGAGTCCCACATTGGGCTCCCTGCTTAGTGGGAGTCTGCTTCTCCCTCTCCCTCTCCCCTTCCCCCTGCTCGTGTGCTCTCTCAAATAAATAAATAAAATCTATATAAAAAAAAAAAGCTCATGGAAGCTTTTACTTTGGGTTCCCTGGGTAGGTTCGGGCAGGCAGGGGGGTGATGTCCAGGAAGTTGTTGAAACCATGTTGTCACCAAAGGGACTGCAGGAACAAAGTTTTCCAGAGGGGAGTGCACAGGATGTATTTCAAGATCCTCCTAGACCCCAGGCTGCTGGCGCCACTGAGTGAGAAGGAAGAAATTGGAGGTAAGGCTGATCAGAGAGGCAGATGTGCTCACTGGGAGATGCGCCAGGTTCCACAGGGTGTGATGATCATGAAATGGAGCGATCATCTGTAGGCTTGAGGCCCTTGTGGAAGAAGACACTTGAACCCCATGGGTTTCATTGATAGGGAAAAGTCATTGAGATGAAGGACTTGGCATCACTTTGGAAAAAAGAATCACTGACCGGAAAGAATCAGCCACTTTGGATGACCATAGTAAAAATGATGAACTCTCCTCTTTTACGGTCTTGAAAGTATAGTATACTGCTTTGTATTGTGGGCTCTGGAGCCATGCTGCTTGGTTTTAAGTCCTGGCTCCAAAGTTGCTAAATCTCTTTGAGTGTCAGTCTTCTCATCTGTACAGTGGGGATGAGTATCTAATGTGAAGAGTAAAGAAAATGAAGAGCAAATAAAAGGATGCATATAAACTGGTATAATAATACACTGGTACAGTAATACCCTCTCAAGAACTTAGAATCATTAGTCGTGATGGTACTTTTTGAAGAGAAGGCAAAGGACTTAACTATTTCATATGCTGATAAATGCTTCATATTTCCTTCCAAAGGTGTTTTAAGTTCTGCTGAAATCTAAGACCCTTCTCCCGCCTATTTCTTTACTAAAACAGAAATTGAAAAGATCAGATCTGAGATCATACCATCTGAGTTTAGCCTGTGTAATTTATTTTTGCTTCTTAATGCTGAAAACATTACCAGAATGTAGCACACAAGTTCACAATTTGGGTAGCCTTTTTCCTTTTATTCATTTTGCTTATTCTGCAACACAGTCCCCTACATATTTTAAGTGGAACAATGTGTTTCCGTGACCCACAGAAGTTGAGTTCAAATCCGAGGAGATGAAGCGTTAAGAGGCAGACAGGACTGGCCTTGCGCTGTAGACCCAGCGGGGGCAATGTGGGAGATCCGTGCCTTGTACCTGCAAGGAGCACATCATGAATATCTGTGGAAGGGAGGAAGGGGGGGAGGGAAGTGGGGGAGGCGGGAAAGAAGGTGGGGGGCAGGAAGGAAGGGGAAGGGAAGAAGAAAAGATGGAGAAAGGAAAGGGGTGGAGAAAGGGGTCTAGTGAGAAATGAACCACAAATAACGCTGATTGAGTGTCAAAGGATGGCCAGGAGGTTCCCGGGAGAGGGCCCTCCATTCAGAGCCCTCCATCTTTGGGTGTCTCTTGGCTACTTTTGGGCTGGACGCTGGGCTGGTATTCCATTTGGGGAGTTGCCTGCTTATTCAGAGCCTTCTGGGGATCAGAGTGGGGCACATCAGCTTCTTCTTTTCCTAGCAAGTGTGAAGCCAGAGCCTCTTCTGCCATCCAGAAAGACCAAACTTCAGTGTTTCTGAGGACTTGGAATGGGAAAAGGGAAGGCCCAGGCGACTGGTGCCAGGGAGAGAGAAGGGAACTTTGCAAGGGCTTATGGTCTCTCCTAAAGGAGGCCAGCACCCCGTGTGTGCACCACGGGAGAAAACAGAAGTCATCAGACTGGATTTGCTTGATCTATACGTACAGCCAGCTGCCCCCACCCGGCCCCCCGATCAACATATACCTCCATGGTCTTGCGGTGGAGAAGGCCTTTGAGCAGTTGGAGGGCCCATCCTCTGCATGGAATCCAGCTCTCATTTCATCTTGCCTGGGCAGGGACTCTAGGGAGCTCTTCTCTCATCAGCAATGCCTCCCTCCTGTTTATTCCCAAACATGCTCTCATCTCTCAAAATTCAAAAGAGAAAAGGGAATTTTCTCTGCTCCCTACTTGTCCCTCCTGTTCCACTTGACTTCTGTTCCCCTTTACAATGAAAGGTCTCAAAACCATTGTCCACACTATGCTGTCTCTACTTGAATTCCAATTTCCTCTTCAGATCTGTTCCATCAAGTCCAAAACCAAGGCGATCTTTTAAAAATATCAATAAGACTGGAAATACTAGTCAGCAGTAAAAAAGAACGATGGATACACGCAACAATTTGGATGAAGCTCAAGAGAATTAAGCTGAGGGGAAAAAGCCAATCCCCAAAGGTTACATACTGTATGATTCATTTACGTAACATTCTAGAAATAACAAAATTATAGAAATGGAGGGCAGATTAATGGTTGCCAGCAGCGAAGGACTTGGGGGCCTAGGGCAGTGGGTATGGCTATAAGAGAGGAACAGGATGAATCCTTGTGATGATGGAACTATTTTGCATTTTGATTGTGGTGGTGGATACATGAGTTTACACGAGCGATAAAATTGTATAGAATTAAACGCACACACCCATGAGTCCAAGTAAAACCAGGGAAACCTGAGTAAGAGCAGTAGATTGTACTAATGTCAATATTGTGGTTGTGATCTTGTTCCATTGTTCTGCAACGGACTAAGCCGTACATAGCATCTCTCTGTAAAAGTGTTTACAAATGTACGTGAATTTACAATTATTCCAAAAGAAAAAGAAATATAAATGAGATCATGTCATGCTCCGGGATAAAGCCATTCATTCAATGGCCTCCCATTGTTTTTGGAATAAAACGGTCTGCCCATCGCCTAGGACGCAGTAGGAGATCCGGTCCCTGCCAACCTGTCCTGTCCAGCTTTATACTGTGCTTCTCTCCCGGGCTCTGCTGGTGCCAGTCACAATCCCCACCTCTTAATTCCAAGGCATCAATATTTGCCTCCTTCTGGCCTTCATACATCTGCTCCCTCTTTCCGGAAGGCTTTTCCTTGGCTCTTTCTATGGTTGCTTCTGTCATAACTTTCAGGGCTCCGCTTAAATGTCACCTCCTCCTTTCCTAATCACACAGTTTGCAACCTCTTCTTTTCCTGCACAGGCCTTCGCCCAAATCCGATTATTTTGTCCCTTCTTTATCATCTGTCTCCCCCGCTAGATTGCAAGCTCCCAGGGCAGGGTGGATAGTGCTTCGCATGACTCTGCGCTGTATCCCCAGCACCTGGCACAGTGCTTGGCACGTGGTGAGCGCTCAGTAAACCAAATGTCGAGTGAATGAGTAGCCACGTTGCCGCTTTGCCATCAGTGCTTTTCTGAGTGCGGTAAAGCCCTCTGGATGGATGGAGCTCCTTTCGCTCCCACCAGCTTGTTACCAAGCGGAAGGGTCACCGGTGGCGTTCCGGCCCACGGGGTTCCGCAGTCTGGCGCCGAAACGGGGCGCACCCCGGACCCCGGCCGCTTTGCAGGGAGTGCGCAGGTTAGCGGAGGCCCCTGGTGAGGCCACCTTCGCTCGACTCCCTTTGTTGCTCCCACCTCCCCTGCCCTGGCCGCGGCTGCCTGCAGCGACTCGTGACTCCCCGCCGGCCTCGAGGGCTGCAGCGCGAGGGAGGGGGGCGGGGGCCCAGGCGCCCCCGGCCCGCCCTCCCCCTCGGTCTCCAGACCAGAGCCGCCCCTCGGGGGAGGCGGGGGGAGCGCTCTCCCCGGCCTTCCCGCAGCCACCTTCCCCGCGCGCTCGCGCCGCGCCAGCAGCCCGGCCGCTCCCGAGGCGGCGGCACGTGGCCGCGCGGGGTGCGTGGCGCCCCCGCCCCATGCCCGACCGGCTCCCGCGCGCGCCGCGCCCCGCAGCCCCCGCGGGCAGAGCCCGGGCAAGCGCGCGCCGCGCCCCGCCCCCGCGCGCGCGCGCGCCCGCCCCCTCCCCGCCTCCCCCGCGCGCCCCTCCCCGCGCGCCCCTCCCGCGCCCTACATCCAGCGCCCGGCCCAGGGGGCTCAGTCCGCAGCCGCCGCCGAAGCCGCCGCCGCCGCCGCCGCCGCGCCTCGGCTTCGGTGCAGGCAGCGGCCGCCGCCGAGACAGCTGCGCGGGCGAGCATCGCCAGGCAGTAAGCCCGCTTTCTCTCCGCGTGTGCGTGCGGGTGCGCCGCCCGCCCGCCGGCCCCGCGGCCCGGGGGAGCGGCCGCCCTCCTGCCCCGCCGCCGCCCCGGCCGCCCGGCCTGCCGCGGCGGGTACCTGCGGCCTCGGGCCTCGGCCGCCCGGCCGGGGTGGGGGCCGCGGGGTCCCCTCGGGTGCGTGTCTCGGCCACCCCGGGCTTGCGCCACCGTGGTGGCGGGCGTGGGGATGGGGAGCGACTGGGGAGGGAGTGGCGTGGGGGGCGGGGGAGCGGGCGTGCCAGGGGGGCTCCGGGTGCTTTCTCCGCGGAATGGGGGGGCAGGGCGGGGGAAAGGGGCCCCTGGTTTTCCTCCGGAGGCTGGAGGGCGGTGGGGGCGGGGTGAGGTGGGGGCACCCCTAGGTGTTCTCAGCCGGGATGGCTGGGGGGCGCGGGGCGGGGGCGAGGCGGGGGCTCCCCGCCCCCCCGGGCGTGTTCCTCCGGGGTGGCGGGGATGGGGAGGGAGCGAGGGGGGACCTGCCCGGCTTCGCACAACGAAGAGGGCGGGGGTGGGGACAAGCGGGCCGTGGAGGTGAGCGGGCTCGCGGGGATTTCTCGACGACGGGGATGCTGGGGGGCGGTTGGAGGAGTTGGGGGTGGGGTGCAGAGAGAGTGAGGGGGGCGGGGAGGGTCCGCAGCGGTTCTTCCTACTGAGGGGATGGCGGGGGTGGGGGGTGGGCGAATGGGGGTGGGGAGAGTGGGGGATTTCAGCTCCAGCGTGGAACCTAGGGAAGCCAGAGGATGGTTCTGTCACGTGGGTTGAGCCTTAGAAGGTGGATTTTCAGAACTGCAGGGTGTGACCTTTCCGCCTCGAAAAGCGTGAAATCCCTACAAGGTGCTGTTTGTTCTAGGTTCTGGGAGAGAGGTTTGTGCTTTCAAAGTTTCTCGTTCTCTTCCATTCCTTCTCTTTCTCTTCCATTCCTAGTGACCTCTTCTCAGCCGTCCAGGACTAGGTAGAGGTTTGCAAAGGAGCAAGGGAAGACTGTGTGGTTCGTGTTCAGTGCTATATTATTTTCTGCACTGGGGACTGTGCGAGTTTCTCAGGTTTGTTTGGATTGCCCTTTACAATAAAAACCCTGTGCCAGGGAGACCCCTTGGGAAAAGAAGAGCGAACAGGGTTTATAAAGGGGACTCCAGGTTTGGTTTTTTAATTTCCTGAAGGGCAAGAGATACGTCGTGTTAGCATTTTGCTTGGCTTTTAGAAGAGGTAATAATAGAATAAACGTATGTCTTTGCTGGAAGTCCCCTATATTCGTTTAAATTATTCCATCGGGATTTTCTGAGCCCCCTTTGATTTGAATTTGGAACAAATCCAGTTTTCCTAATTGGAGCCATCATTTCGTAATTGCCTGTAATTCTTCCCTGGGTTATCAAATCTATGGCAAGCTTATAGAGCAGTAGGAATAATTTTTTTTTCGTTATCTTGATTAAGACAGTTTTAATGTAAATTTGATGTGAACATTTGCAGAATAGCATAAGTTTAAATTATGAATCCCTTGGAATTTTGCAAAGCCTTTCCCTCCCCAACTCATCTTCTCCAGGAACAGAACCCTCCCCATTCTTTACACTGAAGAAGCAAGGGCTTCTGGGATGGTAGCTCTGCCTTTGGAAACTCATGCTTGTATTTGCTTAAGAAGAGTACATACTAAAAAGGCATACGCCTTTAATGTGGTGAGGCTATACGTGCTTTCCCATTTTGGTTACATAAGGTTCCAATCTAGTCTTTACCTTCAGTCTTTAAAAATGGTTATTTAACATTTTTAAGAGCAAATACAATCTTTATGCAACAGGAAATTGGTCAGATAGGCCATGATTTGTACAAACCGCCTTGCAATAAGTACGTAGTCGAAGATTACCATATAGGATCTGTAACCATATATGGTTTTTAAAATTCTACGCTTCCATTCCCATATTGAATTTTTTGGAGAAGGAAAGCTTTTTTTTTTTTTTTTTTCAACCAAGTCTAGATTTTTGAGTGAAACTTTCAAAAAAATTTGTGTAAGATTCCTCTTGTATGATACCAGTGCACTGGAGCTAATTTAGTTATCTACCAAACGAATGGACCACTTAAATAATTACTTTGTTTACTGGAAATACTAAACTGGAAATAGAGATTCTGGTCTCAGGTTGATGAAATGCATTTAAATAAGCACTATTAAATGCACCATTTCTAACGTTACTGTGATACACATTCTGTCTACAGGCAACAATGTAAAACTTATGCATTTAAAAATACAATTTAAGTCTGATTGTTTTCTCTCTTAGGAATAGAATGCTGAGAGTGGTAAAAAAAGGGAAACATGTTGATGGGTGGTGGGGACTTCAGTTTCTCCAGACAAGAGGAGTAAATGGATGTCTTTAGCCAGCTTTTTGAGAACCTCTTGTTTGCCCTGCAGGACTGGAGGGGGGGAAAAAAGAAGAAATCTCAGAAATTAATGAAAGTATGATCAAATATCTTTCTAAATAGTCTTAAAGATTTTGCTTATAGCCATTGGAAGAATAATTGGCAAATCAAGCCTTTGCATAAATTTGACCCTCACCCCTAAAGTTTTGACATTAAAAAAAAATAACAGTTTGTTGAAGGAATGGAAGCCAACCTTCAGAGGCCGATCCCTGTTTTTCTGCTCCCCACCTCCTGGTTCCCTTCTGCCCCACACCCCTCCCTTATCCCCCCTCTGGTGCCAGCAACGTTGGGAGTTGAACAAATGTTTGTGCTTGCTTGAACTTTAGGCCTTATCTATTTGGCTGCATTCCCCAACTTTTGCCTACGAAATTTTTTTGGTTAATTGAACTTTCCAGTTGTTTGGATTTAGGGTAAAAGGGAGTAGACTGTAATTATTTTCTCTTAAAAAGATCCTTTCTTTCAGCTCCTGCTGGACGAGAGCAAAGAAAGGTTCTTTTTTTTTTCTTTGTCAACGGAGTACTTAATTAAGCAGAATATATGACCATTCATTTATTCAACAAACATTTACTGAGCTGCTGCCTGTGTTGGAGGCTCTGTGCTAGGTGCAGGGATACATGGTGGTTAAGAAATGGCTCCCGCCTGTTGGGGCAGTTATTGAAACGAAAAACAGACCATGAATTTGTTTTGAATAATCAAGGGGTGTCCAGAGTCTTTGGGGCATTAACATAGCGCTTTATATACATTAAACATGCTTCAACCATGCGCACAGTGGAGTCATTGCTGGCCAGGGAAATATTCATGGTATGAATAGTACCTCACCTTCCCAACTAAGACATACTTTTTCATTTTGGGTAATAATATGGTTTATAAGTCATCTTTTTAAAAAAGATTTTATTTATTTATTTGAGAGAGAAAGAGCACAAGCAGGGAAGAGGGAGAGGAAGTAGCAGACTCCCCGCTAAGCAGAGAACCTGACATGGGCCTCGATCCCGGGACCCCGGGGTCATGACCTGAGCCGAAGGCAGATGCTTAACCGACTGAGCCACCCAGGCACCTGGTTTATAAGTTATCTTAAGGGTCTTAAGGCCTGTGGCCTTTTTTAGAAAAAGATACGTTTTATGTGAAGGACATAGGACATAGGAGACTTCCTGATTTAAGTTCCACACTTTATATCACCTCATGGAGCTGTGAGGAGACAGCGGCCAGGCCAGCATTCCTTCCCGTGACTTAAAATCATCTTCTGACAGCAGATGGGGCCAAACAAAATTATTCTGTGGTCAACTTTGGGTTATGGATAATGGATGATGGAACCCAGAAGAGTGAATGATACTGAAGGGTAGCTCTAGTAAACGTTCGCCCTCCTGCCGGGGTACCTCCTGAGATCTTTGTGCATTGCCCTGTTTGTGGATAGTGCTAGACCAGTAGTTTTTAACTGGGGCAGTTTTGCCCCCCCCCCCCAAACGGGACATTGAACAATGTCTGGAGACATTTTTGGCTGTCATGAATCGGGATGCGGCATGCTGCTCATGTCTAGCAGGTGGATGCCAAGGATTTGGCTTCGACAGTCTGCATCACCTGGGGCAGCCCCCACAACAAAGAATTACCTGACCTGAAATGGCAGTTGTGCTGAGGTTGATGGAATTCCTTCTATGAGATGCAGTAAAACGTAACTTCAGGCAGAGTAGAAAGCAGCAACAGCGTCTCGACGAGACATTGTGTGCGAGACATTGTGTTTGCTGAACTCACCCTACTAGTCTTAAAATTGACTAGTCCCAGTACGTCGACCTGAATAATTAAAAGGCCAGGCCCTTGTATACATTCTATATTCTTCTCCTCTTATACGTGAGGAACCAGGCTCAGAGAAGCAAAGTAACTTGCTTCAGGTCTTACGGCTGGTCAGGGTTGGAAGCAGACATCAAAAATAAGATCATCTTACTCCTCAAGAAGTTCATGGTTTTTGAGCACAACGTCGTTTTACCATCTCCCTTGTGGCGTGCTCCATTCAAAATCTTACTTAACAACATTAAAATTACTACATGTCCTATATACCATTGAGCTTGCTTGAGAGTAATTAAAACCGTGAACGTTAAATTTGATCATACTTGGAAGCGAGTGGCCGGGAGTAGGGGGAGAAAGGGAACTGACATTACTTGAAGGCCTGCTATAGTTCTAGAAAATACATTCATTGAATTTACACCCACTGTGTAATTTGATCCTCCCAGCAACTCTGCAGAGGAACGATGCGCATTTCACAGATGAGGTTAGGAAAGTAACTTGTCTAAGATTGCACAACTAAGTGGGAGAGTTGGGATTTGAACGTAAGTCCCATGACTAAGCCCCGGTGCCTTGCTGCTTTCTAAATCTTGCGGTCGGTGAAGGGGGGTGAGTTGAGCATGCTGCAGAAAGGTGAGTAACTTGGTCCTGGATGAAAAGAGACTTCAGAGGTAACGTGTCATAGATGATGGATTATATTCAGGTAGAGAATGGGGAGGTGAATCACCGTATTTTCCTCCCCTGATGAGAATTAAAGTCAACAGGGAATTTGTTCTAGGGATCTACCCAAACTAAGCCTGTAATTGTCATTTAGGAGAACTTCATTTGCTATCTTTGCTATCTTACTTGAATTTTTCAAACACTGTTGTGATAACCATGACACATTGGAAGTTAGCTAATGGTGTTTATATTCTTTCTGCGGCTCACCTTCTACCTCTTGGGACTGTCTTGTAGAACTTAGTAATGACAGCATTTGGTTCTGTCATCTTTTTAAACAATTTAAACATTTGTTTTTGCTATGGAAGTTGTTTTTATAATAAACGTCATCAAACTCGTACTTGTGTTTTCCATATGAGGGGTGTGTTTTGTTTTGACAGCTAAATATTTATTTTAACTTTTGATGTGTTGTGTTTTCGAACATAACAAGAGGAAAAATAAAAAAACCAGCCCAATAGCAATCATATTTTGTCTGGCAAGCATTTTTTTTTTTTTTTTTTTGGTGGGTAGAAGGAGGACTTCATGTTTCATTTCATTTACTTTAAATTGGAAAGGAATTTCAACCATGATTCTCAAGGGCCAGGATGCTGGGGGAAAAAAAAAAGAAATGTTATTTAGATAAAATGCATGCTTTGATTTCCACATAGGTCTGGGAGCCATAGATTCTGATTATAATAACAATGTCGTGACTCGGACTGCAGCAATCAGCCACTGGGGTGATCAAGCCCTGGGTATGGGCACGCATCGTGATACGGATTTTGTACCTGCCCCCGCATGATTTTAGAGTAGACTTGAGAAATCTGATAAAACTTGCAAGAATGCACGAATCCTTTCAAAAATCCAACGTTTTCATGACAGTAGTGGTACTTTCTCATTGTAGGGAAGTTCAGAAAATACAGAAAAGCTTAAAGAAGAATAGAAAAATCAGTTATAACCCACCACCCGTAAATTAGTGAGGTTTTTTTTTGTATTTCTTTTTATTTTATTTTTTTTAATTTTTTATTGTTATGTTAATCACCATACATTACATCATTAGTTTTTGATGTAGTGTTCCATGATTCATTGTTTGTGCATAACACCCAGTGCTTCATGCAGAACGTGCCCTCTTTAATACCCATCACCAGGCTAACCCATTCTCCCACCCCCCTCCCCTCTAGAACCCTCAGTTTGTTTTTCAGAGTCCATCGTCTCTCATGGTTCTTCTCCCCCTCCGATTTCCCCCCCTTCATTCTTCCCCTCCTGCTATCTTCTTTTTTTTTTTCTTAACATATAATGTATTATTTGTTTCAGAGGTACAGATCTGTGATTCAACAGTCTTGCACAATTCACAGCGCTCACCATAGCACATACCCTCCCCAGTGTCTATCACCCAGCCATCCCATCCCTCCCACCCCAACCCCCGTATTTCTTTTTAAAGGTGGACTTGAGCGAGTACACTGCAGAGAGTCCAACTTGCAAATGTAGCCTAAGTCGTTTTTTAAGAATTTTACCAAAAGGTTTTTTGAGTTACTATTGCATCTCTAGAGAGAAGTCATAGTCCTAAGGAGTGAAATGGGAACAGTGCTATGGAGTTGGAGAACGATCACATAAGCTCCTTAAAATTTCTCCTCCTCCAACTTGAGTGATAGAATTCCCACGCTAGAAAGGGCTGTCAGGACCCACTTCCCCTCCTTTTATGGATAAGTAAACTGAGGCTCACAGAGGTTGAGCATCTGCTTCCAGGTCATACAGCGTGTTAGTGTTGGAGTTCCAGTTTGAAGTTTTAGGTCCTCTGTACATGCGCAAGTTTTTTTTTTTTTTTTAAAGATTTTATTTATTTATTTGACAGAGAGATAGAGAGCACAAGTAGGCAGAGTGGCAGGCAGAGGGAGAGGGAGAAGCAGGCTCTCCGCTGAGCAGGGAGCCCGACGTGGGGCTCGATCCCAGGACCCCAGGATCATGACCTGAGCCGAAGGCAGCTGTTTAACCGACTGAGCCACCCAGGCGCCCCCATGGGTAAGTTTTTATTTCCTAAATAAAAACTCTTCACAGTCACGAACTTTTTGTTGGCCTGTCCCTCAAAAGAACAGACTTTTATGGTGGAAGTATATTAACTATATTAAAGGATACCAAAAAGGCCAAGTATTTCCCAGTTTCAGAAAATGATCAAAACAGTTGGGAGTAGGGGCATCCGGCCAGCTCAGTCGGTAGAGCCTATGACTCTTGATCTTGGGGTTGTGAGTTCGAGCCCCACACCACGCGGAGAGAGGACTTAAAAAAAAAATCTTTACAAAAAAAAAAAAATCAGCTGGGAGCATTACAGGAATTTGTCCTCTTGTTTGCTTTATTGAAATTGAGTGTTAGTAGTGGGGAAGCTCTTTCATGCATCTAGCCCTCAGTTTAATTTCCCCTGGCCTATGGAGCGAGTACCAAATACCTATAGTCGCAGAAGTGAGCAATGACTTTATGAGAGTCTTTCCACATCGTAGTCTGGAAGACCACAGGGCTATTGTTGCATGAAATTTTTTTCCTTTATAAAATGGGATGTCTGTTCAAATTGTAGGAAGGAAATTTTAAAGATGGCACCTGCTTCCAGACTTCGGTAGGAAGTTAACAGAATTGTAGCAAATGCTGCCTAACACAGGCCCACAGAGTGGTGGTTGTAATGTGGCACTATGAAATCCGTCCGTAAGCTTCCCTCTCTTTCCTCCCCTACCCTTCTTCCTTTCTTCCTGTAGCTCGCTCTCTCCGCGTCTCCTTGGTCTGTGTGTCTCTCTCACTCTTGGGGTCACTCCCCTTTCAGTCCAGCAGACTCTCCCCATTTGCCTTTTCTGGGCTCAGCGTGTGGCCACATCGTCCCATTCATCCGACCCCACTCGCCAGTATTAGGGTTACCCCAACCCGGGCCGGGCAGGTATTTTCTGCCTGGCACGGCAGGGAAGCTGCTCTCCAGAGCGGGTGTGGGGTAAGGAGAGCTGGCGTCACTCAGTAGAGAAACGTCACCAGGAGACTAGAATTAAGCACACACTGCGTATGGAGATCACGCGGGCCGCATAGACACAGAAAGCCGCGAACACGACATCCTCCCTCATCTACAGCCGGGGCCCCAGCAAAGCTACAGCTACATGAGATAATGAATATGGATTGGATATTCATTGCCAAGGGCTTACCATTTGAACAAATGAGAAAATTGTACCCTTGCCTAGGGGTGTGTTCTTAAGTCGTTTTTACTCCTGTTCCTCATTATTGCCTGCTAATGAGTATGTGCGTTGTCAGAGAGCAACCAGCTCTTCCTGGCGTCCTGGAGTACACCGTTATTTCTCTTCTGAAAAGGGCTTTTCCTCTGTATTGAAACCAGCGAGATTTGCTTGTGCTTCATTTTTGAACTGCCGTGGATCTAAAATGCACAGAAGATATACGTGCACTGGTTTTTAAATGTGGTGAAACCGCGAAAAAGAACACTCAAAATAAGTCTTTGTTGTCAGCACTTCAGTGCTAGTAGAATGCATATTTTATTTACCCCCATAAAAACTCTCTGCGTCTTACATATATTCCAAGCCAGAAACCGTTCCATATGCACCATAATCGCAAGAATTTGTAATAGTCACAAGGGTTTAAATTTACTTTTCAATACTAAGAAAATGATAGCTGGGAGTACACAGGTTTTATCGTCAAGGTGATTTTTGATGAGAGGACAAAACTAAAGTTCTGTATTTGATTAAGACTTGTTATTCGCTTTCAGTTTTCGGGTGTGGATAAGACGGCTTGACTCGGGCGCCTGGGTGGCTCAGTCGTTAAGCGTCTGCCTTCGGCTCAGGTCATGATCCCAGGGTCCTGGGATCGAGTCCCACATCGGGCTCCCTGCTCGGCGGAAAGCCTGCTTCTCCCTCTCCCACTCCCCCTGCTTGTGTTCCTGCTCTGGCTATCTCTCTCTCTCTCTGTCAAATAAATACATAAAATCTTAAAAAAAAAAAAAAAAAAAAAGACGGCTTGACTCGTGTCACATTGGAAATGCGTGATTCATTAGGAAGACACCGAGGATTGGTTTTACACATCATTCTTGTTTGTGAAGCCCAGGCATAATCCATCACCTGCGCTATACGTGGCCGGATGAAGGCAAGTAACAGGTGTCTCCCCCCCCCCCCCCAGGTTTCTTAGAGACCAGAGAGTAGACACAGGCACATAGAGCAGCCATTAAGTCCAAACATTTTTTTTTTTTTTTAAGATTTTATTTATTTATTTGACACAGAGAGAGATCGCGAGAGCAGGAACACAAGCAAGGGGGAGTGGGAGAGGGAGAAGCAGGCTTCCCGCGGAGCAGGGAGCCCGATGCGGGGCTCGATCCCAGGACCCTGGGATCATGACCTGAGCCAAAGGCCGACGCTTAACGACTGAGCCACCCAGGCGCCCCAAGTCCAAACATTTCTGCATCGCTAAGCCATGGTAGTGGATTTAGAGATTTGAATTAACATGATTTTATGTTTTTCAACAGCTTCTAAGAAACAGCCTGTAAATAACTGTAGTTTCAAATACCTAAAATGATCAGTTCCTCAGCCAGGTAGCTTCTGGAAGCTAAGGGGACACTAAGTTCCTTGTCAGCGATTCTGCATCTCCAGATGCCAGGGTCAGTTCAAATTTTCAAATCCTAGGCCCTTCCCTTCTAGGCTACAAAAAAGCTCTGCCTCTTTTAAGGAAGGACCTGGGAAGGAATTGTGCAAGGTAGTAAGCACACCTAACCACGCGAAGGAAAGAAACCAAGCAGCCAACTATCTAATAGGAGGTGAACGTTTATACTTGCATCTACGGATAAAGCTGTCTGCCTTTGTTAGAGCCCCCTCCTTTTTTCCAGCTAGAGCCCCTTTTTTAATGTCAAATTTTTCTCTGCTTTATTAAGGAATGATCAACAAATTGCGTATGTTTAAAGGGTACCACATGATGATGTGGTGCACATGTACATTGTGGAATGATCGAGATAATTTAAAATCAACTTCATTGATTATCATTTATGGATGATAAAGTGCATCCACTTAAGGCATACAGTTTGATGAGTTTGGGCAGATGTATGCGCCCATGAAACCAGTGCCACCATCAGGAGGTAGGATATTTTTATCACTCCCCCAAAACTTTCCTTGTGCTCCTTTGGCCTTACATTCTTCTCTCTGCCCCCATCCTCAGGCAACCACTGATCTGCTTTGGTGTGAGAGCCACTTTGTAAGATTAGATTCCAGCCCAGAGAGAAACGATTCTGATAAAAACAGAAAAGTGGTCTGTGTTCTTCTAAAGTAGTTACCGTGAGCTGTCACATCCCCCAAGAACAGGACAAATAAAATAATTTGAATTTTGCTTCACACTTACAAAGTAAAAATGAAAAAAATGAGAGTAAATATTTTGCATCTCTATATATTTATACTTCTAGCTAGCATATATACATAATCAGTATACAGGAGTAAACAAACCCTATCCCTTGAGCCTTCCAGAAGGTTTCAGAGGGCATTTTCTGCGGGTGGAAGGCGTACCATCTTTCCACGCTTAGGTGCAAAGCAAGCTTTTAATATGTTAAACGTTGCCTTCCCATTGACGTATTGAGATGGAAGAATAATTAGGCAATTTCGGGGCCAGAGTACTGAGATGCAGTTTGTCCCTTCCTCCCTTACCCCCTCGAAAACAGTCTACATCACTGTTCTTCTCTGCATCTGGCTGGCGGTCTGTTTCATTGCCATCAGGCTGTCCAGCTAGTGTCCATCTGTCGCTCCTGCATGCCACTGCATCTGCCCTGTCCTGTCTTCCGCTCCCCATTTTCTTCTTCCTCGTCTTTTCCATCTCCTGATGCTCCTGCTCTCACACTGCTCTGCTTTCTCATGACAAAGCTGTTTTTGTAAACCTCTCCAGACTGAGTTGCCAACAAGACTGACTAATTCCAACATGTCAGCTATCGTTTCAGAGGCTGTTTTTCTTACTTTCCGTTTTGTGGTCCAATCATTTCTCCAGACTCCTTTCAAGTTTGGGGCCGTGCTGGAGGTTTGAGAGTGGTGAACGGTTGGTTTTCAGATAATCAGAGGTGAATGTGTTTGTGGACTATGGGAGGGACAAACTTTGAAACCATGAATCATTAAAAAGAAGCAAATGGTTTACCTTATAATCCTATGAAACTTCCTTTTACAAAGCTAAAGCAATTACAGTTGTCTTCGAGGTAAGGTAGGTGATTCATCGCTCCTCAGCATGTACTCTAAAGGGGAGAAAACCTTCAACGTTTGACAAAATCCATAGAATGCACAACACCAATGTAAACTATGGACTTTAAGGAATAATAAAGTGTGAATATTGGCTCATTGGTTATGACAAACGTGCTACGGTAATATAAAATATTAACCACGGAAATCGGGAGGGAGGTGTTGAGGGAAATGGAAACTGAACTTTCTGCTCAATTTCCCTGCAAACCTAAAACTGCCCCCAAAATCTATTTAAAAACCCTTTAAGATTCAGAAATACAAAGACTGTATCAGGCACTTTTTTACTGTTAACTTGCAGATACAAGTGCAGTGTGTGTTTTTCAGCGCTAGTAACTAAGAGAAGTGCTTCTCCCGGAGTGATGTAACTGGTATCCTGGGCCCCCTCCCCCCGCAAAGTGGAAGGGTGAGCTTCCAAGGGAGCGGCCCAGTTCCGCTGACCACTGGCTGGTTGCACAGTAGTTATTGGACAGGTCTGTGTGAGCATTGGGTTGGGCCTTGCTTTGTCCGCCACCATTGGGACATCATGCCATCTTTGTGTTGGAGAAGGGCCCTGGACTTAACATAATTCCCTGCCCTACAATCCCATGATTGCTTTTTTGACCCTGCACTTATGGTGTCATGAGCAACAGTGACAATTGGTGAGCTCACACTGACTCTGAGCCAATATCCTGGTCAGAGTTGGATTGCTTTGGGCCAAAGGCTATTGCATGGCTTGTGGTAGCATAAGACCCAACACCAGAACCTCTGTGCAGTTACTCATTGTGGCCAGCTCACCAGGAAGCCCGGGTGAGAAGATTAGGGTTTTTAAGGTCTTACTGTAATTGGTTTCTATATACTGAAACCGGGTGATTATTATGAGCAACTGCAAGTATGTGTTGCTTTCTTGAGTTGGCTGTAAAAACAGAGCATTCTAGGGCCGCCTGGCCAGCTCTGTTGATGGAGCGTGCAATTCTTGCTCTCGGAGTCATGAGCTCGAGCCCCATGTTGGGGATAGAGTTTACTTAAAAACGAAAACAAAACCACAGAACATTCTATGGCAGGTGGTAGTAAGCAGAGGTCAGGGGATGGGTTCTGAGAGGGGCATTGAGACTGAGGGAGACTAGAAGAGAAACAACTGATAAGACATCCAGGATTAGAACATAAATGAAGGTGATCACCCAAGGAATGGATACCTTAGGGATGTGGTTGATCATAGAATGTGTCCCATTGGGTCTGTGGTTAGACCCAGAGTGAAAAACTCCAGAGTTGCCTGAAAAAATACGAATAAAGGGGACAGTTGGTTATAGAGCTCACCTATTTAAAACTTAGTTTACATATCAGAAGTAATTTTTTATGTATGGATCTGTTGTGTATACTTATCATTACACTTGTTATTAGATAAGCTCCATGTGGAGGCTGGGGGATTCCAGGTCAGCTGCCAGGATCGCAGGTTACTCTCTACCAGTGGTGACCAAATCGAGGCGCGGCCAGCACACTCTTCGTGGTCACCCTCACTGTGGATACCGTGGCCTGCAGCTGACTTGATGGTACAGAAATCCCTGGCCGTCGTAGATGTGGCAAAAGCGACCATCCAACCACATCGTAACGTATTTGCATCGTAGGTATAGACAGGCTTGGCGAGTCTTGAGGCCTCCAGTCGTCTTGCTCCTCCCACTCAAACTGCGCGGAAATAGCTGGAAGGCCCGGGCAGGTGCTGTGGCCGGGGCATGCCAGGCACGCCTGTGACAACATCCTCTTGTCCCTTGCTGCTTGCCTGAGTGCTTCTCCCAGCCCTTTGGCCCCTCATCTCTTCCTTGCCCTCTGTCTGCTCTTCACCTGTAATTCCGTCCCTTGTGGATTTTCTGTTAAGGAACAAGGAGGACCTCAGCACGAAAGAGCTGGGGGACTGTTGGCCGAAGCATTCAAACTACGAGAGCAATGCCCTTCCCTAGGCGGGGTTTTTACTGCTGCACTGGACTGTGAGCTGGACGACGGAGCCTAGGGGTACTTCCTAAGTGTTTTCTGACATGCAGCTCAAAAGTTGAATTGCGTCCCCTTCTAAAGTTCTCATTCCTTCCGCTTTTAAAGCCCCTGCCATTTTTTTTCGTGTGTTTATTCTTGTCCCTGTAGCAGATTCCAGCAGAGTGCACGCTGATGTGGAGGATTTACCCTGTGGCTAATTGATTGGAGCAGGGCTGCCCAGTTGCCCACGTGTGAGGAAACAGTTCACGGAGTGCCAGACCCAGCTTATAAAGTAGGAGCCAGAGAACGTCATAAAATGAAATCAGCAAATGTTTACTGAGCGCTTACTCTTATGTGCAAGGCACTTGGCTAAGCTTGCTAGATGCTGGGGAGAGTTATTAAAAACAAAAGTGATCTCTTCAAGCAAGAAACTTCCGTTCTAATTGGAGAAGTTGTTAGAGACATGGGAAGGGTGTGGTGGAGAGTATGGAACTGACGGGGAGGAGGAGAGAGCCGGGAGTCTTGACTTTCCTAGCCCAATTTTGCCAATCATGGAAGAGATTCCAGAAGATGGTACATTCTCTTTTGCCAAATGAAGTGTACCTACGATAGTTACTGTAGGATGTATACAGTACATACCTATACTATTACTGATTTTAACTGCTGACCACTATTCCTCCAGGTGGGGTCCTTGGACCATCAGCATCACCTGGGAGCTTGTTAGAAATGCAGATTCATGGGCCCACCGCAGACCTTCTGAATCAGAAACACTGGGAATGGGGCCCAGCACTTTGTGTTTTGACAACTCCCACTCCCCCTGGAGACCCTGCTGCCCACTAAACTTTCACAACTACGGGTTAGAGGAATTTGGGGTAGTGGTTCTCAAATTTGGTTACACATCAGATTCATCTGAGGGAATTTGGTTGGGGGGGGCACCCAGCCGTCGCTAGTGGTTCTGGTGTGAAGTGATGATGGGCCAAATTAGGATCATGGACTTGAGATTATAAGGAAGAGAAGAAGGTCTGGAGGCTCTTTTGCAGGACAAACAGACATGACTGGGTGATGGTTTGTGGGAGTGAGGGCAGTATTAGAATGTCTTTGGCCCAGTACTTCCTCTCAAACTTCTGAGACAGCCAGCGCTCTCTAGATGCTTTTATCAGAATTGTCACATTCTGTGGATCTGTGCTCATCCTTTGTCCCTCATTGCTTTGAGTTAGGGAGCTGGTATTCCCCAGTGAGTTATGTAAAAGTACAGAACTGTAGTCACCCAGAAAGCTACTCACAGTCATCATGGCAGGGGAAACAATCCTGTTTCTTAACAAAAGAATGCTTGGAGTTGTGGGAAAGTTGTAAACTTGGCAATGACTAATTCGAGCCTATCAGTCAATTAAGTGAATTTTTATTTTATCATTTGTTTTATTTGGGAGCTGTTGTAATAGTCATTGAAGGGACATCAGTCTTCATATTTTTAAAACAAAACAAAAATACCATTGGACATTAGGGCAAAGGACAAGAATTTTAAGGTTTTACCTTTTGACTTTAGCAAATATTTGCCACTTCATTTTTCTTGCTGGATTTTGCCATTTGGTTTGTTTTGTTTTGCATTGTTCACATTTGTTCCTGATGCCTGATAATTTTAGTGTCCCCTTTTCTGTTATTGATGGCCTTTTTATTCTTAAGTATTCTTTTTTTTTAAGATGTTTATTTGAGAGAGAGAGAGCACAAGCAGGGGGAGCAGCAGAGGGAGAGGGAGAAGCAGACTCCCCGCTGAGAAGGGAACCTGATGCAGGGCTGGAGCCCTATGCAGGGCTCGATCCCACGACCCCGGCATCATGACCTGAGCCGAAGGCAGGCAGACGCTTAACCAACTGGGCCACCCAGGCGGCCCTATTCTTAAGTATTCTTGAAGTCTTATTATACTTTTTCATTTTCTACTTTATTCTCATCAAGCTCATTTACCAGCAATTATATGATGATATACACGGAAAAATAGCTCCAGTCTTTGTTGTTTCGTTTTTTAACCTTTCAACCCCCTTCACCCATTTCTTCCACCCTTAACCCCTGCTTCTGGCAACCATTGGTCTGTTCTCTATATCTATGAGCTTTTTTTTTTTTTTTGAAGATTCCACATATAACATGTGAGATCATTTGGCATTTGTCTTTCTCTGACTTACTGCACTCAGCACAATGCCCTCGAGCTCCATCCCCGTCATTGCAAGTGGCAGGATTCCGATCTTTTTATTTAATGGCTGAGTAATATTCCATGGTGCATCTATGCCACATTTTCTTTATCCCATGTCTTGGTTGTTGTACATGATGCTGCAATGAACGTTGGGGTGCAGATACCTTTTCAAGTTCGTGTTTTCATTTTCTTTGGGTAAATACCCAGCATTGGGATTGCTGGATCAGATGATAGCTCCATTTTTAATTTTTTGAGGACCCTCCATACTGTTTTCCACAGGGGCTGCACCAATTTACATTCCCGCCCACAGCACACAAGGGGGCCCTTTTATCCACATCCCCACCAACACTTGTTTTTTCTTGTCTTTTTCCTAATGGCCAGTCCACCTGCCCTTCTGGTGAAAGCTCACTGTTGTTTGGATTTGCATTTCCCTGATGATGAGTGGTGTTGAGCATCTTTTTATGTATCTGTTGGCCATTTGGACGTCTTCTTTGGGAAAATGTCTATTGAGATCTCCTGCCCATCTTTTAATTGGATTGTTTGGTTTTGGCCCTGAAGTTGTGGGAGTGCTTTCTGTAACGGATATGAGCCCCCATTGGATATATGATTCGCACATATTTTCTCCCATTCAGTAGATTGCCTTTTTGTTTTGTTGATGGTTTCCTTTGCTGTGCTCAAGCATTTTAGTATGATGTAGTCCCACTTGTTTGTTTATTTATTTATTTTGTTTTTAAGATTTTATTTATTTATTTGGGAGAGCGAGAGTGCACAAGCAGGGGGGAACGGCAGAGGGAGAAAGAGAAGCAGGCTCCCCGCTGAGTGGGGAGCCTGATGGAGGGCTCAATCCCACGACCCTGGGATCATGACCTGAGCCAAAGGCGCCCCTATTTTTGTTTATGTTGCAAAAGTATTCTTTTTTTTTTTTTTTAAGATTTTATTTATTCATTTGACAGAGACACAGCGAGAGAGGGAACACAAGCAGGGGGAGTGGGAGAGGGAGAAGCAGGCTTCCCGCCAGGCAGGGAGCCTGACGCGGGGCTCGATCCCAGGACCCTGGGATCATGACCTGAGCTGAAGGCAGACGCTCAACGACTGAGCCACCCAGGCGCCCCGCAAAAGTATTCTTAATGTTTTTACTAGCCCAGTCAAAAAACAAACATATATTTTTATTTAATATTCCCTCCTTTATGAGCAAAAATTTCTTTAAATTTGCATCCAGAAATGGCCCCATGGAAAGAGCTTTTTAGTGTTTATTTGAGTCATGGTGGGGGCACTGCTCACCTTTCCACCTTTTGTTGGTTTATAGGTCATGCTATATCCGGAAGGAAAGGCACCCTTCCTTACCTAGTTTGGCAACCTATAAAAACAAATTCAATATTTTAAAGTGTTAATGTGTATTTCAATATAAGGTTTAAAAATGGCTCATCGCTCTAACTTTGGTAAAGCTGTACACTTTTTAGTTTTCTGAAGGAACTAAAAATCTAGGGAAAGGATCTAGAGTGATCACAATTTTAAACGTGTAGTGTATCTAGTGGATATCTTTTAAAAATATAACCTAGCTTTTCTGAAACTGAATAAGGATCAAACCTTTCTCTTTCCAAATTGTGAAGAATAATGGTGAGCCCAGCCTAATGTGTAGACTTGTTGAATCACTGTGTTGTACACGTGAAACTAGTGTAACATTGTGTGTCAACTAGACTCAGAAAATAAAAATAAATTAATAGAAATAAAAATAAAGTGGGGCGCCTGGGTGTCTCGGTTGGTTAAGCACCTGACTCTTTGAGTACGGCTCAGGTCATGATCTCTCAGGGTCGTGAGATTGAGTCCCGTGGCGTGGAACCTGCTTAGGATTCTCTCTCTCCCTCCTCCTACCACCATTCCCTCACTCTCCCTCTCTCTTTAAAAAAAACCCAGCTAGACATAGTTAAAAAAATAAAAAAAATAGGGGCGCCTGGGTGGCTCAGTTGTTAGGCGTCTGCCTTTGGCTCGGGTCGTGATCCCAGGGTCCTGGGATCAAGCCCCACATCGGGCTCCCCGCACCGCGGGGAAGCCTGCTTCTCCCTCTCCTACTCCCCCTGCTTGTGTTCCCTTTCTCGCTATGTCTCTCTCTGTCGAATAAATAAATAAAATCTTTAAAAAATAAATAAATAAAATAAAAAAATAAAATAAAAAAATAATAAAGTTACAATAGTACTCCCCTACAATGGACTACCAGACAGCCATTTAAAAATGAGGCAGTTCTGTATATACCAATATGGAATGATCTTCAAAATAAATTGATAAGTAAAACAAAGAAAAAATTGTGAAGAATATTATGATTATATCATATAAAATGAAGATTAGAAACTTGTGTGGAGTAAATAAATGATCTTCCAGAGTATGTTTTGTGATATACTCTATACTAAATCCTAATATAAAAACACAAAATTAGATTTTATTGCATTTCTGTAACGTAATATCCTTTCGGTTTTTGTTTATTTATTAAGTTAATATGTTGTTAGAGATCTGATGATGTTACAGATCTTGATTATGTTGAAATTACCACAAATGAGGCATCTTTCTTCTGTGTTTATTTTTACCAATAAATTATTTTGCTGAATGAGAGCCAGTTTATCAGTTCTTCTGCTAAAGGAAACGAGCCCGTGGCCAACTTATTTGTATTTATTGCATTTATGGTAACATTTTTTTTTTTAAAGATTTTATTTATTTATTTATTTGACAGAGAGAGTGATAGCGAGAGCAGGAACACAAGCGGGGGGAGTGGGAGAGGGAGAAGCAGGCTTCCCGCCGAGCAGGGAGCCCGATGTGGGACTCGATCCCAGGACCCTGGGATCATGACCTGAGCCGAAGGCAGACGCTTAACGACTGAGCCACCCAGGCGCCCTATGGTAACATTTAAAATGTGTTTTGAACGGCACATATGCCAGTAGGAAAAATGAGACGTCTGAGCTGCCCGTTGCCATGCTAAGTGTACCTGATGAAGACATTTGGGGTTCACCGCTCTTTGGTTTCTTAGGTAAGAGAGAATAGTCTGAAGAGCATGATTAAGGAACGGTTACCATGACAATCACATTTCAGAGAATTTAGAGGAGACAATGAATCTATGGGGCTCATCCGTTTTGATTGATTCAACTGGTCTTTTAGGTTCATTCAAACAGCTGCTGGCTCTGGATTTTCTTTTTCCACATAATTCACCCAGTTGCCTGGTGATTTGGGGATCGTTTAAGCTTGGTTGTCAGTAGCGATGGGGTCACCACTGTCTGTGACCCCGATAAACTATTGTTAAACCTGAAGGAGAATGATTACGTATGTTCAGTGTCACTAGAACATAGCTGCTGGCTTCTTCTGGAATCATATAAATGGTTTGCCTAATTCCACTTATTAATTTTGTCAGGGTGGGATGAGAGGAACACGATTTATTTTAAAGCATGACTAACCCTAAAGTGTTTGGGTTTGACTTCGCTGTCATCACATTTTACCCAGTGTGTTGGGCTGCTGTTGGGTTTTTATTCTTTGACTTGTGCACAGTCGTCAACACAATTTGTATGATGTCTGTTCAGAGGCACGGTCACACACCGCGGATCGGGAGGGGTACCCAACTCCCACCTGCCACGAGTGTCTTCAGCCTCCCCGCCCCGACTCCCATGCTCAGGGGGCCACACTAGCCCCGGCAGTAAAGTGAGGCGGAGATACATGAATTGTGGCTCTGCTAACTCGGGGGCGGGGGGGGGGGGGAGGCCCAAGGGGGACCCCAGTGTGAGAACTCTGCCTGCTCAGCCTTTGGGCCTTTCTCTCTTCTGCCCTCTGGAGGGTGTGTGGGGACATGACATGCAAGGATTCCCTACGAAAAGGAGAACCGGGGTCTTGGCGTGGTTGCTAGAAGACCGGCCTTTTGCCCCTCCCCCGCCCACCTCTCAGAGCCTGAACTTGTGGGAGGTTGGGGAGCAGACCGAGAAGGCACGAAAGGTCCTGGCAGGGCTGTTAGGGAAGAAGCTCTTCCGCTTCTTTAAGCTCAGAACCGATTCCCTCGGGTAGAGCCCGGTGTGTATCGAATCCCATCTCCAGGAAAAATCCATTCCGGAAGGGGGAGTAGAATGAAATAGTGTATTAAGGCTAGTGTGGGATGGATTCGGGGTCGAAGTTTACGTTGGGTTGAATGTGAACAGGGGCGTATTTGGTGCCAAGTGTTTGTGGCAGCGCCTGAAATCGTTACCCGAATTTGATACCATTTTTATTTTTTTTAAAGATTTTATTTATTTATTTGACAGAGAGAGAGAGACAGAGAGGGAACACAAGCAGGGGGAGTGGGAGAGGGAGAAGCAGGCCCCCCGCGGAGCAGGGATCCCGATGCGGGGCTCGATCCCAGGACCCCGGGATCATGACCTGAGCCGAAGGCAGACGCTTAACGACTGAGCCACCCAGGCGCCCTGAGTTTGATACCATTTTTAGGGTGCGCCTGTGATCCTGGGGGTGATCCTGGCCTGTCTCCTGTTCAGTGAGCGCCCCGTCCGGGTGAGGCGCTGCCCTCCTGCCTACCAGCTGCTCTGTGAGGTAGCTGCCCATTATGAGGCTCAGAGGTTGTACCGCGGTGGGAGGCAGGGCCGGTGTTTGAGCCCAGGCAGTCTGACTCCGGCACCCTCGTCTGAACAGCTGTGCCATGCTGCACTCGCACCCCAGTTGCATGAAAGGGTGTGGCACCTTCTAGAAACAGTGAGTTCCGTGCAAATGGGTTGTGGGTAGTGGGAAAGGAGACGGGGTGAAGCCTTTTCTGTATGTGTTTCCGTGCCCTGCTAAGTAGGGTCAGGAAAGAGGGGTGGGGTTTCTGGGCCTGCCCCCAAGACAGAGACACTTCAGGGTCCGTAGGACGGATGACACACAACCTGAAACAAGTAACACATATTCATATGACAGAATGTGAAAATGCCAGCTCTAGGTAAATAGAGGTGGGAAGGGGACTAGAAGTTGTTTCTTTGAAGTCCGTCCCTTTCAGACATTTGCTTTTGAAAACTAGCTCTTGGCCGCTTGGCTTTTGATCTGGGAGACAAGAACCTGTCCCTGTAGTCAGCACCCTTGTCGGTCCTGAGTGGGCAAGAGTTGTCTTCAATGTGACACTTGTCATTAAGATCTCTACACAGATGAACCCGTCGGCCTATTGAACTAACTGGACCAGCTCCTTCTTTTCCAGTACACTGAACGCTTTTAAAACTCTCTAACCCCTGCTTGTTGGGGGAGCAACCCAGAAGTGGTTGGTTGGGGGCGGGAGGTGGGCATTCATGAGCCTGGTTATAATCCATGGTTTGTTTGCCCTGCCTCGTTCCATAGATACTTCTTTTAAAAAAAAACAAAACTTATTTGTTTATTTTAGAGAGAGAGTGCAGGGGGAGGAGCAGAGGGAGAGGGAGAGAGAGCCCCGCATCAGTCAGGCTCCCCCCCCATCTCGATCTCACAACCCAAGCCAAAACCAAGAATCGGAGGCTTAGCCGACTGCACCACCCAGACACCGCTCCACAGATGCTTTCTGAGAGTCTCCTGTGTGTCCATCAGACACTGTTCCAGGCATGGAGATAGAGCAGGGAACAGAACAGATGGGGGGCCCTACTCTCAGGGAGCCATCTTTTCCTCAGATCTCACTTGCTCATGTCCATTTCACAGTTGATGTAAAGGTGCTCTCGGTCTGTGTTTCAGGATATCACACACCTCCTTTTGCCTTAGCCCCAGCTGGCCCTTCTGAATGGGGTGGGGGGCGGGGGTAAGGCAGCGAGGTGCCTCTGGGGAGGGGGGGGCGACGTGTCAGGGGACTGTCTTCGCTTGGGTGACGGGAAAAGCACAGGGCACACCTGTTTCCTAGTGATGCGAGCCCTCCGCCCCCGGCAGGGATGAGCCTGCTCGCCTGCCCGTATCCTAATGCCATTGTTGATTGGAGATAACTTCAGTGGTCACGCGGCACCTCGTCTCCATGGCAACACCTCTAAATATTCCTCTGGTGACTTGTGCTCTACATTCTGCCTGGATCCGAGCCCTCCTGTGGCAAAATATTCTAAAGATGTTAAAAGAGGGGGAAAAAAAGGCTCAACTAATAAGTCTATTCTAAACGACTGAGTCATTTGTTTTGATTACCCGGGTGATTGCCAAATGTTAACTTAAAACTGAAATAGGCCATGAGCTCACTGTGCTAACAATGCTGAGTGTTTGAGCTAATACAGCCTGATAATGAGGGGGCCAGATCCACCGCCTGGTGCGAATGTTAGATGATAAACAGACAGTGGGGAAATATGTGGAACGTCTTGGCAGTTTAACTTTGAGGGTTGTAAATACAAAGTAGAAGGTGTTAACTGTGAGGCATTTCAAAGGAAGTAGATTTTGGGGTGTTTTGGTTTTGTTTTGTTTTGTTTTAGAATTTCTTAACTTTTCTTCTGAAAAGGTAATTTTGCGTCTTGCTTCTCATTTTTTCCTGACTTAGGCGCATTGGAAGTTGTTGTCCACTGTGTCCAGCCCTTGCTGACTACATCCCAGTCTCCACACGTCCAGCGTGAGGTAAGTTTCACTGATCGTCACAAATTCGAACACTGATCTTCGTGATGTTGGGGTCGACAGTGTAAAAAAAAAAAAAAAAAAAAAAGCTTTATTTGTATAGTAGACTGAAGAGGATTCATTTTAATTGATCCAACCAATATCCCTGCTTGTCCTACATATTAGCTCTCTGGGGAAGGTCTTTTCGAGGGGGGGAAAGAAATCTCATTTGCTTTTAATTTGGGGGCACGGAAAGTGAATGTGCCAAGCACAAGAGAGCTGTTAGAAGGTCTGCCTGAGAATCAAGAGGTGCTCATGCCCCAGCGTGGACAGTAGGGAGCAGGAAAGCTCCGCGGAGCGGTAGGGGCATCGAGGGAAGAGATTGCTGCCCAGGCGACCACGTGAGAGGGTCGGGCCGACCCAGTCAGCTGTCCGGGGTGCAAGGAGCCAAGGTGTGCGCTGGTCCTGCAAGATCCGGGGTAGGAACTCCCGAGAGGGCTTCCGTGGGGTTATGTCAGCGGGGGCCAGCACGTTGTTTGCAGATTGGAACCGAGGTTCAGAGCGCTGGGCAACCCTTTCACTTAGCAAACGTCCTCGGTCGTCTTCGTTTAGCCACAGGGCTGACGTCGAACTCTGGGATGATTTAGGGTTACTGTGCCCTCCCGGAGAGGCGGGGCATTCGCCTTTGCAAATCTCAAAGATGGTTCATCCAGGCCCAGCGTCCGGGGCCCCGGGCTTTCTGCTTTCTGGGCCCCAGCCTCCCCCACACGTTTGCCGGAGAGGAGGTGACATGTGACAGCGCCAGACTACCCAGGATTTGCACTTTTCATCCATCCAAGGCTTGCTGCGTTTTTGGTTTTGCCTCCCCGCCCCCCATGCTCAGTCTCACGTTCGATGTGGGTCGTTGATTTCGGTGAGGGTAGAGGCTCGCGAGCTGGCCGTCGTTTCCCTGACACCGACTTGCTGTAGAATTCTTCACACGTTTTGAAATATATATATATATATATATATATATATATATATATATATTCATACCTTAAAGGATAAAAAACATAGGACAGATTTTTAGGACCGTTTAATCTGATTTTTGTCAGTTTCCTCAATTACATGGAAGCTGGAAGATCTTCCCAGGGCCCGGGGCTTCCAACTGGCCCAAAGACAAAAGCGTCGGCAGCTTCTCAGCCACGAACGTTCTCGACTCTGCCCTCCGAGGGTCTCGGCCCTGCCGTGGCTGTCGTCTGTAGCCTTTACCTAAAAGGGTAGTTTTCAAACTTTCTCTTTTATAATGATAGAAACCGGTCTTCAAATAAAATCTTAGGCCTTCCCCCAGTAGAGAACACCAGAGCAGAACCGTGACTCTCACCGTCCTCCGAGGAGCCCGAGGGCAGCCGGGAGCACGGTGCTCTCTGTCTGAGGAGCAGACGGTGCAGCTCTGTGCCCCCCCCGCCCCCCGCCAACAGCCCTTGCCTCTCTTTTCCCGCAGCAACAGAGACTAGATTGTTTAAGGAGGGCCACAGAAGGGCACAGCCCATCGACTTCGTTGGCCCTCTACAACTCCGACAGACACACTTCATCAGTAGAAAGCTTCCACAGAACCTGTGCGTGTTCTCAGAAGGAAACCTTTTCACTGGAGGCTTTTGAGTACATACTCAAAGCACTTTTGTGATACTAAACCACCCCCGTGACATCTTTAATTTAACCAAAACTTAGCATCTGTGGGTTTCCTTTTAGAGCAGTGAGTTTCTCCGGTGACTCGATGGAATCTGTTGCATGCCGTTTCCCTGTGGCGGGAATCTATAGGCCTGACGGGAAGCAGTGCAGTGGTCACGATGCAGCTCTATCTTGTGACCTTCCTTCACTCCTCGTCCTGATTGGTTCATCCCCCCAGCCCTACTGAGTACTAGGCCAGGAGCGTAGGCCCACGTGAGCGGGTCGGGCCGACCCAGTCAGCTGTCCGGGGTGCAGGGAGCCAAGGTGTGTGCTGCCCCTGCAAGATCCCCTGCAAGTGGGCCAAAGACAAAGAATACTACACTTTGGTCTCACACTCTTCAAGTATAGGCCATCCCTTGATGCTTTTCCTGTTTGCAGATGGGGAAGCCGAAAGTTGATTTTCCTTTTTAATTAAATTGCCCAATATTGAGTAGGCCCGGATGGGTTCAAGGGGGCAGATCAAAGTCCCTGTCGCCAGTCTGCTCTCTGAGCCTGTGATTTATGCCACCTCCGGCGAGGCATGTGCAAATAATGAAGTCTGCAAGCACGGTGCTGGGGACACAGCTGTGCCTGGAACCCAGTGCCCCCAAAATGAAAGCAAATGTAAATTGCGTATTCACACCACATTGTTTAAGTTTGCTCGGAACAATTGAATGGTTTAAGAAAATGGGGGTTTTGCAGTTTTCACGTTGAGGGTATTTTGTTTTTTAAATAATAATAGGTCTCAACTTATGTTTAATACAGCATTTTCACAGGTCAACTTAATCATTCAAGAATTTGAAATTATTTCATTTGGCCACCTTTTAATTATGGAATTACTTGGAATGAAAACTTCAACCCAACATAATTCTTTTTTTTTCTTAAACTTTTTATTTATTTACTTATTCGTTTGTTGATTCATTGATTCATTCATTCGTTGGTTCGTTGAAGTCATCTCTGCACCCAGCGTGGGGCTCGAACTCACAACCACGAGATCAAGAGTCGCATACTCTTCTGCCTGAGCCAGCCAGGTGCCCCGAACCCAACATAATTGTTAACACACCCATGAGCTGGGTATTCTATGTATTTGTTTCTGTAGCAGTGACAGTGTAGCGAATGAATTAAACATGTATTTCACATCTAGGAAATATTTGTATCACTGACATATGGTCACTTTCGTTATTGATTTGGCAGTTTGTAATATTTAAAATATAATTTGTAATATTAAAATGTAAAATTTAAAATACAGTAGTCGTCGTGGTTTGGTTTGTACCATTTATATTGATGTGACCTCTCTTCTTGGTGACCAGCAAGTAAGCATGAAAACCAGCACAGATGGGTTGCACAAGCTTAAAGAATTTGGAAATCATCAGTCTGGAGCCAAGGTCTCAAACTGGTGGGCTGAATCTGGCACACAGAGGTGTTCTTTTAAAATTTTAAGTGAATTGCCAGCATTTAAAAATTGAGAGATTTCACATGTTTTAAAAACCCAGACTTTCAGCTTCTTTTGAAATATCGGAAGATCTGGCAACATCGAGCCTGCATTCCTGTTGGGCAACACTCGGCGGCAGAGCCGAGTAGCTGCTGTTGTCTTCAGATGGAAGGCGAGCTCTGAAATTTGCCATAGCCCCCACCACTCTCTTACCTCCTCGACCCCAAGGACAGGGGTCGGTGGCCGTTATCTGAGTGTTTTACTCATTTTTAAGACCTGCTTGGCTCTTAGAGGCATGTAAGATTTCAACCTCCGGTCTAGATGAAGTTGAGGCTCCAGACGGAGAGCCATCCTTTCAAAGTATTAGCTTTTAATTTTCAGGTACATGATGTTGGGTGATACTCATTTTAACTTAAGGGCATGCATTAAGAGAGTTGAGGATTGGGGCGCCTGGCTGGTTTGGTCAGTAGAGCGTGTGACTCTTATCTTGGGGTCGTGAGTCCAAGCCCCACGTTGGGTGTGGAAATGACTTCCCAAAAAAGGGTTGAGGGTAAACATTTGAGGAGAGAGCTACCTTCTGATGGTGTCTGATTAAGAAGAAGGAGCATTAACAGAGTTTGGGGGATTCCTGTGCTCTTTCCCCCCGCTTTTCTCAGACTTTCACACGTGGATTCTAACACGGGAGGTCTGGGGAAGGGCCTGAGATTGCCCAGTTCCAATAAGCACTGGATTGTACCACTGCTAGTCTGAGGACCCACGTCCCTTTGAATAGCAAGGGGACTCAAACCTAAAGAAATCCTAAGAAAAAGCAGTCGTGCAGTGATGTTTCTACATGTCTTTTTCTTTGGCCCTAGAAAGAGAAGGAGATCTTGGACAGGCTATTTGTGGTTGAATCTTCATAGGTAAACCTGAGTTCACTTCAAATTCACTCCACCAGTAGGGTAAGTTTAGAAAGTCAGTTATTTTTTTTTTAAGATTGATTTATTGGGGGGTGCCTGGGTGGCTCAGTTGGTTAAGCATCTGCCTTCGGCTCAGGTCATTATCCCAGGGTCCTGGGATCGAGCCCCGCATCGGGCTCCCTGCTCGGCGGGAAGCCTGCTGCTCCCACTCCCACTCCCCCTGCTTGTGTTCCCTCTCTCGCTGTCTCTCTGTCAAACAAATAAATAAAATCTTAAAAAAAAAAGATTATTTTATTGGGGCGCCTGGGTGGCTCAGTCGGTTAAGTGGCTGCCTTTGGCTCAGGTCGTGATCCCAGGGTCCTGGGATCGAGCCCCACATCGGGCTGCCTGCTCCTACTTCTTCCTCTGCTCCTCACCTCGCTCACTCTCATTTTCTCGCTCTTTCTCAAATAAATAAATAAAAATCTTTTGAAGATTTATTTATTTGAGGTGTGGGGGGGAGAGGTAGGGAGGGGCAGAAGGAGAGGGAGAGAGAGAATCCCAAGCCGACTCCCCACTGAGTGTGGAGCCCGATGTGGGGCTCGATCTCACAACTCGGAGATCATGACCTGAGCTGAAATTAAGAGCTGGATGCTCAACCGGCTGAGCCACCTAGGTGCCCCAAAAGTCCATTATTTTTAATACAACATAGCCATGTAAAAGATAAATTTTTATTTTAGAGATTTTTTTTTCATTTTATTTATTCATGAGAGACAGAGAGAGAGAGAGAGGCAGAGGGAGGAGTAGGCTCCCAAGGAGCAGGGAGCCCGATGCGGGACTCGATCCCAGGACCCTGGGATCATGACCTGAGCTGAAGGCAGACGCTTAACCATCTGAGCCACCCAGGCGCTCTAAATTTTTATTTTAAAATGTGCTTTAAATTAAGTACTTACAGTAAAATAGCTACACATGTTAAAGCTGGCGAACCACGAAGTAGGAATTAGAGCTGTGAATTTTGTAACTGTAGAAGAATATATTTATGAGACGCTTAGAAAACTTATAAATAAGACGACAGAAAATAGGACATTTATCAAGTCCCTGGATAAATGATAATCTTGTAAGCTATAAAATGATAGAAGGTAGTCAGGAAGAGTATCAACAGACTCAAATATATGAAAATTTTCTGAGAGAGTGGATCTTCAGTGTTCTTAACCACCCACACAAGAAACAGGAGCCCTGAGGTGGCAGATGCGTGAACTAATTTGATTGTGGTGATCAGCTCCCAGTGTATACCTATGTCAAATCATCGTGTTGTTTATCTTCAGAAGTATGTACAATTCTTGTTAATTAAACCTCAGGAAAGCTGGGGAAAATAATGAAAGGAAAACACACCAGGAAAAGTTTGCGGTGCATTTGATAAGATAGTTAATTTCCGTATCGTGCGCAGAGCTCATAGAGATCGTAAGGTCTGGCACTTGCCTGGCCGATGGTGGATGCACCATAACTGTTGGTTGAATGAATTCCCCAGCAGCTAGAAGGGTAAAAGACACGCCCGTTGTATCACAGAGCGAACGAACGCATGGAAAAATGCTCAGCCTCATTGGTATGCGAAGGTAAAGCATATTCGAATGTCACAAAGGTGTATTTTTCACCTATTAAGTCAACAAAAACAAAAGGAAAACCTAGAGCTCATACGGTTGGTTGCCTCGAAGCTGAGAAACACTCACTGCTGGTAGCACTGTAAGTTGGTAATAAGCCTTTTGGAACATTATTTGGCAGTTTATGGCCACAGTCACAAAGATTGGTACCCCTTGGTCCAGTAATCCTATTTTGGGAAATGTGTTCTAAGAAACAGATTGTTCTAAGAGAAGAGAATGAAAGCTGTATGTTACAGATATTCATCACAGGGGTAGTCGCAGGGACAAAAAGTTTGAAAGTGTCCAACATCGGAGAAATGGTTTATGTACTCTAGAAGGATTCTTGGTTAAGCCATTAGGATACATCTGTGCAGTGGAATTCCGTGAATCTGCTCAAAATGATCATCTTCAGGCATGCAGACCGATATGGAAGAATTGTGTAACACAGCCTTGCTAGAAAATGCACGATGTGAACTTGTTGATGTGCTGTGATGATAGCCTTGTGAAGAGCCGTGTGCGTGCGGACAAGAGCGACGGGTAACACTTCATTTGAGGTTTTTTCCGTATTACTGTCCTGTGGTTTGTACATTGTACCAGAAGTCTACGGCTCGCTTCAAGGTTGAGCTTCCTCGGCTTTCACCTCCTTCACTCGTGTCACAAGCCGTTGGTGTTGAGTGAATACCTGTGAGACTATGAAACATGGTGAGGACGCCTGCTTAGAGCCTAGACCTGGGGTTCTGATGACAGAGTTCTTACTGGCTGCTTCGTCCCATCATCCTCCTCTTCCAGGTTTCTTCCCTTTTTCTTCTCTTCTCCCATTTTTCTTCGGTTTTCTGTGGTTGGTAGAGAGGCATCTTGGTGTCCCACGTGGTCGAGTGTAAATCTTGGTCCCTGAGCTTTTCCTTACAGCGTAGCAGGGCCAGGGAACGAATCTTGCTGTCTGAAGGCTCCGGGCGCACTCGACTAGAGCCTCAGTGGGGCCGCAACGCAAGGGCGATGCCTAGTTCATCTTCTGGTGGCACTGAGCTAAGTGACAGAACTCCTCTCTGGTGTCCCGAGCCTCCGTACAGCGGCCCCTCCCCTCCAGCTGGGTTCCCTGTGTCCGATAGACTTGTTTCCCTGCTGTACGTGTACTTTTCTCCTTTAATTAGGTCAGTTACTTCATGTCTGTTTTTCTTTTCTGACATGGTTTCCTCTGGCTTGAGCAGCACATATTTTCCTCTAGAGCTTCATGTTGCAATCGTCGTTCAAGGGGAACAGAGAGCACATTACTGGGGGGGCGGGTAGCTCTTGACTCTTTGCCTGCCGTTTGCCTGCATGAGCATTCCTATTGCTTTTGGGCCCCGTTCTGTTTGGTTTTGTAGTCTTCCTCGTCAGTTATGTTTGGACTGAGAGATACTTAAGTAAAAATAATGGTGAGTCAGAGATCTGTCTGGCAAAGGTGCAGCCCGTTTGTTAAGGTTAGTGGTTTATTTACCTCCCCTGTCTCTATGGTGACTAAGTCCAGCGCTGGGATTTAATGGACTTAATTTTGACCTCTTGGACATAGCCTAGCTTTCCCAGCCTCTGATACAGAAAGAATTCATTTTCACTGGAGGAGAGAAACTGCCTCACTTAGAGGAAGGGTCGTCACAGGACTCTTGAAAAGTGGAATCTCCAGAGTCTTGGATTCTTCAGCTGTCTTCGATCAGAGTTCGTATAGCACTTGTAAAGAAAGCTGAGAAGTCTTCTAGAGAAACACGCACATGCACACAACATTACTTGAAACCATTTTCTTTTCAGTGAAATAAAGTATTATGTAGTTAATGTGAAGGAACGGTCTGTAAGAACTTTTTATAAGAGAACCATTTGTAAGAATAGTCCATCAATGGGAAGGAACATTGATTGGATGTTACATTTTTTTTATTTTTAAAACGTGTCTTCTTTATCCATTACAGGATTATAAATTCACATGCATATACACGTTTAAACCATATTTCAGAGTTTAAGCATATTGAACTGAGCCACGGAAGTCCGTAATAAAGATTGGGTTGGATTGGGACAAGGATTCCCGTGGAAGAAGCCAGATTTGGACACTGAAATTCAGGTCTAGTGTACCCGTATCCACTTGATGTGACCTCCGAGGTAGCTGGTGTCAAGCCACCTTCGACTAAAGTTGGTTCAGACTTTGGTCTGACCTGTGAAAACTTTGGCTCCTCTCCCATATGATGCTTTGAGACTTAGAAGGATACCCCGGTTTTAGGAAGTTTAACGATTTATCCATAATCACGTCAGAGTGCTTTACTTTACTCTATTTAAGGCTTGTGTATGCTGTGTTAGTCTTTTCACGGAGAATGTACCTGTTTGCAGGTCCTTTCATCTTCTCTAGGCGCAAACTCATATATGTGAATTTTCTTTAAAACCAAAGCAAAGGAGCCCATCGGTGACTAACAAGCATTGCGCGAAGGCCAAGGCGAGAGGTGACATGAGTGTGTTGCATCCTTATTCCCCAGTGAAATATTAGGGTTCGGATCGGTCATCACATTCAGTTCAAGTCAAATAGGAACTTGTGAATACCTAATGTTTTTATTAAGATTTTTTAACGTCATAAAACTCCTTGGATGTGGAAGTTGTTTGAAGACTTTCTCCATCATCAACTCATCTATTAATAGGACAAAGACTTGAGGAGCCAACAACAGATGCTCGCCTATAAAGAGATCCATACTTGGGAGATGAATGTTGGTTAGTCAGTTAAGTCCTGGGTTTGAAACTTCTCAGATTAAGGTCACAGCTAAATCATGTACATTTTTATCATGGTCAGTACAATAAGCCCAACTGAGGTCAAAGCTTTTGCAGACCTCAAACCCTGAAGGCCGAAGCCCTTGACGATGCTTTTGAGAAAGAGTAGCACTTTTATCCTCCTCATTATCATTGTCACCATCATTCTCATCCTATCAACCTTATGTGCTGAAAGCCCGGCATGGAGAACTGTGCTAATACTAGTCGTAATTTATTTTATTATTTCTATAATTGTGAATATTTCCATTTTGTTTAAACAGCTCTAGGCATCAGATCAATTTAACTAAAAAGGATGAAATATCCAAAAAAATGTATTTAGAATAGCCGCCTCACTCTCCTGTCCTGTCAGCCAGATAAGCTTCACCCTTCGTATCGTGTCTCTCCCAGAGGGGTATCCAGGTAGCGGGTGAACAGTCAGTTTCTGTAACACTTCTTCACCTAAGAAGTCAGGCAGTGCTCCTTAGGGAGTTTGGTGAAAATCTGTGCTCTTTGTGAGTCTGTGGCCATCTCTTCAACCATGTGATGTGTGTACGTGATATGACCATTTTCATACATTCTTCAGGGCTGCGAATTAGTAATTTACATAAGATATACCAAGTGTTTCTTTTCCAGAAGCAGTGGAGCTTTCTCTGTGGCTTCTGGTGATGGGTTTGTGTACACAGTTGTCAGTGTACGTGTGGTAGGGGATTCATCATCCGCAGTGTCTTCCACTCACTAAAGTGGTTAAATGCTCATGAACGGAGAAGGTGAGTTCTACTCTTGGTATTGGGCTCACGTGACAGGTTTGAACCCAGAGACAATACGGCATGTTGCGTTCTTTCAGCCCTTCCTTCATGTTCCTAGCTGTGTCCTCCATATCCTCAAGCCTTACGGACTTTACACAGGACCTTGCCCAGCTCCTTTGGTCCTCTCCTGGGTGTTCCCTTTTTGTCACGGGGACAATCGAAGGCCCAAAGAGAGTCAAGGATTTGGTTGGGGCTGCCATCTTGTACAGTGGTTCTCCCTTAGCTGCGGTTCCGCTTTCTGGGGTTTGTGTCACCTGCAGTCAGCCATGGTCTGGAAGCAGGTGATCCTCCTCCCGACGTAGCGTCAGAAGATCAGAAGTGGCCTGATGCTATGTCAAGGTGCCTCCATCCTTCACCTCGCTTCGTCTCATCACGGAGGCACTTCCCCTCACATCAGCACCACGTGGAAGAAGAGTGCGCCACGATAAGATATCGAGAGAGGGACCACGTTCGCATAACCTTTATGACGGTATCATCGTTTTAATCGGTCTCTTTTATCATTAGTTATTATCATTCGTCTCTTACTGTGCCTAATTTACAAATGAAACTTTATCATCGGTATGTATGTACAGGAAAAAACATAATCTGTGTCGGGGTCGGTACTGTCCGCGGCTTCAGGCATCCACGGGGGGTCTTGGAACGGATCCCCTGCGGGTGAGGGGGCACCGCTGTCCTCTGCTTTCCCCAGGAAACTGGAAGCTCTTTGGGAGTGGAAATACTGTGTTTTCTCTGATGTCCTCCATGTGAGCTGTGATTCAGTGCTGGAGGCTTTGCGAGCAGTCACTGGAGAAACCGTTAATTGAATGAAGGGCATGTTATGAATTAGAAATCATACAAAGCTTTACCATGTTATTACTCAGGACTGCCTCGGGATCATTGTTTGACTCCCTGTTCCTCTAATACCAGACATCATTGGAGCATGGTCTCTCATAGATCAGTCCTTCCTACCTCATTGTAACATGGCATCATTGGTTTCCAACTTTTTATTATGCAGTTTTTCCAATAGGCAGAGAAGTTGAAGCTGTACAGGAAATGTTCATATGCCCACCGCCCAGATTCTACGATTATGCATTTCACTGTGTTTGCTGTTGCACATCCATCCATGCATTAGTCTGTCTTCATCTTTGGAAGCATTTCAGCATAAACCACCAGCATCCATGTACTTCACCCCTAAACACTTCAGCGTGCATGTCATTATGTGGTTTCAATTTTGACCTTAGAGCTGCTTTCAGATTTTTAAGGTTCTGGTGCTTGTGGTGACAGTGGCTAAGAAGAGTCGGTAAGCTGAATGTGAAATAAGCTCCCTTTTCGGACGGGGGTGGGTGTTTTTGTTGTCTAACCAACCTATACATGTCACTGCGCCCCCTCCCCCCACGTTACACGGTCACATTACTTGTATTGTTGAGACTTGGAATGCCAGCCGAGGCCCTAGAGTTGAGGGTCTCATTTATATGGGGAAAACTGGAGAATTGGGGTTGAGGATAGTGGGGCAGAAGGTTAGAGCTAGGTCCGACAAGAGATGGGGAAGGAGGTTCAGAGCCAGGAATTGAGCAGTGCGCTACCTCTTACAAAGTCTAGGGAAGGCTCAGTGGCTGTGTATATTACCGAGGGGGCCGTGGGTCTCATAAACGCTAACAGTACAAGTACAGGGTCCTTGCGTTCTTTTTTTTTTTTTCCCCAAGATTTTATTTTTAAGTAATCTCTACTCCCATCATGGGGCTCAAACTCACAACCCCAAGATGAAGAGTCACGCTCTAGCGATTGAGCCAGCCAAGCGCCCCATGGGTCCCTCCGTTCCAGTGGTTTTCACGTTATATTCCATGGAATCCTAGAATGCATAGAAATGTTGCAGAGGTTTCACCAGCATTGGAATTAGACTTTTCAAAGTGTATTGAACTATTAAAAAAAAAAAAAAACTGACAAAAAGCAACAGACCTATTCAACGGTGTTTTGTAGTAAATTTTGACATGTTGGAGAACACTTACCAGTTGACTTGAAAATAAGTAAAGGTTATTCATGTCAACTTAAAATAAAATTTTGGATAACACCTATCTGTCATCCATCAAAGCCAGGGTAATATTTCTGTTACAGGAATAAAGACAAAAGGTCTTCAGCAAAACCGTTCCACTAAAGCCACGGTGTTAAGGCATTGGCCTGAGAAAGCTGGAGTCACAGTTTGGTTTCCAGTTACCATGAGCGCTTAGCCATCTGTTATATTTAGATTTTTTTTGTCTAGTACCTTTAGGAATCTGGAAACCGATGAGTGTATGCTTTCAACTTGAAATGGCCATAAAAGGGGGAAAGGTGGTTAAGAGGCTGGAGGCTGGTTCCTGTGCCATCCCTCGGTTGGGGCCATGTGAATGGACTGGGGAACCTTCTCAAAGGTCTCTCTCTTGGCCCATAGCTCAAACTGCTCAACCTAAGTCTGAAGATGTATGTGTGCAGTATTGCAGTTTACGATGAGATTTTTCAGGGCTTCTTGGATTATGCCCGAAAAGCTTTACAATGGCTTTGGCAGATTCCTTTCAGATGGAGGCAGTAGTACTCACCGTCCCTTCGTTCTGGATTATACCGTGTTCTGTGCTTACCATCTCAAATGCCTTTTGGAAGCCAGCACCTGCTTGTATGTGGCTGTGGTTGTGTTTTGAAATGTTTGCTTATCTATATTTTATTCTCCACTAACATCTTATGATGAAGATTTTCAAAGTTGAAGTGATTTTGTGGTGTCCACCTGCATCCCCATCCTTTGAGGCCACCGTTAACATTTTACTGTATTTGTTTGATCACAGTATCTACCCATCCCTCTGTCTCTCCATAAATTCGTATTCTTTTTGGATGCATTTCAAAGTAAATGCAGTAGATTTCATCAGTTAAGTAGCTTTATGTATTTTACACACTTGGAGTCTGGCTTTTTGAACACTACACAAATGTGCATACGTCGGCCTAGAGTCCTATGAAAGATGTAAAATAAATGCTCAGTTTTACTGGGAAAAAATTTAGAAGCCTTATTTTTAAAAGTAACAGATTTTCTGGAATTCTGGCATGGTGTTGGAAAAGAATACTGGTGTATTTTTAAATCTGAACTTTCTCGTGACTCAGACGTTGCTGACCCCTAATAAAGAAGGGGGGGTATCCTTGTAAATTTTGTTTTCATTGTTGAGACAGGAGCCAAAGAACTTCCACCTCTTACAGAGAGGCAGGAAAAAAAATAAAAATGTTATAAACAGCAAGTGTTGGTCACTCCAACAAAATCTATTTTATTTGGAAAGCAGAGGGGAGCAGTTAACTGAGGGAGGACTGAATTGGTCTATGCTGGATCTGATCCCAAACCCTGGTGTCAAGGTGTTAAGTGCAAATTATTAAAAAACACTCTTGTTACAATTGGAGCAGTGAGACCAAGATGGAGATGAAAGATTTGAGTGTATGGCTTTTGCCCCTATTTGTACGGAAAGCACTCTACGTTCTTGCAAAGCTGTGTTGTTGTCCCCTTTATTCTCAGTCCCCAGAATCATGTCCAGACGTTCTCCCTTGGCCCAGGGGGTTGACTGGGTGTATTTCCTTCTGGAAGTCTTCACTTGCGCTCTTGAGTTAGCTGGCAGATCCCTTAAAGGCATTTCCAAGCAGCTTTTCCCACTCCCCATAGGGGCTAACCCTGTAGCTTCCACCCCGGTTCCAGCTGCTGTGGTCCCCATCTCTGACCGTCCACGAAAAGTTAGTGTAGATGAACGAAAAGTTAGGATAGAAGATCTTTGGGGCGGGGAGTAGGTGGGGGATGTGGGTGGAGAACTGGGTGATTAGGTACATTTTAAATGTGTCAATAGAACTTGACTAGGACCAAATGATGCGTAGGGAGTTGTACAAACTTTACCAAGCTCCTCAGACAGACGCACTACCCTTTCAAGCTCATAAAAACTCCTTGGCACCATAGAACAATATGTACTTTGGTCTCGGAAGAGACCGTTAGGTCGCAGAGGTTTTTATTCTTCTCTACCACTGACTTGCTCTTTGGTTTTTTTGGCCTGTTTGTTTGTTTTTTAAGGTTTTATTTATTTGCCAGAGAGAGAGAGAGAGAGAGTGAGCACAAGCCGGGGCGGGGGGGCCAGGGGGGGTGGCAGGTAGAGGGACAGGGAAAAGCGGGCTCCCTGCTCGCAGGACTCGATCCCAGGACCCCGGGATCATGACCTGAGCCGAAGGCAGACGCTTCACCGACTGAGCCGCCCAGGCGCCCCGGACTTGCTCATTGATCTCAGAACGTGACTGGCCTGTTTGGTGCTGGGGGCGTGAACACCGATACTGTAGCTGATGAACTGTCTGGGCTCTGCCAGAGCAGGTTCCAACTGCGTCTAGTTTTTGTTACAGCTCAGGCGCTTGAATTATTTCATTAACATTTAGATACTGTCATGAATCAGGGTTAATTTTTGGAAAGGGTCGTCCCAGGTACGAATACTTTATGTTCTGTCGTCCACATGTATAGTTCCATCTTAATGAAATATTCCCACAGATCCGTTTAGAAGATGCATTTTCTCCCTGCAAAACGTATGTTTAAAACACAGCGAAATTGATTAGACTGTGCACTTATTGCTAGCAGGAAGGCAGACAGTTCTCTGTATTTATGATTAGGACAGGTGACAGGACTCGCGCTTCTATTCTTGGTTTGATCTCACCCCCCTCACTTAAGGCAAGACGCTTAATCTTTTTAATGTCTCAGTTTATCCCTCTATAACACCTGTAGCCTTCTTTCATGAAAACAGTACCTGGTTTTATATATGGCATTTGAGGATGTGATACAGTACGTGGCACGGAGGTTCAAATGACTCCGTAGAAATTATTTGTATGTTGAATGATGATCTTGACAAATTACTACTTACTACATTTAGAAAGTTACAGCTCTGGAGGGAATTGATACTTGATATTGTTGTCCTGTGTGTTCTAAGTTACCATCATAACAGTAGGAAAATAAACCCTGTCTTGGCTGTGTTACAAAGGGATTAACTCACTTCTTCAAGTTATTACTAAATCTCCAGCCCTTTCCACAACAGAAATAAAAAGTGCTCCTTGTTTTCTTTACTTTTTCCAGGATAGAAGTCTTCAGACTAACCTTGGGGTAATTTTTTCTGTCACTGAGTGTTTTCCAAATGATTCTCTTTGTGGAGACGGAAGGGTAAACCATGTCAGAGACTCAAAGCAACTGAAGTTGCGCCCCTACAAGTGTGCAGAGGGGGAGGGGTATGCCTTTGATTTGTAGATCAAAGCGAAGAGCCAAGATTATGTGGAGCTTGCCTATTACACATTTGTTCCCAGCTCCTTGTGTCTTGCAGAGAATGAAATCAGAACGAAATACAAGAGGATTAAAGAGCTAGACCCCAAGTAAAAGTGAAATGCCCGTATGACTACTTTCTGAATTCTCTATCCTGGGAAGCGTGGGCTAACGAGAGGGAGAATCCGTGTCACGGAGGTTGTCAGTCTCTTCCTGATGATCTGCTCCTAGATTTTATGGTGCGTAATAAATAGGTGTATGTTTTTTGTGAAACTCGTGGGGTGTGAATCAGGTGAAAACTTAGATCCACTTGAAAAATGAGGAGACACTGCCTGCTTGGGTCCAAAAGCCTGATATGTGTAGTATTTTTCTTTTCTTCGACAAATCTGTCCTCTCAGCGTTCCTTTTCAGTTCGGACAGTACCAGGGCACAGATGATGTAATTCGGTTCCTAAAACAACCCGATAGGGATAGCAGGACAGGTGTCAATGTCCCCATCGTATTGATGAGGAGGGAAAATGAACCAACGGAGCCAAGGCTTCTCTCTGGGATTTCTGATTCCACGTCCGTTGTTCGTTCCTTGAGTTAGAAAACAGTCAAGTCCACAAAACACTCCCTTGGTCTTTTCATTAAATGAAACCTTAAAGTTAATTTCACTTTTATACTCTTGTCTCTCTTTTTACAAAGTTAACTTGTAATTGGCTTTGCAGTGGCTGAGCTCCTGAATTAAGCTCTTCTCTGCCCACTTCCTTATCCAATATGATCATGTATATGGGCTTCGGCATTTATTTGTGACATTAAACGAGTAGACAGTTTGAAGTGAATGAAAATTAATTCGGTTTTGTGATTTTTCTAATACTCCCGGTTTGCCGCGCTGAGTTGCCACAACCCTGAGACTGAGGATCCCTGTTTTAACATCTAACAGAAATAGCTGGGAGGCACACTTCTAAATCGATTTGCATTTATTACACTGATTTATAAACTTCTGCCCTGTTTCCTGACCCCCAAAGAGTTAACTTGTCAAGTGTCTGCTGTGAGGTTGGAGTGCGGCGCTGGGGACATTTCTTTCTCTCGTTGGGCTCAGCTGGTAAGTCAGGGACGAAGAGAACACGAGTCACCTGGCCTGGGGTTAGTGATGTGACCTTGGAAAAACAAGAGCCCATTTCAGGAAAGACCGATTTCTGAGGCCACAGACCTCAAGCTGCTCTCCTGCTTTCAAGAAGGAACACTCACAGGGTTCATTTAAAACCCTGCTACAGTTAGAGTGCAAAAAATCCCTACCCGGTTTCTGTAACGAACGAGGCTGGTGTTTTGTTTTCCCGGCATGCAGTTTGAAGGTCAGACCTGTGAGTCACGGCCGGGCACTCTGGTGGTGGCATGCACCAGGGACGCGTTCCCAGTCTAATCACCCGCCAGGCCTTGTGCCCGGCTCAGGTCGCTCCATCATAACCCCCAGCTGAAGCAGCCACCTTTCGTTTTTAAAAATAGATAAAGAGGAGAACACGAACATTTGAAAATCAGATACCATATGTACTTTTATAGCTTTTCAGCTGAAAGACTTGATGAACACCAAGTGCCTCCTCAGTGTTGGGACAGGGACCCCCCCCCCCGCCCCCGACGGCAAGCGATGTGGCGCAGTGCGGCTCGGTGTGAGCGTACGTGTACGTTGTCCGGATAAGTGTTTTGCTCCCTTTCTTGTTTTGTAATTCACTGGCGAGGCATTGTGGTTTGGTGCAAAGAGCACTAAACTTGGAATCAAAAACCACTTCCTGTCTGGGTGGCTTATTAACTCAGGGTAACCTTAGCATAGTTGGCATGGGATTTCCAGATGGCATCCTCTCTGCGCGGACAAAAATAATCGGCCATTTCAGTAAGCTTTGGTGGGTGCCACCCGATCCACTTGAGAGACTTTCATCCTTTTCCTTTTTCTCTCTTGCTCCCTTGCATCCCTTGTAAATCACAACTCTCGGGCATCCGACCCCCTGCTGGGTGCGAGAGGAAAGCGATCTGATTAAATGAACTTACTACTTTTATTAGTTGGTTCGTTGTTTGTACTAACAGACTGGGAACAACTTAAGTGTCTGTCAGTAAGGGACTGATTAAGACAATCGTGGTATATCTACCCAGCTGAATACTATGTACCTTATGAAAGTAGGAAGCTCTTTATGCACTCACATGCAAAATTCCCGAAAATATATTAAGTCCAAAAGGCAAGGTGTAGAAGAGTATGTAAAGTAAGTACATCACCATTATGTTTTTAAAAGGGGAAAAAGACAAAACATATACAGCTCCCTCTTTTCCTAGGCCCAGTATCTCTGGAACCATAAGAAGACACCGGTGTTGCTGGTCACTGATGGAGAGAGGGAAGTGGGTGTCTGGGGATGGGCAGGAAAGGATGATTTTTCACTATATACTCTTTTGTACCTTTTAAAAAAACACTTTAATATTTAAAAAATAAAGTAAATCCATACACAAAACAGAATGTTCAGCAGCAGCATTACTCATAATAGTGAAAAAGTAGAAACAGCTCCTGTCCGTCAGCGGACGAGTGAATAAACAGGGTGTGGTCTATCATCCACACAATGGAATATTATTCGGCAGTAAGATACAATGAAGGGCCGTACCTGCTACGACATGGCTGAAACTTGAAAAGAGCAGGCTTAATGAAAGGAAGGCAGAAAAAAAAAAAAGAAAGGCAGGCAGGCAGGCACAAAAGATCCCACACATCGTATGATCGCGTTTATATGACGTGTCCAGAATCGGCAGTTCCACACACAGGAAGTAGATGAGTGGTTGCTGGGAGCCTGGAGGAAAGGGGGGTGGGCAGGGAGTGACTGCTGATGGCCACAGGGTGTCTTTCTTGATGATGAAAATGTTCTGGAATCAGGTGAGGGTGATGTTTGCGCAGCTTTACGAAGATGCTAAAAAACCACCGCAGTGTACACTTTGCAAGGGTAAATTTTATGGTGTGTAAATTGGACCTTCATATATAAGCGGAAAAGCAACTTGGTGGAGTCACGAACATGGAAACTAAGAGTCACTGTGAACCTATGAAGCAGTGAACAACTTCCTTACGTTCCCACCTAAGAAATATTTCCATTGTAAAATACTTCACATAGGGTCACTAATGACACCAGGGACCTTCTTATCCTTTAGCTACTTTCCCTGACACTCGCCGGTGATCTCATTTCATCGGGGAGTATTGGTGACCCAGATGAAGGAAGCCCTCATCCGTATAAAGGACTGGCGGTATGTGGGATCGACGTGTTGTGGCTAGAGGCCTTCCCTGGTCCCTGCCCCTGGGACAGAAGGCCATGGCAGCTTTGAAAGGAGCCTCAGGGAATCGTGTGGACTAGTCTGCCCTTTCTCTCCTGGTAACTGGTCCCAGAGGGACCCCCCCCGTCCCTGTCCTGCCTCCCTGCTCCCAGGAGCCGCCCCTCTTCCCTTGCTTGTATCCTCCTGGGTTGAGCTGAGTCGCAGGGTTTAAGGAGCCTTTCCTAAAAGGACGGGAGACCGGTGGGCCTGACAAACATAGCTCCTCTTCCCGCTCGTCGCTCGCCCTTCACAGGTCCCGTGGCTCTGCCGACTGTCCCCCCAGCAGGACAGTTCCCATCATGGCCGCTGGCCCGTCCGTGGGTCGGGCAGGTAACAGCGTTGTGTCAGAGTTCCCAACTCCGGGTGCTTAAACCCGAATTCCTCTTGGAGTGGGCATGGGAGGTTGACCACAACGTGTCTTTGGTCAGGAGTGGGGTAGACGATGCGTCTTTCAGTTCCGCCAGCCCCTGAGACCCAGGCCAAGTCTCCCCACACACCGGCTTACCTCAGGTCGGCTGCTGAGCCCTTCCTCTGAGTGGCCTAGTAAGATAGGTGGGGTTTTTTTTTTTTTTAAGATTTTATTTATTTATTTTAGAGAGAGCACGAGTGGGGAGAGGGGCAGAGGGAGAGGGAATGGGAGAGACTCTGAAGTGGACTCCCTGCTGAGTGTGGAGCCCGATGCGGGGCTCGATCCCACGACCCTGAGGCCATGACCTGAGCCAAAACCAAGGGTCAAACGCTTAACCAACTGAGCCACCCAGGCGCCCCTAAGACAGGTCCTTGAGACCCATGCCCTTGGCATCCATTCAGAATTAATTCACATAATACATACAGAACTAAGCTATGTTATGGCCGGAGCTACTGTTTCTGATGGTATAGGTAGCCTCTTCTCGTTGTTGATCTCCATGGGCCAACTTAAGATCAGAGATGCGATCCACGGGTGACATTTAGAATTGTCCTCATGGGGATGTCTCACGCCCGTAACCCTTATAGTTGGGCTCTCACCTCTTTTTCACATGTCCTCTGTGAAGCGGTAAGCTCGAAAAGAAATTTTTCTTTTGCAGGAATCTGCTGCTCAGGAATCCTCACTTGTAGAGTATAATTGAATAAACAGCAGTATATAGTGCTTACAACAACCCTGTTAACATAGGTGCTCCTGTCATCCCCATTGTACAGAGGGGCAAACTGAGTCACAGAGAAGTTAAGTAGAATTTGCTGGCACACAGCCAGTAAGCGGTGGAGACAGGATTCGATTCTGGACGTTCTGGCTCCAGAGTCCGTGCCCTTAGCCACTACACTGTTCCCCTGAAACTTGAGAAAATAGGTAGAGCCCTATTAAACTCCGGGCAAATGCCATGTTGTTCGTCTTCGAACAATGTTAGTTGTTCAGACAATCTCATGTAAAAATTAAGACTTGACTTCTTTCACGGAAGCCCTCAAAAGTCCTCACGGCCAGGTCTACACCATTTGATCTGCAATCCCTCGAACGCGGTGGAGCCCTTGCCCTGGCCCTGGGCCCTGGTTTCCTTCTCCACACCTGAGACCGGCTGGGCCCCTCTACACTTGGTCCACATTCACGTATTTGTTTTCTTTGATGATCACACTGCTTGAAAATGAACAAGAGAGGTTGGGATTTGAGGTAAATGTGAGGTAGTCTTTCCAAGCGCGTGACCTTTGGTGGCTTCTGCCACTCTAGCTGCAGACTCCTTCTCGTGTTCTCTTTGCCGGACTTTGTGTTCCCGTCATTCTATTCACGTACCCGCTGCCTGGCATGGCGAGCGCATTGCTTGACTTCAAGAGCTTTGGAACCACTCACTCGTGCTCCTTGTGTGTCAGCTGTTGTAGGTGGCCCCTTGGCTCCTCCCTCAGCCTGGACCTTCCCGGGCTTGGCTCTCCCTCAGCTGCTCCGTCCCGGTCGCCTCAGCCGAAGTGTCTGCTCTCTGATGAGACTCCTGGCGTAGCACGAGGGAGTCCGCAGACTGTTCCACCTGCAAATCATACAGCCGTCCCTGCGTCTGGAGGTCTGTGACCCAGACACCTAGCCTCTGCTGATGACTCGCTGAAGTCAAGGGACCATAAACTGCACTCCCAAGTTTGACACTGGTGTGATTGAGCAGCCTGATGTGGTGCAGGGGCCAGGGCGTCGGGGGCCTGGACGCTCAGGTTCTAGATCTGGAGCTGCCGCTAAGTCCGTGAGGCAGGTCATGTCCCATCTCTGGGCTTTCGTTTTCCTGCCCGTCAAAGGGGGTGGCTGAGCCAGGTCATTTCCAAGTCTTTGTGAAGGTGGCCTCTCGCACAGACCCCGCCCGCTAGACTCTGTCCTCACCGTGCACAGACTGACAGAGAAAACAAGCTACCCTTTGGGGCGGTAAGGTCGTGGCAGGCCGCCCACAAGGTCACACTGGCCTTTGCTCTGGTGTAAGGCCTGTCCTTGCACACGGAGTAGCTCTTGCCACAGAAGGCAGTTCGCGTTTGCTCTCTCAGACGTGAGTCACTGGGGTCCAGCACCCTCCCGGGTCTGCCTGTGGGTGTGTGCTTCGAATCTGGGTTGCGACGCTGCTCAGGCAGCCAGATCATGGCCCTTGGGAAACCCGGCAGGGGGACACCCAGTGAGGCCTTCACCCTGATGTCCTTCGAATCCTCCAGAAACCTGGATTGCCCTCCCTCAGTCAACGTGGTTGCCTAACAAAATGTGGACTTCCTGAGTGACCCCCAGATCCCTGCTTCATCTCCTTCTCCTGTGCTCCCAATGCCACTCTGTACCCCTTGACCAAACCCCGCAGAGCCACTCAAAAGGGTTTCTGACCTTTGCCCTGAATTCCAGGGCCGCACCAATGCATGATAAGGTAGCATAATAATTACAGTCTTTTGGTAAATGAAGGCAGGATGTATGTTACTAGGTGAGGTCTCCCATCAGGAAGCAGGGCTCATGAGGTCCTATGAGGACACCCCTGGTCAAGGGAGTCGATCCCAGTTAGCAGCATTAAGAATGAAGAGATGGGAGCTTATTCGAGGTCCTGTCCTCTCCTGTTGTGGATATTAATCAGCTGGGTAAATTATAGACTAGGGTCACGGAATGTTTAGCCCTGGAGCATCTATCAGAGGCTTGAAATGTCCCTAACAGGTGGGCTCGGTGAATGCCAGGACTTAGCATGATTGAAAGGGTGTTTTGAGTCATGGCACATGGCAACATGGAAATAAAACAGATATATCACAAGTGGGTGGTAGAAATAGACTGGAAGAGAATTTTAACACCTAAAATATGACAAAGATTTATCCCTGCTAGCTTCTCAGTTTCATGAAACATTTATTTTCATCTGATCTGAGATTCTGCATTCACGTTACATATTTCCTTCTAAAACTTTTCTGGTTTCTGTTTGTTTGCTTCTATCATCTTCCTGTTTATTTACTCCTTTAAGTGTCACTTCATTTTTTATTTTTTAAATCTGAGGTCATCGTTGTGGCTTACTTTGAAAATCATTTGTTCAGCATTGTCCCGATGGCGATTTCTGGTCAGAGGCCCATAAAAATATCTATAGGATGTGGTTGGGATCATTCCTACATCTTGGTGAGGGTCTTAGGAGGGGCAGATTCTGGGGGCAGGAGACATTGAAAACTCTTCCTAATCGTAGAATGACATTTTCAAAAGTCAAATGGCGCAGACCATGGCACGTGTTTCAGTTCATCTCCAAGTGAGGATTACCAGGAAACCGTGTAAGCCCTGCTTGGTCAATTGTGAGGGGGACAGGTCTTCTCTGGCGTGATGAACATTTTCGAGGTGCTTGGCTCTGTGCAGGGTCTTCGCTGCCTGTAGCTTGCCCCGTTGGTGGCAGGCCTTCCCCTTTCCCGGGCTCCCCTCTTCCTTTGCCCTGCGATTCAGGGGGCCTTTGAGGAGGCACAGTTCTGGGGGTTTGCTTTCATTTGGATCTTGTATGAGGAAGTCGCCCCCCATGTGGTTCTTGGCGGGAGGGGGACTCCCTCCTTTACTCCTTGACGCGTTTGCCCCGAATTGTGACATTTAAGCGCAGTGACTTTGCAAAATTTGACTTGTCAGTAAGAAAAAGTCCTCTTCCCACCCTAAAGATTGACAGGAACATAAGATGGCTGAAGCTGTACTGGGCCTTTCCTGGCAAGAGCACACAGGACAGGAGATACTCCGGAGAGCGCGACGTGGAATCCCGTCATATCATAGTGCAGGACTAGATATCCGAAGCTAGCAGTTGGAGTCACTCAGTAAAATCGTTGGCGGAGGGCCGAGTGGCCGGACAGAGTTCTCAGGAGCAAGAAACCCCGGTTACGGTGTTTTCATCAGTGGTGGGCATGGGGGGCACGAAGGTGGATGTGAGAAATGGCTAGTTCGGAACCACCAGTGTCTGCGCAGACCCCATCCCACGTGCTTATCAGGCTGCATAAGTTTTCAACCATTTGGAAATTTCTGTGGTCAAAGGAAACTATAGGGAAGGGAGGAGGGCGCCCACCAGCCAGGCTGCGAGATGAGGAAGCTCCCGCGGTGGGGGCCACCCGGATCACCGCATTGTAGGTCCCAGGGGTGTGGTGTCCCCGACGTAGAGGGTGCAGGGTTGGGTTGCCCCGTGGGAAATGCCCACCAACTCGACTCCCCCGGCACCTCACGGGCAGGCCTATGTCTCTCTCGACGCGGCAGCTCGGATCATCCCCTTAAAGGGGGGAGCCATGGACCTCTCAGAAGGACCTCCTCAGAACGTCCCAGACACAGAGCCACTGTTGCTCACGCCAGCTCTGCCCCCCAGCCCCCCAGCCCCCCGGTGCCCTGCCCGCCCGCGTCCCTCGTAGAGCTGCTTCGTCTTCCCGGGCCCATCGCCTCGGCTGCAGCCGTCCCATCATCGGGCCAGCAGTACCCTTCCAGGCTCTGTCCCTGCGTCCAGGCTCCCGTGCTCTGAGGCTCCTTCCTCCCTCCCTGTCCCCGTCCGTCGGGCCGCCCGGCCGCAGCCCTCCTGATGCCTCGGGCGCAGGCCCCGCGCGCTCCCGCTCCCGCTCTGCTCTCGCCGGGCCTTCTCTTCGCCGTCCTTCGGGGACCGGGCGCCGGGTCCTCACACCCACCACGTCTGTTCCGAGCCCCCCCCCCCCCCCCCGCAGAGCTCGGCCTGTGCTAAGTCTTGGGGCCCACATGAGGGGGCTGACAGTCACCGGAGCACTTGGAAGAAAGGACTGCCTCGTGCGCTTGCACCACATAGTAGGACATCTGCTGGGTGTTTGCCGTACAAAGGACCTGCGGGGAGGGGCTGGTGTTACCTGCAGGTAGCCCCCAGTGCAGGGGCCCCAGCTTCACTGCGGAGTAGTCGGAGGACAAAAGCAGACAGCCAGCCAGCCAGCCTCTGAAGTGAGGGGCTCTCCGGGGATCGCGTGCGAGAGGCGGCTTCGGGGTCTGCGGCCTGCCGCTCCCCGAACTGCCGTCTGCCGGCCGCCGGGCCGTCGGGGCCTAGAGGGCCGGGCCGTGGCCTTCGGACGTAAGGAGGGCTGCTCATCGGACGGCCCCCAGCCCCAGCGGCAGTAAGTGAAGGCGCTTGGTAAACACCACGGTGATTACTGAGCAGATTATCAAACATCACACTGTTCGTGTGTCACGAAGTCGCCTCGGACGCTAACGGAAGCAGCGACTGTTCTGGAGCCAGCTCAGTGACCGCCAAGGTCTGCGAAGCCCCGGCGCCAGGCCGGGCAGAGTCACCAGCCGTCCTTAGGACGAGCTGTTCGTCGCCTCACTGAGGAAGGGCCTTTTCGGTTTTGGTTCCGCGGAAGCTGTAGTTGCGACTTGAGTTTCCCGCTCGTAGAGGTTAATCATGTGCTACGACACGCGCATGTCCGCCAGGCGACACGTGGCCCTTTATATCGGGGCGCCACATTGTCCCAAGCGGCCGGTCTCCCTGCAGCGTTTCGTCGGGCCTCTGAGAAAGGGGCCGCGGCACGTTGGGGGGCACAGGGCCACCCCCCTTCTCCCAGGCTGATTCCTGGACACAACACATGATAAATTTGCCTGCCACCTCCCAGCTTTTGTTGTTCTGGCATTTTCCAGCTAACTGGGACTTACAGCTTCAGCTGTCTTTTAGAATAACTTTTTCAGGGGCCGCCTGGGTGGCTCAGTCGGTTAAGCGTCTGACTCTTGGTTTTGGCTCAGGTGCTGATCTCAGGGTCTTCAGATCGAGCCCCATGTCGGGCTCTGGGCTCAGCGGGGAGGCCGCTTGAGACTCTCTTTCTCCCTCTCCCCATGTCCCTCCCCCTGCTCATGTGCTCTCTCTCTTTTTTTTTTAAAGATTTATTTATTTATTTGAGAGAAAGAGACTATGAGCGAGGGGAGGAGCAGAGGGAGAGACAGAGGGAGAGAGACAGAAAAAGACACAGCAGACTCCCTGCTGAGTGCAGAGCCCACCGCGGGGCCCGATCTCACGACCCTGAGATCACAACCTGCGCCGAAACCAAGAGTTGGTCGCTTAACCGGCTGCGCCACCCAGGCGCCTCAAGAACAACCTTTTCATTAAATACTTGAAGAGCATAAGAATCATAAAACTCATTCATTCACGTATCCATGAAGCATTTCTGGCTCGGCTGCTGTAGGCTGGGAAGAGGAAGACAGTAAAGCCCAGCCCGGCCCCCAGCCTGCTAGGGGAGGCACAGAATTGCGCTGAAACCGGTGACATGCACTAGACAAGGCAGCGTCTATAAGGTACCGAGCCCAGGGCCTGTCCGTGAGTGAAGGTCGGATGCCTTCCTTGATGTTCAGTGGTCAAAGACACTTTCTGGGTTCCAGGTGGGACTGTGTTTTGGCTTTATATGAGGCTTGCTGAACACTTTTTGCTGCTTTTAATTCGTTTTTCAACAGTTAGTGTGGGGAATACACTGGGGAAAGCGGATAGAGAGTGGGGACGGGGAGCATGGTTGCAGTTTTAAATAGGGTGGTCCAGTGAGACGTCCCTGAAAGTGACTTGGAGCAAAGCCTGGAAGGAAGTAGAGGAGCACCCGTGGGAGGCTCCATGCTGGGGGGACGGGTGTTGGGGCCCGAGGTGGGGCGTGTCTGGAGAGTGCAGAGGCCCGCAGGGAGGCCAGGGTGAGGCCGGAGTGAAGGGCGCGAGGGGGGCGGGGATAAGGGCAGAGGAGGAACCAGCATGGGGTCCTGGAGGGACTTCCAGGCCATCCTCCAGCGGTTACAACATGTGAGGTTACCCTCTTCGTTTTCCTCCGTATTTTTACTTTTGTCGTCCCTGACACTGAAAAGCAGGGGATTTCACTTGTGGGACAAAGTATCTTCCTTGTGTACGTGGCGGGTACACACGCGTCTGTCTCTCGTCTGTGTGGCTAGAATCGCTCTGTCACTGTCGTGCTGGTGTCTGGGACATACCAAGGAGGACGTAGATAATGCCCCTGATCTCTGTGTTCCTGGCGTCTAATGCCTTCTAATTACACCGGTTAACATAAGTCTGTCTCTTACAGTTCTTTCTATCATTAGCAGCCCCAAAATGAGGGCCCGGTGCAAGCTGTTGAGGCATACAAAGTGGATTAATAAGGGTGGCTCAGCGTTAAGCTATGCCAGAGCTGAGTCCAAATTTTATTCCGGTACAGGGATGACTTTCTCTGTGGCCTCTCTGGCTCTGGAGCTAATTTGGAGGCTGAGTAGCTCCACAGGTATTTATATGTAGTGTTTGGTATTTTTACTGGGTCCTATTCTTCTCCCTTGGATCACCTAAAATGGTTAAGAATTTTCTAGCAGGATTAAGGTTGTGATCTCTGGGGAGGGGTGGGCCATCTGCTCTCGGTTATTTTTGTGTTAGCCGCTTCCCCTTAAATGTATGTTCACAAATGAGCCACAGCCTTATCGGCTGGGGTCGAGGGAAGACGGGTCTAGGTGCTGCTCCCGAACTGGGTCTCTGAGCCATGGCTTCCCACAGACACTCAGGTAAAGCTTCCGATTCTTTATCTTCTGTCGAGCACAGTTTTGTTGGGGCAGTGAATCTGTCACTCGACTAAAAGGTACTTTTTGATGAGATGATTTTAGGCTTGTCTAGAGAGTCAGTCAGTCCTAGCTCATCTCTGCTCTGTCCTGGCTTTCCACAGAAGTGCTGTTGCAGAGACAGAAGTCAGCGTGGGGGGCTTGTTGTTGTTGTTGTTTTGTGGTGGTTTTTTTTTTTTTAATCTAAACTTAACGACTGTAGTTTACATTTTTCAGGACATCCTGTGAAATTGCAAGAGATTGTGCGAGGAAAGATTTTGCGGGGCTGGGGGGGTAGCAGTTCCTTGTTATTTGTAAGATAACGAATGTTGATCTTGACTGCTTTAAGTCGAATTTAAGGTGTGTAGGCAAGGGCAGCTGAATGGGGAGCCGGAGGGAGAAAGGCCGTAAGGACTCCCCACATCTTCCCCTTCCTGAGCGATGTGGTCAGTCCTGCCGCCGAGAGGCAGCTATGATCCTCTCGATGTGGCAGGTTAGGGATTGTTCTTACCAGAAAAGGGGCCAACATTTCAGAATCTCCAGACCGTCATGACCATGAGAGTCGTCGTCTTGTTTTGTAACCTGGTGTGAAGGCAGCCCTTTGGCCGTGGACGGACAGCCGCGGAACAGGGCCGAAGGGACTGAAGGACAGGCCATCCTCCCCAGAAAGCCCGGCGCTCTGAAGTCACCCTGCTTGCCTGTCTCTCCTCCAAAGCCAGCAATGTCTCTCTGGCTCTTTTCGCCCTCTGCCTGAGTAACGGTCCCCTCTCTCAGAAACAGGCACTTTGTCCTGTCTCCCGGCTTTCAGATTACGGGACAAAGTAATTTTTGGTGGCAGTCTTTTAGAAGAGTGATTTTCGAAAACTTGTAATTGCCCATCAAAATTTATTTTATTTTTTAAAGATTTTATTTATTGACGAGAGAGAGAGAGCACAGAGGAAGAGGGAGAAGCAGGCTCTCCTCTGAGCAGGGAGCCTGATGTGGGGACTCTATTCCACGGCCCCGGGATCCCGACCTGAGCCGAAGGCAGACGCTTAACCACTTAACCGACCGAGCCACCCAGGCGCCCCTCCCATCAAAATCTAAATAATGAGAATACTTTGGGAAATTTCTCCTCAGGTGTTTTAAAACAAATGCACTGCAGTGCATTCCGTGCTTTAATGAATTAATATGCAATGTTTTTCTTGTCCCCAAATGTTGGAAGAGTGGTCTGTCCCCCCCACCCACCCCCAGGAGCCATTTTACAAACCTGGTAGCACATGCCTGAGATTGTGATAATCAGTCAACATACACGTTCTCCGGGTGCAGGCGAACTGTTCAGCTGTACCAGTTGTTCCAGTGGACCTTGAACATGTGTTAACTGGTAGAGTAACTCCCCATTTTGTTCACTAATGAAGTGACAGATTAGGGAAATACATTTAAAAGGTGACCTGTTTACAACATACCCAACCTCTGGTTTTACTTTGCACCAAATCCAGACGTGATTCTTGCTTATATAAATCTGGAGACCATAACCATGACTAAATTAGATTATTGACACCTTTTAGATGATTTTTAAAACCAGGGGCTATCATTTTGTATTGCATTAAGCTTATAGGTCTGTGAAAGCAGACGAGAGAGAAGTCCTCACAAGAAGAAAAATGCACGTTGCCCTGAAATGGGTTTTGTATGGACTCATTAGAGGTTCAGATCATTGGATCCGGATCCATTTTTAGTGGCCATCCCTAGACCGAGAGGACATTTCAAGGACAAGAATTTATACTTTTGTTATTGAACACTTTCAGTCTGCAAAATTATGTAGATTCGGTTCCTTTACCCTTGGCCTTGCAAGTGGAGGCCCAGGCTGGGGGTGTGGGTGGGGAGGGAAGTAAGACCATTTGGCCTGTTATAGCCATTAAGTTCCCTTCGCCTGCCACTGCCCAGTGGCTCACACACGCCCAGCAGTCTTTTTGGGGGGGTTAGGGATAGAAAATGACATGGTGGGGTGAGCGAGTAATCAAACCGGGTTGGGTTCTTAAAACAACCGAAAAATGGCAGTCAGAAGATTTGGTCAGGCGTGAAACGTGAGCGCTGTGTACTTCTAGTGACCACCCAACGGCCGCCAACAACTGTTCCACAACTAGGGAAACTAAGAACCTGTGTTCTGGGGCTGCCTCGTTTGCCCGGGAGAAAGATGGAAGGTGCTCACCTAATACGCGCAACCTCAAGAAAAGCTTCGCGTCTGGACGAAGTAGGACTGGGATTAGAACCCGGCCTGGTGGAAGTTCAGCGGCACATAACTGTTTGTTGAATAATCTCTGTCCCACCCTCCTGTTGCCACATAGAATCTAAACCTGCATATCCGTGACCCAAAAGACATTAATGGGTTTTTCTCTAAATGTACAAGCGAAGTTGCAAATAGCATTGAATCATTTCGTACATGTTCTGTTTTTAAGGGAAAAAAACCACTTTCTGATTTTCTGTGAAATTCTCTGAAAGACTCCTTTTCAGCCATGACTCACGAACTCCGTCTCGTCGCAGCAAGTTAGGTATTTATCCTCAAATGTCTGACGACACCCCCAGGTGCCCTGGTACGTCTGCCGCACAAGTGTCCTATTCATCGGCGACGGCCTCGCTCCACGTGTTGAATGTTCTCAGGAAAGCAATATACCCTTTCTTTGGAAGCCAGTATTTATACATGGGCTGACTAATGGACTGGTATGTTGGACTTAGCAATTAACAGACCAGAAATAACCCGATTTTCCCCCCCTCTGGGTGGCAGTTCATCGTTTACACGGTACGTTATGCCACGCAGGGAAGGCACGTCGAAGAATGTTCCTTTGCCCTAATATTCACTGTTTCCTTAAATCTTCCAATTTTGAGCCTCTCGGGCATGAGGGGGGGAGATGGACATTAGCAAGAACTACGTGAGAAAATCCATATAAAAACACAAGCAAGGTTATTGAGTACAAATTGAATCTTCTCTAATGAGACATTTCTCCGATGTGTACGTGATGACATCAAAGCCAAAACTTCTTTTTGAGATACTGAGGTTTATGTGGGCACCTCTTAGCATGTTGGATGTAGTCCAGGAATTTTCTGAAAGAGGAAGCTTACTTACTAAGTGAGGAATGATGTGTCTTTTGAAGCAAACACGGCAAGAAAGGCAGTCTACCATCTTGGAATCCATCTCTCAAATGCGATCAGCCAGTCACATTTGAACCCACTACGTCTCTAAAGGACTGAGGGTCGGACATCGGTCCCTTAGGGTGGCAGGAGCTGTGCCCCGGTTTTTAAAAACAAATATTTGTTATAAAATGCTTTGAACGAAAGAGGTTTTAGGAGCTTAGTGGCGGTGACTTACCTCCCCCCCCCATCTGTCCATCCACAGCCCTAGTGTGTGACTAGGGGACACGAGCCAGCCCCCCCCCCCCCCCCGCCCTGGACTCCTGGGGTATTTGCAAACTTCTTCTGTGCTAGAGAAACCTCATTCCTGCCTCTGGATGCGGGTCACACCTCGGAGGCTAAGATTAGTCCCCGAGCTGCCGGAGGGCAGGGGCGGGCAGAGGGCTGCAGGGAGGGAAGTCGCTTTGTATCCTGTGCCCGTGTGATGACTGATGAGGCGCCCTTTCCCAGATAACGACAGCAGGTGGGGGAGGCAGATCTGGAAGTTTGGGGAGGTTAGAAGGCTTCAGATTTCACATCCTTAGAACTGGGTAAGGGGATAAGGAAAAAAAAAAAAAGTATCCCCTAAGAGAGAAATGCCTTAAGTATATGCTAATTCAGTAAGATTAAGGAGAGCCCCGAAGAAGAGGTAGAAGGGTATCTTCATTTCTGTCCGTGCTGTGATTTCTAACAGAGGGGAAACAAAGGGAGGCACCAAGCGTTTCTCTCTGGTGGAGTCCGAGTGTCCCTGTGGCTCGTTTTCCTGGAGCCCCCCCACCAGAGCGCTGGCTTTGGCTTTGAGGAGCCTCTGTGCGTGCCAGCAGTGTCACCGGGGGCTGCTTTCTCAGAGTCGTTAGCGGCTCCGAAGATGAGCGGGAGCAGGATGTCTCGCCCTCATACCCGTTCATGCTTCCCGCCGAGTTCTGACACGGGAGCGGTCTCATCAGCAGGAATGTTCCACGGCAGCTTCCTCCTGAGCACACGCTGCCGTGAAGGCTCGAAACCGTTGGGGACCCAGGAATCCTAAGTTTAGAAAAACATGAGGTAAGCCAATTCAGGTTACCCTGGAGCTCGACTTCATTGGAATCGTTGCAAAAAAAAAAAAAAAAAAGTACTAAAGTTCATGAATTTGACATCGGCATTGTTAACATGCTTTCAGTGTTTGCAGCCTGTTTACTTATTAGGCAATAAAAGCCAACGTTCCTAGAAGTGCCTGTTTTATCTTGACAAATACGTGTTTCCACACACACACACACACACACGAAAAAGGCTTGAGTCAACTGTGGAAACCAGCTCTAAGAGGATATGCCCTTTGAAATCTGGCCATGTGGGTGCAGACTCTGGGTTTAAGTGTGCAGTGCAGGGGGAGAGAAGATGACCCCGGGTTTTCATGCTACAGAAAGAAAAAGTAATGATGCCTAAAAGCCAGGACTCGAAAACTCTTAAGACGTAGGACTCTCCACAGTGGCACCATTAATTCGGGGTGACTTGTTAAAGCTTCCTTTGGCTCGGTTCAGGACCCTGTCCTAAAGGGACCAGAGCGTGGTGAGCAGCAGCATCGACAGGACTCCATTTGTGACACACTCTGGGGCTGGCGTGTTCAGCTGGTGAGCCGTGGATTATTTCACCAGCTGGACGCATAGAAACTGCGAGCGAGTCGTGTTCTAGAACCATGAAAGTAACCAGGGAAGAACTTGGCATTGGTACAGGGATGGTTTCAAAGTATTTGGTTTTAAAGTGCAAAGGGCTTGGCAGGTGCGATCTCTCTGGTACCGTGAACCCGTAGTGGTTTTCCTTCTCCCCGAAGCTCCGAATGCCTGAGCGCACCGCCCTCTGCTTTCTTGCTGGTGGTGGTTCGACACTGAACCTGCCTTCGGGCCATAAAGCCGGGACTCCCACAGAGCACGAGACGGGACCCCCGTCGGGCGGAGCTCTGCATGATGCTTCCGCGTAGAGACATTTGGAGGCCATTTCCTCTTGGAAGACGTCAAAAGAGTGATAGGAAAAGGAGTAAGGCTCCAAGTTCGATTCTAAATAGAGACTTTGGTGAGGGAGGAGGAGGGATGTGCCCGTGTGGTCCAGGAAGATAGTCTCCGAAGGGCTCAGGCAGCCATGATGACTCGCCACGCAGGAAGCCAGTGCTGTCTAATCTTACAAATGCTGATTTCCTGCCAAATGGCCTTTAGGAGCCACCGATAATTGAATTTCCTGGCATTTACTGTTACTGGAGATTTAGTTGGTTTCTCTACTCCGCTCTTAACAAGAAAGCAGATCTTTGTTGAGGGCACAATTTCCATACGGAAAAGCTAATAAGACGAGGATTTTATGTGCCATGTGAAAGACCAGCAAGGATGAATGGAGGAGAGTGATTTTCAGCTGCTCTCCCTGTGACAGGCACTGTTTTCTGTCTGCACAGAGGCTAATGGCTCTTTAAAAGCTGCCTTCGGTAAACAGTGCGCCGTTCAGGGAGATAGACCTTGGTCTCAACTGTGTTTCTACTTTTCCTCTCTAACCCGATTACGTAAGGGAACATCCCGGTTTTGTTTTTGGGGAGAAAGTGCCACTAAGGACCAATTCTCTGGTCTCGATGACTTGGCACAACCGTCTCAGGCAACTGTCTTTGCCCAGGAATGCCACCCACTCGCTTTCAGTCGTTCACTCCCTGGGGATGAGGCGGTCTGTGCAAGGGCCGGCCTGAGCAGGGGCTGCAGCTGGCCCAGAACATTCTGCCCGTCCATGGTGCGATCTGCTTTGTTTGGAGGCCAGCTTCCGAAATGCACCCAGTTCTGAGTGAGAGTTCACCAGCCTTGGCCGAGGCGGGCTCCGAGACGCAGGGTGTGGTTTCCTTAGCTCACTCTCTGCTATTTGGTTGTCTGTGGCAACGGGATCCAAACAACTCGGACATGTGTTTGTATAAAAAAAACCGGGAATGGGACCCAAAGTGGGAGTCTAGGACCGTTCAGCTAGTGGAAGAGCCGCGGTGAGTACTGGGCAGCTGCTCGTTTGTCTCCCCTCGTTCTGCCTCTGGATTCAGCTGGGATATTTGCTAGCACAATAACCGTGTTTGTGGGTGGTTGAAGAAAATTCTCTCCATTCTCGTGTTTCCTGTGCAAATTAAATAATTGCTATCTACTTACCCACGTATGGTTCTTTTCCGGGGGGAGCGGGGAAGGTTAGCATATGTTTCCAGAAGTTGGGAGCTGATGCAAACTCACATTGGGTACCTTTTTGGTGGCAGGAGGGACAGAGTGCCTTAGCCGGGCTTGCGATTGCAGTCATGTGGTCTGGGGTCTGGGGCAGGGAGGGTGTGGGGGGCCGGGGGACAACGGAAGTTGTTCCATATGAAGACAGTGGAGGGGTTCTTGGAATGATCAGCTTAACGCTTTTTAAAAGCCTTTCTCTCCCCGCCCCATCGTACTTTCATGCTGCAATTTTTAAAACCGCGAATGTCTGAAGTTAGTAACACTTCGTTGACTCTCGAGCCTCACTTGCTCGAACAAAGGGGGGGGGCTTGATTTTGGTGTGTCACAGAGCGGCACATCACGGCACATCACCGTGACAAGCGTTCACGGTACCGACGGAGAATGCCGCCGTGAGACGGTCTCTCTGGGGTGATGGCTCGGGCCTCGGGTCCGGGACCTGTGTTGGGCGGAACTCTTTAGGATCCGTTTGGGATTGAAAAGTGTTCTGCCGGATTTGCAGGATTAGATGCGGGCATTTTGAACAGATCCGTGAGGATTGCTCGCATGGCCCGCGTCCTCTCGGCCGTGCGGGGAGCTGACGCCCGCAGAGAGGAGGGAGCGGGGTCTGGGAGGAAGAGCCCGAGGCTGGCAGGGCCGCGGGGAGCCGAGCAGCGGCCCCAGGCGCCGCCGCCGCCTCCCCGGGCTGCCCTCCTCCCCGGGCTGCCCTCCTCCCCGGGCTGCCCTCCTCCCCGGGCTGCCCTCCTCCCCGGGCTGCCCTCCTCCCCGGCTGCCCTCCTCCCCGGGCTGCCCTCCTCCCCGGGCTGCCCTCCTCCCCGGGCTGCCCTCCTCCCCGGCCGCCGAGCAGCTTGGCTCCGGGAGCTGCCGCTGGCGCCCCGCCCGAGCCCTGCGTCCCTTGCCATGAAAGCCCCTCTCTCTCTCGCCTGCACCCGTCGCCTCACTGCTCGAAGCCACCACACCTGTCCAGAGGCCCTGACCCGCTTGTCCCCCGCCCCCCAGCAGGACTTTCTCCCATGTCCCCGGGGACCCAGCGGCCACGGACTCTGGCCCTCGGCAGGAGGGGAGCTGTTTCTTCCCGGGCTCCCAGTGAAGGACGTGCGGTCGCGGCGCCCGTGGCCAGCCAGGCTTGGGCGGCAGCCGGGACCCGGCCTCCAGGCCCTGGTGGCACCGCGCAGCTGCCCCCCCGCCCCGCCCCGCGGAGCCTCGGCGGCAGAACGCTCCCTCCACCCCCCCCCCCGCCCCATGGGGCTCATGTGCGCTGCCCGCTTGCCCCCGCAGGTCCCTCCAGCTACAAGGTGGGCACCATGACCGAGAAGTTCGACTGCCACTACTGCAGGGACTCCCTGCAGGGCAAGAAGTACGTGCAGAAGGATGGCCACCACTGCTGCCTGAAGTGCTTCGACAAGTTCTGCGCCAACACCTGTGTGGAGTGCCGGAAGCCCATCGGGGCGGACTCCAAGGTAACGCGGCTGGTAGGGGTGCGGCGGTGAGGGGGGGAGGCCCCGGCTCTCCCCGGCCGCCCCCCGCCCCCCGCCAGTCTGAGGGTCTCCAGAGGCCCTTGCTCGGGGCCCCGCCTCGGCGCCGCTCACGTGACTCACAAGACCGCTCCCCGCCCGGCGTCCCAGGTGTAAGGGACCGGTGCTCGCGGCAGTCCGCCCCCCCCCCCGCCCCCCCCCCGCCGCAGCGGCTCTGCCAGCGGCCCGTCCCCTTCCGCTTGGTCTCCAGGAGGTGCACTACAAGAACCGCTACTGGCATGACACCTGCTTCCGCTGTGCCAAGTGCCTTCACCCCTTGGCCAACGAGACCTTTGTGGCCAAGGACAACAAGATCCTGTGCAACAAGTGCACCACCCGGGAGGACTCCCCCAAGTGCAAGGGGTGCTTCAAGCCGATCGTGGCAGGTAGTGTCCCCTCTCCCCCGCCCCCCCCGGGCAGCCAGGGAGGAGGCCCCACGGGCGGAGAGGGTGCCGGGGGCTCGCGGTGGTGGCGTGCTGCTGCTGCGAGCCGCGCTTAGGCCTTAGCGTATATACGCACGCATGTATCTAGCCGTGTATCTGCGTACGCATATACGCTCGCACACACGCACACACGCGGCAGCTAAAGGACACTGGAGAGAGCGGTCTGTGGCAGGAGAAAGAAGTGAAAAGTATGTAGCGCTTTCTCATTCGGGGAGAGTGAGTGAGCAAAGCATGCGACCTCCTCAGGGGGGAATTCTGGGCCAGGTCCGGTCCGCCAAGGCCGTGGGGGGCGGGGCGGGGCTTCAGGCACCGAGTCCCGGAACAGCGCCGCCAGGGTCCCCTCCCCTGACAGCAGCCGGGTCGGCAGCACCCCAGTAGGACGGTGGAGCGAGGCCCCCCGCGGGGAGGGTCTTTGGAAGCGTGAGGCCAACAACTGCAGGGCCTGCATTCCCTCCCCTCTGGAGGGCCCGGGCGGGGGGGAGGGGATGCAGCCCCCCCTGCAGGGCACCGTCAGTGGGGCTAGCGGTCCTGCTTCCCCCCCGCCCGCCGCAGGAGACCAGAACGTGGAGTACAAGAAGACCGTCTGGCACAAGGACTGCTTCACGTGCAGCAACTGCAAGCAGGTCATCGGGACTGGAAGCTTCTTCCCTAAAGGGGAGGACTTCTACTGCGTCACTTGCCACGAGACCAAATTCGCCAAGCACTGCGTGAAGTGCAACAAGGTACGTTGGCAGGGCAGCTCGGCGCTGACCGCTGTCTCTGGAAGCGTTGGACGGTTTGCAGAGCGCTCGCGCACACACTGTCCCGTTCCGCCCTCCCGACAGCCCTGCGACGTAGGAATTCCTGTTCTCGGGTTGCAGATGAGGAGACCGTGGCAGGAGAAAGCCGCGGCCGTCCAGGGGCGCGCTCGCTCCGGGGGCACGGGCGCTAGAGGCCCGCCGCCGCCGCCTAGTTGCCCTGCGGGACCTCCCGCGGGGGCTCGCCTTCTCCGGGCCCCGGGGTCTTCATCTGTAACTCGGGGCCGCTAGTCGCCCCTGCCTCCCATGGCCGCTGTGGCGATGAGATGACCTAAGGTATACCAAAGCGCCCGGCCCGGTGCCTGGCACACAGTAGGCCTTCAGCGAAGTGGTGGTTGACTCTGAATCCGGTGCTACGCCCCCTGGTCTAGGCCATCACATCCGGAGGCATCACTTACCAGGACCAGCCCTGGCACGCCGAGTGCTTTGTGTGTGTCACGTGCTCCAAGAAGCTGGCCGGGCAGCGCTTCACCGCCGTGGAGGACCAGTACTACTGCGTGGATTGCTACAAGAACTTTGTGGCCAAGAAGTGTGCTGGCTGCAAGAACCCCATCACTGGTAGGCTGAAGAGTCCTTGCTAAGTCCGCCAGGCTAGGTCTTGCGCATGGTAACCATCTCTCATTCTCCTACGTCGTCGGTTTCATCCACAAAGGCCCCCGAGAATGTCCTCTCCCCCTGCCATTGTGGTCCCGAAGGCCCCCCGGGGCCCCCGATAGTTTGGACTCTCCCTCAGGCCAGCTTAGCCTCTGCCATACAGCACACCTCCTGACTACTGCTAACTAACGACGCTGCCGGAGTTCACGAGCCTGAGACCCACGGCCACGGCCACGGGCGGGCAGGCAGGCACCGCACGCGCGCGCGCACGCGCGGGGAGGGGAGCGGTGGGGAGGGGCGGGGTCCGGCGGGGCAGGGAGAGGACGGTGGGGGGTGGGGGGGGTGGGGGAGGAGCGGCAGGCTAGCTCAGCGGTAGCTGCGATCAGAAGCAGAGCTGATCACTTCATTCCTCATCTCGCGGCCGCGATCCACGTGCCCCGGGCCCTTTCCCCGCCTCCAATTTTCCCATCTCCCCGGGGAGCCTTGAAATGTACATTTGAGAAGACTTTTGCCATCCTCAGGGAAAAGGACTGTGTCAAGAGTGAGCCACCCAGTCTCTAAAGCTAGGAAGCCCCCAGTGTGCCACGGGAAACGCTTGCCTCTCACCCTGTTTCCCAGCGCCAACCTCCGGGGCAGGCATCCGGGTGGAGAGAGGACTTGTCCCTCGTGGGTGGTGGTTCTTTATAGAAAAAATCGAAGCTTAGCAGCTCCTCGAGGCCCGGTAAGTGCACACCCCACGAACAGCCCAAGTTTGCCTCCTGGTGGCCACTTTGATGCCATGGCCCTGACCTAAATCAAAGAAACTGGTTATGCTGGGAGGTCGGTGCGCGTCACAGGGGCGATAGCCGTGGCAGGGGCGTGCGGGCTCGGGGCCGAGCTCTGGCATCTTCTCGGGTCCTGGAGAGCCGGAGCAGGGTGGCGGCGGCGGCGGGGGGGGGGGCGGGGGGGTGGCGGCCGGTGCGTGGAGGTTTGGGGGGGGCGGCGCCGGGCCGACGCGGGCCCCCCGCCCCCCGCCCCGCGCGCTTGTCGGCTCCGTGAGCGGCCCGGCGGCGGCCTGCCTCCCGCCCGGCCCGCTCAGCCGGCTCGTCCGTGTGCTCTCGCTGTCTCCGCAGGGTTTGGTAAAGGCTCCAGTGTGGTGGCCTATGAAGGACAATCCTGGCACGACTACTGCTTCCACTGCAAAAAGTGCTCCGTGAATCTGGCCAACAAGCGCTTCGTCTTCCACGAGGAGCAGGTGTACTGCCCCGACTGTGCCAAAAAGCTGTAAAGTGACAGGGGCTCCTGTCCTGTACGATGGAACCGAGTCCTGTTCTCCGCGCCCTCCCCATCCCCCCCCCCCACGCAGCGCTCCTGCTGCCGCTGCCCCCCTCTCACGGTGTCCCTCCCCAGAGGGCGCCTGTCACCGCGCTAGTGACCGCACTGGGCCGCAGCCGCCGGCTTCGGTGCCCCGTGAGGACACCCGCACGGAGCTAGAGCCGCTCTTCCGCATGCTTGTCCCGGCGCCGGCCGGCGCCCGCCGTCTAGCTGCTTAGGGATGCGAGCGAGACGCCCCGCGCGGGGCTCCCGCTGAGCTGCGTCTCGCCGCTCAGCCGGGTCCCGCCGCGTGTCCCCCCCCCCCCGGGGACCATCGCGTCCCCGGGACCTGCGAGAGTTGCAGCGGCTGCCCATGACTTCCGTGAGCAGACAGCGAGCTTAGCGAAATGCATGGTTGAACTTCCTCATCAGGATCTCCCTTCCGTTCTTTTGTGCTTTCAAACGACTAACACGAATTTCCAGAAAGTTAACATTTGAACTTTAGCTGTAAGTCCCTCTAAACTGACCTCCCCCCCCCCCCCCCGCCCCAGTACTAACCTCCATTTCCCCGTGTGGCGTGTTTTCTGAACGTTCCTACTTCCGAGCGTGGAACGTGCAGGCGGACCCGGGAGAACGAGCCTGTTTCACAGGAACGTTGTCACAGCGAATCCTTCTGGAAGCTTAACAAGACTAACCCAGCTGCCCTTTCTCTGTTTTGTTTTGTTGTTGGTTTAACGATTTTGTTTTAACGAATAGTAACATAGTTTATGGGTTTGGAGACTTGCATGTCGATATTTTCACGCCCTCAAAGGTTCCTGCAGTTTTGAAATTCATCCCAGGAACACTCGAGAGGGGTAGCTGAGCAGGTGCCAGGGCGGCCATGGCCACGGCCACGCTAGGACGTCTCCGAACGGGGCCGAGCTGAATCCCTTGTCACGCGGGAGCTGTCTGCTCCTGGTCCCTGTCGGTGAATAGGCCCGCCCAGTCCCTCCTCTTGTGACTCTTAGGACTGTCCCTCAGAGCTCAGCTGGACCTCTGGGGGAGCGGCGGCCACCCTCACGGGCGGAACCGGAGCCCCACGTAGTGCTTCCCTGAGCTGCAGGCTGCCCTCCCTCCCGTACTCTCATCGGCGTTGTTCTAGGCCGTAGCGTAACGGGACAGCATCACGAGCAAACCCGGACCGCCAGTGCGTAGGACGTTCTCGTACGAGTGCTCTCATTTCTACATTGTGTCATTCGCTATTATCCTCTAACGTTTCAGTGTATCCTTACAGAAATAAAGCAGCATATAAATAACTCGCCTGGCCTTTCACTTCTGCCGCCGGGGTTGCCCTCAGGGGACACGACTCATCCCAGAACCCCAGTGACGGTTTTCCTCCCTCCAAGCACGGACTCCGTTCAGTGCGGTTGCACAGAACAGAGGAATTCTAAGCAAGATAAAACCTGTAAGAGCACTTGGATCCAGTTAAAAACAAAAACCCACTCTGACCCGAAATAAGCATTTGGCAGATGCTCACATCCCTTAAAAAGGGCATCGGTTTTCTTTGGCGGGGGGAAGGGAATGGCCGCTGGAGGGTGTCAGAGGATCACAGGCCCCATTTGGTTGGCCGCCCCTTCCCTGTGCCCTCCGGAGTGCGGATCCGCTGCTGTCAACCGCTGCGCCAACCCCCCCCCCCCCCCCCCCGTCCCCCCCGGCCGGCCTGGGGTCGCCGGGAGAAACTCGCTCCCCCTGGTGGCCGGCCCGGGGAGAGGGCGACGGTCTGAGGAGCATTGGGGCCACAGGCAGGGACCCTTTGGTGCTAACGTGGACCTGACCGTGTTAGCAGGCAATCAAAACCTGTCAGCAAGAAACCATGGGCATTTCTGTGACCAGGTGACATCCCCTTGTGTCTGTCTCCCTAGAGAAACGAGCAGTTAAAACCACGAAAAGTGGTCATCTGGGGCCCCAAGGGAGCAGGGGCGGGGTGGGGAGTTGGGGTGGCACCCCTCTGCTTCCCAAGAGAGCTGGCTGGGTTACGGAGATGGCGGCAAGGGACAGAGCCCAGAGGGGACAAGCCTGGGATGGAGTGGGGACTTCCTTCAGGCCTCCTCCTCCTCCTCCTCCTCACTGAGCTGGTACTTGCCCCCGCCCCCCCCCAGTCCCCTGACTGCTCCCAGCCCCTTCCTTCCCCAACTGCCCCCATCTGCCCTGGATTCTACACTCGTCCTCCATCCTGTGCCACCCTTCGGCCTTCCGAGCCCACTAGGCCTGCAAGACTCCAGCCCACGGCAGGCCCGGGGTCTGCTGCGAAAATGCTGCACCACGACCACAGCCACGGGCGCCGCACAAGCCCGGCCCGGCCCAGCACACGCCCCTGGCCCTGGCCTCCTGGCAGGCCGCCGCCTCCCCGCTCCTGCCCGGGAAACAGCTCTGGCTCGACAGCGAACCCTCACAGCCCCCGCTGATGGCGCTCCCGCCCCGTTTTCCAGATGCGAATGCGGAAGGTCCGAGAGGTCTGCCGGGGGCCATTGTGACCAGGCATTGCCATAGGAATGGTGAGCCCCCCGCGGCAGGGGCAGTGGGGGCCGCGCCACAATGAGGAAACCATCCGGTCCCTGCTCAGTACTCAGTCTGCAGAGTGACTAAGACACAGGAGGAAGGAGGGGCGATTTCTAGTTAAGCAACTTCGCATCAGAGAACCCTGCTCTCCCGTAATTACGGGGATCAGAATATCAAGAACACCCCTACTGTGGGTCACAGGCTGGGTCCTGGAGCGGACGGCCTGGGGTCAAATCTCAGCTGCTCAGCCCCTCAGTAGGCCCCCGAGGCCACAGGCAGGCTTACCTGACCTCTCGCAGCTGCCTCCCTCGCCTGTCAAAGGAGACAGAATTCCGACCTCCCAGAATCACATGCAGATCACATAGTACGACGAGCGCTTAGCAGGGCGACTGTCACCCAGGAAAAGCACTCGATAAATGTTGGCAAATTCACTTGTACCTCCAGCACCAAAGGCAGTCTGTTAGCTGCCATGCAAGCCACAGGACCCTTGCCACTCGCGAAGCAAGAGGGGGTGTTGGCTTTACGATCAGACTTGAATTTGAGCATCAGCTCTGCCTCTTCCTAGTTGTACGAGGTTGAACGAGCGCCAATCTGCACCAATCTGTGTCCTCCTAGGTAAAAATGAATACCCACCCTCACAGGGCTTAAAAAGATGACTAATAATATAGTCCCTGGCACATGGCACGTGTAAATGTAACTATAGTTATTGCGAGACTTGGGGAGCCCCTGGACACACCCATCCGGGAACACTGCAACAGCAAGGCGGCCTCTTCCAGGGCCTGCTTCCACAAACCAGGCCTGCATGGCCCTGGGGGCGGGGGCGGGGGCCCCAAAGGGCCACCGGGAATGGGCCCCTGATGGGATGTGGCAGCCAGCCTGCCTCCAGGCTTTTGCCCCTGGGCACAAGCTCCTGCGGCCGATTTCTGCCTCACCTCCTGATCTGGCTCTCGCCACAAGGAGGGATTCCTCGGGACTAAAAGGGGACTCCGAGATGATAGCACAGTCGCATGGGAACGCAAGCCAAGGGGCGCCTGGGTGGCCCAGTCGGTGAAGCGTCTGCCTTCGGCTCAGGTCATGATCTCGGGGTCCTGGGATCGAGCCCCGCGTCGGGCCCCCTGCTCCGTGGGGAAGCCTGCTTCTCCCTCTGCCTCTGCCTGTCCCCCCTGCTTGTGCTCTCTTGCTCTCAAATAAATCAATCTTAAAAAAAAGAAAAAGAAAAAGAAAACGCAAGCCAAGTCCCAGAGCAAGCTCACTGCCACCTCAGCGAAGACTCAGGACTTGCAGTCCCTGTCTGGCATAGCGCCCGGCGGCGGCGGCCAGGGGGCAGGGCTGTCCCCAGGCTTCGTACCTGCGCGAGATGACGCAGGCGCGGGAAACGGGCTCCCACGCAGAACCCACTGGCAGAAGCTAGGGGCCTGTCCCTCAGGGGCAGAGACCCCGAGAAACTGCCCAGAGAGGAAGGAACACGTGAGGCAACCAAGGTGTCCTGTACCCCCCCCCACCAGGTTCAAGGGCACCGGCCCAGAGAGAGGAGGGGGGCTCGGCCAGCGTGCACCACCTGGGAGCTGTGGGCGCGTTGCGGGTGGTGTGCGCGCCCCGGGGCATCCTGCGGGGGGCAGCCGCGGCAGCTGGACCCACAACGTGGAAGGCCAAGTGGGGCTGGGTGCCTCTGCTCTCCTCGGCACCAGACGCCAAAGACGGGATAAACGGGGACCTCGCCCGATGAAAACAAAACCGAGCAGAACAGAACATGTGTCCCAGGTCTCCGGGTGGGACACTAAACACCTGCAGTAGGTCAGAACATGGGGTTAGCCACGCACGGGACAGGGGAGGTCCGGAAGAGATGTGCACGGTCACAGCCCCGTCGCGGCCCGAGCGCACGCGCACACTTCTCCTCCGTGCCAGGCACCAAGAGTGAGGCCCCTAAAAGGGCTGGGGAGAGGTGTGGGGAGTGACTGCTTAAAGGGGACGGGTGTTTTGAGGGTGATGAAAATGTTCTGGAACCAGATACAGGTGGTGAATATGAATTTCACCACAGTTAACAGATACTTTTAAAAAAAGTTTTCTCAAGGGGCGCCTGGGTGGCTCAGTCGTTAAGCGTCTGCCTTCGGCTCAGGTCATGATCCCAGGGTCCTGGGATCGAGCCCCACATCGGGCTCCCTGCTCAGTGGGAAGCCTGCTTCTCCCTCTCCCACTCCCCCTGCTTGTGTTCCCTCTCTCACTGTGTCTCTCTGTCAAATAAATAAATAAAATCTTTAAAAAAAAAAATAAAAATAAAAATAAAAAAAGTTTTCTCAAAGATTTTTTTTTATTTACTTAGAACACATGAGCAGGGGTGAGGGACAGAGGGGACACGGGGCTCGATCCCAGGACCCCGGAATCGTGACCTGAGCCAAAGGCAGACGCTTCACTGACGGCGCCGCGCAGGCGGCCCAACAGAACAAGACTTTACAGTCACCGGCCTCAGGGAGAAGTGAAGAGCCACGGGCGGCAAGGCTAACAAGCCCCGAGACGGGCCCAGAATGCCAAGGCTCGCACCTCGGCGCCCCGCGAGTGCAGCTCTGCCACGTCACCGGGAGCTGCAGGGGGGCAGCGGAGGATCTGCTCGCCTTCCACGGAACTTGCCACTTGCCCCCGTTCAAAGCCTGGTTACCTATTAGGGTCCCCTTTACACCACCAGCAGTAAGCAGTACGTGTTTTGTGATTAGAATGAAAAAGAAAACTTGCTTTATCTGCAAAGTTTATTTTACAGAGCACACATACAAATGCGGGTGTAACAGTGTTCCAACATGTGACATTTGTGCAGAAAAATACCAGAAACTCATTTGTCAGGATGACTGTCTCTGCCTTCTATACGAAAGAGCTAGTGTATAAAAACAGTTTTCAACTCTAAGGCACCCAGCTCTAATCCACAACAGCGGTACAATCCTCTGAATGGGCAAGAACCAAGGGATCAGAAAGAATTCCTTCCTTTCACTAATCCCAGGCTGGTGGCTAGGAAGGAACATAGGCCTGCTTGGAACTCGTTGTGATTCACCAGAAAACCCGTTAGGGGTAGGGGTTTGTGCACTCAAGTCTTAGTCGATGGTGTGTCTAAGCAGAATTTGACGGATTTCAGGCAACCTATCCTGTGTGCGTGCAGGTGTGTATGTACGGGCATACATGCGTACACGTGTGTGTGCACGCCGATCTATCACGGGGACCAAAGAATGGCACTGCTTCTGTGCTCACTCGCAGCCAGCGGCCAGGGAAAGGCAAGCAGCTCTGGGCCCGGCGGGCACAAGGCCCCAAAGACGACCTGCTGCCAACACCCAGGGGAACGGCATGTGCCCCGCCGGACAGCAGCCAGATACTGCTTTAGGTACAATAAAAACACTGCGCAGTTTTGGAGATAAACCCCCAAGGTGCACTTCAAAAAAGTAACACTGATGAGCACGGCAGGTGCTAGCGCTGTCCCGAGAGCACACTTTCTAGGACCTGGAGCATTTGGGGTGCCCGGGCCTGTGCACTCGGGTGACGGCAGAGTTAAAAACATACAGACGTAATGGTAACATGTGACGTACTACATTTTGCAACCTCCTGTTTATCAGCAACAAGCCAGCAGAGCTCTTGGGAGCAATCCCGAGTCCCTCGCACACCGCCTACGGCCTCTACGAGATCGAACGTCTGTTCTGAATTGCTAAAGTAATGTAACTGTTAAACGGAATAAGCAGTATTTTAAGAGAGAAAATTCCCCCTCAGCTTAGAAACTCAAGAGTGACCACTTCTGGCTGCACTCACACACCCCGGCCGGAAAACAAGAACGAGACAGTGGAGGTTTTTACAGGAAAACAAAAATGACTCTTTACTCAGAGCCCTTGCTGTTGGCAAGAGTCAAGATGATAACCTGCTTCTGAGCATTAAGGTGACATTAAGGTGTCTGTCTGATGTTTTCCCTGTTTTTGATGGTCATTTTGGTAGTCAGAGGCACAAAATTTAGGGGGTCTGGAAGTTGAGATCCAGAGTAGATGACGAATTCTCTTCTGGGCTGCGCGAAGTTTACATATCTGACCGGAGGGAAAAAGAAAAAGAACAGTAGAGAAGATGCTGGTCTTACTGCCACTGGGCCCCAGCCTCTCTTCGTGGTGGGTCCGGGACCTTCGGCAACACCCCCCCTCCCTGACCCAACGTTGCTGACACACTGGTGCCCCCAGGACCCCAACCCCCAAACAGGCCCAAGCTGCCTCTCAATTTCAAAGAAAGCTTCTTAAAAGAAAGAAAAGCAAAGGCCTTTTGGTTTTGGAAAGTCAGGCTGAGAGACTAAGTCCAAAGGGCTGAGTAACCCTGTGCCCTAAATGATTATCTGCATGCTAGAAAGCAGTTGGTGGATCAGGGGGGCTGACGAGAACCTACTTTGTGTATCTGGTAGGAAACGCAGGGCATCAAAACTAGAATCAAGTCATTTACTCTCTCAAAACCAACTTAATGGAAGACCCTTTGATACCAAACTAGCCTTCAGACCCACCACCGTCTCCCTACTTGCCTCAAAGTTACAGGGTGCCAAGAAGGCCCTGGAAGAGCCATAAGCAGGAGGGTTCATGGCCAACTGCCTTTCAAGCAAGGTAAAAACAGGAGGAGGCCTTACCCGATGGAGCAGGAACAGATTTGCTTTTCTTGTTGTGTAAAGGCAACGGGGGACTCTGGTGGAATGTCATGGAACCTTTCAGATGGTATTTTCGGCTATCAGGAGGGATACTGGACAAAAGGGACTCTGCCTCATTTCTGATGTCAATAATTTTGTCACAGATCCACTCCTGTGCCTCTGGATATAAACTCTTGGAGGGTCCCACGGTGTTACAGGTTTCACTTGCCTTTCTGGTTTTTGCTGCTCGGCTGGTCATTCTTTTGCTGGACGATCTGGTAAGAGATGCCCGGGTTAGAATCCCAACTATCCCAAAACCAAGGTTTTGTCCTGAAAGAAGCTTTATCCTTAAACGAAGGATAAGGAACTTCTCCTTCAGAATCCTAGCATGGGAAGGCGGGAAGGGAGCCTGGAGATCACAGACCACACTGGTTTCCAAATTGTGTCCTGCCAAGTTCCAGGGTTCAGCAAACACTAAGCAAGGCCAGGAGCAGCTGAGCACACAGGGCTCCAGAAGCCCCGTCCCCACTTCACACAGATCCGGGACTCGGGCAGAACCGTGGAGGGAGGACGGACACGGCTCTCCCCGCTCCAGGGCTCGGTCCAGCCCGTCACTGCGCCTCTCGGCCCCTCATGTTCCCGTGGGCCTTGGAGGTTCATGTCTTTTTAAGCAACCCCCAGGGAGCCTTCCTAAGAACCTATTCCCACTCTTCCGACCTAACTTCTGACCCTCAGTTTCCCCGTATGTAAAATGACATCCATACTGAAGTCAGGGCTGCAATGAGCATCAAAATAGGCAACATCAAACACCGGGTATGAAGCAGTCACTCAATGCCCTCCCCCCCCGCCAGGTTTTATGAGCAAATGCTAACCAGTGGGCACAAAAGCACAGCTTAGAGCCGGATGTATCTGGTTTGAATGTGGGCTCTGCCCTATCACAATGGCATGCTGGGCAAATAAGGCCCGTCATCTCTCCGTGCCTCAGTTTCCTCGTCTGTAAAAGTGAAGATGATAGCCCTTACCTAGTAAGGCTGCTGTGGGGATCAGTTTATTTCTGGGAGTACTTGACACAGTGCTTGGTACAAACTAAGAGCTCAGTCAATAATGTGGTGTATGACTCCCACCAAGTTTATTCTGATAAACTCGCTGAGTGACTCACCTGGTACCCTTCGCCTGAGCCAAAGGGTCTTTCGCACTTTTTTGTCTGAAGTTTTTCATGTCGCCATTAAAAAATGTTTTTGTCTCTCTATGGACTTGGCCAGAAGTGGCGTCTAAAAACACCAGCTTGGGAGTGTTCTTCTTCATGTTTTTAAAATGTGTTTTGAGTTTTGTGGATGAATCCATGCCATTTATAAAGGCTTGGAAAACAAAAGGAAGAAGATTAAAACTGGAGTTTTGACAACGAAGGCAACAGAAGGCGAAGGCTGTGATGGTGGTGGGCCAGGGCACGGCGGCCGCCTACAGGCAGGGAGGGCCATGCAGCGGGATGGTGGGGTGCAGGGTGCCGCCCAGCGCACGGGCCTGCTCCGGCCTCAAAGCACGAAGGGGCCACCTCTGAGGAACCTGCCCTCCTTCCTCTGCCAGGCAAGAGTGGCAGGCCAGACGGCAGCGGGCAGCGGGCTGCTTACCCCTCCTCCCGACTCTTCTTCTAGCCTCGATTCTAGTTGCTGCCTCCTGCCTGCACCTGGCCCTGCTCCGCCTGCTCTGTTCTCGCCGCATCTGGGCCAACCAGCCGGCAGCCGTGTCACCGTGTGCTCCTCCGTTTCGCCACGGGCTCCCTTGAGGCGAGGTCCCCTCCCCTCTGTGTCCTTGCTGCCCCAGTAGAGGGCCTGACTTGCATGTTCGTTTCCGTTTGTGGGGTAAAGAGTGCCTCGTACTGCTGCACAGAGCGGTTCCTACCCAGGAGGGACTCGGCCAGGCATCTCAGACAGCTGGGACGGTTCTCTCCGGGAGCTGGAAAGCGGCAGCCCGCCTGTGGTCGGTCACGGGTGCCGTACAAGGCCGGGAGCCAGGACGTGCTCGTAAGCCTCGCATCCGGGTGAGAGCTACTACCTACAGCCTAACAGCACAAGCTGTACAAGAATAACGGTCGCCACCGTAGTGGGCTTTCCCGAGAGTTGCCTATGCGTCAGGTACTGTTCTTAGCACGACGTGGATCACCCCATTGCAATCTCGTGCTACCCTAGGAGGACCACATTCGCTTCCCCTTTTTCAGGTAGGGAAACTGAGTACAGAGAGGTTCAGTAAGGTGCCCAAAGCCACACAGCTCAGAAGCAGAGGAGCCCCTAGATGAACCCAGACAGTCCAACTCCTACATGGTGACTAACAGAACTCAAAAGGCAAGCAAACCTGATGGATGCAGGTCATCAAAGGAATCGTCGTCACTTTCCGACTCGTCCTCGTCGTCCGCCTCGTCGTCCTTATCGAACGTTTTATCGTCGTCCGCCTCGTCGTCCTCCTCGTACGTTTTATCGTCGTCCGCCTCGTCGTCCTCCTCGTACGTGTTATCAACAAATGGTTCTGCAGCCTAGGATGAGAAAAGAAGTCATGATTACATCTAATATTCCGTCAGCCTGACTTGGCTATTTCAAAGAAAACAGGCTTCATGCTGGACTGATTGATGGCTATTTTTCATCATTTCAATTAAAAGGTAAAAAAATCTAACCTCTTGGGCCCCAAGACTACAGGGGACAGAACAAGTGGCCCTAGTTGTGTCTTTCAGTTAGGGAAAGACACTCCAAGAATGAAAAACTTCCCCGAGTGGGAGCCATGGTTGGCATGGGGCCTCTGCCTGCTCAGAGTCCGAACTAAGCCAACGGAGGGCCAACTGATGGAACAGCTTAAAAAAAAAAAAATTCTTGGCTGCCTCTTGAGGGAAACTTCTCAGGCCAGCAGGCTAAATGAGCTTTCAGGTGGTGACTCGCTGCATTTTCCAGAAATGACATTTGTATTCTAAATTGTCATGATATGAATGACCACACTGGGGAACTGGAAAGAGCTAAAATACCAGTCTGGTAGCACAAAGGGTAAAGGGCATAGAATTTGGAGGGAAAAGGCCTTAGAGGCATGCGATGCCTCAAAAGATAGGATGCTGGGGTAAGCAAATACTTGTGAGATCGACCCCAAAAAGCACTTACCATAAAGGAAAAAAACTGCTCAATTTGATTTCATGAAAATGAACTTCTGTCCATCAAAAGGCATTATATGAGAGTATGAGGCAAACCACAGCAATACCATTACACATGTACAGGGCCCATAAGCAGAGGGGGGAAAAACTACACATCAATAAAAAGGAGGCCAGCCACCAAACAGAAACATGGACGAAGGACTTGACAAGGCACTTCACCAAAGCAGATCTCCAAATGGCCAAAAAGCAGATGACAAGGCACTCGAGTTCATCAATCATCAAAAACCACTGATCAACTCGGTAGTGTGCAAAGTAAGAACTTCTATGCAACAGCGGACCGCGCGTGAAGACAGGCTGCGAACTGGCAGAAGACAGATGCAGCACAAACAAGCAAGGAAGTAGCAGCATCCAGAACAGCTGAAGAACCACAAGTGAGTGAGAAAAAGACAAGTATCAACCCAAAGGCTTTGGGCACAGACCCGAACAAGCATCTCACACAAGAAAAAACAGGACAGCTAATTAAGGATAGAATGTGCTCCACCTCTTTCATAATCAGGGACATGCGAGCGAGATGCTTGAGTTACCACCAGACTGGCAAAAATGGCAAAGTCGGCAAGAAGGTGAAGCGACAGGATTTCTTACGCACTGCTGGTGGGGACACATAGACTACCTTTGAGGCATTTGAATCTGTCTTTCTCGTCCGCTTCATAATTTCCTCAATTCTCTATTTAAAGGGAAATAAAAATTCAAACATGAATACAGATTTAAAAAAAAACCCAACGGTCCTGAAGAAGTTGATTACTTCCATTTTCCACAAGCAGATGCATCAGAACTGCTCCCAAGCCACGGATTTCACCACCTTGAGACCTTGAGGCGGCTGCCGCGGTCCTCCCAACCCCAGTGTCAGCCATCCAGGAAACATCTGGAGGGGCAGCAGCTATACTAGCCATCTTAACCCCGAAAGCCAATTACCTTTCACTCCTAATTTTGTAGACTTAGAAATTCATGACTTAAAAGCACATACTATTGCAAACCAGTTAAGACTTTTTAACGTTTTAGTCTGAACAGACCATGACTGAAGCGGATATTAATGGAAAGAATGCACCCCAATGATGTGACCTTGTCAGAAGTCTGTGGCTGCGAAGAGTACACACACAGGAGGGAAAGAATTTTCTCCCTGGTGCACACCTGGCCTCCTCAGGGTGACTTATCTCCCAACAGAGAGGCCTTGCAGCCTGGACTGGGGCCTCCTCTGACCCCAGACAAGCCAAATGAGTTGCACAAACTGAGGTCCCACCTTACAAACGGCCTGCACCTCGGCCTTTGAGAGAAGCCTGCACCTGCTGCTCCCTCCCACTCAGTTGCTGCAATGTCCAGCCCAGTCCAGAAGAAACTAACTTCTACCAACCACTCCCATGACCGGAGTGATTCTGTTCAAAGGGGCTTTGTTCCCAGGGGTTTGTGATATTGAGGTGTCACTGTACCGGTCACCAGTGGTCCGTGATGGACAGGTGAGGTCAATAAGAGAGACCCTTCTACGTAGGAAGGGTGAGATCCTTGGATAAGGAAGAAGAGAGTTGCAGTGGGAAAACTACCAGAGGCTAGCACACCGCTTACTTGTGACTTTGAAGAACACGTTTTAAAATCATGTGCCCAACATTATATTCGAAACGAACCAAACTCCCAAAACAGAAAGAGTACCTTTTTTCTCTCTAATCTCTCCTGCAAATTCTGTAACATAATTCTCTCCTGTTCCTTCTTGCGTTTTTCAGCCTCCTCCTGAGCTTTTATTTTGGCGGCCCCTTTCTAGAAAATTTGCATAAAAATACCACTTACTCTCAATATATGAGTGATAACTGAGAACAGCAGCTGAAAAAGTTAAATAAAGGTTATCCAGCATAAAAGAATGTAACCTTCTGATTGACAGTACCTATACGCACGACATTCGTAAATTCTCAGTTTTCAAAACATTAGCTAAAAATGCACAAAACCAGGCTAACCATCGTCTTGAGGATTTAGAAGCCATGTCAGTCCCCTCCAGGACCTCAGGGTCACCATTCCAGCACAGGGGTCAGCAGGCCACTACAGTTCCAAAGTCAGTGATTATGTAGCTATCCATTAACACAGCAACAGGGGCCAAAAGTCTTACACCTTTCAAAAGCACTGGGAGGATCCTTAAAGGTAGCTTCCCGAGGAATGCAAATGCACACAACCACTTACGCGACATACAACTGATTTTATTAAGTGATACACTAAAACTGGAATATTAAGTAGGCTGTGTTAGTAATTCAAGCTGAGTGGAGTCTGAGCTCAGTTTGTGGATTTATTTACCAGATGATTTGAATTTGCATGGGTGAGACATTCTTACTGAGGAACTGGAGGACTTTAAACTTTTAAAGGCAATCGTAATTTTTATCGTCTCTGTTCAGGGGGTATGTGGACTGCAGCTGTGAGCGCCACCAAAGAGCGCAGGATTGGGAAAACTCACACAGGACATTTAATCTGTGCGAGCAATGGGACTTCCTGAAACCAAGCTGCAATGTTTATATAGACAAAATAAAAAACTACTAATTTATAATTCTCAGCTTTCTGCTTCTGTTCCACTTGGAAAATATTCTAGGACTTTGCCGAGGGTGGCTGGCCATGACCTGCAGCAGCACTGGGTAGCAGCTAGACTATAATGGAAAACTGCAGCCAGAGAAGGCTGCATCTGCTCACCATCTTTCTTGGAGAAACAGATTTTTGCCTTGGGTTTCAAATGAATTTTAGAATCTGGTTCTCAACCCCTGATAAAGTAGAGAGCCAGCAAACCTGCAGTAGCACTTTCTGGTCTTCTGGATCTGGACATCCTTTCTTTATTTCCTTCTGTTGTTGCCCATCTTCTAGTTTCAAGAATTCTTCTTGTTGGCCTTCCACAGCTTTCCCTGCTGCGTCCTTCATTTTGCTAACGACACAGCACATTTAAACAGCTCTTAGTATTTGTCTCAGTCTCTACCATATACAGCTTGCAGTAGTACGTGCATTTTTTTAAGTCATCTCTACGTCCAACATGGGGCTCGAATTCCTAACCCCAAGATCAAGAGTTGCATGCTCCACCAACTGAGGCAGCCAGGTGCCCCCGTACATGCATTTTTTTAAAAAGATTTTTTATTTATTTGACAGAGCGAGAGAGCGAGATTCACTTACTTATTTTAGAGAGAAAGAGTGCACCGCACACGTGCGCACATGAGTGGGGGGAGGGACAGAGGGAGAAGGAGAGAGAGAGAATCCCAAGCAGGCTCCACGCTCAGCACGAAGCCCAACGCGAGGCTGAGATCTGACCTGAGCTGAAACCAAGAGTCAGATGCTCAACCAACTGAGCCACCCAGGTGCCCCTGTACATGCATTTTTATAGTGAAACCGCTTATATATAGGAACACAACTTATACTTACACCAGACTCACTATATTTTCTATGTTACTGCACAGAATTTACACAATTTCACCTTTTTATTTATTGTTTTAAGATTTTATTTATTTAGGGGCGCCCAGGTCATGATCAGGGAGTCCTGGGGTCGAGCCCCACATCGGGCTCCCTGCTCAGCAGAGTCTGCTTCTCCCTCTGACCCTCTCCCCTCTCGTGCTAACTCTCCCTCTCAAATAAAATCTTAAAGATTTTAGAGTGCACACGCACCTGTGCCAGTGGGAGGCAGAGGGAGAAGGAAAGAAGCAGACTCCCCGCTGAGCCTGAAGCAGGGCTCAACTCGGGGCTTGATGCAGGGCCTGATCCCACGACCCCGAGATCATGACCCGAGTTGAAACCAGGAGTCAGACGCTCAACCGACTGAGCCACCCAGGTACCCCAATGTTACCCTTTGTAAATGGGGGAAACTAGCTCTTGGTAGTAGAAAAAGATTTTTATCAATTAGTGGGCTACTCTGCATTTTAAAAGGAGAGAGGAAAAAATGGCACTCCTTAACTGTTAAACACATGGGGCCCTCCAAAAGGCCTCATTATACACATGTTCACACCCAATCTCACACATGATAATTTAAAGGAGGATCCAGTAGTGCCCAGAGGGAAGCCCATCCACAATGACCAGTATGCAGGGCTTTTAAAATGTTAAATGAGGGGCGCCTGGGTGGCTCAGTCCTTAAGCGTCTGCCTTCAGCTCAGGTCATGATCCCAGGACCCTGGGATCGAGCCCCGCATCGGGCTCCCTGCTCGGCGGGAAGCCTGCTTCTCCCTCTCCCACTCCCCCTGCTTGTGTTCCCTCTCTTGCTGTGTCTCTGTCAAATAAATAAATAAAATCTTTAAATAAACAAATAAATAAAATAAAATAAAATGTTAAATGAGCTGTTTACACGAAGCAATGAATGATGTTCTTCAAGTTAACATGTTGTTTTTGCTATTCACAACATCCCTTCTTTCTTCCAAACCCATATAAAGTGTACTGAAAGCATGTGACTGCATTTCAAACACTTAATACTTTAAAACAAACTCAGGACTGTAGTTATTCGGTGCAGGCAGTGGACAGAGGTTTATATTCCAGGGCCCTAAATCAAGTGAGCTTCAAGACTGAGGGTCAGGAAACCTTGAGATAGAGTTAGAATGAACCCAAGTGTACATGAGGTTTGCTGCCCACAGGAAAGCCTTCCGGGAAGGACTGATGAGATTGAGGTGTCACAAAAGTCACTGGAAAGCACCCCTAGCAAAACATGAGGAAGTACACTTTCCAGGTTTACAAATTCTAAAGTTACAAAAGACTTCTGAAACAAAGAAAGGGGCTGACCCCAGTGAATGCCAACAGAAACGGCCTGGCGCGATCACTCGGATGTTCCTGCTGAGATATGGGACCTTGACCCAAGTGCTGGCCTCCTTACGCATCTTTTCGCACGAGGCATGGCTACCGCAGACGACTACACCCTCTCTCTACAGACCAGCATCCTCTCTGCTGGAGATGCTTTCCCCATTTGTTTCGAAGGCAACGAGTCATTTCTGATTCACACTGAAGAAAAAGTCAGTTACTCTTCGATTATCTATGGTACATCTAACCTGAAGGTACATTTTGACTTTCAAAATCTGGGCCCCGGCCAAGACTGAGTGTATAGGAAGAGTGGGTTTGTGCTGACCTTTGCCCCCTTTCCTTTTGTATTCTTTCTTCAGTTTCTCTTTGTTCACGAGCAAGCCGTCGTTTTTCTGCCAAAATTTTTGTTGCCTCCTTGGCATTCATAGTCCCTGGTGTGCTTTTATTACTAGACTCTAGTTGAAATTAACACGGAAAACAGTTAGCTTAGGGAACTTAACACCCTTAAGTCCAATAAAGAGATGCAAGACAACCAACAACGTTAAAAACCCAAACAATATGCACACGGTCTATAATTTACAAATAACTAGCAATCTAGAAGTAAGTGATTACAAAACAGGTTTGGTTCAAAACCCCAACCCCACTCCCAATAACAGAATTAGTAGTTTGTCTCTTTTTAACAACTACTTGCTCCAAAATGAAATAATGTACTCCCACGCTGGCTTAGCCGTTTTGAGAGATATTTGACTAAACTGATCTTATGGGGAAAAGGATTAAGATACACTGAATACAGAGGAAGACAAACTTATGAAGTATAGAAAGTCTATAAGAAGTATATAAAATATATAAAGTCTATATGAAAGTATACAAAGTCTATATGAAGTATACAAATACCTGACTAAACAAAAATATATCCAGCATGCATTTTGAAATTTGTGCACAATTTTTACTAAATAATTACTACTTAGATGAACACTGGTAATGATATATTATATCTGATTGATCATACAGTGGCTAACTACATGACCAAAGAAACTAAGACATTCAGTAAAATAAGGTGACCACATGGAGGCAGACTGTAATTATTTCAGTCCACATGATGACTATTTTAAATAAATCACATGACAGGGATCTTAAGACATCAGGAATGAATAATTTATAAGAAAAAGATTATTCCTGTGATTAGAAAAATCACTGTGAAAATCCTTCAAAAAGAAAGATTTATTAGTGTATTTAAAATGTTATGGCCTTGGGGCGCCTGGGTGGCTCAGTCGGTTGGGCGTCTGCCTTCGGCTCAGGTCATGATCCCGGGGTCCTAGGATCGAGCCCCGCATCGGGCTCCCTGCTCCACGGGGAGTCTGCTTCTCTCTCCCCTTCTCCCTCTGTGTGTGTGCTCTCTCTTTCTCTAGTTCTCACTCTCTCTCAAATAAATAAATAAAATCTTTTTTAAAAAATAAATAAATAAATAAAATGTTATGGCCTTTGTATGGAAATCACCATCAGCTCTCAATGGACACCTGCTCAGCCACAAATGGCCAGATGTGCTCTCTCCAAGGATGGACGACACCTTAGGGCCATTCATGGAACTATCCACTATCAGAGCTGGAAGGGACCCCAGGGATCACCTAGAGCAATGAGCTCATCCAACCAGTACTTTTTTGTTTTTTTTAAGGTTTATTTATTTGAGGGGAGGGGGCAGGGGAAAAGAGAGAATCCCAAGCAAACTCCATGCCGAGCGCAGAGCCTGACGCGGGGCTCAATCTCACGACCCTGAGATCACGACCAGAGCCCAAACCAAGAGTCAGATGCTTAACTGACTGTGCCACCCAGGTGCCCCCCAACCAGTACTTTTAACATCAGTTCCAAAAATGGATTTCCCAAAACAACAAGGGGGTGGGGGTGAGTAAGAAGTAAACAGTGTATCAATGATTGGTTAAATTCTCTTTATCAAAAGAAGGCTCGCTCCCTGAAGTCCTCAGAATTGGGGAGTAAAACAAAGGCGACCATTCCCAAACTACCTTAAGATTTTCCATGTTGCCAAAATAAACTTCTTAGTGAAGGAGCTTACCTTCACAGACCATCTGCTTTCGGCTCACGGCCTCGGAGCTGTTCGCGGTTTTAGGCACTCCTTCTCTTTTCTTTCCAACAGTACCTGATGCATTTGGTGCCACCAGGCTACGGTGAACAGGGATTACTTTATAGGAAAGAGGAGACTGTGACTGTTTTGACATGACGGGCGACGGAGATGGGGGACGATTCTTTTGCATTTGCCTGCCGGAAAAAGTAACCGTTAATGGGGGAAATCTGATATGGTTTTGTAATAGATATGTGCTAATTAAGTTTATAATGTGCCATTTCATAAAATATCACGTCTTGATATTATGAAATACTATTTTAGGATGGGGTAAATCCATTTTTAAAGTTTTTTTCCTCTTTATATTTACATTGTGATGTATACTACATTATTTCATTTGTGAAACACTGATGTGAAATTTATCCTGGTAAAATACCTATGAGGAACAGGTGCAAATAAGCCACTTACTTAACAGTGACGGGGGAAGGCGGGCGCCGCCCACTCACAGAAGACGACGGCCATTTATAACACGGTATGTGCGACACCGGGCGCTTCTTGGTAGCAGGCTTTGAGGCCTGTTTGTCCGGCTCTGATTTCTGAGCAGAGCAAGATCATCAGATTAAGAAATGAGCATTTACTTACTGCAGCTGGCTTTTTTTTTTTTTAGACAAAAATACCCTGAATATAATACAATTAGAGCTCCTTAAACTCCCCATTTTCTTTTCAAGCATGAGAATTAGGTACAAATATATTCTTCTCGACTAACCATTCAGATTACAAAATTCAAGGTCACAGAAATAATTACCGTAAAACATCTTTCACTTCAAAACCTAATTCTATTTCTAAATCCTGATTAAGAGGTTTGCAATATTTCTCAAAAAAACTTTTCTTCACAGTTTAGAAACAGTTCAAATTGCTACTAAAAATGAACTAATATTCCAGCTTTGAGGGGAAACTATACAACAAATATCAGAGAATTTTAAATAAAGTTATCCTATTTTACTAATTTTATTACAGAATGCTATAAATATTAACAAGTTGCTTATGTTGTGAAACCTGACCTATCATGACCTATACAACTAAATATACAGATTTTAATAGAAAATTTGTCAATAAAGGGCACTTGACAAACCTGTGGAGAGTCACTCACTTTCACCTGGGAAGATGTTTCCGTGCCCACCTTGGGGGATGCCTCGGAGGACGCTCCCACACTCTCTTTGGGGAGTGCCTTCACACTGGCCTCAGGCGATGCTTCCACCGTGGCCTCGGGTGACAGGCCCACACTAGCCTTGGGAGCCGCTTCCACACTGGCTTCCACACTGGCCTCAGATGACGCTTCCATGCTCACATCGGGGGATGCATCCATGCTCACCTCAGGAGATGAGTCCAGGCTCACCTCAGGGGACTGGTCCGCGCTCACCCTGGGGGACGGGTCCACGCTCGCCTCGGGGGACGACACGTCCACGCTCACTTCAGGTGACGTTTCCATTCTCTCAGGGAGTGCTTCCATACCTGCTTCACGTGATGCCTCCGTGTTCCCTTCAGAAAACCCTTCCACGCTCGCCTTGGGGGCCGCTTCCACGCTCGCCTCGGGGGCCGCTTCCACGCTCGCCTCGGGGGCCGCTTTCACCCTCGCCTCCGGGGCCGCTTCCACGCTCGCCTCCGGGGCCGCTTCCACGCTCGCCTCGGGGGCCGCTTCCACCCTCGCCTCGGGGGCTGCTTCCACACTCACATGGGGGGCCGTGTCCACCTTCTCCTGGGGAGGCCCTGCCACGGCTGCCTTGCGAAGCACTGTGGTATTCTTCAATTCGTCACTGCTATGGCTACGCAACGGCATGTTTATATACTGGATTAAAGTACTGTGGGTGCCTGTGGGTGAATGAGGACAGAATGAAATTGCATACACTCAGAAACCGGACAAGACGGAAATGCACCACGTAACAGTATAAGAACAGGAAGACAAAAAAGAGAGACTATGTTCATTAGTAAGTTGCAGGAACTACCCACAACACATAAGTGTTTAGTGAAAAGGAACCCAGACAAGGGACAGAAGCATCTCGAACTTGGTTACTTCAGAAGCGCCACCATTAAGAGGTGTTGTGAAAGCAACAATCCACTACAGATGAAAAGAGGATGCTTCTCCAAAGTTGATGTTTGCAATAAGCCAGTTCTCTTTTAATCATACTATGGTTTTGAATGATTTTCATAACACAAGATATTCAATACTTTTAAAAAGTGATCTAGAACAACTTCACCAGGGCCAGAGATCTTACCATTTCAAGTGATTATGTAAGAAACTCCACATATGGCTATTTTAATATAAAAAAAAAAAAAAAGAGCACTTTCTCCCCCATACTAAAAACTATAATAAGACATTAATCAGAATGGGCTAGATTTTCAAGGTCTCTTCCATCTTTAACAATCTAAATATTTTTTGCCTAATAAATGGATAAAAATGGTAACACTTAGTACCAGTAGAGGAGGAAAGAAAGTGATAGTACCAATGTTGAGAACCAGGCAGCCCCACACTGCTGGTGGGGTGTGGATCTGTGTATGCTCCTGGTAGGAGGGATTGGGGCCCAGGCAGCCCCACACTGCTGGTGGGGTGTGGATCTGTGTATGCTCCTGGTAGGAGGGATTGGGGCAATAAGGCATCAAAAGCCATTAAAAGGACCTATTTTTTGTTCCCACAATTTTACTTCTAGATCTATTCTTAGGAAAAAACCAGACATGAAAACATGTAATAAAGTTACTTATAGCATTATTGATAATATTGAAACAAAACTATAATCCAAATATTCAACAGGAAATTGAGAAAATACTAAGGCAGTCATTCACAGTAATAATATACAATTTCTAGACATAGAAAATGGTATATATATATATATATATATATATATATATATATATATACACTTTTAAAAGAACTTATTTGAGAGAGTGCCTGCACACACAGGGGAGGGGCGGAGGGAGAGGGACAAGGAGAATCCCCACTGAGTGGGGAACCCAACGCAGGGCTGGATCCCAGGACCCAGAGATCATGACCTGAGCCGAAGTCAGATGCTTAACCAACTGAGCCACCCAGGCGCCCCCAGAAAAACGGTATATATTTAGACAAAAGCAGATCAAAAAAACAAAAACAGGTTACAATCCTATTTTGTGAAGAAAACATATAAACAAAATATTCAGTTACCAGTGAGTTACTGGGATAATAAGTTACATTTAAAATTTTTTCTACACTAAATATTTATTGCTTGTATAACAAAGAAAAGTAAGTATTTTTTAGGAAGTATTTGGTGGTAGCTTTTGTAAGACTTGGTAAATTTGTCACCTCCTCTTTAAATCTGAGTGGTAAACTTTTACATGATCTCATCAAATAATCAAAATAGAACAAATTACCAAAGACTGACTACTCATGAATAAACAATCTGACTGACTTAAATGTTATTTTTTAGTCCCCCACTTTTGGTGGAAAATGTATTTTATTGACATATCTATACGTACCTAAACAGTCACATTATTTAACACTGACAATCTGTGCTACAAAAAACATATTAAGTATAGGTATAGAAATTTAAGATAAAATATTACATTTTTGATGGAAGTAACAGATTATTAAACAAGAATGAAAGTTAATACAAGAAATACCTTACAGAAGACTGGGGGAAGACTGGCAGAAAATAATCTGACATACATATAACAGGGCAAAAACAAAGTCAGGAATCTGAACCAAAACAAGTAAAGCTGCACTACCAGAAAGTCTGTGATAGCACTGTAATTTATTTTACTAATCATATGAATATGAACAGAAGAAAAAATAAAAGAATAAAGGTGGTGGGATAAATTCTGGAAAGAAAAAAGTGGAGGAAAAAAGACAAAGAATGATGGGAATAGGGTGCCTGGGTGGCTCAGTTGGTTGGGCGGCTGCCTTCGGCTCAGGTCATGATCCTGGAGTCCTGGGATCCAGTCCCGCGTCGGGCTCCCTGCTCAGCGGGGAGTCTGCTTCTCCCTCTGACCCTCCCCCCTCTCATGTGCTCTCTCTCTCTCTCTCAAATAAATAAATAAATAAATAAAAGAATGATGGGAATAGTGCATTTGAGCTCTCCACTACCGAGGACTTCTTACTACCCACAGGCATGTCTAACACTCTATGTGACCTATAAGTGAGAAAATCCACATAAGCCTGAAGATGGGTTTTATTTTACTAGCTATTAATAAAAAGCTGAAGAGCAGCTCAATGTCATTCTTCCACATTTTAGGGAAAAAAGGAGGGTAGAGTAGGAAACTTTCTCCCTTGATATTATAAAAATTTTTGATACTCTTAACATCCAGTACCTTTTACTGGATGGCACACTGAAGCACAGGTCAAGAAACCCATCGATCTTTAAACATTTAGGGCTGAGGCACATGGGTGGCTCAGTCGGTTGAGCATCCAACTCTTGGTTTCAGCTCAGGTGATTATCTCAGGGTCCTGGGATTGAGTCCCGCGTGGGGCTCCCTGCTCCACGGGGAGCCTGCTTCTCCCTCTCCCTCTGCCACTCCCTTGTGCTCTCTCTCAAATAAATAAATAAAATCTTAAAAAAAGTCTTTCAAAAACTCATTTAAAAATTTAACCACCACCACACCACAACTATCTTATCTCATCCTATCAATTAACTATCACCCAGATAACTAATCTACCATGCCAGAAGGCATAAAATAAATATGCAACATAAAATGTTGGGTAAAATCAGTCATCTGGAAACTACTGATTCAAATTATTTTTATGCCTTACTGCAACAAATCAAATGACATACCTGCTTTTTCAGTGCAAATACTAACACTTTCAGGCTTTCTGCCCTATGCCTGTTACCTGGAGTATCTTTCCCGGGGAATGACAAAGAAACAGCACTTTTGCTCCTGGCTATTGATGCTTTTGTAGGGACAAGCAGGCGAGTGATTAAATCATTCTCCCGAAGACTGGTATACGGGTGACGAGCTAAATGAGGAGAACAAACAAAAAAGATTCAAGTTGAGGTCTCACAAATAAATGCAAAGCAAGAAAGAGCAATGTGAACTGCTGCAAATGAGAACTTTCCCAGCCTAAAAGTAGAAGCTACGAAAGCAACATATATATAATGGGACTGGACACTGCCACTGGATCAGACTGCCTTGCTAGGGCAGAGAGCACCTGAAGTAAGGGTCAAAGGCCCTGGCATACACAATAACCCCAGTGAAGAAATCTAGGTAACATATCTAACGAAGCCCTATCCAATGTATAGTCTCTACGGAGGAATTCACGTATGGAGAGAGAAGTGGTATGTGACAAAACAACTTTGGCGTGGATTCCTACAGATATGCCACTCACAGTCAAAGTGGTCAAGTTCATTACCAAAAGCTCCAAGGGACTGACTGAATTCTTTTGTTAAAAGTGCATCTTGTAGGGCGCCTGGGTGGCTCAGTTGGTTAAGCGACTGCCTTCGGCTCAGGTCATGATCCTGGAGTCCCTGGATCGAGTCCCGCATCGGGCTCCCTGCTCGGCGGGGAGCCTGCTTCTCCCTCTGACCCTCCCCCGTCTCATGTGCTCTCTCTCTCTCATTCTCTCTGTCTCAAATAAATAAATAAAATCTTTAAAAAAAAAAAAAAAAAGTGCATCTTGTAAATACCTTGCTCCAAAAGTTTTTATGTTCCTAACGATCCCTGTGACAATGGCATTTGTTATAATAGGATCTGACCTGAATCAACAAACTGGAGAGTATTCTGTAAGTGAATGGTTTGGTATAAAACAAAAAGCAACAGTCCTGTTTGGCAGAGAAAAGTTGTGGGGGGGATGGTGTTAGAAAGAAACTACTTTAAATAAAGAAGTACTTCAGGGGCACCTGGGTGGCTCAGTCAGTTAAGCATCTGCCTTCGGCTCAGGTCATGATCTGAGTCCTGGGATCGAGCCCCGTGTCGGGCTAACTGATCAGCAGGGCGTCTGCTTCTCCCTCTCCCTCTGCCCCTCCACCCCTGCTCATGTGCGCTCTCTCAAATAAACAAACAAAATCTTTAAAAAAAAAAAAAAAAGTACTTCAGTAATAAGTATGAAATTTTGTGTATAATAATCAGCAGTGAAAACATGCACAAAGGTTAGATGTGGGTAATGCTATGAAGCAACACAGCAAAGCTTTGAAGTTCAAATTATGGTCAATAACTTAAGACCTTCTAAACACTAACTGATGAAATGTTTGAAGAGAATCAAGTCCTCCAGCACAAATCTTTATCTATATACCAACACTCTGTGATCTAGTCCCTCTGCTTCATTACAGACTTCTTGCTCAGATGACAGCAGAATTATAAATTCATTTAAGGACAGACTCTTGGCTTCAGCCAAATAAGTATGGCATCAAAGGACATTTTTTAGCTAAAGAAGGGATATTCTGGCTTCGAATTTTAGGAACGACTTCTCAAGCAACCAAATGTTGCCTTTTTTTGAGAGAGAGAAAGACAGAAAACGCGGGGAGTAGGGAGGTGCAGGGAGAGAAAATCTTAAGCAAGCTCCAAGCTCAGCATGGAGCCCAACTCGGGACTCTCTCTCCCAACCCTGAGATCATGACCTGAGCCGAAATCGGAGTCGGAACTCAACTGACTGAGCTACACAGGCACCCCAATAGATCTCTTTTAAACCACTATTTAAGACTGGTACTTAGAAATAACTAACCAGTTGGTTTTTCTTCTACTTGTACAGGTTCTCCAGGTGTCTGCAGTTTGTTAGATCTTCTATTCAAGGATGAGCTTCTCTTCTTCTCTATTTTTCCTGGAGATCAAAGGCAAAGGAATATTATTTTTTTACAAATTATTTAAATATATTACTTCAGGAGTGAGTCACTCCTCTTTTCAAACATTTTTTATCTTCTCTACTCTTGATTGTAAAAATTTAAATTTCAAATCTTATGTAGAGATTCTGCATCCCCAAACTTAAAACTAGTTTACTCTTTATCTGGAAAATAAAATTAATTAGGAAAAAAACAGTTAAAAATTAAGAGGACAATGTCTAATACTACCTGACAAGATCAACATTCCCAAATTGGGAATATACAACTTTTAATTTTGGACACAATCCATGACATCTATTACTAAAGTAATGTGTACTTTAGTTATAACGGTGATTATTTTAAACAAAAATGATCCTTAACTTTTGGCACAGGTGGCATAATGTTAGCAAACTAATGAAAAACCCAGTTTGTGTAGACACTTTGCCACTTCACTTGAAATATTCTGGCTCAGGATACTGAGGAGTGTCTACTTAAAGAGTAACTTCTCTTTTGGGAACCTATAAATTAAATTGGGGACCTATACATATTGACAACATAGCATCATTTGAAAATTCCTGAATTGATAATGTGATTAAACAGCATGAACCAGAGGTATAATCAATTCAATCATGTGATTAAATCACACATCCTTTATTTTCATACTGCAAGTAATGTCAAGATAGTGTGAACAGTTATTATGAGTCAGCAACGAGCAGAAGAAAAATAGACAATTTGAATGAGCCAAGCTTTAAAACAGGGCTACTTAAAATATTACAGGTTATTAGATTATGAACTTCCTTTGAGTGTGAAATGTTCATCTCTCTGGATCAAACAGGTTTCATTTCAATTTGCAGAGATTTTACAAAGGTAAGCCACCACCAATACGGATTTTCTTTTCCCTGACATCATTAATTACAACATTCACTGTTTCAGAGTGTCCAATATACTGTACCTGTAAGTTATTTCACAAAGTATCTTCCACACATACCTTCTCGTATTAAAAACTAGTAAAAAAATCATTTAAAAAGTTACTTGGAATTGCTCTTTCAGTGTAACTTAACTAATTATCCTAAAAGTAATCACCTGTTCCTCCTCTTTACAAGTCTCATTAATACAGCATGAGACCTATTAATAAAAGCATACTAGCATTTGCTCATTATATTAAAAACGTCATACACGTCTGTGGAAGAAATATTTGCTAACTCCTCAAAGCAATTAGATAGTGAAACAGAGTGAATGCTTGTGAAACAAATAATATATATCAAAATGAATGTATATACATATATAAAATGAAAGTATATAAATACAACATTACAATGAATGCTATCTAATTTTTCTAAAGGATTGAACTGGTGAATAATAAATTAATTTCATTATATGACAAGGAAGGTGCTAGAGAAAACCTTCCCACATTAACCTACAAATGAACCCAGGCTACACATAAGTGCTCTGGGAAAGCCTATCGAGGGTTAGGGTGATAAGTGGATCAACTTTTGCTAGACCATTAAAAGAAAAATGTGATAACCCCAGATGGGGGGCTCCCTGCTCAGTGGGGAGTCTGCTTCTCCCTCTCCCTTTGCCCCTCCCCCCACTTGTGCCCTATCACCCTCTCGCTTGCTCTCAAATAAATAAAATCTTTAAAGAAATATTTTTAAATTCAAATCGTAATTATGTCCTTTTGTTTTCAATTCATAAGGCACTAAAGTGGGAATGATGTGGAATATGTTTGCCGTGTCTTCCTCCTGCCAAGATCACTTCTGTTTTTGCCTCTGGAAAGGATTTTTTTTTAATTCATTGATGGGTATGGTTGCCTAATCCATTTCAATTATCAGTGGGAAGCACCATGCACAACAAGCCAGAAATGGTCACTGACAGTCAGGTGAAGGATTTTTTTTTAAAAAAGAACACTAATTAAAAGGGCAAACACCAGAAGCAAAAGGTTATCTGAGGTAGTCATAGTAGATAATCTCTTTGTCTTTTCAAGAACACCACATTAGCGGGGCGCCTGGTTGGCTCAGTCGTTAAGCGCCTGCCTTCGGCTCAGGTCATGATCCCAGGGTCCTGGGATCGAGCCCCACATCGGGCTCCCTGCTCGGCGGGGGGCCTGCTTCTCCCTCTCCCACTCCCCCTGCTTGTGTTCCTTCTGTGTGTGTGTCTCTGTCAAATAAATAAAATCTTAAAAAAAAAAAACAAAAAAACACCACCACATTAGCACTACGAAGAGTTGTAAAGTAGAGGTTAGCAATGCTTTGCTCATTAAACATGGGTACCACTTTATTTGCTTTGGAGGAAAACACAGGCTTATTATTGAAATGTGCAATTTCAACATCATGATCCATCTATCAAATGACCAAAATATAAACCATAAGCATGACAGAGTAAAGAGCACTGAATTTCTTGAGGTCTTAACTCTAAAGCCAGGAAGGTAATTACACTTGCCTGTCACCTCTACAAGGTTGTCATGAATAAACAAGTATGACACATGTGAAGCAGATCAACCTGTCCACTGCTGTACATATGCTAACGTTTCCCTTAAATGAGGTGATATTCGTGAAACTTAATGGAAACTGAATGACCAGTCTAGCTACTCTCTAGGAAAAAGGATTTCATTTACTGGTTAGGTACACTATGAATCACTTTTTTAAGAAGTTATTGTGCCAGGTAATGGCAATGTCTTTTGGTCAAAATATGTTTCAGTTTGGGCTACCTGAACTCAACAAACCCCTCTGATGATTCATATGCAAATTATGAAACAAGGATTAATACTGATGAAAATACAAAATAGTAATGATCATCTCTATCTACTATAAAACAAGGTGGTGCTCTTCTGAAATACATCTAAATGTTCCACAATCTAAAGGATAAGTGGTACTGTGAAAAGATATAAAGAATTTATTTCATTGGCTTAAAATTCAGCAGAATACATGAAATAACTACTTACTCTTTGCAACAGAATTTTGAAGACCTGCAGATGACACAGACGTTTGTTTGTGTAAACCAGAAGTCTCTTGTTCAAGTTTTTCAGTCGATACAGAACGTGTATTAGCTGAGAAAAGATGTAATATTTACTGTACTCATACTTAAAGCATCCTTAGCTGAAACAAAGTATGTTCATGATGTAATTCTATGGAGTATGTGCATTAATTAGGTGCACAATGTTCACTGTCATTCCTTACAAATAATATAAATTTGGGTTTTATGATACTGTAGAATTCTGTCCATTTATAGGAAAATTTAGAGTACCCTCAATAGTAAATGGGGCAGACTTATTTTTAAAATATGCACTGGATAAAGCTGCATAAAGCTTAATCATTTTTACAGAGATTACAAATTTAAATGGTAAGATTTTGGATATACTGGATAAAATGATAATAAAATTTCTTCTGCAGTTTCACATGACATAAATTTAAACATAAATTTACTGTGCACACCACACACATGGCAGCATTTTCACTTAAGATACAAAGCTCAAAACCTTGTTGTAAATGCAACCTTGCAGCAATAGCCAATATCTAAATATGAACATGAATGAACTTAAACAGTGGTTATTAATTACCAGTTTTGGTTTCTGGGTTCATGGATGTAGAGCCTTCCCATGACCATCTTTTTTGACGATGATCAACACGATTGCTCCGTTCTGATGTCCGATAGAGAATAGCTTTAAATTTCTCCTATTTAAAATAAATGCCAACAAATTTTTACACATTCATTATAGTGGTTAGTATAATTTAGATCTGTGGATTAGAAAACCAACCCATTACCAAATTTTTGTATCAAGCAAAATTGGGGGGGGGGGCATCAGGTAATAGTTAAAAATGAAGACCAAAAAAAATAAATAATTGAAGACCATATTTCTGGTATCAATCAATGTCAATGCTTCTCTTAAATAACAGGTTTTAATCCTGTGGATATGAATTGAGGAACAGACTGTGCTTCCCTCTGCTTATATCATTAGGAAATTAATTAATTCATTCATTCATTAATTTATCTGACAGAGAGAGAGAATGCACACAAGCAAGGGGAGTGGCAGGCAGAGGGAGAAGGAGAAGCAGGGAGCCCGATGCGAGCCTCAATCCCAGGACCCTGGGATCACGACCAGAGCCAAGCAGATGCTTAACCAACAGAGCCACCCAGGTGCCCCTGTGGTATGTTTTTTAAAATACACCTTAAGGGGCGCCTGGGTGGTGCAGTCACTTAAGCGTCCAACTCTTGATCTTGCATCAGGTCATGATCTCAGGATCATGGGATGGAGCCCCACACTGGGCTCTGCGCTCTACATGGAGTCTGTTTGGGATTCTGTCTCCCTCTCTCTCTGCCCCTCCCCCTGCTCACTCTCTAAATAAATAAAATCTTTAAAAAATAAAATAAAATACACCTCAAATTCTTTGTAGAATCAGGCAGGGAAAAAAATCAACTAACACACACATAAGTGAAATCTATGCCAGAATCATCTATAATACCCATGTTTGTAACATCTTAAATTCTAGTGATAATAAAGTTTAAAAGAAAGATAATCGATGTGTCTGTCTTGACCTCAACTTTATTTTTTTTAAGTTTTCTTTATTTAAGTCATGTCTGCACCCAACGTGGGACTCCAACTCAGAAGATCAAGAGTGTCAAGCTGGCTCTTCTGACTGAGCCAGCCAGGTGCCCCTTGACCTCAACTTTAATTGCAAGGGCTCAGGATAATAGCTATTCAACTGTAAACACCACACTGTGGCAAAACAACCCCACTGCCAGAAAGAGGCATGCCTGGTTTTCCTTTCTGATATTTCAAGTCCTTGTGCTGTAACAGACCGTGGACTATACTCAGGTAAGCAAATCAACTGCAGGGCCAGGAGGCTTTCTATTCTTCCCTGACAAGGACCGTTTCATAGCAACATCATCCTTACAATGCCCCCACCATTTCTCTGAGGGAAAAGATAAACATACTAGGAAAATGGAGAGTCATCCATATTCTCTGAGGAGAAAAGCAACTGCAATTCTTAAGGTAAAATGTATCTAATGGCAATATTTTACAATTATATTTTTTAACAGAAAATAAGTTGCTCAAATTACTGAAAACCCAGAAAGTATAATAAAGACTGAAAACAGTGATTCGTCTTGTGTTATTGAAACATTTCTGATTCCTAAGAACCCTATGCCCCTGCTTCCAAATGCACTGGCCCTCTGTGCTCTCAGGTTCCTCTAGCATCTGTGGTTCCTACAGGTCTCCTGTCCACACTCCCCCCTCCTCGGCACCACCCCTGCTCTAAGGAATCATTCTCTCTCTATGTGCAGGCTGGTCACAGTGTCCCATGGACCCTTCCTGCTCTGTCGGGGACCACCCTCCCTCCACCACACTAGTTTTGTGAGGCTGATTCTCTTTTGCCCCTTTTCTCCTTGTCCCTCTGCCTCTTTTCTCCCACCACACCTCTGGCTCCCTCCTCCTCTGCAGTGCCGTTTTATCACATTTTCTCTGGGATCTCTCTCAGGTTCCTCTTTCGCTAAGATTGTCTTTTTTTCTCTCGGTCCCTGGGAGTCTCTCTCCTCCAGGGACACTGTGCAGTGTTCTGTTTTACATTCTTTCAGTCTCTTAGTTCAAATCTCTCTATCTGTGGCCTTCATTCTCTTCACCACGGAAGTAAATTAAGGAGCTCTTTCACAGAGGAAGATGGCAAGTGATAGAAATTCTGAACGAAAATACTGGAATATGAAAAAACAGCATAAACCACCATAGAAAAAGGTACAGAAAGAGAGAGAAGGGATAGTGGACCATGGGTGGGGAAGAAATGGCATGGGAACAGTCCTAGAATAAGGAAGAGCCACAGATGGGGCAGGGGCTGGGGGTGAGGTGTGTTGAGAGCAACTGTGTGCACAAGGAGAAAGAGTGAGCCCCGCAGAGAAGAAGCCTCATGGGGACAAATGAAACCAAAAAGAAAGGACAGAAAAAGAAAATTTAAAATTAGAGCAACAGGGGCACCTGGGTGGCTCAGCCAGTTTTAAGTGTCTGACTCTTGGTTTCAGCTTAGGTCATGACCTCATGGATCCTGAGATCCAGCCCTGTACTGGGCTCCACGCTTGGCAGGGAATCTGCTTGGAGAGTCTCTCCCTCTGCCCCTCCCCCAACTCGTGCTGCTTGCTCTCTTGCGCACGCTCTCTCTCAAATAAGTGAATCTTAAAAAAAAAAAAAATAAGAGCAACAGAAGAAAAGAAGGAGAGATAAAAACACACATACTGAGAGAATAGGCAGAAAGCCCAAAGATGGGGGGGTGGAGAGAGAGAGAGAAAAAACCTAAGACAAAGAGGAAGGAAAAATAAGGCGCCTCAGGCTGAAAAAGGTCACAGTCAGCCGGAGTACCAGAAGACAGACTAAGACTTAGGGACCCTTGAGAATCACTGGAATAAAGCAAAAGAGAGAATGCCAGGAAGAAAGAGAATGGTGTCCCAGAGACCATGGCAGATTCACAAGGAGCCAAGGATCCTCAGAGTAAAGTAGTGGAATGACCTACAGGAGAAAACTCTGGTGTCAGAGAGCGTCAGAACAAGACAGCCTTTAAATGCCCAAGTACGGACACTAAAAGACAAACTGACGGAAGAGGAACAGAAGGGGAAAGAGAGGGCATCATGAAGGCAGTGACTCATACCAACAGAGTGCCAGACACCAAGAGTCCAGGAAGGTAAAGAGAGACGCAGGGCCCCAGCACGGCAGGGAGGAAGAGCGCGCGGGGCAGAAAGGCAGGGGAAGCCAGATGGGAGAGCAAGCACCGTCATCTGACTGGCCCGCGCTCAAGTCCGAGGAGACCCTGTGAGAAGTAAGATGGGGGCCTATCGACGGGTCTGTGAACACGAGAGCGCTGGTACAGAGCTCAGAGCAAACCCTGGGCCTCGACACCAGTGGGCCACATCCCGGAGGGTGGAAGGGCTCTCTTCCCGGGCCTGTGAGGCTCCTCTTTACCTCAGCTAGCAGGTCGACACTCAGGGATCTGAGAGGACAGGGACAAGAGGCTCTACTGCTGAAGGGAAGAAGAGAGAACTGGGGCTGGGTCCTTTGGCGGGAAGGCGGGGGGGCAGGAAAGGCAGTGAAAGGCTAAGAAAAAAGTATTCCAGTGCCAGGCTACACCGTGTGGCATCTGACTAACAGGCTAGGAAACATGTACTGTACCCTTTCTTCCTGTAATTTTTGTTTCCTTTTTTCTTCTGCAGATATTCTCCGCTGCTCATCCTTTTCTTTTTGTTCTTTCAGTTTTCGTTGCTTCTCTTCCAACTGTTTTTCATACTGGATCCTGGACTTTCTTTCTTTTTCAAGCAGTTGTGTTTCCTTATTAGCTGAAATATTCCAAATACATTTTCGAGGTGTAAGAGTCAAGAAAATATTTAAGTTTTCCACAATCCACAAAGTTAATATATCGCCTTCTCTTTCTTAAAAATAACATGACCTACGCTAATAACAAACTATTACATTATATAAGTGAACGAGAATGGCCACTAAAGAAGCATTTGCACTGGGTGTTCATTTAACTCCAGAGAACAGAGATGGCTTAGATGACCCTCATATCCTGTCCAAACGAAAATTCCAAATTAAAAACAAGTATTTTTTCATGTGATATTTCTGCTGATTTGAGCTGAAGTTAAACCCCACCAGATTAACATGCTAAATACATTAAAATGAGAATTAAAAAGAAAACACATGGCCAGAATGTTCTTTTTCTCCTTCTACTAGGAAACTTCTTTCAAAGGCCTCAGCTATGCAGACCGTATTTAAGCATGCCAGTTTTACATTCACGGAGTTCGACACCACACTTGGAACAGCATGATGTTTTCCTGTGTCAGATTTCCCCTCACTAAAGCCTGGAGAGCATCTATGCAGTTCTAAAATACTCTCCTTAAGAGCTCCAGGAAGAAATAACTCCTCACCAAAACAAAGACAAATGATATCCATTTGAATAAAGCTGAGCACAAGTTTTGTCAAGGGATTTCAAAGGCCAGAGAAAAATGGGTAGTAGTTGAGAAAAGCATTCTCTTGAGGTGTAAAAAGATTATTCTTTTAGATCCTAATTTACACTTGAGAAGCCTATGTTAGGATTATTAGCAACTTCATTTTCCTTTTGAGAATCATTTTTATTGAAACCCCATTCTGCTTGTTTCTACAAATGTTGAAATGTTCAGACCTTAGTGTTCAGAAAATTAGAGATAACAGAAACTACTACTTCAAAAATTAATCAAATATTTTTCATAGGCCTTCTTTATCTGCCTTAGTATAATTATTGAATCCAATATAATACATCCTAGAAAAAATGTAATCTATGATATAAACGGATCAGGAAAAGTAGATAAAATCACTTTGAAAATACGTAACCTTGACAGAAAACTTATTCATTCCGATTTTTTAAAAAAGTCTAAAATATACCTTCTTGCTGTCTGGTCCTCTCTTCTCTACGTTCTTTTGCCAGCTTCTGCTTCACAACACTCTTAAGCACGGATCCATCGATTACTAAAAACAAAAAAGGAAATATAGTAAGGCATTAATAGATCCGATTTTAATGACATGACACTCTGACATCTATCAAAAAACATTCTAGAAATTACACCTGGTTTAAAAGCTGATCTTATATTTGCAGACTGAGATGGAAGGGGGCAGAAACCACTCTGACTCCGTCTTTCTTCAGCAATGGCGTGCGCAGCAGCAACTAGAATACAGGGAGATAAAGGGAAGGGACTAGATACTATGAATACAAACAGCTAATACAAGGGGAGACAAAGCTCCAGCAATCATCCTTGATGATAGAGGATAGCATCTCTCATCTAGAAGACAAAATCATGACAGATTAATCCAGGTCAACAACAAAGCCTTATTGAGTTCCTGTGATGTTCAACAACAGTTGAAGAAAAAATCAAAGCTGTTTCTTGTGGATGTGCCAGCCTATCTGTGGACTTAAAGAGAGTTGTTAGTGGGAGTGGCAGCACAAGCTTGTGGATGAGTAGGAGCTAATGATTAATAGCTTTCAAAAATGCCTCAGACAAGACATTACACCAAGTACTAGAAAAACTGAACCGGGACAGAATTGGAAAAACTGTTTTACCATAAACTGAGAATTTAGAAAAGACTTGGTGCTTACGGATCTGAATTTGGAAGCAGAAGTGTCAACAGTGAGATCCTCAGAGATTGGGCCCAATATTAAAAAGTACATTTATAAATTACCTAGATGTGGGGTTTTCTTCACCTACGTTGCTTTAAAGATATGAGCAATGCCTGCCTTTCCCCACCCCCAGTCTCTGGGATGGAGGCCCAGGCATTTCCAGTTGCTAAAAGCTCTATTCTAATGCAGGGAAAGTGGAGAAGCACTCAAGGAATTTCCATTGAGAGAGTATTATTCTAGGTAGAAAAATGTCAGGCAAACAAAGATAAATTTACACATGCCTTGTAAAACAGGCCCAAAAGTGGTAAATAACTTCAATAAAGGTGAAATACAAGATGAGGGGAGCACAATTTGAGGGAGAGTAAGAAAAACAAATGCCAGGATGATACACACACCAATTATTATAGGGGATTCCTGAGCCCTTTAATTCCATTTATGGCTGTATCCAAAATGCCCCACAATGCTGGGCATCTTCAGGAAGATCTGGAGATTAACACTGAAAACTCTCCTCTACCTTTGTGAAAGCACAGGAAATATGCCCCTGTGATACTGCACACAATTCTGTTTTCTATATATCAGGAAAAAATATAACAGTTGAAGATGGGCAGTTAAAATAATTAAAGGAACAGAGTAGCTGTCATTGTCCTTAAAGAATGAAAGGACTCTGAGATGTTCCTTGCCACTGAGGAAAGATATCTGGGAGTCATTTTACAGTCATTTTACCTTGAAAGTGACATCATAATTGCTGCCATAGGGACCACTATTTCCAAAGGGAAAAAGGAATTTTTTTTTTTACCCCAGAGACCTAACAACTCAGATAATCCATGATTTAGCTAAATTTGAAGATTAGACTCTTCTCAGCTTACTTCAACTACCAGCAATTTTGTGGACCACAGATTATCCTCTGAATTTGCATACTAGTATGTTAGGAACAATTCTTAAACATAGTCTATAAATTAATTAAACCCTCCTACACTCTCTCCCACTTGTGACATCTCTATGTGAGCACAGAAAAAACAACAGTTGGTTTTGCACATTCCGTTTTCCTGCTTAGAAATCCCAAAGAAAGTTCCTATTTTGGCACAAATTACCTGACCATAAGGACAATTTCTCTCGAAAGGTACAATTTTACCATATTTAAAGATCTTATTAAACAGCAGTAACCTCAGAATTAGCTGTGGTAGGAATAATGAACTAAATAATTTAAAGGTTAATGTGGTAATAATATCAAGTCTGATTTTTATTTATTTATTTTTTTTTTTTTTTTTTAAAGATTTTATTTATTTATTTGAGAGAGAGCGAGTACATGAGAAGGGGGAGGGTCAGAGGGAGAAGCAGACTCCCCGCCGAGCAGGGAGCCCGATGCGGGACTCGATCCAGGGACTCCAGGATCATGACCTGAGCCGAAGGCAGTCGCTTAACCAACTGAGCCACCCAGGCGCCCTCAAGTCTGATTTTTAGAACTTCATAGAACTTCATATCCAAATTCCCACTGGCAAGAAATATATTCACCAAAAGGACAGGCTCTAGAAGTTATTTAAAATGTCCAGGCAATGAGAGAAAGGCTTTATGTCTGAACTTTGAACAGAGTATTTTATTCAACTCCGTTGAATGAAGGAATTCACTTACCATTCATTTTAAAGCTACAGTAAGGTACAGTTTAAGTATACTACAGTTATTTCTGTAGTTCCTATACTAATTCTGAATCCCAAATTAAAGTTAAAAGTTACCTTTTGCAGGGCGCCTGGGTGGCTCAGGTCATGATCTCAGGGTCCTGGGATGGAGCCCAGCATCCATTCTCCATCCCGCTCCCTGCTCAGCGGGGAGTCTGCTTCTCCCCCTCCCTCTGCCTCTGTACCCCCCCAGTCATGTTCTCTCTCTCTCTCTCAAATAAATAAAATCTTAAAGAAAAAAGTTACCTTTTGCCTGGAAGTTAAGAAAATGCATAGAGTTTATTACTAAAACGGAAATATGAACCTTAATCTATATTTATGGTACTTTCCTAAAAATTGCTATAACAAATAATGTATATCACCTCACCATTTACGAAATTCTTTTCATTTGTATGACTTCATTAAATTCTAACAATCCTATATTTTTTATAGATAAGAAAAACTGAAGCTAAACATTACTTTCCCAGATCACACAGGTAGTAACTGGTGAAGCCAGACCTTGATTCAATTGTAGATTAAGAAAAAACTTTACTTCTTATCAAGGACCAGACTGTACAAAACCCACATTAACCTTTATACGACTTAGTTCTTTATTCCCACCTCTGCTACTTCTAAAGTTACTTCTGTTTAAAACATCACAAAGAAGGAATTAAGATCTAAATGTTGACTCAACAATAAGTAAATGAAATATAGGTGTTTTGGTTTAAAACAGACTTTGAAAATACAGCAATGCAAATATTTTAAAATAAAGCACTATATGCTGTGACTAAGAAAGGCCTAAATTTAGAAAAAAACATGTGAAAGACAATGCAAGTAAACCATTCTCCTCCTAGGAGGGGAAAATTAATTAAAAACTCAATCATCCTGGATATCTAGCCCAATAAAAGCCTCAGAATGAAATGAACCAAAAATAGGCACCATTAAAGATGCCAAAGTTAAAGAATGCTTTACATTTAATAGATTTTTTAAAAAGAGGTCATTGAAATTTTGAGGCTTCTTTTGGAGATAAAGCATTTTAGCTCATTAGCAACTTCAATATACTGGAAATTTCTGCTTCTCTCTGCCACACACAACCCCCCCCCAATACACACTGGATCTGTGTCACCAGGGCAAGTTAAACACAACAAAGGAAGAACACTTTTCCGTGGCAACTAGTTCAAGTACGGTAATAATCTTCCTAAAGCTGCACAATCACTTCAAAATGCTTAATCCCATGAGATGCCAATGATAAATACTCATCCCAATATTTATTCAGCAATTCTGTTGTCTGCCACAGCTGTTGCTCTTGATATCACTCAGAATTCAACATAACATCTGTAGCCCCACTTCACCATGACCTTTCTTCCCCAAGATCCTTTCTTCTGTACTCATTAGAAATATTAGATCACATAAACTAGTATTTTTATTAGGTAGCAAAGGGCGTAGATCGCAAAAAATGACTGAAAGGTTTGTTTTTTTTTTTTTTAATAGAATGGCTATGATTGTGGCAGAGAACCACTACACTATGAAACTAATTGTTACAGATTAACAGATTTAGTGCTACTCACTGTTATTCGGAAAACAGAATAAGCAGCTGCAATAGCCACAAACTCCTATCATGGGCTCCTGCTGGATATAGTGCACTGGGGGGGTCTAGCAGTAGACTGTTCCAGCAGCTCAATACCTGACCCCTCTTCCCACAGCTGCTGCCTCTGTCCTAGATCCACTCTCATTCAAAGCTGAGCAGTTGAGAGTGGCATAGTCCCGGCAGATCCATTCCACCCATACCAAGGATCTCTCCTCATGGCATTAGGACAGTCATTAGGCAAGGAAGAGGGTGGGAAAATATTAAAAAAAAAAAAAAAAAAAAAGGAAATCAAAGATATCTGCAATTAGGGGCACACAAAAATAAGGCAGATTCAAGTAGTTTTGTCTAAAACAGCAACAAAGTCATAGGGCTGAGATTTCCTAAAGATCCCTAGATCCAATCCAAAGATAGCATGTCTTGGGGCACCTGGCTGGCTCAGTCAGAAGAGCATGAGACTCTTAATCTCCGGGTCCTGTGTTTGAGCCCCATAGTGGGTAGAGAGATCACTAAAAAATAAATTTAAGACAAAACAAAAAACTCCTCAAAGACAGCATGTCTTAAAGTAAATTACAGACAGTTTCCTACCATTCAGAGCTATCTACAGTGGAATGGCTACTTGGAAAACTGTTAAGCTATTCGAATACACATTCAAGTTGTAGAAGCTGCCCAGGATTTTATAGCTAGGACTCTGGGTGCTGGACTTGAGAACCTTAAGGTTTCTCCAGCTCTAAAATTCTATAATGATCTGACTCAATCTTAGTAGCTTTTTCTGTATTTGTTTAAAGTATTCCGAGTAACTTACCCTAAACTTAGAAATTACTTGTGAATTTAGAAAAACAAAAAAGGTAACAAGTCAGTGGCAAAGTTTCTTATGCTCATCAGGTTGAAACATTCACATAAATTATCTTAAAACAATCATATATAAAAATATAAAACACATGTTTTGTTAAAAGAAGTGTATTTTGGGACACCTGGGTGGCTCAGTCAGTTAAGTGTCTGCCTTCCGCTCAGGTCATGATCTCAGGGTCCTGGGAACGAGCCCCACATCAGGCTCCCTGCTCAGCGGGGAGTCACTTCTCCCACTCCCTCTGCTCAGCACCCACCCCCCTCCCCCCCATGCTCCCACCCTCCCCCTTTCAAGTAAATAAAAATTTCTAAAAAGTGTATTTCTTCAGTATGCTACAATCTTAGCACAGTGCTATGCACAGAAAACATAATTCAATGAATGTACATAATTCTTGCACCTGAGAAGTTATTTGTTCAGGGACAATGTTTTAACTCTTGGAGCCAGGCTCCCAGCAGGAAATAAAATTGACCAGATTAACAGAGTCAGGGCTACTCACGGTTATTTGGATAACAGAATAAAAAGCAACTGTCACAGAGGCATTTCATTTGCCACAAAGTGGCAAAACATTTCAATGACTCCTTGTCCCCTTCAGGAAAATGCTGAGACCATGAGGGCAAATCTAGTTAAAGCTGGTACTCTGTGAAAAGTCTAACATATAGCATGTGATGTTTTCAATTCCTAATAGGAAATGGGCAGCAAGGAGTCAATTAGGGTTCTGGGTTAAGCCCTTTTTGCATGACTAAGTTTTTGGCTTGAAATACTGTGAATCCAATCAACGGTCTCATACAAGATTTTAAAATACTTCACAACATTCAATACCCAAAAATGCTTGGGAGGCGGGTTATCCAGAATGTTGGTTACTTTAAATCACTGAAATAAACCAACGGCAGAGAGCCTTAGGTGTCAACAATAAAACAATCCGAATTTACTGCAAACTCTGATTCTCAAGGTAAAGAGGAAAGTGTATCTGCTTCTGATACGTTGGGAAGTTGATTCGAAGTAATCTGAAGTGACACAAAGCCTCCCCGTTCGCAGCCAATTTTTCAACTGCAAATGAAAAAATCCCTAAGGATTTCAATAAAATCACTTAAGATCGTCTTATTCTCAAGTTCACAGTAATAGGAAACTAGCCTGAGAACAGCAAGTAATCTCCCAAAAGCGAGAAATACCATTTCCCTCAGCTAGCGGAGCAGTCTCCTGGGCTAAGCAATGCGCTGCCAAATTTTATAAAATTAACGATTTTAGGGGGGAAAACATTTTGGCGTTGGGACCAGTTTAGAAGAAAGCACACTGAAGTGCTGCTTCCCGTTCACTGAAGCCTAGGGTCTGCAAGATGTCCCACGGAAGGTGACATCTTGGCGAAGTCATGTGCTACAGGCAGGCAAATCAGGAGCAGCGGAGAGGCAAGTTTCCTCCAACTTTCAAAGCAACAGCCCCCCAGGGCTCCGTCCTCACCCGACGCTGACCGGGAGGGTGCGGCAGATTAAGCCCTTGGGAGAGGCAAGGACTGCGACCGTGGGAGAGGATGCGAGCGCGCGCGCCCCGCGCAGAGGGAAAACTCCCGGCTCTCGGAGCCTGCAAGGGCTGCCCCGGCGCGCGGGCTCTGGGCGGGCGCCCGCACATCCCGGGCTGTGGCGCGTCCGTTCGGCGGCTGCGCGGGCGTCCACCGCCCCCCAACGGCAGGCGGAGCTCGGGACCGTCCGCGGGGTCCGGGGTCCCAGGCCCTTCCACCACCCCCCCACCCCCCCCGCGCCCACAGCGCCCGTTAGTTCCCTCGCGCCCCGCCCGCGGGGTTCCGCCGGTGGCGGCGGCCGCTGGGCAGTTGGCGGGGACTTCGGCCGTCGGTGGTGCCGGCCGGCCGTTCCCCCCACCCCCGTCCCACAACGGTTCTCTCTCCCGTCCAGGGGAACTCCGGGGCGGGTGAGGAGAGGACCGGACGGCGCGAGGCCACCCCGGAGTAAAGTTTTCTGGCGCCCTCCGCGCCGCTCCAACGGTCCCCGGGGCCGCCAGAAGCCCGCCTCCCGCGCGGGCCCGAGTTCCCCCGGGAGCCGCCAGGCCGCTCACCCATCCGTTCGCGCATCCCCCTTAGGGATGTGCTGCCGCCGGCGCCGGCACGCTCCGCCATCTTCCGAGCAGCCGCGTCTGCAACCGCTGGTGGCGCTGGAGGCCCAGTGCGCAGGCTCCGGCGCGGCCGTCTGGCCGGCTTTGGCCGCGGCGCCGAGGGGCGGGGCGGGGCGGGGCGGGGCCCGCAGAGCCGCCGCGCCCGCCTGGGACCAGCAAACTCTGCCGTGCTGCTCCCTGCGCACCACGTCCTGACCTGCTGGGTAGGGACCTCCTGGTCTAAAGAAACCCTCTCGTACGTTCCATGCTCTCCTCGCAACCCTGTGCGGGGAGCCAGCCAATCATCAGCCGGCTTGGCCCTCCAACATTCCTTTTTTCCTTTCATCCCGTCTGCATAGCAACGCAGTTAACATTCCTTCCTTTCTTCATTTGTTCCTTCGTTCCCTTAGGGAGCATTATACTGAGTGCCTGCTGGGTGCGCTTGTATCCGGAGTTTGCTAGTCTTTGAGACAGTACAGAATGGCCCAAGTTAGGGGGAAGAGGCCCAAAGACAGGCTGGGGGCGGGGAGAGGTTCCTGTGAGGTGCTAGGGGCTCAATCAAGAGTAGAGCCTTTCTTTAAAGTGTTGCAAAATAGGGGCGCCTGGGTGGCTCAGTCGTTGAGTGTCTGCCTTCGGCTCAGGTCACGATCCCAGGGTCCTGGGATCCAGCCCCGCATCGGGCTCCCTGCTCGGCGGGAAGCCTGCTCCTCCCTCTCCCACTCCCCCTGCTTGTGTTCCTTCTCTCACTGTGTTTCTCTGTCAGATAAATTAATAAAATCTTTTTAAAAAAATAAAGTGTTGCAAAATAAATCATGACACTGCTGGATCTCAAAGTTGCATGAATTATCTCTAGGGTGTTTGTGGGTCTTTACAGTGAAGGAGAGGGCTTACTTTTTTTTAAAGATTTTTTTTAAGGAGAGGGCTTACTGACATTAATCTCTCTAGGTTTTGGAGGAGGCCCTTCAAGATTGCAGAATGTTTTTCCCATTCACAAGGAAAAACTTAATTTGCCTGATGCACGTTTGAGGGGCAGACATCACTTCCTGGGTGCTCGCCTGTAAAAGGTCGAGTCACCCCTGTTATTAGTGTGGTGTGGCACAGGGAAGCAGTTTATGGTGGGGCTGTAGGTATGGGGCAGGAGGCCACTTGTGGGACACGCACTTTGATGAGCCCTCTGTATCTCAAAATTACATGGGAGCTGTAAAATGGAAGAAGCTAATAACAGCAAACATTTATTGACTCTTACTATGTGCCAGGCACTGTTCGAACTGCATTACCTATATTCATTCTTTTAATCCCCCTACTACCTGCCAAAGTAGGCACAATTATCACTCCCATCTCATAGATAAGGAAATTAAAGCCGAGAGAAGTTAAATTATTCAGTCACACAGTTACTATCAGAACTGGAATTTGAACCCAAAATATCTGACCAGTAGTCTCCATGTGCTTAGCCTCAAGCGATACTGTTTCATGAAAGTTGGAGATTCATATATATATATAGTTCATAAATGATTAGCATCCAGAATGCATAAAGATCTAAAAATACATAAGAAAAAGACAACCTCCAAGAAGTGAGCAAAAGGCATAAACAGGTCTCCCACGGGAGAAAAATCACGAATGACCAATAAACATAAGAAAAAATGCTCAAACTCTTTAGCGGTTGAGAGAATACAAACGAAACCCACAAGATACCATGTTACACCTACAGATTTAGCAAATTTGATGAGTGGACAGTAAGTGTTGGTGAGGTTGTAGATTAATACTGGGGATGGAGGAAAAAAAATACTGGGGGTGGAGGTGGGGGAGTGGGGGGGTTCGGTGGGACTCGGGAGGGGGAGTGTAGAGTGGGAGTGAGGTGGGAGTGGGGAGAAGGAAGTTTGGCATTATAAAGTACCCAAAGCCCTGCTCCTATGTGTATGCAGAGACCAATGTTTTGCATGATGCACATGATGGTAGCCATGATTATTAATATGACACACATGTGATTAAGGCGCCAGCAAAGCAGATCTACATAAATTCAGCTTTGATGAATTTATCTGGAACTTCACAAACGGACAATCTAGAAAAATGCAACATCACCTTTATGGTTTCTTTCTTTTTTTTTTTTTAGATTTTATTTATTTACCTGAGAGAGAGAGGGAGAGCGTACAAGCAGGGGGAGCAGCAGAGGGAGAGGGAGAGGCAGGCTCCCCACTGAGCAGGGAGCCCAACTCTGGGCTTGATCGCAGGACCCAGAGATCATGACCTGAGCCAAAGGCAGATGCTTAACTCACTGAGCTACCCAGGTGCCCCACCTTTATGGTTTCTTGCAAAAATGTTCAAAATGTTGAACCCATTGTGAGATGTTGAGCCCATCTAATAATGAGGAAAATTCAGACAAATCCAGACTGTGGCATATTCTATGAAACAACTGGCCTGGATGCTTCAAAATGTTAATGTCATGAAAGATTAAAAACATCAGAGTGTTCTGGATCAGAGGAGACTAAAGAGACCAAGTGTGAAGCATGGTCCTTGATTAGAAACTAGATTAAAGGGCCTGCTTCTCCCTCTGCCTGCTACTCCCCCTGCTTGTGCTCTCTCTCTCTCAAATAAATAAAATCTTAAAAAAAAAAAAAGAAACTAGATTTAAGAAACAGCTTTAAAGAGCATTGATTATTGGGGCTACGGGGAAAATGTGAATATGAACCATGTATTAAATAATATTGTATCAAGGTCAAATTTCTTGGGCATGAGAATGATACTGTGGAAAATGTCCTTTCTCTTAAGAAATCAATGCTGAAGAGTTTAGGGGCAAAGTATTTTAATGTCTGAAACTGTCAAGCAGTTCAGAGGGAAAAAACAGCAAGTATGACAAAATGTTAAAAATCGGTGAATTATCTAGATGTTTGTTTTACTATTCTTTCAACTCTTCTGTGGGTTTGAAATTTTTCAAAATCAGAAGTTGGAGAATTTTTTTTAATCTAGAAAGTGTGGCTTCAGCTGACCTGTAAACACCACCACTTTGAATAAAATAAAATTGATTTGAAAGTACATACGGGGAAGCGCCCTCCATGATCTTTTCAGCATTTAGAGCCTTTAAAGGCCTTAATCCCGGGCGCCTGGATGGCTCAGTCGTTAAGCATCTGCCTTCGGCTCAGGTCATGGTCCCAGGGTCCTGGGATCAAGCCCCGCATCGGGCTCCCTGCTCCGCGGGAAGCCTGCTTCTCCCTCTCCCACTCCCCCTGCTTGTGTTCCCCCTCTCACTGTGTCTCTGTCAAATAAATAAATAAAATCTTAAAAAATAAATAAATAAAGGCCTTAATCCCGCCCAGGTGTAAGGGGAGTGGGGAGGAGGGGTAGTAAGAGGTTTACAAAAAAACAAGTATGGGCAGTGTTTGCTGGGAGCTGGGTGAGTAATTAAAATGTGTTCCAAGAGCTCAGAGGGATGAAAAATCACTTCTGGTTGGGGTGTTCAGAGAAGCCTTCATGAAGAATTGGCACTTATTTCTGGACCTGAAGACCAAAAGAGAACAATCACTTCTTCATCCCAGCCCGTGGGAGCTGAGTGAGGAGATGGGCCTATCTGTGGCCAGATCTTCCCATTTTTCCAAAATAAGCTGGAAATCTGGATTTTAATGTGAAATCTCTTATTGTAAAAATGATGACAACGTTAAAAGTTTTGGAAAACACGTCGCAAGGCAAATAAAATGGTCGGATATCTCATCAGTGGTCAACTTTCCTGTCTCCTTTTCTATGTTTGACTAAAAACCCGAACAAGGTCCATGCCCGGCATCGATACGCCTTTTAAGTCTCTTTTAATCTACAGATAACCTGAAGTTTAGCATTCATTTGTTCATTCCATAGGTGGAGTCACTCAAACTGGTAGGTACCTGAGAGACAGGGAAGGAGCCCCGCCCTCCATTGATTCTATGCTGATTATTAGACGTCAGGGCCCCGCCTTAGAGATTTCCTTGGGACTAGGGCAGCTCCCTAAGGAGCACCCATGACACTGTATATTTCTCAGAAAAATATTGGAACTGAAGGCTGTCAGCTTGGGTAGAGTGAGTCTGTTCTGGAGCCAAGCCAGACTCAGCTGGGAAGGAACCCAGGCGGCTCCTCTCCTCCTGTGTTTGGAAAGCATATGTTCCCCAGTAAGCAAAAAAGAACTGGAATCCTGCTCACTTTTTTCCCCACTTGGTTATTTTTTTCCCTTAAACCTGACACCAGCAGGAAGAACATTCAGAAACCACGGGCACAATAGGTCTAGGATTTATCACTTTTTTTCTATCAAATGGTGACGTTTTTAAAAGTGGAATTCACATGTTATAAACACTCGGTGGAGTGACCGAGTCTAACAAATTTGCATAGAAACTACCACCACCACAGCACTGTACCGTGATTTTAAAGCTCCACAGCCATGAGATGGCTCTCCTCTCCATCCCTGAACTACCTGTCAGATTCATCCATAAGGCACACAGTGGAGGCAGGGATCTGGTTTTGAGTTCCTTGGCCTCTCATTTCTGACTCTTACCTCCCATCTGTTACAGCTTGGCCATGACACTGAGGGGATGGGGTGGGGAGAGTGAGGTTTCATTCTGGGCTCATCTCTTGCCAAATCTACTCACATTTTCCTTTCTTTCCTCAAATCTGCACTTTTCTTCCCTCCTAAGTTACAGGCTTACCTCAGGCTCTGGTCATTTCTCAAAGCTTTCCCAGCTCTGGAATTCCCACCTCAGCAGCACCCTCCCCCCACCCATGCCATGACCCTTCACAGCCATCCCCCCCCATCCCCCTTTCTCTTTGCCTGGAGAACGAGGGTGGCCTTGCTCTCCATACCCTCTCCTTCTTAGGGAGTCCCTGGCCCTTCCTGGGGTGGTCTGGGGGGCTGATTGATCATCATGGCCTGAGCTCACCAGGGTGGGGGCAGTGAGCTTCCGAGGAAGAAGAGGCCACCACCACCAGTTTGGAGGGTATTTCCCTCCAAACTGGCAATTCAGACAAACCTCAGAGGGGAAAGCGTGTGGTGGCAGTGGTGGCCCTCTGCTTGGAGCAGTAGGTGAGTCTTGGACACTTAGGGTAGATAGTAAGAGCTGTCATTTATCCAGTGCCTACCCAATGGCAGGCGCAGTGCTGAAGGCTTTGCATGGATCCCTTCACATAATCCTCACCGTAATTTTATGAGATAGCTTCTATTCTCATCCTCATTTTACAGATGAAGAAAGGCACGGGGACGTTGACTACCCCGCCTATCCGTGGTTAGTATAGCCAGCAAGGCGCAGAGCCAGGACTCAAGCCCACGTACGTCTAGTAAGCCTTCTGCTGTGTCTCCCAGTTTACTAGGTGATGATCACCAGTCCACTCTTAACTCCTAACCCATGTCTTCTGCTTTGCCATTGATCCAGTCCCCCCACTCAGGCACCTGAGCCTTTTCAAAGCTGCACTTTCTATAGTTGGCAGTCTTCCTACAACTACATCTTCGAACCCAAGTGTCTGTAGCTGTCTCTTAAGCCTTTAATGGAATTGACGCGGGGTGCCTGGACAGCAGAGTTGGTTAGGCCTCTGACTCTTGGTTTCAGCTCAGGTTGTGATCTCGGGGTCCTGTGATCAAGCCCCGCCCCTGTCGGGTGCCAGCCTCCGTGCCCAGCACGCAGAGCCTGCTTGAGTTTCTCTCTCCCTCTCCCTCTGCCCCTCCCTGCCACGTGCTCTCTCTCTAAAATAAATAAATCATTAAAAAATTTTGACTCAAGCTCTTGAATAAGAAACCATTGTAAATGGGTGTTTAATATAGGTCTTGTAGTGGAAATCAATAGGAATCTTAAACAGCTTTCTTCTAGAAAGGCTCAACAGAGTCAATAAATGAATGCTGAGTACTCAGGACTGGATTCAAAATGCACGTGTTAAAAAAAATGCACGTGTAAAGGGAAAGGTGCCCCATCTATTGTAGTCTATCCTGCAATGAATGTTGGTTGAATGAATGAGAGCGAGTACTAAAAGCCTCTACAGTACTGGAGGAAGAAATGAAAATATTTTGGATGGCCACCAGGGGGTTGAAAAGGTCTAGACTTAAAATTATTAAAGGGCAAGAAAATGTCCTCATTTTTTCCCCCCTTAACTTGAAATAAAGTAGAGCAAACACGGGCTGGGCCTTCTCATTCTAAATATGGGCCTGTAATATAAAGGAAGCTTCAGAGGATGCCAAAAAGCATAAAATATCAAGGAATGCCCTTTACAGGCACCTCGGAATTTCTAACAGAGCTAAAAATCGGTGAAATCCAGATGGGAGAAAATAAGAAAAGAGGAGTTGGGGTAGTTTGTTAAAACGCAGATTGCTGAGCCTCCTTCCCCGAGTTTCTGATATTTTAAGTGTTATTAGTTGTATAACATATACCTCTAAGGAAATACATCAAATAATGTCTAGTGTGATGTCAAGTACACCTGAGTACTTAATGGTATTTCGCTTTGATGATGATAAATCTGAAAAATTCTAATACAGACCTAGTGTCTCCTAGTTCCTAATACTTAACCTTTTTTTTTTAGACTGAGGGCAGGCAGATGCTTTGCCCTAGAGTGCACTGAAAGCCAAGGTATTGTCATGGCAACGCCTGGAAGCGTCACACAGGGAAGAGCATCACAGTGGAGGGAGGGGCACCACACACAGGGAGGCGTGGCCGGGATGCCGGAGGACATTTTGTACCACAGTTCCCTATGCCAGTCTCTGATACAACACAACACACTCGGTTTTCCTTCTCTTTCCCTCCACCCCACAGCACAGTGTACGCACATATGCACCTACATTTTAAAAGGAGCTGGCTGGATGACCGAGGGGAGAAACACCCAGATCACACAGAGGAAGTGAAATGCAAAAGAAACTCCTCTCCTGGAGAGAGAGACTGACAGAGAAACAGAGAGACATTTCCCAGGGAACTCTGGTCAGATTTAGGGTAGATTCTGTCCCTTTACCCACTACACTCAGCCCCTAGTTTATCATGCAGTAAACTCATGCCTCTGCAGCAGAGGGAATGGTTTGTTGCTTTGGGTTTGATCTAGAAGTTTGAAAGTTATGTGGATAGAAGGAATCTCATCCATATTTATATACTGCACTTCATTAATCATCAAGTTTTATCTGGGACTGCAGACTGTTCTAAAAACTCCTTAGGCTGGGGCGTCTGCCTTTGGCTCAGGTCATGATCCTGGGGTCCTGGGATAGAGCCCTGCATTGGGCTCCCTGCTTGCCGGAAAGCCTGCTTCTTCCTCTCCCACTCCCCCTGCTTGTGTTCCCTCTCTCGCTGTCTCTCTCTCTCTGTCAAATAAATAAAATCTTTAAAAAATAAAAACTCCTTAGGTCTTTAAGACTTTGAGACTCAGGGCACCTGACTGGCCCAGTCTGTAGACCATGTGACTCTCAATCTCAGAGTTGTGAGTTCAAGCCTCACTTTGGGGGTAGAGTTTACTTAAAAAAGAATTAATAAAACCATTGTCAGTTTTTGTCAGTCAGTTAAGTGTCCGACTCTTGATTTTGGCTCAGGTCATGATCTCAGGGTCGTGAGATCAAGCCCCGTGTTGGGCTCCTCACTGGGTGTGGAACCTGTTTAAGATTCTCTCTCTCCCTCTCCCCCTCCTCTCTCTCCCTCTAAAAAAAAAATTCCATCCTTATTCTGGCTCTTCTTAAGAATGTCCCTTTGTGGCAGTTGGGGGGGCGGGGGGGGCTGGCTCTCCCAGTCTCGAGCATGCAACTCTTGATCTTGGGGATATGGGTTCGAGCCCAACATTGGGTGTAGAAATTACTTAAAAATAAAAATAATCTTTAAAAAATTTCCCCTTTGCGAAACTCAATTGTTTGTCAACGGGCTGATACAGTGGTAGTGGAAAGCCTACACTGTAAAGCCCATTGTTTCTTGAGGGCCAACTTGCAGATCTATTTAGAGAATGTGTACTTTCAGGAAAAAAAAAAAAAAACGGGCCTGAGAGTACAAGGGAACCTTGTGTGCACACTCCTCAGGCCACGTGGGTCTAGCAGAATGCACACTTGGCCAGCCAAGAGCCCAGGCAAGTTTCACCAATGGGTTCTCATCCATGTGTGCGGCTGGGGTGAAGGACTCAGCAACACAGAGCAAAACTCAGGGTCAGAGTCGCCCAACAGCCAGCCCCTCGAGGCCCAAGGAGTGTTTTCAGAGAAGACTCTCGGGGTGGATGAGGTGGAGAAGAGAAAGTGCAGGTTAGGGGCACCTGAGTGGCTCAGTCGTTAAGCGTCTACCTTTGGCTCAGGTCATGATCCCGGGGTCCTGGGATCGAGCCCCGCATCGGGCTCCCTGCTCTGCGGGAAGCCTGCTTCTCCCTCTCCCACTCCCCCTGCTTGTGTTCCCTCTCTCGCTGTGTCTCTCTCTGTCAAATAAATAAATAAAATCTTTAAAAAAAAAAAAAAGAAAGTGCAGGTTATCTCTGAGGCCAATGGGTACACAGACCATCGTTTTCTGCTCTCATGAAAGACACACACCCTTGATTTTGCTTTTCTGTAGTTTCTAGATATTACTGTCGAGACAGCCACAAAAGGTGAGAGCTAGGGACGACCGGCAAGGCCATGAAGTTTAGTCCTTCACTTCGACTCCAGCCCCCATAGCTGGAACCCTAGCGAAGGCGCTGTTCCCTGTGCACACGTGAAAGGCTGTCTAGATAATCTTTTGCAAGAAAAAAAAGTGAGAATTGCTGATCTGGTGCTGGGAACCATTATGTAATCCAGCTGGAATTTGCCCCATATCCTCCCAATGAAACAGAAAAGGGACATGGGAGGGAAACAGATTGAGATACGGCTACGTTGGCAAAGGCGTGCTTAAAAGGACGTTGAGCCACCATGATTTTTGTGAGGGGTCCAATGGGCTGGCCCCTGTCTGCTGTGCTGGACTCAATTCTCACTACTTCCTCCCGGGAACTCTTCTCTGCAACAGCAGAACCAGGCAAACACCTTGATTCTTGGGCGCCTCTTCACTCTTCCCCCACCTCGCAGAGGTACGATTCAGATTCAGGATAATCCGATGCCAGAGTTCTCGAGCTTTCCAGAGGTAGGAGGAGCCAGAGCAAGAGAGAGCCCCTAAAAACAGTGCCTGGCAGCCTATGCCAAGGGCAAAGAGAGTAGCAACATCGGATCACTCTTTGAGTCTGGGAGTGGGCATGGGAATGCGGGAGATGGCCAAGCACCCGCGAAGCCTGAGAGGCTTCCCGGAAGAAGTCGCTCTTACAACCAAGGCTGTATAAATAGTTGCTATTTATTGGATGGTAAATTCTTACATGTGGTACCCTCAGAACTCTGCACGGTGTTCCGTAGAGGGTTTGTGCTGTTATTGATGATATTTATTATCATGCCTGGGGGGGATTAATTCAACGGAAACACACCCAGGAGGAACTAACTAGTTCTTTCTCTGGGAGGAGGAGGGTATGTGCCAAATCCTGGTTCCTTCTGGATGTGTGTACACTGGGACACTGCAGCTGAGCCTGACTTCAGAAGGAAGGTGTGAGAAATACAGCACTGATTTCAATTTTAGTTTTGTAGAAATATTTGGGAAGCCTGCTTGGTGGTGTTTTCATGATTAAAAATGACCCAGTGCGTGAGCTTGACAGGAACACGGGCCACAGCAGGCCTGACATATGCTTTTTCCCATCTCCATATGTTTCATTTATATCTTAATCCACAGCCTGCTGGGGAATAGCTGGGTAAGATAGCACTTCGGGGACCACTGTCAGTTGGTCTCATGCTATTTTCCTAGCCTATGGTATTCACACATCCTCCACTATGAGCTGGAATTTGGCCCTGGGCCTGTGGAATTGCCATAGGGCTGACTGCAGGGGAAAGAATATTCGAAATGTGAAATGAATTTGTTCAAATGTGAGTCAGGGATGTGTTCAGTCTGTTTATAGAAGGAGGAAATGACATTTGAAGAAAATTGGTTCTGGGAGAAATGCTGTCATTATATAAGCTTTCAAAATTTAGTAACTGACTGGCTAGGAGAGTAACAGATTGGCTAATTTGTGAAGTACCCAAACATGCCCTTTACCCATTACGGTGTGGTGGCCTGGGTCCCAGTCCTGCCACTTAAAGACTATTTGACCCTGAGTCTAAGTTTCTGCATCTGTAAAATGAGGATAATAACAGTTGCTTAAAAGGTTTTGTTGACAGGGCGCCTGGGTGGCTCAGTCGGGTAAATGTCTGCCTTCGGCTCAGGTCATGATCCTGGGGTCCTAGGATTGAGCCTGCGATGGGCTCCCTGCTCAGCGGGGAGTCTGTTTCTCCCTCTCCCTCTGACCGTCGCCCCCCACTTGAGCTCAATATAGTAGTAGTAACAACAGCTAACATTTTGGAGGCACGTATCACGTGCCAGGCCTGAGTTACGTGCTTTTTTCATGTTGTCTCACTTATTCTTTTTTTTTTTTTTATAGAGTCTTTTTTTTTTTTTTAAAGATTTTTATTTATTTATTTGACAGAGAGAGACACAGCGAGAGAGGGAACACAAGCAGGGAGAGTGGGAGAGGGAGAAGCAGGCTTCCCGCGGAGCAGGGAGCCCGATGCGGGGCTCGATCCCAGGACCCTGGGATCATGACCTGAGCCGAAGGCAGACGCTTAACGGCTGAGCCACCCAGGTGCCCCTGTCTCACTTATTCTTGACAATTAGGTTACGAGACCAATAGAATTACCCCCTAAAATGCCTAATACCATTAATAACGACAAAACAGCACACAACTCAGATTGGAATAGATAATTCCACACTCTCTAATCCTGCCTATTCGCCCCCACACCTTCCGCTACCGAGTTTTCACTTGCGGCTAGAGGGCTGGAGATGTTTCACAAGGCAATAGGATAGTAAAGACAGGAGACCAAGAGAACAAGCATTTTGGAGCTCAAATTCTGGAAGAGGGGTTTGCAGTCAGAGACAAGAGGTGGTCAGGTTTTCACAAAAAGAATAATAACTGTGTGCAACTAACAAAGAGGCTTGTTTGGGGGGAAACAAACATGGGAATCATTCACACACTTGAAATCTTATAATAAACCAGAAGAGTCACTGCCCTTTTTGTCACTGCTCCTCACCCTCCTTCCTTCTCTGCTTTCCTCTGCTGTAGGGGAGGGGAGGCCTTTTTCAGAAGGGAACAGGGTCGGGTCTATTCCCTTGAGGTGGCTTGCAGTCACAGACCCTGTCCCCCACCTGCAGGTACATCTCCTCGTGGGGAAGGCACAAGGAAAGAGCAGATAGAGCCCAAACATGTAGTTTGCAGCCAGTAGGATGCTGGCACTCCCCTCATGTCTTCCCAATGGACACGGTCTTATTAGATCTTGCAAGAGCAGTTCTCTTAAGAGAAAGGCAAAGAGGGAAGCACATGGGCCTTGAAGAATCTCAGGTCTGTTGGGGTTAAGCCAGGTCACATGACTAAACACACCCCTCCTCCCATCCCAGAAGGACAGCTTGCACTTGCGGGACACATGGTGTCTCTTTCATGACAAGATTATTTTAATACTAACTGAAACCAAAGCAGGTTCAAATTTCCCTTTGGCCTTGGGGATGTCACAGCACAGAATTTCAACATTTTTCACTTACACTATCGGTGCATAGTTCCAAATTTTTTCTGAGTACATTTCCCCCTCCCCCCCCAAATCTCTGCCAATTCTCTGGGTGTGGGAGAAAGGAAGCGCTTTCAGTCTGGTCTCCGAAAGTCGTGGAAATATGAATGACAGTAATACGATATTTGGAATTGTGTATTGTTTTAAAATAGGAAAGTCAGTTATATTTTTCTCCGGTGGCATTTTGTGCCATACTTTTCAAAACAACAAGTTAAGGAACACTTTAGGGAGAGCATTCTGAGCTGAGATTCCTCAGAAGCACCAGAGAGAGAAAAACTTAAATGATGGCTTATTTTATAGCTCAAAGGCACTCGATTTTGAGAGCTTGAGATTTAAACCTTAGTCAGCTTCCTCTTTTTTACAAAGGAAACAATTTAGAGGGAGCGACTTGTCCAAGGTCACACGGCTAGTAAATGGCAGAGTCATATGTTTTAAAGCCCCATTTTCAAAATTGTGTTATACACAATCCAATCCCAGCAGGGGGCCTTTTTGTGTGTGGAAATTGACAAGATGATTAGTTGCCATGAATATTAAATGAGATAATGTCTGTAAAGCGGCGAGCGTAGTAGCTGCACAAAACTGAATGAGCGTGTTCTAGGCACTACACATTTTCCTTCCTTTATATTCACGTCCACATATATTTTAGGTTTACATGGTTGTAATGTTTGTGTCTCTACCACATTGTGATCTCCTTTTTACACTTAACACAGCCCGCATACTTACGATTTTGATGTCTGAAGAACGTCCATCTGGTCGGTAGATTCCACTTTTTTTAGACACTTTACCATTATTGAACATTTGGGTTGTTTTCAGTTTTTCACCATTATAAATAGTGGGACTTGGAACAATCTTACATAGCTTACCGCCCTCCCACCCCTGTACCCCTTTTGGGGTTGTTTCCTTGGAATATGTTCTCAAAAATGGAATGAGACAGAGAAAGCTCTCAAACCAGACTGCTCTCCAGAGAAATACCACCAGTTTACTGTGTTTGTGTGTCACCAGTGACGGGAGGCTATATTATTGCAAAAAAAAAAAAAGTGGTTTAACTGTTCTGTCTAGGCATAGAAAAGGAACTTGGGGATTCTTGCCTGAAACTTCCTTTCCCACCCCCCCCCACCCCACCCCTGTACCCTTGGCAGTGATCATGCTTTCCTGGCCTTTTTCTGACTTCCTCCTCCTGCTCGGGGTCTTGGAGCAGAAGTGACGGTGCTAATACAGAACAGGATGAACAGTTTGTGTACTAAAATCTAACAAAAGCCTCACATGGAGTGTGACTATCCCAAGGGCTTCACCAAATCAAATGCTGGAGATTTACTTGTGAATTTCCATCACAAACAAAATGGCAATTTGGGTTTTGAAGAAAAGCCTGCCATTTCAGAAAGAAAAATCTAACTGTGGCTCTATGTATCCGTGGGCTTGAATTCAAACATTCGGCCCACTGGGCTTGGGGGGTGCCTGTTCTGACTTCTGTCACTTACAAATTGTCACTGATTTAATAACAATAAGTTACATTTTTGAGTGTCAAGGCCCTTTGCCTCCATGCAGCATCTCATTTAATCCTCACAACCATCCTTGGAGTGAACACTATTATCATCCCCATTTTATGGATGAGGAAATACGAGCTTAGAAAGATGATTTAACTTGCCCAGAGTCACATAGCTAGAAACTGCCTGAGCTGTGATATGAACTCAGGTCTGTTTGACTCGAAGGCCTTCGTGCTTCCTCTAATCAGGGACCCACTTGACAGAAATTGTTCTTAGGATAGAAACCACCAAGTCTCTCCAGAAAGCCTAGGGCCCCGCTAAGTGATGTGGCCTGGTGTAGAGTCCTACAGAGTCACCTCAGCTAACTTAAATCCAAGTGATAATAATGGCTGACATTGACAAAATGCCTACCCATCTATATGAAGATGGAAGATGAAACTCACCTGGATTGATGTTTTTGTTCTTGATGTCCTTGTTCTTGATGTCCTTGTTCTTGATGTCCTTTTGCATGTTTCGGAAAGAGTTCAATGAACTAGACAGGACGTGGTACTCAGTGACTCATTTTCTGAGCAAGCTGGGCTCTCTACCGCAGGTCTTATTGCTGCGGGCGAGTGATGACGTTAAGGGATAATAATGAGAGGCGTCTCCGTCTCTCACTTGTTTTCCTAAGGAAGAGACCTGGAGTTAGACACAGTTCGCCTTCATACCGAATCAGAGACTGCTGGGAGACTGTTAAGCTTTGAAAGAGGCCTTGAATATCCTCTCCTCATTCCCGATTTCCTGAGGATGGCTTTACTGCTTTTGTTAAAAAATGCATGTGTACGTAGTATGTTGTATCAGACTCTGTCACGTGCCTCTCTGTCCCTTACTCACATGGTCTCTAACTCTTTTTTTTTTTTTTTTTAATTTCCTGAAGTCATCTCTACCCCCAGTGTGTGGCTTCAAAACTCACGACCCCGAGATCGAGAGTCGCATGCTTCCCTGACTGAGCCAGACAGGTGCCCCTGGTCCCCTGGTCTCTAATTCTTGTAAAATCCTAGGAAGTGGATACTATCATTATGGCCTTATTACAGATGAGGAACTCCAGGCCCAGAGAGGTTAACTAATCTGCCTCAAGGCACACAGTTGCTAAATGAAACCTTTGGGCATTTTTACCTCCCCAAAGAAGGAAAGTGGAAGAGATTGGGATGCAGAGTTAAGAGACTGGAGCTCTTCCCACTCTGCCACTTCACCCATCGGTATGACCTTGGCCGGAGCCGTTTCATCCTCTACAAGGTGAAGCTTCCTACTCCGTTCTGGCTTTGGTTCTTTTATGGCTTTTTTCCCCCCTGAAACCTGTATCATTATTTACAATTACTAGTTGTTCAGGAAAATAAAAATAGAAATAGAAACAAACAGTATGGCAATGCTTCCAAATCAAACATGAGATGATAGAGATCCTCATACTAGTGACAATAGACCCTTTTTCTCTTTGGCAAAGCTAAGTGTTGCTGCCACCTAGTGAGGAAAAGGAGCATGGCCTCCGGGCAAGGTCTGGTCCTTCTGTGGTGGCCTAGGGAAAAACTAGCAGAAATCATTCGGTTGACCAGATAACTTATGGGATTTCACAGTTAAACCTTACGGTGTTTCTGCAAGCCCATCTCTCCCTTTATCTAAAATGAGGTTAGGAGAGGGGCGCCTGGGTGGCTCAGTCCGTTAAGCCACGAACTCTTGATTTCGGCTCAGGTCATGATCTTGGGGTCCTATGATGGAGCCCCGCTAGCAGCTGCGTGCTGGGCATGGAGCCTGTTTAAGATTCTCTCTCCCTCTCCCTCTGCTCCTTCTCAATCTCTCAAAAAAGATTAGCTTTAAAAACAAATAAATAAAATGCATGTGTAGGATAGAAACCACCAAGTACACGTAACCCATCTCTGGCCTCCTTCAAATGTGCCTATACTGTTTCCCATATCCCCCTCCCACCTGTAATCCTAGAACCCTAGGTTTGAGCAGGAAAGAACCATCCTCAGAGAATTTCTAGGGCAACCCATTTCATAGTACAGAGGACGAGTGTTTTGACCGAGGTCACACAGGTAGTTAACGTAGGCAGCGGTGACAGTAGACTGGTCCCAGAATTCCGGAAGGTGGTCTGATAAAATCCACCCAAAATGGATGAGATTAAATTATTTGCAAAATCACCTTCCCAAGAGAATAGCTCCGAGGCCTGGAGCAAGGTTTGGAGATGTAATCAATGATATTTACATATTTAAAGAAAGCCTGAGTAGTTCCGGTGGTGAAGAGAGGGTGGTCAGGCCGGAAAGCCCCACCCCCACCCCCGCCAGGAGCCCTCGCTTACCCGAGCTTTAAGCTCAACGGGGTGCTCGGTGCTGAAGGAAGTGCTCCCCGGGACTCCCTGAGGCCCCCAGCCCGGGAATCTCAATTTCCGGAGAGACATTTCCCACCCTTGGGGGCGTGCCCAGGGCCCCCAGGGCCCCAAGTGTAATCTTAGCTTTCCCCTCTGCCTCCCGGAAAGAGTTCTCAGAAGTGAGAACGAAAGCAATGGTTCTTGCAGGCTAACCTGCCTCTGCTAGAATGTATTTTAAGCAGTCAAAAGTTTTTAGTGCGATTGTAATGAATCACTTGCAGCAAACTCACGGTGCCCAGTTGAGGGGATCCACTTACTCTCTAATAGTTCTTTGCACAATCAACAATCTTTAATAATAAGAAGACTAAAATGGCTGACGTCACCAAGGGCATCCATTGTGAGTCAGAGGCTTTGCATTGTCTCCCATTTACATCTGACAACAGCCCAATGAGGTAATAATTGTTATGATCCTCATTTTAAGCTGAGGCTCAGAGAGCAGCGTACCCAGAGCCCCAGCAGCTCCCCCTGACGTGCTCAGTCCTTGATCACCACCCTGTACCCCCTCCTCCCTGCCAGCTCGGCCTCCCGGATGCGCGAGGACGGGAAGCAGGAGATGCGCGTGTGCACTCTGGCTAGCGGACACGCACATTGCCAACTCGCGGAGAGGAGGCTGTCCTCGCCTGCCCCCCACCCCCAGACCCCACCCGAGACGAGTGCCAGGGCACTCTGGTGATGCAGCCTCCCCTTGGGGAACCGATCCACCGGTTTGGTAGGCTAGTTGCCTGTAGGGGGAGAGATTACCTCGGGAAAACATTTTCCTTAATTTACAACAAATGTTTGGTGGGCGGAGGGGGAGACAGACTGTAGGAGGACAGGTGACTAATTAAGGGGAAGAATTTTTTATTATCTGTTGTTTCAGCTTATCAGAGCAATTGCTTCTCTCTCTCTTAACGTGGATAATTAAGAATTGACTGCGTAGTTAAGTGATTCAAACCTTCCTGGCTCACATAAAATTCTCTTCGGTAATAAACAAGCAGGCACAGAATTATTCGCTGAAAGGGACGGACTTCCTTCCAGTGTTTGTTGCCAGATATAATCCTGTCCTCCTCCCATTAAATTATCAATTAGGCGAAGAGCTTCCTTAAACAAGAACATCTATCTATCTATCATCCAGCTCTCTATTACGTATATATACACATCTCTGTAATTTGATAATTTGTACTATTGTACATCTCTCGCCCCACCTCTCCCCACACTTTTGACTTTTGTTGGTTCCTTGGGCTAAGGATACATACTAAGGCTTAGATAACATTTTATGCTGTCTCTCTATAGTTCTTCTAAGGCGGATAATAATAAAGGGCATTTGGAAAATGTGAACAGGAAACAGTTGAACACAAGCTGAGAATGCTGTTAAAAAGAGGAAGTGAGTGGGGGACTAAAGGAAACTTTGTGTTCATCAAAAAAGAAAAAGACCTTTTTTTTTTTTTTTTAAGGAAGCCTTGCCTCTCATGCCTAGGCCCCATGGGCCAAGTCTGGACTACAAGCAGAATTTTCAGCTGTTTCCTGAAATAAGCCCAAGGTATACGACCACAAATTGCCCTCCCGGGGTTGAGATTATGTCTCATATTTCATTAAATCCCCCCCCCATTGTCTAGCCTAGTTTTACATGTTTTAGCTACTCAATAAATATTGAGTGAGTCAAAATGCAATCAGGTTCCAGGCTTCAAGAATTAAGTTGCTTTTTTTCTTGTTAAGCAGCAAAAGAAATGAGGAACTATAGAGACTTGATTTCAGAGTGTGAAGGGGAGGCTGTAAAGATAGTAAATGTTCTCATCTCATTTTATATGAATCATAACTGTAATAATGCAGCCAGCCAGGGCATGGGCAGCTTCTTCAGCGGCTGGTTACAGCCACCTTCCAATCCAGCTGTCTACCTGTAGGGTACAATTCACGGAAACAACTGTTTAATTAAAAAGAGAAAACTGCCTCTCTCTCTCTGTGTGTGTGTGTGTGTGTTTAATCCCGAGAAGCTAGAATTGAAAAGAATTTTTAGTATTGAAAAGCATTTTTAGGGGCGCCTTGGTGGCTCAGTCGTTAAGAGTCTACCTTCGGCTCAGGTCATGATCCCAGGGTCCTGGGATCAAGCCCCGCATGGGGCTCCCTGCTCGGCGGGAAGCCTGCTTCTCCCTCTCCCACTCTCCCTGCTTGTGTTCCCTCTCTTGCTGTGTCTCTCTCTGTCAAGTAAATAAATAAAATCTTAAAAAAAAAAAAAAAAAGAAAAGCATTTTTAGAATTAGGACAATTCTCACTACCAGAAGTCTGTGTTCACTTACATGGTGTGGTGTGAGAAGTTCCCAAGGACACCCCTTTGTCTCCCTAGCGCCCCCATGCCTTCCTCCTACAGCTCGTGACAGCTACTTAAAACCCCCAATGGGGAGGTAAGATCTTGTCTCTCTGTGGCCTCTGTTGAAATCATGCATTTGGAAAGAAGAGGGTAGAAGCCACCTGAAATCTTGGCACGGAGCAATTATTATGTGCCAGGCATAATGCTGGCAAACACGCATGTGAAAAGATGCTCCACCTCATTAGTCATGAGGGAAATGCAAATTAAAGCCACAGTGAGATACCACTGCATACCAGATCAGGATGGTTAAAATCCAGACAAAGCAAAAACAAAACTGATACTATCAAAATGCTGGCAGGGATGCAGATTATTTGAACCCCTCGAATATTGCTGGTAAGAGGAGAAATCTTCAAGGAGAGCAAGATGAAAATGTGTACTAATTTGGTCTCTTGTCTAGAATGGACCTTTCCTTGTCGGCGGCTAAAATAAAGTATTGTTATAAGCAGGTCCTGACCAGGGCATTAGCTAAAAACAGTAGTGGCCACGTAGGGACTAAATCATTCCAGAGTAAAATGAAGAACTCCGGAGAAACAATTTTAACTAAGTTCCTGGTCTCAGCCTGAAGCCTGCTCCAAAGACGGGGAGTTTGATATTCTTTCTATTAGGATTACATATTTCTGGAAACCTAATTTTTTAAAAAATGTTTTATTTATTTATTCATTAGAGTCAAAGAGAGAGAGAGGCAGAGGGAGAAGCAGACTCCCCGCGGAGCAGGGAGCCCGATGCGGGACTCGATCCCAGGACCCTGGGATCATGACCTGAGCCGAAGGCAGACGCTTAACCATCTGAGCCACCCAGGCGCCCCAAGGAAACCTAATTTTTTTTAAGATTTTATTTTTAAGTAATCTCTACACCCAACAAGGGGTTCGAACCCACAACCCCGAGATCAAGAGTCACCTTCCCCACTGACTGAGCCAGCCGGGTGCCCCTGGAAACCTTTTTTTTTTTTTTTTTTTTAAAGTAAGCTCTATGCCCAACGTGGGGCTTGAATTCACCACCCCGAGATCAAGAGTCGCATGCTCTACCAACTGAGCCAGCCAGGCGCCCCTCTGGAAACCTAATTTCCACCATTGAGAGAATACACGTCTCCTTTCAACTTTAAGAAATTGATCACTTCTGTAGATTGCTTTTCGTAGGGAAAAGTTTGTGGAATGGGGGCGGTGGGGGGAGGCGGGAGGGAAAAAGAGACAGAGGGAGAGACCTTGCGATCAGCTGGTGTAACTCCTTCTGCAGAGCTTCTGGGCGCCCGGTCCAGTTCAGTGCCCCCTCTAATGATTGCCTCCTGCAGCCTTTTAGCCCTCAGGTTTATGTACAGATTTACTGTGTCCCAAATGAGTCCCAGCAACCTGAGCTTCCTAGGACTGGTGACCCTTGGAAACCATTTCCTGATAAGGGGCTGCACGTGGCCCCAGGATTTACCGTACCTATCTCAATCAATACTAATTACTTCCCCGCATTAACGGCTTCTGCTTTCAGCAAGAATAAGGCACCTCCCCAGTTCTGCCATTTCCCTGACAACTATGAATTACAGTCAAGGTTATGCTCTTATCTCCTCTGGACTCAAATCACCCTCCTGGCTCGGGAGCTCGGGGCAGCTTTCTAGACAGATGTTGCCATGGTTCTGTTTGCCTGACTACCTGCCAATTTGGTTAATGTAGGTAAATACACTTACGCTCTCTGCCTTTTACCTCTGGAGGGGACCTGTCTGGAGTTAATTGAAATAGGGAATGCCAAATAATCTGAATAAATATACATTGTGTTACACAGGGCAACTAAATCAAGCCGAAGAGTAATCTAAAGTGGTAACTACTGGAGAGAAGCGAGAATCTGTGTTGTTATTACGTGCCTGAATTGCTCATGTGGAGGTCGTTTTTCTGGACTAGAAAATGACCAACGATTGTACAGTCAGTGGGATTGCCAGTTGCTTGATTTCATTCCGGTTAGTTTGGCCAAATACCTTCGACCAGAAAACAATCCATCTGACTGTGATCATTTCTAATTGTTCTGACAGAATTGATTGAGGATTTTTTTTCACCTATGGAAACAGACTTGTTTTTGTATGGTTTTGACATTTAGGAATTTGGAGCCCTTTTCCTCTATAAATGATTCAAAGATTCCATTCTTTTTCTTTTTTAAATTTTTAAATCTGTTATTATTTTTAAAAAGATTTTATTCGTTTGTCAGAGAGAGAGAGAGAGCACAAGAAGGGGGAGCAGCAGGCAGAGGGAGAAGCAGGCTCCTCGCTGAGCAAGGAGCCGGATGTGGGGCTCGATCCCAGGGCCCTGGGATCATGACCTGAGCCGAAGGCAGACACTTAACCCATTGAGTCACCCAGGTATCCCAAAGGTTCCATTCTTGTCTTAGGTAAAACACGCATCGGTCTGAAGGCTGAAAGTTGATAATATGTTGCCTATTACTTGTATAATTAAATCACTAAACACTCTGGAAATGACCTTCCTCTTTGCCCCAAGTCCTGCAGCATCTTGGGGATGACTTTGATATCTATTATCTCTCTCCATCTAGAACACTCTGACTCCCAACATCTCCTAGCACTTACAGGCGCTCAATAAATATTTCTCTGCCTAGCACAGTGCCTGATGGGGCTCCGTGCTGGGCTGAATGGAACAGTTAGAAGAGAGCTGCCCTACCCTTCCCTCACTTTCTGTAGGCAGAACGAAACCTCCAAATAGTTGATGTAAACTAAGCTGGCCGGGTGGATTTACAAGAGTGGGGCGGGGGGGGGGGGAATGGGGGAGGAAGCAAATGGCATGCTCAGGGTAGCCTGGACTGGCCTAGACTGGCCTATACTGGGAAGCTGGGGGTTGTTAGTATGAGTGGGGCTGGACCTGCCACGATTCAGTGCCTCCAGTTACCACTCGAAGCCTCATGGGGGATGGGCAGAAGGCTGTGCTCCACAGCAAACTGAAGGGAAAAGGTGCAGGAAATCAGAAAGCAGTCAGTGAGCATCATTAGAATGAGCTAGTCATAATCATAATAACTGCCATTTACCAAGTTCCAGGCCCCATGCTCCATACTTTCCCATACATTATCTCATATCTTGCTCATAATGAGTCTGTGAGAGAGATATTATCTCCATTTCGTGCTGTGGAAACTAGGACTCCCGTTGGTACAGAGCTTGGCGGTGTTCTCATGGAAGTCCAAGGCACTCTAACCCTGGTCTTTCTGAGTTCAGAGCCAGAGCTCCCTTTTAACCACTGTACTATTAGCCGGAAGAAGAGTCTAGAAACATGCAGAGCCTCCTGTGAGTGGGGGGGTCAAAGTAGCTTCCAGGGTGCACTTTGATCGGTTGCTAGAGAGCCCGACTGAAGAGAGAGATTTGTTGCCCACTGGGCAGGGGACCTGTGGGAGCTGGATTTGGCCTGAGCCACTGACTAGGCTGGAAGCGGGGTGGGACCAGGAATGATGAGACCAATAACAATTAAAGGGAGCTATCCAGCACCTAGGAGAGCTCCGGGCTTGCTTCTCTTCCGTGAGAGCAAAGCTGGACCTGGCAATGCTGTTGGTCCTCCCGTTTGCCCAAAGAGCTCCCCCAGGTCAAGCAATGTGTTCAGCGATGTGACAGGGTGGCATGCACACAAGTGGGAGCTGGGTGTTAAGGAGATGAGCTGTATGTCAGACTTCTAAGTTGTAGCCTAGCTACGTCCCCGAACCCAGACCCTGCCCTGAATCCTCGAGCAGAGGAACAGCAGTGACAGCTGTGAAAACAAGCAGCCTTGCTCATCTTGGCGTTGAGTTATAGAGTACATCGTCATTATGGAGGGAATCAGAAACATCTGTCTTTCCTGGCCCTTATTTAACTTATTCTACTTAGGAAGCCTCGCCATGTTCCCACTCAGTAACTACTGTAAATGATGCAAAAGAGGAGCAAGAGACAGAGAAAGAGGGAGAGAGAATTAATTTACCACTGGGTGAAATGAAAATGTACTGAAGTGTAATGGAATTTCATTAACTTCGGAAATGATGATGAATGCTGTCCAAATAATTCTTACTAATGCATAATTCACGGCTGAAAATAGAGCCAAACTCTCCTAAAAAGCACATCCATTTATGCCCCCAAATTAATTTGGTGTGTTATTCAGGATGGTTGACAGGATAAAAGATCTACTATGAAATGTAATCATCTATTAAGATTGGGAATCTATGAGTCTTTCTAGTTTAGTAGATGAGGGGAGCTGATAACAAGTGGCATCTTAAGAGGCAGACACCCACAGTCCTCATTCTCATAATTTGAATCTCCCCAAAGACATAATTTCAGACATAACCACGGAGAAGTTAGGATGAGCTTTGAGATCTCCATAGCAACCACGACCCAGTTCATATATATATCCCAAAAGGAAATTAAAATCCCTTTCAACAGATTCAAATGGGGTCAGGAAAAGGCCCATACCTTTCCTGACTGGCAATGTTTTTTACATTATATGTTTATATAATATATAAATTATATAGATCATATGTTATATACATTTACATATAATTATGCAGAAAGGTTTAAAAATTACTTTCCCATTTTGTGTAATACTGTCTTTCCTATTCCACAAACTCTCAGCGACATTTATCACTTAATGTCTCAAGACATAATAATCCCTTCATTAAAACCCACTTATGCTTTTTGTATACTCAGGAGAGTGGTAATGGGGGAGAGACCTTTTCACCTTTAGATCTAACACAAACCCCCACTGTGGTTGGCAGAGAGAGACCATTATTAAGCAGGAGGGTAGCTATTGGCCTAGCTTCCACCAATGGGAAGGCGTAGCTTCAGAGGCCAGTCAACACCTCACAATGGAGGCGTCATGGCTCCTCGCCGCCTTCAGCCAATTAGAGAGAACCTTGGTCAGACATACGAATAGTAATGTCAGGATGACTTTTGGAGCACTCTGAATTCCTTCCCCAGGGTGAATTGTACTGTGTGGAGGTGGAGGTGTCACGGGGGGACCACTACCTTCTAAGGTCACCCCTATTTGTCTAAATGGCCAGGCCTTATGATTTGAGGTGCTGGGGCGATAAACAAGTACATTGGTTGCTGATACAGGGTATCTGATTCAGGAGGCAGCCGCCATTGGGCAGCATCCACCAATGGGAAGCCTTAGTCTGTAGGACCATCAACACCTCACAATGGAGGCTCCTCCCCACCATGGGTCCCTCAGCCACTCAGAAGAGTACCTAGTTGCTGACACACGAATAGTGATATCAGGGATGACTAATGCTACCTTCTCAGGTCTTTCTCCTAAGATGAGGTCTAGCGGGTAGAAGTGAATGTGTCATGGGGCCTACTACCTCCCAAGGCCACCCCTATTCCTCTTAATGGTTTGACCCTATGATTTAGAATGCACGTGTGGTAAATGAGCACATTGGCTGCTGATACTGAGGATGTGATTAAGTAGGAGGCAGTCATTGGCCAGCTTCCACCAATGGGAGACCTTAGTTTGAGGGGCCATCAATGCCTCACAAAGGAGGCATCATGACTCCTCCCCCCTCCCCCCTCAGCCACTCAGAGAGCACCTTGTGCTGACATATGAGTAGTGATGGCACCAATGACTTAAGATACCTCCTACTCATTCCCTTAGAATTGGGTTTAGTGTGAAGATGGAAGTGTTATTGGGGGGGGAGACATTAACTTCTAGGGCCATCCCTATTTACCCTAATGACCCTACGCTGTGATATGGGTACTGAGGTGGGAATCAAGTGCATTGGCTGCTGATACTGAGGATGTGATTAAGTAGGAGGCAGCCATTGGGCCAGCTTCCACCAATGGGAGACCTTAGTCTGAGAGACTGACAACACCTCACAATAGAGGCATCATCTGCCCCTAGGTGGGTCCTTTAGCCAACCAGAGAGCACCTTGTATTGACACGTGCATAGTGACGTCAGGGACGACTTCTGCTACCCTCTCAAGTCCTTTTCCTAGGACGAGATCTGGCACGTAGAAGTGGATGCGTCATGGGGGACTACTACCTTCCAAGGCCACCCCTATTGCTCCTAATGACCTATCATAAGGAGTGCTGCAATTAAAATCGAGCCCACTGGCTGCTGACATAGAGGTCTTGATTAAGTAGGATGCAGCTATTGGGCCAGCTTCCACCAATCGGAGACCTTAGTTTGCAAGGCCATTAATACCTCACAATGGAGGCATCATGACTACCCCCCCGCCCCCTGCCATGTGAATAGTGACGTCGGGATGACCAATGCTACCCTCTATTCCTTCCCCTAGAGCAGGATTCAGTGTGTGAGGTGGAAATGTAGTGGGAGAGGAACTCTACCTTCTAGGGTCATCCCTATTCCCCTTAACAGTCTTACCCTATGATATGGGTGCTGAGGTGGGAGTCAAGCACATTGGCTGCTGATACTGAGGATGTGATTAAGTAGGGGGCAGCCATTGGGCCAGCTTCCACCAATGAGAGTCCTTAGTTTGTTAGGTCATCAACGCCTCACAATGGAGGCATCATGGTTCCTCCCCCTCCCTCTCCCACCGTCCTCCATGGGTGCCACAGCTATTCTGACAAAATCTGGTGCTGACGTGTGAATAGTGATGTCAAGGATGATTAATGCTACACTGTATTCCTTCCCCTAGAGCAGGATTCAGTGTGTGAGGTGGAAATGTTAAAGTTGGGGCAGGGAGCACTAACTTCTAGGGCCATCTCTATTCCTCTTAACAGTCCTACCCTATGATATGGGTGCTTTAGTGGGAATCAAGCCCACTGGTTGCTGATATAGAGTATGTGATTATGTAGGAGGCAGCCATTGGCCAGCTTCCACCAATGGGGGTCCTTAGTTTGTTAGGTCATCAACACTTCACAATGGAGGCATCATGGCTCCTTCCTACCATGGGTCCCTCAGCCCCTCAAGAGAGCACCTTGTGCTCACATATGAATAATAATGTCAGGGAATGTATCTCTCCCTCTGAACAGCTTCCCTTGTGGGCAAAAGTGAAAATAAAGAGAGCCACTATCAACTAAGAGATCCCTGAAGTCTTTCCCGCCCTGGTATCTCCACCCAGTATCCCTGCTGCTTTTCTGTGGTGTCATAGACTCCTTACATCACAGTAACCAGGTAACCCTTGTTGAAGATACTTGTCTCTGCCTGTTCCCATACCTAGGGATTTACGTGGAGACAGCTCATTGACCTTATGAGTCCAACATATTTTCTAAGGCGTATCTCAGTTTTTCACACCTCAGAGCCTTTGGAAACTGCTGTGCCCTTGCAAAGGAGCCCAGTCCTGCTCCTTAGCAGGCTTTCAGAACCCCATGTGGCTTGCTTGGTCCCCTCCACCACCCGCGCCCCCTCCCAAGGCTCCTCCCCACCATCTCTGCTCTAGGCGCATAGGTATCAGGGCTCCCCCTCGGCCTGAAATGCCTGTTTACTTCATCTTCACCCATACGAGTGCTACTTACCCTTCCAAGTCCAGTTTCACCTCTCCTTCGAAGCCCTCTCCCCTCTGGTTGAAGTGCCCCCTTTTGCTGTGAGTTTGAACTGACCCTCAGTGTCAGAACTGGATCTTTAACTAGTTTAGCTGCTTAGTACCTTTATCCCTCGGCCCTCTATCTCTTTCTTTCTTTAAAATTTGTTTAGATTGCTATATTGAAAAAAAAAAGATTGCTATATCAAATGAGTCCTTGTAAGCTATCTCCAGTTCGTTGTGGAACAAATAGAATAAATGAATAAGGAAATAATAAAGAAATAGTCTCTTTCAGAGAGTTACACCTCTAAGCCCTACTTGTTCTATGTACCCCACCTGCCGCACCCCTCATTACCTTGTTCTTCTGATGGGACTGCTCCCCTGGTAGGTGGATAAATGTTGGTCGTTGTCTGGATACGAGCCTTCCCTCCACGAAGGTGGGTTCCAGACGTCTTCATCTAGGCTCCCTCCTAGATGTGTCTGAGCTGTCCCAGGGAGTCAGCCTGTATTTATACCCAGGCCCCACCCAGACTGCACTATTGTGTGCTCATCACCCCACTATGACCTGGCCTGCAATATAACATAGGTGGACCAGGACTAGGTTATAGGTGGATATATTTCTTTTCTTTTTTTTTTTTTTAAGATTTTATTTATTTGCGAGAGAGACAATGAGAGACAGAGAGCATGAGAGGGAGGAGGGTCAGAGGGAGAAGCAGACTCCCTGCTGAGCAGGGAGCCTGATGTGGGACTCGATCCCGGGACTCCAGGATCATGACCTGAGCCGAAGGCAGTCGCTTAACCAACTGAGCCACCCAGGCGCCCCTGTAGGTGGATATATTTCAATGACTGAATACTTTTCAGTCATTATTCAATGACTGAATAACCTTCCCACAAACTTGTTCAGAATTCTGGAAGCACAACCCCACCTCTCCTTCTGTTCATAAAGAGTGTAAACAGGCACTGGGGCTGCTGCCTTTCAAGCTCCTGACACTCATCAGAGGCCCTATTGCTTATTTCAGTCTTTCATCAGCCCCAGTAGCCAAGCCACATCCCCCTGGCTTCAGAGCAGTAGCTAAATGTGAAACTGCAGCTAGGTCAGTTCTAGCTAAACCTAATGGTTCTTCATGCTTTTGTACTCAAAAAGCCCTCTTGTAGGGGCGCCTGGGTGGCTCGGTCGCTAAGCATCTGCCTTCGGCTCAGGTCATGGTCCCAGGGTCCTGGGATCGAGCCCTGTGTTGGGCTCCCTGCTCCGTGGGAAGCCTGCTTCTCCCTCTCCCTCTGCCCCTGCTTGTGTTCCCTCTCTTGCTGTGTCTCTCTCTGTCAAATAAATAGATAAAATCTTTAAAAAAAAAATAAAATAAAAAAGCCCTCTTGTATTGAATAAAAAAAACGATGGTCACTTGGGGGTGCCTGGGTGGCTCAGTTGGGTAAGGGACTGACTCTTGATTTTTGCTCGGGTCATGATCTCAGGATCTTGAGATCAAGCCCTGCATCAGGCTCTGCGCTGGGTGTGGGGCCTGCTTAAGATTCTCTCTTCCCCTCTCCCTCTGCCCCTCCACCCCTGCTTGTGCACGCTCTGGGTCTCTCTCTCAAAAACAAAAAATCAAAAACAATGCTCACTACTTTTCAGCTTGTTACCTACCTCCCATAAGGTGTTGCTTTCTCCTTCAGACACCACTGTCCCATTGCTGCAACACTATTAACCCAGCCTCCTTCCTTTGCCTGAAAAAGGAAACCCCGAAAATGCTCGTCTCTGTTAAACAACAACAACAACAACAACAAGCAACTATCCATACAGTGCACAGACCTTCTAGAGACTCCCGATTTCACTGTGCTTGTTAATTGTTCATACATGAAAAGCAAAAACCCAAAATTGACAAGCAGGGTGTGCTATCACAGACTTAAATTTACTCTTAAAATATAAACTTACAACAGAAATTAAATAAGTTCTGATGACTTAATTGGTGGTCTTTGCCAAATTGACCAAATGCCAAGAGATGGAGGAATATTTATATTGATAGCACATGGTTTTAGGTTAATCTGACTTCAAAATGCTTTGAAACAAAGAGGTTTGCTGACCTTGACGGAAACACCTGTAAAAATGGACCAAGTCAAGAACTTCTGGATGCTGTTAATGTAAGGAAATAGCTATAATAAAAGGGGAGTGCAATTCAAAGTGCAAGGACCCAGAATCTTCTAAGAAAACCTTAGCTGGCCACTATGCTAGACAAGTAGATTTGGCCCAGATAATTGCTCCTGTGATCACTCAGAAAGGAGAAGACTTTGGAGGAATTAATAGATTCTTCTGAGATTGTTGTTAACTGTCAGAGACAGATTGTCATTAACTATTGTTAACCACCAGAGAGAAGCCTTTAATTTGGAAAAAATCCTTTCAAACCGATTTTAGCAAGAATTCTTCATGATATTATCCACAACAGCGGAGATAAATTGGCCATGATATTACATTACGGTCGGTGGGGTAATTTCAGAGGTATTGTCAGAATGTTTCTAAAACCTGCCCTACCAGCTAACAACCCAATCCTGGTTAAATTGTAAAGTGGGTCATGGACAGGAACCGAAGCCTGGAGGGCCCTTTGGACACCTCCAAATAGGCTTTATACAAAGCACCACACAGTGGGTAGTTTACATAACAGACATTGGTTGTCTCACTGTTCTGAAGGCGAGAAGTCCGAAATCACGATGAAGGCAGGGTGGGTTTCTTCTACTTTTTTATTGACTGGCTGATTGATTGAAGTCAGCTCTATGCCCAGTGTTGGGCTTGAACTCACGTTGTTTTCTCCTGAGGCTGTGAGGGAAGGGTCCATTCCAGGCCTCTCTCCTTGACTTGTAGCTGGCTGCCTTTCCCTATGTTTTCTCACAACAATTTCCCTTTCTGTGTCTAAGTCTCTCCTTTCTGTAAGGGCAGTAGTCATAGCGGATTAAGGCCCACCCTGATGACCTCATTTTAACTTAGCTAATTGTATCTGCAAAGGCCCTGTCTCCAAATAAGATCACATTCTGAGGTCCTGGGGGTTAGGACTTCAACATATGAATTTTGGGGACACATAATTCAATACATAACAAGCCCTAAATCTGGCAAAATAAAGTGTTGATTTCATTTTTTTCCCAATCCTGGGCATTCCAACTTTTCTCTCTGGTGACAGGGAAACTCACTTACCAGCACTGTTAATAAGGAGCTCTGTAAATGTCTCCCTTTTACCCAGAAACTCCACTGTCCTTATCATCCAGAGTCCTCATAAAAAGTAAAGAGAATTAAGGGAACTCCAGTGTAAAACTAGCAAAGCTCTCAGAAACCTTAACACTTCTACGGCTTAAGGTATTACCATTAGCTTTAATGTCTGTAAGGTCAACACCCTCTGGGACCCACAAATTACCTCATGAATTAATAAGGATTAATGAAATAATAAGCCCTATATGTTTGGGAATTTCACCCCCTCCCCAGCCTTGGATTCTACCCTATTACAAGCAGATATGATTAATTCATGCGAGACATTCATACCATACCTCTGGCTTTATCATCGACAGGTGCAAGCCACATTTCCAAATATCTACCTAAACAGCCTCTGCATGCTCTGCGAGCTGGATATTTTGTCTTCTGGAAAAGACTGGAGAAAAACTGCTCTTGAGCCTTCACAGAAAGGACCTTATCGGGTCCTGTTAACAGCTGTCATAGCAGTAGAGATCCAAGGTATTGATCCTTGGGTTCACGGTTTCCAACTCAAAAGATGTATGTCACTTCATCCTGATTACCAGACATCCATTCCACTCCAAAGACCTTCAGCTTTGGATTCTTGGGAATCCTCCAGAAGCTGCTGACTTCAGAGGTGGACAGCTTCTGCCCAAGATGACAGAACAAGATTAATTTTCTGATTCTCCAACACTCTTTTTGTTCTTTTATTCTCCCACTAAGCTTGCTTATTATTCTACTTTGATGCCCTCTAGAATGCTAATGTGACATCCCTTGTCTCCATCTGATTATTTTTGCCTCCTTATGTCTCCATCTGCCTCTTAAGAAAAAACCCAAACTCTCTTATGTGTTTTTTTCTGTAACCACTGCCCTGAATTTACCTGACTGCTGGATCTGTTACCCCCTGCCTATCCCTGCTGACAAAAATTTAATAGCTATTCCTTTAAACACCTCAGGAGGTAGGCTCCCTTTTACAGGTCCCTTCTGGTACTTGTTTCCTTCACAGTGTTAACCCCAACCTTTGGTCTTATAAAAATTGGACCTTAACCTCACATCAACAAAATGCTTCTGTGAAGTCCTTAGGATCTTATCAGCAAGTCCAAGTCAATCAGGAGCAGGCACTGGATCAGGAGTAGAAGGAGAGGGAGAAGCGGGCTTCCCACGGAGCGGGAAGCCCGATGCGGGGCTCGATCCCAGGACCCTGGGATCATGACCTGAGCCGAAGGCAGACGCTTAACGACTGAGCCACCCAGGCGCCCCTGGAAATGTCTGTTCTTTTCAACCTACTTTGCAAGAACTGTTTAACTCCGCTAAAGGGTTTTGTCCATCTTGAGAGACACAAATTGGCTGACTCCCATTGTAGTAAATAATAGTTATATACATTTTTTTACATTTTATTTATTTGACAAAGAAAGAGCACAAGCAGGGGGAGCAGCAGAGGGAGAGGGAGAAGCGGGCTCCCGGCTAAGCAGGGAGCCTGATGCGGGACTCAATCCCAGGACCCTGGGATCATGACCTGAGCTGAAGGCAGGCGCTTAAGAGACTAAGCCACCCAGGCGCCCCAGTAGTTATATTTCTGATATAATCTGTGCTCCACTAGAGTACCATTTTTATACGGATATCAGTCATATACCTTGGGAAGGACACCCAGAAGCCTCACACATGAGGCAAACACAGGTTATTCAAGAGAACTTGTAAGAGGGATAACTGAGTCCCTCTTTACGCCTACACTCTGAGCTGCAGTTCCATAAGGGGGGGGTAGTACAACTAGATAGGGGGGCCCAAACTTGTCTCTACCACTAATAGAAGTCATAAACGACACACTTCTGCTCTGGAAGCCCAACAGACTCTTCTAGATTCATTAGCTGGTGTTGTCACAGATGATCACCTAGCCTTCGATTTCCTCTTAGCCAGCCAAGGGAGAGTTCATACTATAGCAAATATCGCTTGTTACATTTATGTAAACAATACAGGGCAAGCAGAAGAGTTTGTGACAAAGCTAAAGGAAAAAAGCCACCTTCTAGTCTAACACAGACTTGATTGGATTCTGGGACATGTTTTCATTAGCTGGGTTTCATAATCTAGGCCCCTGACTTCAAGACCTGTTACTGATATTTCCTTTGGATAATTGCTTGTGTTACATTGGCTGATGCAAACCTCCCAGTCTTTTTATATTGACTTCTTACTGTGCGGTCGTTTTCATCTCAGAGAATGCAACAGTTCATCCTGCAGCAAGCAGGAGAGACTAACCCCAGCCCAACTACAGATTGAGTTTTCTAGATCTAGATAGCCACCCTGATCAGCAGTAGGGAAATCTGGGTATCATGGAGCAATGTCCTGTAGCTGGACTTCATCTGTCCTTGGCCAAGAGAGAAAGAAAAGCAGCCCCTGTCATCCAGGCAGTGGTCTGATGCTCGCAGCGAGGCCTGGGTGTTGGTACAAGCTACTACGTTATTCTCCCGTTAGACATAAACAATCTTAGAGAACACCAGTGTCAGCCCAGGTTACTCTAAGACCACGATAGAGTAAGATCAAACAAGGCTGCTTTACAGTTTTGTCTAAGTGTAGACAAAAACTGGATCAGCCTATAGCCCATAAAATGCCAAACATCTCCCCCTCCTGGCTAATGTGAGTGACTGCTGCCTCTCTAGGAATTAAGGTAAAGGAGCCCCTCTTGATCCTCAGTTCTGCTTTCCACAGTTTGTTACCCATGGTCAACCACAGTCGAGAAGCAGCTGATCCTCCTGATGAATCATGAGAAGGTCCCCAGTAGCCTGATGCTGCGTCACAGCGCCTACGTCATTCACCTCACGGCGTCTCATCGCTACGCATTTAATCATCTCACGTCGTCACAAGAAGGAGGGTGAGTACAGGACAATAAGACATTTTGAGAGAGAGAGACTACATTCACAGAACTTTTATTACAGTATATTGTCATCATTGTTCTATTTTATTATTAGTTATTGTAGTTCATCTCCTCCCGTGCCCAATATATAAATTAAACATTATCATAGATATATATCTATAGAAACAAACATAGTCTATGTAGGGTTCAGTACTATCCATGGTTTCAGGCATCCATTAGAGGTCTTGGAAGGGATCCCCTGTGGGTCAGAGGGGACAACTATAGCTTTATCCTTGCTGTAGTGGGTTCTCTCTGTAGATTAGACTTACTGAGATACTCAGTCATGGAATTGTCCCCACTTTTTTAGACAGCACCTAATCTAAAGCAAACCCCTACCTCCTTATACCATCCCCAAATTACCCAACCAAAGCCCAAATCCTGTCAGAAGTCTCTCCTAACTCTGTCTTGCTGAGATGCCTCACAGGTCCTCCATGGCGTGTGCTCTCCCTTGTTGCAACAAGTAATAAACTCAACTTGTTCAAATGCAGATGTGTTCCTAGCGGTCTTTGACTGGAGGGTGCTGAACACTGGAGGACTTTGATGGGACCTAAGAGCTGCTAATGAGACTCATCTCCAAAAACACTGAAGGAAATGTTTCAGGAAGCTAGACCTTTACAGGAGGGTGATCTTAAGGTATCTTACACAGTTTTCCAGCTGACATAAAGGGTGTGACCGACTTGGATGTTCACAGCTCACTGTCAGATAACAAGAAAAAGAAGAAAAAAGAAGATCTGGAGGGCACAGGGGCACCTGGCTGGCTGAGTCAGTAGAGCATGTAGCTCATGAGCCTGGGGTCATGTGTTCAAGCCCCATGTTGGGTGTAGAGGTTACATTAAAAAAATTTATGAAAGATTTGGAGGCCACTAAGGGAAAGGGTTTGTCCTTATAGAAGCCTCAAAACTCAATTGAATTGAGTCTCCTAGTTAACTAAGCCTGTCTCCCTCTTCCCTGTGCCCCAGGTTCCTTTGAGTTCTGGCCTACCCATGTCCCCAGGGCAGTCTGAGCAGGCCTCTGCTCTCCTGGGAATCCTACCACTGTTAAGCCTTAAGGATGTCAGCCTCGGGGCTTCACTTGTATCAACAGGGCCAATCATTACCCTTGATACATTAGGACAAAGAAACCCCTGAAAATGTGACTTTTATCTCTCCTAGGAGTCCAGAAACGTGGCACCAAAGGAGAGGAACTCTCGTCCCACAATGGCTTGAATGATAATTTCTACCCGGGATGGGATGCAGGGGGAAGGAATGGCTCAGGGAAGACTTCACAGAAGAAAAGAAAATAACTGTGTCAAGTCTTGAAGGATGAGTGGAAAATCTTCAGGTAGCCAAGGCGTGGGGGAGGACAGGCTGTGAAAAGAATATTCTAGACAAAGGGAACAACATTTGCAAAAGCACAGAAGAATGAAAGAGAATGGGACATTTGGGGAATTCTAAATGGTTCACTATAGGCAAAGCATAGGATTTGAGAAAGGGGAGCAGTAGGGGATGGAGAGGAAGAAGTCCACAAGGACCAGGCTGTGGAAGGGCTTTCTTTGCAATGCCATGCTTTTTTTTTTTTTTTTTAAATTTTAATTCCGCTATGGTTAACAGAATTCAAAGGAGCCAAAGTTTATATGTCAAAATCCCAATCCCCACCGTGACGATATTTGGAGGCCTTTGGGAGGTCATTAGGGTGAAGCTCTCCTGAATGGGATTAGACCCCCCAGGAGCTCCCTCATTCCTTCTGCCGTGTATGGACACAGCAAGAAATGGCCATCTATGAGCCATAAGGTGGGCCCTCACCAGACATTGAATTGGCCAGTGTCTTGATCTTGCACACCCAGTCTCTAGAACTGTGAGAAATAAATGTCTGTTGTTTATAAGTTACCCTGTCTTCGGTGTTTTGTTACAGGAGCCCCAAAAGACTAAGAGAAGGAGGAACAGGATATTTACGCAGACTCTAAGTATTTTCCCGTGGATCACTTCTGAATTACTAGTGGAAAAATTACAACTTTTCAGTGGAGAAATCTGGTGAATGTCACCTTACCCAACTGATCGAAGTTAGCATCTTCAATCATGGGACAGAGTGACATCATGTGTGTCCTAATGTGATGTCCTGGGGACGCAACATCACTTCTGTGCTCTTCCTGCTAGAAATACATAACCGGAACTAGGAGGAAAGATTAGACAAACCCAAATTGAGGGGTATTTTGTAAAATGGCTGGCCTGTGCACTTCAAAAATGTTGACATCATGAAAGTCAAGGTAAGTCGAAGAATATTTCCAGATTAAAGGAGACTAAAACATAATGACAGCTAAAAGCAGCTGGTCATCCTTGATTGTTCCTGGATCAGAGGGGAAGACTGCAATAGATGATATTAGTGAGACAGTAGGTAAATGTTAATATGGACCATAGAGGAGATGAGATTACATCAAGGTAAATTGCCCAATTTTGATAATTACACTATGGTTATGTAAGAAGCAGTTTTTGTTCTTAGGAAAATGCCAACCGAGGTGTTTGGGGTAAAGGGGCATCATAGCTCCAATTTACTCTAAAGTGTTTCTTTTTTTAAAAAAAGATTTTTATTTTCAAGTCATCTCCACCCCCAATGTGGGGCTCAAACTCACAACCTCCAGATCAAGTATCCCATGCTCCACCGCTTAAGTGTTTCAGAAAATAAATGTAAAGAGAGATGATCAGGCAAATGGGGCAAAATGTTAACAATTGCAATTTTCTTACAGCTTTCTTCTGCAAGTTTGATGTCATTTCCAAGTCATAAGTTTTGAAAAACTCTGCAAGGGTGGCTCTCCATTTCTCCAGAGTAAAGCCAAAATTCTGAAAATGGCCCACCAGAGCCTCTATGTGTATGATTTGGCTCTCCACCACGTCTCTCCTCTCACTGTGGTCCCCTTACTTTGTTCTCTGCCTGGCATACTGACCTCAGCCTGTTTCTAGAACATCCGAACATAAATTTTATGAGGAGAGTTATCTGTTTCGTTTACCGCCGAATCCCCAGCATCTTAGACTCATCAAGTGTTCTTGACTAAATGAATACCGTTGAGGTTGAAAAATAAATGTATTATGTACCATGCAGTATTCTAAGTGCTTTACATGTATTATCTCATTTATACTGTAAAAACACTAGACGTGCATACTATCATCATCATCATCATCATTATCCCCATTTTGCAGATGAAGAAGCTGAGGCAGTGAGACGAGAGAGAACCCAAGCAGTCTGGTTTCAGAGTCTTTTTTACTAACTATTCTGCCGTGCTGCCTCTCTTGTGGTACAGTCCCTTTTATGTCGTGTTTAAAAGCATGCACATTTAGGTGATGTCTAAAAACGTGTTGATAAAGGCTGCCCACATAGGTAGCAAATGTATGAAGTTATGATGGAAATGACAACCAGCAGGAAGTCAGTTGGATGGGAGTGTTTAAGGCGGCAGGCAGACCTAATCAAAATTGCCCTTGAAAATCACTTAGCAAGTCCCCAGCACAGATGATTTTTCCCCCCAGCATTGGACCGTTTCATTATCTCTATGGTTGAGACCCAAACTCAATGGCTGATTTGTGGTTGGGGGCCATGTTGTACGGAAATCACCAGACTCTCCAGTTGGCCTGGTGGGATGCTCACACCAGGAAGGGAAGAGGGAATGATGATAGCGTGGACCTTCACCAGATTAAAGGTCTCTTCTAGTGTCAGAAACAGGGACAGAGTCTCAATAAGCTCAGCCATCTCTCTCTGTGGGAGGACAAGCAAATCAGCAGAGCCCCATGAGCTCTCTATACCTTCAAGTTTCCAGGATGGCTCATCACATCCCGTGACAACCTTTTCTGGTGTTTATCAACTCCTATCGGCAGTAATGACTTACTTATGTTTAACTCATATCTCCCACTACAATTTCAGCCCATTTCCTATTACTCTGTAGATACAGAGAACAGATGGTCAACTTTCTCCTCCTAACCTTCCAGAAAATGGAAGATACTCATTGAAACCCTCCCTCCTCAGGTGGCATTTTTTTTTTCCTGACCAAAGACTTCCAGCCTCTTCATTTTTCTGCATGTTTCATTTTTCAGTCAGTTATTTCATTTGCACTACATTGGATTTTTTTTTTAAATGAGCTCTACTCCCAATATGGGGCTTGAACTCATGACCCCTGACTGAGCCAGCCGGGTGCCCCACACTACATTGGATTTTTTTTTAAAGTAAACATAGTGTTTTTTTTTAAAAGTAACACATGCAAATGATGAAACTTCTAGCAGAACAAAAAACATATGCAGAGAAAAGTAAGTTTCCCTCCCATCCAAACCCCTCTCAGTCTCCTTTTCTAGAATCAGCTCTTCGCAGCGGGGTCTCCTCCCACAGAATTTTCTTAACATATCCAAGTACATATGAATATAGTCTCCTCTAAATTCTTTTTCAATTCAACAAATACTATGTGCCAGGCGCTGTACCAACTCCCGGGGCAGGGCATGAGGAGAACAGAGATGTGCTTCCCTGTCCTCAGCAAGTGCATGCTTTAGTCATGTATTCAATGAGCACTCTCTGCGCTGGGCAGTGTGTGTGAGCCACTGAATGACATGGAGCTCTGTCCTTCCAGAGCTCATAGTGTTATGGCGGTTGGGGAGGAAGACCGGTGAGCGGACCTGGTGTGAAATAGAAGCCAACGCCAAGGAAACGCGAAGATGATCCTTGGCCATTGCCCCACACCCCCTTGTAAGCTGTGTGGGCCACGTAGGGAGCAGGTGCCAAAAGCTCAGCCTTGCACACAGTGGGAGGAGAAAACTGGTGTTCTAGGCAGGACCAGTGGCCCAGGGACCCTGGCCAGGCCCTGGGCTCAGCCCTTTACACCCACTGTCTCCCGTAATCTTCACGGGGATATGAGGTGAGTGCCATTAGCCACAGTTTACAAATGAGGATCCTGGGGGCTCCCGAGAAGTTAAGGAACTGGCCCTGTATCACACAACCGAGAATCAAACTCTAGTCTACCTTTCTGGAAAGGCTGGGCTCTCATCCACCACACCAGTCACAGTTTCTGGGCTTGGAGATGAGTAACGGATAATTCTGCTACACCCCCCCCTTCCCCTTTCCCCCTGTGGAGAGCCACTGGCCTAGAGATAACAGGTTGACTCAGTTCGTTATTAGACTGAATTTGTCCATTTAAGGTGTGAGATGGAGGGGAAAATGCGTGGGCCTGGGAACCAGGAGTCCTCAGTCCTAACTCCTGCTCTCATAATCTCTGTGACCTTGAGCAAGTCACTGTACCCTCTGAACTTAGAGTCCTGACCTTGGAAACACGGAGGCTGGCGGGGATCATCCCTGGATGCTCGATGGGATTTGGTGCTATTTCCATCATTCCAAAGGGTTATAATGACACCTGCTGGGGCAAAAACTACACCCCCCTCTTGCAAATGACACAAAACCAGTTCTGTAAATCGATTTTCAAAGCAACTTGAAGAATGGATCTGCAGTGGGTGTACAAAGCTGGCTCGACCTCACTTGACGGCATGAGACATGATCATGCTGACACTTCCCTGGCCCCTGATTTTTGCTCATAGTTCTGAACACTCTGCCCCATCCCCATTTTCTCAATAAAGTGAAATGAGCCTTAGTTAAGTGTGCAAGTACCAGTTTAATATATCCAATTTAATTAAAGTGATAATCAACTAGCAACTGCAGATAATCCTTAGTGAACCCCGGGAAAGAGCCCTCAAATTAATGGGTTATTGCTGGTATGTAATAACCGGAGAACTTTGCTCAGGCTGATTTCATGCTCGGGAGAGCAGCCCCATGACGTACCATAAGCCACAGAAAGAGGATCTGCCCTGGTCAATAAACCCCATAAAGCTAAGAGCAGAGAGGCTGGGTTGATCCAGGAAAAAAAAAAACAACAACAAACAAACCAGTGACCGAGGCATAACCAGCAGATGAGGAGCCTTCCTGCGTTTTGCTCGTTCCATTTCACATCAAGTGTAGGGATTTGGAGACCAGATCTGGTCATTCGTAGAGCAAATTCTTCTGGACCCCATAGGGACACGGGGTGGGAAGTTAAAGCAATCCAGCTCTCAGGTAAGTGTCTTTCTTCCTCTCTTCCACGCTCCTTTCTTTCTGCCCTACATCCCTCTTTCTTTCCTTCTCTCCCTCCTTTCTTCTTGCCTTTACATTTTTTTAAATGACGAAAGAAACACATATTCCTCACAAAAGAACCAAACTGCATATGATTGTATGAGGCATAAAACAAAAGTCCTTACTCTCTACCCTTTCTTTCTCTTTCTCTTCTTTTCCTCCTTCTCTTCTTTCTTCCATTTTGTAAAAAGTATAAAAGTAATGCATGCTCAGTACAAAATACTCAAACAGTACAGAATGGTATTAGCTATAGAGGAAACCTATTTAGTACGCGTTCTTCTGTCCTGTCTTGTCCTCTTCCTCTCTCCCCTCCCTCCCTTCCTGTCTCCTTTCCTTCAATTTTAAAAATCGCATAAGTAACAGATGATAATCACAAAAAGAACCAAGCAGTACAGAATTGTCTGCTATACAAAGGAGAGTCCTCAGTGCCCGTCCCCCCACCTTCTCATACCTGATGGACATATAGACTTACCTGATTCCTTTTAATGGCTGCATAGTATTCTGTAGTGTGTCCCATGAGTTATTTATTGGGTGCCAGGTAAGTTTCTGAAACATACGTTGGAATTGTTATAGAAGTTTAGAGGAAATGCAAGAAAGATATAAATTGGATTGTTTGCTACTGAAAATTCCATTTTATAGATAGCAATCATATCCATTTCTATAGCACTTTAGACTTTGAAAATTGCCTTTGAAATATCACCTCATTTGATCCTCTTCCATAGCAGCTCTGGGAAATAGGCAGATTATTATCTCCATTTTTACAGATAAGGAAACTGAGGCCCAGGGAAATGAAAGAACAGAAATACAGTCTCACAGCTGGTTATGGATTCTCAGTCTGGTCCTCCTACAGCACTGTAAATTTAAGCTGAATTT